>NC_073312.1:49624778-50260583 GCF_027595985.1 Sorex araneus
TGTAGCCCAAAAACAAAACAAAAAATAAGAAACATCATGTTCAGGGGGATCTTCAAAAAATATATGCTGATTCATGTACTGTGTAAGAAAAATTTTAAAAATTAAATAAAGTGTGATTTCAAAAATAATATGATCACAGCACCTACCAAATACCCAATGAAACCCCATGTAGGGCAAAATTAATAGGCTATGATGATCCAGAGACTCACAAGTGAATCTCAGAACGGAGCAGCTCACCCAGAGATGTTCCGGACCTTGCACGAGGCCAATTTCACCGGGTACCTCAGACGGGAGCAGGCATCATCCTTCCACCTGCCCCATACAAATCCTGGCAGCCACAAACCTCCAGAACCCAATGAAAAACCCAGGTATGTGGGACCCGTGACTGAAAATTCCAGGCCTCAAAGGGTCGAGATGCGTTTCTCCTTTCCATCTCCCCGCCCCTATGGGGTCCTGGCTGTCATGCCCACAAACTACCTCTGGGTGCTACATAAGCGCATTAACAGCCATGATCCAGTGACTCACAAATGAATCTTGGAACCTATCAGCTCACTGCAGAGATGACTCCGGACTCCAACTGCTTAAAATTTTAGAATTCCAGGAGCGCGAGACCATGTGACATCTCATGCTATTTGTAACAAGCAACACAAAATAAATTATCTAGCATCTGCCTGTGAGGTAGGCTTGAATGGTGGTGGGAAAACTTGGAATAATGGTGGTGGGAAGGTGCAATGGTGGTGGGATTGGTGTTGAAATGTTGAATGTAATCAATTATGGTGAACAACTTTATGAAAAAAAAAAAAAAAAGAAATTACTCCTGGTGTTCCTCAGGGGACCATATGGGATGCTGGGGATCGTACCTGGGTCAGGCACTTTCCTCAGTAAGGCAAGGCAAGTGCCTTACCAGCCGTTATACTTATCTTTCCAGCCACCTCAGTCCAAACATTCTAATTTAGTTCCAAGGACATCTTTGCAATGCAATTTGGGTCAAGGAGCAGAGAGACAGCTCAGAGGGCGGGAGCATATGCCTTGTATTCAGGACAGCTGGTTAGATGCCGGCACCACTGGGAGTAGCCATTGATCATGGCCAGGTTTGGCACAGAAACCAAAACCACCTCCAAACCCAAGTTTGGGCCATAGTGGAAACAGGAAGTGGATTTGATCCACAGTCCCCAAAGGTTCCCTAACTTGAGGGTCATTCAAAAACTGGAGTAAATCAGAGTTCCTATGAATTCTTTCTTTTTTGTTGGGTGGGTTTCAAGGGGTGCTCATAGGGTCTTACTAGGCTGCTCCCTGCCATTCTCCTTGGTTTACATAGGCCAATGGGTCATTGCTATTCAGCCGTGGACTGGGACTGGGGTATGTGGTACCATGGATCACCAGGCCCAAACCTGGAGATAGGGGGAGGGGCCAAGAGATTGGGGATGAACCTCTTGTATTTTTCAATTTTGGAAATTTAACTGTAAGAGAATATCTCTATTAACCACAAGTGATTTTCCAGTAGCATCCTTTATAGACTGTTTTCTAGTTCACGAGACATTCAAGACATTCTAATGCATGTACTTGATGTATCTTTTTTAAACCTCATTTAATCTGGGATATTATTTTTAGTCTTTATTTTCCATAACATTGCTATACTTGAAAAATATAACTCAGTTATTTTATGGGGTGTGACCGTCATATCCCTATAATGACAAAAATTTAATGCATTAAAAATGGATTTCAGGAGCAGGGAAATAAATTTCAAATATAAAATTGCCAGAGCTTTGAAAATGACAAAGCATGGGCCAGAGAGATAGCACAGTGGGTAAGGCACTTCCTTGGCACCTGTCTGACTGGGCTTCAATCCCTAACACCATACAAGGTCCCCTGAACCCCATCAGGCGTGATCCTTGATGGCTAAGTAAGCCCTGAGCACATGTGACTGTGACCCCCAAACCCAAACTAAAATGAAGCAACAGAAAAAAAAAAGAGATGGATCCATATTTTATGTTTATGTTTGGTAAGTATATTTTTATTTTTATTATTTATTTATTTATTTTTTGCTTTTTGAGTCACACCTGGTGATGCACAGGGTTACTCCTGGCTCTGTACTCAGGAATTACCCTGGCAGTGCTCAGAGGACCATATGGGATGCTGGGAATCGAACCCTGGTTGGCCGAGTGCAAGGCAAAAGCCCTACCCGCTGTGCTATTGCTCCAGCCCCAAATATATATATATATATTTAAATTCTTTTATTAATTCACCATGTGCCCAAGTATATTTTTATTTCTTCTGTTCTGATCCTCAATTGGACTTTTTCTCAAGATCAGCATCATTCGTGCATTTTTTGGCTTAAATATGACACTTGATATACAATTTCCTTAAGATAACCTATTTCAAGACAGGGAATACTTGTTTCAGGGTTGGAGAGAGAGTATCTCAAATCAGTTCTTCTTTGTTTCCTTTTGGGGCCACACTCCTTGGTGCTGGGTTCTAACTCTTGGCTGAATCAAACCAGGCTTTGCTGACTGTGAAGACAGCGCCTTAACCTTGGTACCGTCTCTCAGACCAAAATTAATTTTTTCTAAAGGAGCCACACCTAGGGGCTGGAGTGATAGCACAGCGGGTAGGGCGTTTGCCTTGCACTCGGCCGCCCTGGGTTCAATTCCCAGCATCCCATATGGTCCCCCAAGCATCGCCAGGAGTAATTCCTGAGTGCAGAGCCAGGAGTGGCCCCTGTGCAACGCTGGGTGTGACCCAAAAAGAAAAAAAAATAAAGAAAAAAAATAAAGGAGCCACACCTGACAGTGCTCAGGGTGCCAAATGGTGCTGAGGACCAAACTCAGGACCTTGCCTATGCTTGGGATGTGTTCTACTGTTAGGGTCCGGTGTCAATAACTTCCCCCTCTCCAAACCCACACAAAGAGGTCAGCCAGTAATGCAACACACAAGTGGAGTTTATTAAGCCAGCTAGCTGGGGTCATGCTCCTAGGCACGCAGGCCCAAGCAAGACCCCGAACAAGAGAAAAGCTGTAAGTTTTTTTTTTTTTCTTTTTGGGTCACACCCGGCAATGCACAGGGGTTATTCCTGGCTCATGCACTCAGGAATTACTTCTGGCGGTGCTCAGGGGACCATATGGGATGCTGGGATTCGAACCCGGGTCGGCCGCGTGCAAGGCAAACGCCCTACCCTCTGTTCTATCACTCCAGCCCCGAAAAGCTGCAAGTTTTATGGTTAATGTTTACCTCTGCTTACATCCTACCCCGCACTTACGAATTTTAACAAAAACATAAGTGAAAATGCAAGTTTTGTGATTCAGAAGAAAACATACTTTCAATTTTTAAATTTTTTTTACTTTTTGGGTCACACCCGGCGATGCACAGGGGTTAGTCCCTGGCTCTACACTCAGGAATTACCCCTGGCGGTGCTCAGGGGACCATATGGGATGCTGGGAATCGAACCCGGGTCTGCCACATGAAAGGCAAACACCCTACCCGCTGTGCTATCGCTCCAGCCCCAGAAAACATACTTTCAAATAGTACAAACAAGCAGTTACAGATAGGTGATCTAGACATGTTTTCAGAACATTCTGGTGGCTGTTCACCCTGCTTGTGTCCGGGTGGCTTCTATGGACAGTGAATAGCGGTTATGAAACCATTTGTCAAGGCCGAGTTTTCAGCCCAGTTGTCCTTTCCTTGCAGATGGCCAGGGGGGAGAAGCGGGGTTTTAAGAAAAACAAAAAGATTTAAGTAAAACGAGACGTGAGCAGGAACCAGGCATGATGGTGTTGCCTCTGCCCCGCTCCGTGTTCAACACTACCACTGGACTCGTCTTCCTCCTTAAACTTTCTCTTTCTTTTTAATATTTCCACTTCAATTACTTTTTAGCAAGTTTAAACCTTTGGGGCGTAGACTGGAGAGATAGTGCAACAGGTGGGGCGCTTGCCTTGTACGAATACACCTGGATTTGATCCCCTGCATCCCGTATGGTCCCCTGAGCCCTACCAGGAGTAATTCCTGAGTACGGAGCCAGGAGTAAGCCCTGAGCACTGCTGGGTGTGACCCAAACACAAAAACAAAACAAAACACCCCCCCTCCCCTCGAGACACATGGAATCAGGTAGATTCTGTGTCCAGTGGCCTCGCAGAAAGGCTGCTTTGTAATCTGGGGGCACAATGCTGTGTTCATGGGCACTGTACCCTCTGGTTTTGTTCGGTTTGCCATTGGGAGTCACTGTGATGTTCTTTGCTTTGTACATGTAAGGATAGATGGAATTTCGGTTCATCTCCTGCATAAGCACCTTCTATTGAAGGAGGAGCCCTATGCTCCCTCTGGTTCTGAGACCCCCTCATAGAGTCAGCAAAAATGAACTCCAGAATTCTGCCATGTTTGCCTTTTTTTTTTTTTTTGACTTGAGTTTTGGGTCACACCCAGCACTGTTGTACTCAGGATTTACTCCTGGTTCTCTGCTTGGGAGACCATCTGTGGTACTGGGGCCATTCAAACCAGGGTTGAGGAGATGCAAGGCAAGTACCTTAATCTCTGTACTAGCTCTCTGGCCCCATATCTGTCATTTTTTTCTTTTTGGGTCATACCCGGTGATGCACAGGGGACACTCCTGGCTCTGCACTCAGGAATTACTCCTGGCGGTGCTCAGGGGACCATATGGGATGCTAGGAATTGAACCCAGGTTGGCTGCATGCAAGGCAAATGCCCTACCCGCTGTGCTATAGCTCCAGCCCCTCATATCTGTCATTTTAGATGTCTGATAAAACTTCCAGAACTCCAGGGGCTCCAGAAAAGAGTGATCATTTATTTTATTTATTTATTTTTTCTTTTGGGTCACACCTGGCAATGCACAGGGGTTACTCCTGGCTCATGCACTCAGGAATTACTCCTGGTGGTACTCAGGGGACCATATGGGATGCTGGGAATCGAACCTGGGTCCGCCATGCTCAAGGCAAATGCCCTACCCGCTGTGCTATCACTCTAGCTCCTGAGAAAGATTTTTTTTTGTTTTGTTTTGTTTTTGGGAGCCACACCTGCAGTGCTCAGGGCTTACTTCTGGCTCTGCACTCAAGAACCACCCCTGGAGGGACCTGGGATCCCTGGCACCACATTCCCCCAAGCACCAGCTTCAGTGGGTGCAGATCTGGAGGCCACCCAAGAGGTGCAGGGGTGGTCCAGGGAATCCCCAACATTTCAAGACCCAGTAGCACTGCATATCCTCAGGCCCTCTCGTGAAACTGCAACCGGTTGGTTGAGAATCACTGGGAGAAGGAACCCCCACCATCCCTTCCCCAAAAGGCCAAAACAAAATCCTGTCCTGGGGAAGTTCTGAAATAGGAGTATTCGTGCCAGTGAATCCCAGAAAAGACCTTCTGAAAGGGAGTATATGATGGGGTGCAGGAAGTCTCGAAGTCCATAGCAGAGGTTCTTCCTTAGAGGATCATTGTCCCAGACTCTGGGCATCTGTGTGACTGACTCAGTGTCTCTGAATCCCTTGGAGTCACCTGTACTTCTCTCCTCTCTGGGCCTGAGGGTTATTTCCATCTTATCTCTGTTCTCCAGCTGTGCTCACCAGGTGTCCCTGAATGCCTTCCCGAGTTTGATTGTCTCTGAAGCTTCTGCTCTCCAGCTGTGTCTATGTCTCTCCCACCAAATCAATCTTAGCAGCCCCACCAGGCAGGAAGTGGTCCTGATACCTACCCCAAATCCTCTCTGGGATAACAGCGGTGTATAAGGGAGGGAGCCTTTGAGACTCCCTCTTGCTCCTCACCCTCTTAGACCCTCTCTTAGACCTCTTAGACCCTCTTAGACCCTCTCTCTGTCTCTGTCTCTGTCTGTCTGTCTCTCTCTCCCCAGAGTTTGTCCTGCCCGTCAGTCCTAGAAAGATGTTTTCCTGCTCCTTGTGTGTTTGTTGTTGAACCCTGGATGGGTCAGAGAAAACAACAGCCCTCCTGCCCCCAACACTTCTGGATCTTACCCTATCTGCAGTCACCTCTCTCTCCCTTGAAGAAATCAGCAGGCTCTCTGAAGGTCTCTTCAAGGGTATCGTGCAGACCTGGAGGAGGCTGACTGCCTGACCTTGCCACAAGCAACAGGCCTCATCCTCCAAGGGCCCATTAACCACTAATGCTGCCTTAGTGGCCCCAAGACCAAACTCCCTCTTGCTGTGCCCATGACCATACATTTCTCCTAACCTATTTTCCAGCCCATCTAGATAGTATCTGTGAGAAAGATGTTGGGGGGACATCTTTGGATGCTAGTCCCAGAATACACTCTTGCCCCCTAACACTAAGTAACTCTCAAGTAACTAGCCTTTGAATGGTGAGTCCCTAGCGGGTTCCATAACTGGGGTCTCAGTCAGGCAAGTAACTCTTGGATCCCAAGACCCTGTTCTATTTTTATTTTTTGGTGGGGGGGGCATTTCCAGGGATTCTCAGATATTACTCCTGGATCTTCACTCAGGGATCACTTCTTGTGGAGCTTGGGGGACTACGTGGAGTGCTGGGGATTAAACCCAAGTTCACTGTGTGCAAGGCAAACTCCCTCCTTGCTATACAGTCTTTCTGGGCTAGGCCCTGATTTATTTCAGTGTGGAATGCAGGGTGGGGCCCACCCTCTGTAGCCACAAGGTGGCAGTCTAGGACCACTTACATTGCTCCTTCTGGCCTCTCAGACTGACACTCCCTGGTTAGGGGGAGCCGAATGGAGGGTCAGCAAATGGATGGAAACCTGACGTTTTCTTAAAAAAAAAAAAAAAAAAAATCAGAACTATTTCACGCTCATGGTGTCTGGAGGGCTTGTGGGTTTTCTCTCTACCGTATGTTCCTTGGACACCAGGTTTCTCTGCTCTAACTTAGAGAAAACAGAGGAATCTACAGACTGTCCCTTAGGACAGTTCCAGAATTTTCTTCTTGGTGGGTGGTGGGTTGAGGGGGGCGGGGCAGACTCACTGGTGGAGGATGTGGCGTTGGACTGTTGTCTGCGTGAAACCCAGTCATAACAATATTGTAAACCGTGGCACCTGACTTTTTTGTTTTGTTTTGTTTTCAACGCGAACTGGAACACTTTTCGGGGTGGGGTTGGGGGGTGAGGCACTTGCTTTGCATGAGGCTGATCCATCCTGCGCACTGCTGGGAGTGACTCCCAGCAGAGAGTAAGCAGTTGCCCCTGAGCACTGCCACGCGTGACCCCCAGGTCCCCACCAACTTCTGCCTGGCACCGCTCCCCTTTCCAGTGGTGTGAAAGTGAAACGTACTCAGTAGAAACTCTACTTGGAGATTTGGATTTCGGTCTCTCCCTGGGCTGGACATCTGCTGTTGACGGTCCAGTGCTGCTGGGCAGTGACGTTGCTGACTCAGCCTCCGGCTTGTTAGGACAGACACCAGGGCAGCCCCAGTATCATGTGTTGCCAGCATCTGCCCCTTATGATAGTTCCAACTTCTGGGGGGTTTGTTGGGGCATATATGTAAGAGGAAACCTGTGCTTCAAGGAGGTACATTTGATCTCATTTGAAAGGGGATCTCTGGTGTGGGTGCTCAGAGCCTGCAGGACCCAGTGATCACTTAGTGCCTGTGCCTCTCGAGCAAATTGATGAACAACGGGATGGCAGTGCTACAGTGCTAATGTCCAGGTGCCTTCACAACTCTACATAACATTCCATTAATGGTCTGATTTGTATTTACTGAGACACTATATGCTCCTTTTCCTCCTCCTTCTCCTCCTCTTCCTCCTCCTCTGCCTTCTTCTTTCTCTTATTTTTGTTATTGGGTCATACCTGGCAGGGCTCAGGTCTTACTCCTAGTTTTTCCACTCAGGGTGGTGGTCAGGGGGCCATGTGAGATGCTGGGGATTGAACCCAGGTCAGGCACATGCAAGGCCCTACCAGCTGTACTATCTCTCCAGCCCCAAAGTAAGTCATTTTGGGCTAGAGAGATAGTGCAGGCATTAAGGCCCTTGCCTTACATGTAGCTGACTTGGTTCCATCCCTGGTTTGATCTCCAAGCACTGCCAGGAGTGATCCCTGAGTACAGAGCCAGGAACAAGCCTTGATCTCCACTGGGTGTGGTACAAGGAAAAAAGTCATTTTTCTTATTGTATTCATTTAAGCACATTTACCCCTTTCAATGGGAACCACCACCTTCTAATTCACCAAAAGCACCACCACAAAGGGAAAGAGAGGCCTCTGCAGTCTGTTCTTTAGGCCTGTTAGAAAACACAGGGTTGTTTCTTTTTAAATATTTTTTGAGAATGTAAGAATATTTATTAAGCATTTAAAAATAACTATATTTCATAGTAATAGATATATGATTTTCTGAAAATATATATTTTTTTTCTTTTTTGGGTCACACCTGGCGATGCACAGGGGTTACTCCTGGCTATGCACTCAGGAATTACTCCTGGCCGTGCTCAGGGGACCATATGGGAGGCTGGGATTTGAACCTGGGTCGGCCGCGTGCAAGGCAAACGCCCTACCCGCTGTGCTATCTCTCCAGCCCCTCTGAAAATATTTTTTTTTTTTTTTTTTTTTTTTTTGCGTTTTTTGGGTCACGCCTGGCAATGCACAGGGGTTACTCCTGGCTCTGCACTCAGGAATTACTCCTGGCCGTGCTCAGGGGACCATATGGGATGCTGGGAATCGAACCCGGGTCGGCCGCGTGCAAGGCAAACGCCCTACCCGCTGTGCTATCGCTCCAGCCCCTCTGAAAATATTTTTTATGCTTTTTAATTGAGACACAGTTACAGGGCTTTCAGGATCAAGTCTCAGTCATACAATGATCAAACACCTATCCCTTCACCAGTGCACATGATCCACCACCAAGAACCCCAGAGACCCTCCCTCCCTCTCACCCTCTGCCTGTGTGACATGATTTTTAATTAACTCTCTCATTGCTATAACATTCAATTTTTGACTGAAAACTCACTATCATTATTTGGAGTTTTCCCCCCAACAGTCAGACCTGTCAGAATAGCATCATTAGATCGTATGTTTTCTATTGTCGATAACAATGAGCATATGATATTGCATGGTCGTGAAATTGGCCGCCCAGTTTTGGGGTTCTGGTATTAAGTCCAGAGGTATTTCTGCCAGCAGCCGCTGCATTCCGAGATTGGTTTGTGTGCCTCTGGGATCATGGCTGTTCAGGAGCGGGGGAGCTGTTCGTGAGAGGCTGCTGGGGTCTCATTTGGGCAGGAAGCAGGGCCGGTTCTGCCCCCCTCCCCCCATCTCGAGATTCCCCATGTGTCCCATCATTGCAAGCTCCTACCTCTCTGTCCAATTGGCACTAAACGGTGGTGGTCACCATGCTGCCGAGAGGAGAAAGGGATGAGGACAAAAACCCTTTCCCTCCTGAGGCTGCACGGGACCGTAGTTTAGTTCAAAGTCCATGAGTGTAGCTGCCAGCAGCCGTTGGGTTTCTGTGCTTCTGGTATAATGGCTGATCAGGGTGGCAGAGCCGTTCCTGAGCGCTTTCTTTGGATATCAGGAAAGGTTGCTCGGCCGCGTAACCTTCTCCATCTGGAGAAAGCGGGGACTCTGCACCTTCTCTGTTTGGCGCCCCGGTATTGGTGGCCCGGTCTGAGGTCCGGAGCATTCTTTGGCTTGTGGTGCCGCCGGCCCGGGTTCTTGCTGTTGCGGACACGGGGTTGTTTCTATGACTACACACATACTGATCCGAAAATAAGGTGTCATTGCAGGCACCCAGGAAACACACACCTTTCAAAGAGGAAGGGCCCATAGGGGTTCCCATGGCAACACCGGTAGAGTCTACCCTGGTACCCAGCACGCAGTTGGCCTTGCTGTCAACAAACCAGCCAAGGGGCAAGTGTCTTGCCAAGAGAATGACCTTCATAGTCATTCTATGCACATTCTCACTCCAAGGGCTGAGACAGCTTCCTGAAACGCTGCAGGAAAATGGTCAGGGGAGAAAGGAAGGCAGAGAGGAAGGGACTTGGGCCCACCTGCCCCGGCCAGGGCAGCATGTCCTGTGGGAAGGAGAGTGGGGAGGGCCTGTGCTGGGGAGCCTTTCTTTAGGGATGAACTGCGGTGGGATGGCATGGCAGATCCAGGGTTGCAAAAACCAAGCACCCCCTCTTTATCTAACCAACGTATATGCAAATACACATCTTTACCAACCTAGGGAGATAAATATGTGTCTATTTACACCTCTGTATCATTAGATGTGTAATGATATGTAGCATTATAGTCATTATTTGAAACTCCACACAGAATTAATTTTATGCTATTCTACGCCTTCCTTCATTCTTTCTATATTTATGTAACCACTAAATGTCTAAGCAGTCTACATGTTTATATATAATTATGATTAAGCCAGTCTACTCTTCTAACTGTAGGAAGATAGGTATATGATGCACTTCTCTTTGGTTTTTGCTTTTGGGCCACACGCGTTAATGCACAGAGGTTACTCCTAGCTCTGTACTCAGGAATTACTCCTGGATTTGCCTGGTGGCGCAATATGGGATGCTGGAGATTGAACCCAGGTCAACTGTGTGCAAGACAAATGTGCTACCCACTGTGCTATCTGTATTATCACTCTGACTCCATATAATGCACTTTTTTTGGAGGAGGCTATACCAGCTGGTGCTCAGGGCTTACTCCTGGCTCTGTGCTCATTGAGCATGCCTCACTAGCTCAGGAGACTATATAGGATGCAGGGGATAGAATTCAGGTCAGCCATGAGCAAGACAAGAGCCCTACTCACTGCACTATCAGTCTGTACCCACTGTACTATGTTTTTCCTTTGTAGCTAACTTATCAGATTATCTTTTTTTTTTTCCGTTTTGGGTCACACCCAGCAATGCACAGGGGTTACTCCTCGCTCTGCACTCAGGAATTACTTCTGGAGGTGCTCAGGGGACCATATAGGATGCTGGGAATCTAACCTGGGTCAGCCATGTGCAAGGCAAACGCCCTACCCGCTGTGCTATCGCTCCAGTCCCCTCTATGTTTTAAAAAATATTTTATATGTGTCGGAGTGATAGTACGGCAGGTAAGGCATTTGTCTTACCTGCTGGCCTGGGTTTGATCCTTGACATCCCGTGTGGTCCCCTGAGCACTATTAGGAATGATTACTGAGTGCAGAGCCAGGAGTAGGCTCTGAGCATTGCTGGGTATGGCCCCCCAAACCAAAACCAATCAACCAAACAAACAAACCAAAAAAAAAAAGCCCCAAATAAAAAGTATTTCATAAAACAGTTGAACCTTAAATAAAATAGGTCTAAATTATGTGCACATTATTATTATTATTATTATTATTATTATTAATTTTTTTGAGGGGGCCATACCTGGTTGTGCTCAGGGCTCACTCCTGTCTCTGCTCTCAGGGATCACTCCTGGTGGGCTTAGGGAATCATGTGGGAATACCATGAGTTAAACCTAAGTCAGCCACTTGCAAGGAAAGCGCCTTACTGCTGGCGATATTTCTCTGCCCCCAGATGCACATTCTTATCTTTTTTCCTTTGTGTTTTCTTTCTTTCTTTCTTTCTTTCTTTCTTTCTTTCTTTCTTTCTTTCTTTCTTTCTTTCTTTCTTTCTTTCTTTCTTTCTTTCTTTCTTTCTTTCTTTCTTTCTTTCTTTCTTTCTTCCTTCCTTCCTTCCTTCCTTCCTTCCTTCCTTCCTTCCTTCCTTCTTTCTTTCTTTCTTTCTTTCTTTCTTTCTTTCTTTCTTTCTTTCTTTCTTTCTTTCTTTCTTTCTTTCTTTCTCTTTCTTTCTTTCTTTCTTTCTTTCTTTCTTTCTTTCTTTCTTTCTTTCTTTCTTTCTTTCTTTCTTTCTTTCTTTCTTTCTTTCTTTCTTTCTTTCTTTCTTTCTTTCTTTCTTTCTTTCTTTCTTTCTCTCTCCCTCTTCCTTCTTCCTCTTTCCTTCCTTCCTTCCTTCCTTCCTTCCTTCCTTCCTTCCTTCCTTCCTTCCTTCCTTCCTTCCTTCCTTCCTTCCTTCCTTCCTTCCTTCCTTCCTTTCTTTTGCTTTTTGGGTCATACCCTGTGATGCACAGGGATTACTTCGGGCTCTGCACTCAGGAATTACTCCTGGCGGTGCTCAGGGGACCATATGGGATGCTGGGAATTGAACCCAGGTTGGCCGAGTGCAAGGTAAACGCCCTACCCTCTGTGCTATTGCTCCAGCTCCCTTTTGTGTTTTCTTTTCCTTTCTTTTCTCTTGCTTTGGGGTCATACCTTGAAGTGCCCAGGTGCCAGGGGTTTCAAACCCTGTCTGCTGTGCATGCAGAGCATGCACTCCCGCTGTGAACTCCCTCTCTGGCTCTGCACTCCTGACCTGGGGTTCTGCATTCATAGTCAACGAATGCCTCATGTTGATCAGTTGAACCTGCAGGTGCAAAACCACAGATACTGAGGCCAAGTCTTACAGTGCTTTCGGCGTGACTTCCCCAACAGAGTTTGGAGGACCCCTGTCCTCATAAAGAGACTGACAGCTCAGTGCTCAGGTTCGGAAGGTGTTCAGTGGATTTTCAGGGTCAATCTTGGCGGCGTGTGGTTCTGGGGATTGAGTTAGGGGCCTCACAAGAGCAAGGCAGACATGCTGACCCTTTGAAGTATCCCCTTTACTCTCAGGGATTTGAATATCGATGGACTTTTTTCCTATCTGTGGGTGTCTGGAGCCAGTTTTGCTCAGATACCAAGGAAATCTGTAATTAAATGTTTAGGGAATCAGGGGCTGGAGAGTGAGCCTAGGGATTACGGCATATCTGCCAGGTACATGGCTGATCTTCATTCACTCTCCAGTATTTTATATGGTTTCCTGAGCATTGCCAAGAGTAATTCTTGAACACCGAGCCAGGAGTAATCTCTGAGCACCACCTGCTGTGATGCTAAAACAAACAAAACCCTCAAAAAACCCGTAAGACAATACATGTTTGGGAAGTTAAAATGTGTATGGGGATTTTTGTCTGTGAAGAGCTGAGCACCCTCGCTTGGTGTTGCACAGGGCTCACTTCTGGCTCTGTGTTCAGGGCTCAATCCTGGCAGGGCTCAGGGGACCATACGAGGTGCCAGGGGGATTGAAACACCGGGGTTTGCATGCAAGCCAAGTACCCTACCTTCTGTACTATCTCTTTGGCCCTTGTTTTTACTTTTGTAAGAGGATTTTGTGAATATCAGAAAACTGTTTGGAAGGATTTCTATTTATTAGAATTTCTGCCAGAGCTTGAGAAGTATAGGGAGAATGTCCTGTTTGAAGATCTAAAAGAACATACATAAAATAATGTCTGGACTAGGCCTTTATTTATTTATTTATTTATTTATTTATTGCTTTTTGGGTCACACCCAGCGATGCTCAGGGATCACTCCTGGCTCTGCACTCAGGAATTACCCCTGGCCATGCTCAGGGGACCATATGGGATGCTGGGAATCGAACCCGGGTCGGCCGCGTGCAAGGCAAATGCCCTACCCGCTGTGCTATCACTCCAGCCCCTAGGCCTTTATTTTTATTTATTTATTTTTAATTCTTTGCTTGGGTCACACCCGGTGATGCACAGGGGTTACTCCTGGCTCATACACTCAGGAGTTACTCCTGGCGGTGCTTGGGGGACCATATGGAATGCTGTGAATCGAACCCAGGTGATCCTCGTGCAAGGCAAAAATGCCCTACCCATTGTGCTATCATTCCAGCCTGAAGATAAGTCTTTTCTTTTTTCCCCCTGGATTTAAAAAAAAATTATTGAATCACTGTGAGATAGTTACAAGTTTTCATGTCTGGGTTACAGTCACACAATGATCAAACACCCATCTCTCCACCAGTGCACATTCCCCACCACCAATATCCCCAGTATATCCCCCTTTCCCACCCTCCCCCTGCCCCCATGGCAGACTGTATTCCCCATACTTGATCATTATATAATGTCCAGCCCTGTCCCTTTCTTTTCTGTTTTTGGAGTGAGGGGGTCACATCCAGCACTGCTCAAGGCTCACTCCGGACTCTTTTCTAAGGGATCACTCTTGGTGGGGCTCAAGGGACTATATGGGGATCTGGGGATTGAACTTGGGTTGGTCATGGGCAAGACAGTGCCTTGCCCTCTCTACAATACTCCAGTCCCCTCTTCCTTTTTCAGTTTGAAGCCTTTTTTGTCTGATATATATATATATGGCCATCCAATTCTTTTTCTAGGGGGTTGTTTGCCTGTTTGATTGTTTTTCAGCCTTTTACTCTAAGCCTGAGCCTACCATAACAGTTCTTTTTTTTTGTTGTTGTTTGTTTTTGGGTACACCTGGTGATACTCAGTGCTTACTCCTGGCTCTGTAATCAGGTTTTACTCCTGAAGGTGCTTGGAGGATCATATGGGGTGCTGGGGATCCAACTGGGTGGGCTGCATACAAAGCAAATGCCCTACCCACTGTACTACCACTCCTGTCCCTATTATGACAGTTTAAATGTGGATTTACTCTCCTGATCCAACTGGTGACTCTGTATCTTTTGATGGGCAAGTTCAGGCTGGAGATGCTAAGCAAAATTATTGAAATAAAATAGTTTGCTGTCATCTTTTCATATGAATTTTTGGTGTTTGTGAAATTAATCTTTGTTTCTTTTAACTACTTCTTGTGTACTTTGACCTTTTTCTTTGTGGATTGAATCCAGGTCTCCTGCATACAAGGTGTGAGCTAGGCCACTGAATTTTTCATGTTGTGGTCAGTATGCATTTGCCTCTTTTTGTTTGTACCTTCTAAGTACATTTGTCTGGTAATACTGTGCCCATTGCTTCTGAAGTTCTGAGTTTATGACCTTCTTAAGTTGAGCCCATGAGACCCAAGTTCATTACACTGGACTCCATTGTTACTCTTCTTTTCCCACAGTTTGAGTTGTTTTCTTACAACTTATAAGTAGGGCTTTGCTGCTTTTTATAAGGAATCATTTAGCACATCTTGCAGTGTTGCTTTAGTGACTGAACTTCTTTACCTGATGTTTATCTGTAAAGCTCATGTCACTCCTTTGAGTTTGAGTAATAGCGTAGCTGAATAGTGCATTCTTGTTTGGATGCCTGTTTCATTCAACATGTTCACTATATAATACCATTTCCTCTGTCCTGTAGGGTTTCATTTGATATGTTTGTTGTGATTCTTTTGGATGGTTCATTTATATATGTGTTTATTTATTTATTGTTTTTGGGCCACATCCGGTGGTGCTTAGGGGTTACTCCTGGCTCTGAACTCATGAATTACTCCTGGTGGGTTTGGAGGGACCATATGGGATCCTGGGGATCAAATCCAGGTTGGTTGTGTACAAGACAAACACTGTACACATTGTACTAATGCTCTGGCCCCCTTCATTTATATATGTTTTTGCTATGATCTTGCTGCTCTAAATTTTTGTTTTTGTTTGATTTTGGTCACACATGCAGTGCTCAGGGACTTAATTTTGGCTCTGTTCTCAGGGATCATTTCTGGCAGGGCTTGCAGAACCATATGGGATGCCCAAGATCCAACCCAGGTTGGCCGCATGCAAGGCAAGCCCCTTACCTGCTTACTATTACTCCAGCCCTCTTGCTGCTCTTAAGAATCTACCTTTATCTATTTTTTTAATCTTTTAGTGCCTATTAATCTCTATGTTTTAATTTAAAAACTTTTAAAGAGTTTGGGGGCCCACAACTGGTGATACTCAGGTGTTACTTCTGTCTCTGCACTCAGAAATTTTTCCCAGCATTTATCAGGAAACCATATGGAATGGGATTCTGGGGATTGAACTGAGGTTGGATGCATGCAAGCACCCTACCCACTGTACTTTCTCTCCAGCCTGGTGATCCCCCCCACTTATTTTTTGGGTCATACCCAGTGGTGCTCAGTGCTTACTCTTGGCTCTGTGCTCAGGACTTATTCCTGGTGGTGTTGGGGATATTGGATCCCAGTCAGCTGTGTGCAAGGCAATACCTGCTGTACTGTTGTTCTGCCACTGATGATAGCAATTTTATTTTTCTTTTTGGGTCACACCTGGCAAAGCACAGGGGTTACTCCTGGCTCTGCACTCAGGAATTACTCCTGGTGGTGCTTGGAGGATCATATGGGATGCTGGGAATAGAACCTGGGTCACCCTACCCGCTGTGCTGTGTCGCTCCAGCCCCTGATAATCTCTCTCTCTCTCTCTCTCTCTCTCTCTCTCTCTCTCTCTCTCTCTCTCTCTCCCCCCCACCCCCCTGCTTTTTTTGTTTTGGGATTTTTTTTGGGTCACACCCAACAATGCACAGGGGTTCCTGGCTCATGCACTCAGGAATTTCTCCTGGCGGTGCTTGGGGGACCATATTTGAGTACCAGTTTGATGCTGGTATTCAAACCCGGGTTGGCTCCGTGCAAGGCAAACGCCCTATCCACTGGGCTATCGCTCCAGCCCCTGATTATCTCATTTTAAACATATCTCCTAGCATCCCTTTTCTTCCTTTGATTTAATTCTGCTTAGCATTTTTTCCTATTCCAGAGAATGTGCACGGTCCCAGGACAAGTCTTTTTTTTTTTTCTTTCTGGGTCACACCCGGCGATGCACAGGGGTTACTCCTGGTTCTACACTCAGGAATTACTCCTGGCGGTGCTGGAGTGATGCTGGGATTAGGACCCGGGTCGGCCGCGTGCAAGGCAAACGCTCTATCCGCTGTGCTATCGCTCCAGCCCCACCAGGACAAGTCTTAATTGTAGTGTATTCCTTTAGCTCCATCTCTCGCCTACCTCAGAGGTCCCTTCTGACTTCAGCATCTTCTCCACTGGCTCCTGCCACCGCACTAACACTCAAACCCTGTCCATCTAAATACAGCAAGGACTTCCTGTATTCTAGTCCTGAGTTTCTTGGCTTTTGTTGTGACATTCCTTTGTGCACAAGTGTCCCTTTGTCCCTTTGTGGGTATTTCCTCCTGCCCCATCCCTCCTCTGCCAGCCCCACTGAACTCAACACTCTGCGGCTATACTGTTTGGGGCCTGTCACTTCCTCTGGACAAATCACATTCCCTTCCTGACAGAGGGAGTGGATGGCTGTCCATGCCCACAGGTAGGCCCTAAGAATGAGTAGATCTGGCACCTTCCTGGCAGCCAGCACTTAAGACTTGGGCACTTTCCTGGGGGGCCTTGTCTCTTTCCTGATTGCCTCTTTGCTAGATCTCAGAATACCTCAGACTGGGTTTGTCTCCATAGAACACCCAGGTGGGCAGGACCTCATTGATATCTTTGTACTCAGGAGAAGCGAAGGGCTGAGGCCAGGCCATGACAGCTGTCTGTCATCTTATGCTTCTTGGGATTTGGAGCTTGAGCTGTTCCCATAGTGTTGTGGATTTTTAGAGACATAAGGATGCTATATAATAGGGGACTGTAAAAAGGCTGAGTCGTGGGGGCTATGAGTCTCCTAAGATCCCCCAGAACAGAGGTACCCAGTCCCTTGCTACTGGGGATAGCGTTGTTAACTCTTAGCTGAGGGCCCCTCTAGAAATTGACCGTGGTCCCACGCCATGCCAGTTTCCTTGGTTTCTGTCCTCTTTTTTTTTTTCTTTTTGGGTCACACCCAGCGATGCTCAGGGGTTACTCCTGGCTTTGCACACAGGAATTACTCCTAGCGGTGCTTGGGGGACCATATGAGATGCCGGGGATCGAACCCGGGTCGGCCGAGTGCAAGGCAAACGACCTACCCGCTATGCTATCGCTCCGGCCCCAATTTCCTTGGTTTCTTTTTCTTTTTTTAACTTTTTTTTTTTTTTGAGGGGGAGCTATACCTGGTGGTGCTGAGGGCTTACTCCTGGCTCTGTGCTCAGCAATCACTCCTGGTGGGATAAGGGAAGCATATGGGGTGCCAGGGATTGAAACCTTGTTGGCCATGTGCAAGGCAAACACCCTACCACTGTACTATCTCTCGGGTTCATGACTACTTTCTTTGGACGGCCATCCACAGTGGCTTGGGGTGGAAAGTCTCCCTTGTACAGTGAACACAGACCTGACCAGGAATTGGCTCCAAAGCCTCCTGGTGGACTTGGATGAGTTCTCTGTGGCACAGTGTCTTGGTTCACTTCTCTCTCTCTCCCCTGCTCCTCACTCTCAGGTTTTAGTCACGAGAATGTTCTGGAGTAACACTGCTGCATGCACATGACCGGTCTTGACTATGTTTTGGGCATCCTGATCTAAGGCTGTTGGTTACAGATGGGAGGAAGTGGACTCTAAGTGGGGTTCTGGAGCGGCAGAGTGAGTTAGCCATCCCCGATGGTGGCAGTGTTCAGATGCCCCATGTGTGGTGGTAGATGAAATTGTTGGCACTCTCACAGGTGTGAAGTGAAATGGAGAAAAAGTGCTTTGGAGTCCCAACAGCTCAGGCTTCTGACCGGTTCTGGGGGAGGTCTAATGATACGTTCTGGAACTAGGTGGCTGCCCTGAGACCACTGAGTGGAGAAAGACAATGAAAGGCTGAGTATGATTCATCACCACAGATGGCAAAGTGACAAAGTCAGAGCATTTTCCAGGCTGCATTGAAATGACTGTTTCCTGCTGGTTTCCTGTGGAAAATCCTGAGAGTTGGACTTAGGGCATAATTAGAGCTGGAGAAAAAGATGAACTCTCAGTCCCGGCAATTTCTCTATGTTTTGGGACGCAATTTCCTGAGGCTTAGCATGCATGGGGAATGTCTGCTCGGCTGGATGGACTCAGATTGACCTGGACCTGTTCCTATGGAAGTGCCCCTTTTCCCCTCAGATTCACCCAGAGCACACTCACCCATCCTTCCTAATCACAGTTGGTTCACGAATTGGAATGAACTCAATGTGGCTTGACCGAGGAAGTGTTGGACCTGGTAAAGAAAGAAGAGGACCAAACTCTGGAGAGGTTTCAGGATTTGGAGTCAGTGCCCAGAAAATTGTGGTGGGATCTCCAGGGCTCATCAGCTTTTGGGGAGGAAAGACCACACAGTTGGGGGAGTTCGTGCCCGTGAGAACACTCTGCTGTGATACCACCTGCTCTGTTCACATGTAATTTGCAGCTACAGGGAGTCTGGAGAAAACATCGACCTTCCCCAAGTGGCGATGCTGGAAATGCTCTGGCAAAGGGTGGCAGGAGGGACTAAGAAGGCTGAGGAAACGGAACTGCTAGAGTGGAAGCAGTAGGTGGACTTGAAAGAACAGAATCTAGGTGTCTATGCTCAACCCTTATAGATGATATGGGCTATTTTTTATGACTATAAGCATGACAGTGAGCAACACCCAGACTGCAGAAAGTGATGGTGATGGATGTAGATGTTGTGGTTTTCTGTTTATGGGGCACACCTGGTGATGCTCAGGGGTTTCTTCTGGCTCTGTACTCAGGAATTACTGCTGGCAATTCTCAACGATGCCAGGGATCGAACCTAGGTCAGAGTGGACAAGGCAAAGGCCCTACCCACTGCATTATTGCTCTGGCCCCTTCACAGTCTCTGTTTCTAACGTTTGACTATTCTGTGAAAATTACTGTAAGAACCTATGAGGAGCTGGGAGTACTAGGGGGGAGATCAAAGTATCCTGTTGGAAAGAAAAGGGAGGAGAGAGAAGACTAGGAGTTGGGGATGAGAAGAAATCTTGCCTTATCTCTCTGGGTTCTGTTTGGATTGGTGGGCCAATCAAATGAACATCAGACAGACTAGTAGGAGAAAAGAAAATAAAAGATTTCATGATACATGTATGAGGAATCCACATAAATATGGATTCCAAAGTTAAAGGAGCAAGATGAGGGTTTATGTCCTGAGCTAAAGAATGGGAGGTGGGGGCTGGACCTTCAATGGGGGGGACCAACATGATGAGCGGGTGACTCACTCACAAAGCCCAGATGCTCTGTAATTATGTGCTTGCCTTGCTATATAGATAGGTTTCTCTGGTGAAAACCCTAATTCTGGGTAATACCCCCCAATTTTCATTCTAAAGCTAGCCCCAAGGGAGTTAAGAGTTAAAAACTAAGCATTAAAACCATCAAACTCCTTTGGGCATGGGCTGTTGAGAATGTAAAGAATATTCATTTTCTCTTATCTTGTCTTTCCTTTTCCCTGAAAAGCCTATACAAGGAAGACAGCACAAAGACTTTATTTTTTTTTTTAGATTTACAGAACAGAGACATTGGGGGACCAGGCCACAATGAAATTTATCAACCTCTCTGGTACTCACCAGATTGACATATCTTGTCTAAAAATAAATATCCCTTTCTTTTCCTAGGTAAGTGGTTTCTTCTGACAGTGCAGGCAAGATGGTTCCTTAGGCTGTGTCTATCATCTTCCATCCTCTGGCTTATTTATTTATTGTCTGGCCACCTTACCCAGCAGTACTCAGGGCTTACTCTTGGCTCTGTGCTCAGGGGTCACTCACTCTTTTTTTTTTCTTTTTTTTTGGGTCACACCTGGCGATGCACAGGGGTTACTCCTGGCTCTGCACTCAGGAGTCACCCCCGGCCGTGCTCAGGGGACCATATGGGATGCTGGTATTTGAACCCGGGTCAGCCGCGGGGTCACTCACTCTTGACAGAGCTCAGGGACCATATTGTGGTGCTGAAGATAAAACTGGGGTCGGCTGCATACAAAGCAAGTGCCTTACTTAACTCCTGTACTGTCTCTCTGGTCTCCTCTGGATTATTGTTAATAAAACTCTGTCTCAGCCCATTATCCTGGCTCTGGCTTCACTGGCTTCACAGAGTAGCTGTGGTACCCAGTCTTTGTGGTCATAATTCTCCTAAGTAGTTAAGGGAATGGTAAAAATTTCTCAGGAGCCTGCAAGGCCTTGTTTGACCACAGCTAGAAAGAACCCACATACCAAACTGACACATGTGGGGAGTCCTGCTCTGGATATCTTGGGGAGGCCTGTCCCTCAAGCTGTGAGAGACAGAGGAGGGAGGAGAGCTGGGAGGCACACATAGGAATTGGGGAGTAAGGACTCTGAAGAGGGTTCCTCCCCCTAGTCCCCTGGAAAGATATTTTGAGCAAAGCTTTCTGTGACTGCTTATAGTCAGGATGATTTGATTCCACTGGCTCTCGAGGGCCAATCAAATGAGAGACATGGTGATAGTTTGAGAAAGAGCTTTATTGGCAAAGAGCTGGCTATCTTGTCTGCATGGTCACAGGAAATGATTTTTTAAAAAAAAGTTTTTATTAGTGAATCACTGTGATGTACAGTTACAAACTTATGAACTTTTGTGTTTGCATGTCACTCATACAGTGATTGTTTACCCATCCCTCCACCAGTGCCCATTCACCTCCACCAATGATGCCAGTATCCCTATCACCACACCCACCCCATCCCCCACCACCCCACCCTGCCTCTGTGGCAGGGCATTCCCTGTTGTTCTCTCCTTTTGGGTGTTGTAGTTTGCAATAGAGGTATTGAGTGGCCTTCATATTCGGTCTATAGTCTACTTTTAGTTCGCATCTTTCAACCCGAAGGAAAGGATTTTTATAGAGAAAGAGAACAGAGAAACACTTTTTTAGGAAATGTGCGTGTGTGTGTGTGTGTGTGTTCTAGACCAGTGAACATTATAATAATCCATAAAATTCTTTCAAGGGTTGGTCCCCTGAGGCACACACAGTCTTCTACAAATCTCAACTAAGTAAAAGGTTTGGCTCTGGGCCAGGTGGAGGACATGGTGGTGCTAAACTGTCTTTTAGACTTTGGGGCAAGGACAGTTGTCCTTGTTTAGTATTGGTTTTTGCCTGATTTCTTGCTCAAACTTTATGAATTAGTTTGGATTACTTTTGACTATGTTTATATTGAGATAATGTGGTTTCATTTGGGTTTTATATAGACATCGATCGTTCTAGTTTTATTCTTAGTATTGGTCAAGCAACAGAGGTACAATGATACAATGGAAGAAGTGGTAATGTATTTTTTTTCTTTTTGGGTCACACCCAGCGATGCTCAGGGGTTACTCCTATCTCTGCACTCAGGAATTACTCCTGGCCGTACTAGGGGGACCATATGGGATGTTGGGGATCGAACTCAGGTTGGCCGCAGGCAAGGCAAATGCCCTATCTGCTGTACTATTGCCCCAGCCCAAGGTAATGTATTTTTTTTAAAAAAACAACCTGTCTGCTTCCTTCATAGTATCACCAGGGTTGCCCAGGTAATCCTCATCTAGGACCCCAAGGCCTGAACATCCTCAGGCCCTCACACTGAACCCTTGGCCTTGTTGACCAAGACTTTCTGGGAAGACCTCTGGGCCTCTGGGCCTCCTGAACACCAATTGGGTGCAAACCAAATCAAACTCCAGCCCTCACCCCCTCATCCCTTCTTTACCTACCTGATTCAAAACCAAATCTTTACACATGGACCTAGGAGATAGCTCAAGGGCTGGACAACATGGTTTGCAATAGGGAGCCCTGGGTTTGATCCCTAACATGTACGGCCACCAAACTGCTAGGATTAGACCCTACAAAATAATGTACATTTAAGAATTTTACTTTACAGGGGCTGGAGTGATAGTACAGTGGGTAGGGAGTTTGCCTTGCATACGGTGACCCGGGTTCGATTCCCAGCATCCCATATGGTCCCCCAAGCACCACCAGGAGTGATTCCTGAGTGCAGAGCCAGGAGTCATCCCTGAGCATCACTGGGTGTGACCCAAAAAGCAAAAATCAAACAAAAAAAAAAGAATTTTACTTTACAGTAATTATAGTCCCACAAGAAGTTGCTATATATATATATGTATATATATACATATATATATATAAATTTCCTATATGCTTTACCTAGTTTTCCTTGTAGCAATGCCTTTGCCAGCTCCAGTAGTGAGACTTGATTTTCAATAAGAAATATTAAAAGCTGGTTGGGAAAATTGGAAATAATGATGGTGGGAAGGTGCGATGGCCATGGAATTGGTGTTGGAATATTGAATATCTGTAACTAAACTGATAATAAAGTTATATTAAAGAAGAAATATTTACTTGGTCTTTGACTTCTCCCCATTCCCATTCTGGCAGAGAGTTTCTAAAACCTTTGGTAATTCCTAGGAGTGAGAGCAATAAACATAGATTTTGTTAGCATGATCTTTGGACCACACCCAAGGGTGGGCGCAGGTTGCCATGGCACCAGGCCAGACCTGGGGAGGGAAATAAGGCTCAAGATGGAATCAATCAGAGTCCAGCGATAGTATAGCAGGTAGAGTGTTTGCCTTATACATGGCTGACCCAGGTTAGGGCATTTGCTTTACACCTAGGTGGCTGACCTAGGTTCGATCCCTGGCACTACATAGGGTCCCTTCAGCCTGCCAGGAATGATCCC
This sequence comes from Sorex araneus, assembly GCF_027595985.1. NCBI lineage: Eukaryota > Metazoa > Chordata > Mammalia > Eulipotyphla > Soricidae > Sorex > Sorex araneus. The sequence continues at coordinate 49,647,973 of NC_073312.1, forward strand.
TGAGCGCAGAGTCAGAAATTAGCCCTGAGAACTACTATGTGTGACCCCCAAACAAAAACAAGTAAACAAAAAGATGGACTCAATCATTAATGACCAATTATTTGACCAATCATGGGTTATATAAATTCAACTACTATAAAATCCCCTAAAAAGATAATTCCAGAGAGCTTGCTAGTTGATGAACACTTTGGAACTTTGGAGACCATGCCTCAGAGAGAGTGTGAAAGCTCAGCATCCTTTCCACATGACTTGTCCATCCTCTCCATCTGACTGTTCCTAAGGTGGTGACTCACACCTTGCAGTGTTCAGGACCTACTCCCAGTGACGCTTGGGGGATCATGCAGTGCTAACTATCTCTCCAGACCAAATTAGATCCTTTTCATAATAAACCTTCTGAGTAAAACTATTTACCATAACAATCCTATCTAAGCCCCTTGATGTTAAGGAAAAGTCCGTAACGTCTACCCCAAACACACATATTGGAATTGGGTGTAGAATCCCTAACAGTACAACACAAAAACCAGGAAATTTCCAATAATTATTCAGATCTCACCTATCTTATCTTACATATATTCGTGTGTGTGTACCTATTCATTCTTTTTTTTTTCCTATTCAGTCTTTTGGTGGTTTTTATTTTTTGGTCCTGGGGATCAAATTAAAGACAGCATACATGTGAAGTATGTGCCCAACCACTGAGCTACATCCCCATCCCCAGACAGTTCTGCACAATTTTATCACAGATGTAGATTCAGCTAACTCCCACCACAGCCAAGGCACAGAACAACTATGTCACTTTAAGACTCCTTGGGTTGCCCTTTACTTACCGCCATCTCCGCTCCCACTCTCCTCCATCCTTAACTCTTGGCAACCGCTAATTTGATTTCCATCTTTATAATTTTGTCATCTCAAAAATGTTACATAAATGGAATTATGCAGTATGTGATCTTTTGAGATTGACTTTTCTCATTCAGCATAATTCACTTGAAAAAATCCATTTACGTGTTGTTGAATATATCAATACTTGCTTCTGTTTTATTGCCACAGTTTTTTGGTATTGATGCATCACAGTTTATAGACCCACTCAGATATTGAAGGACACTGGCTGTTTTTCAGTTTTGGGAACTGTGAACAATGATGCTGTAAACACCTGTGATTAGGGTTCTGTGTGAATGCAGTTTTCATTTCTCTGTGTGTGATAGGAGACACATAATTTATAGGAAATATATAAGTTTGGTCATTCAGATGATCGATATATATATATATATATATCACTATATCACTGTCGTCCCGTTGTTCATTGATTTGCTCGAGTGGGTACCAGTAAAGTCTCCGTTTGTCTCTGTTCAGGGTCAGGGGAATGAGTCCTATTATTGTTATCATTTTTGGCATATTAAATACGCTATGGGTAACTTGCCATGCTCTGCTGTGTGAGATTCTGTATATACATATATATATATGGTACGTATATATATACACACATATATATAATTTATACTTATTTAGTCATCATCTACAGTTTCTGGCTCATGACTCTCCTTTTTTAGGTAGTGAGGGATACTGAGGTGCTCAGAGTCTTCTCCTTAGTCTGTGCTCAGGATCACTCCCGTCAGTGCCTGTGAGACCAAGTGGTGTGGTCAAACCCTCACTCCCTGAATGCAAAGCACCAGTTTAGGTTAATCTGAGAGACTGAGTATCTCTCAGACTCCTTTTGGATTTTTTTTGTTGTTCCACTCAGGGCTACTTAGGTCTTGCTCCTGGCTCTGTGCTCAGGGATCATGCTACTATACCCACTATATCTCTCTGGCTCCAAGTTTTTTTTTCTTCTTGGATCACATCCAGCAATGCTTAGGGGTTGTTCCTGGCTGTGCATTGAGAAATTACTACTGATGGTGCTTAGGGGACCCCGTGGGATGCTGGGGATCGAACTCAAATTGGCCACATGCAAGACAAATGTTCTACTTATTGTACTACTGCTCTGGTTCCTCTCTTCTGATTCTTGGGTCACTTTTTTTTCTTTTTAGATCATATCCCGCGATGCACAGGAGTTACTCCTGGCTCAGGCAATCAGGAATTACTCCTGGCAGTGCTTAAGGGACCATATGGGATGCTAGGAATCGAACCCAGGTCAACCGAGTGCAAGGCAAACACCCTACCTGCTGTGCTATCACTCCAGCCCCTCTTGGGTCAATTTAACTATGTTGGGGCTGGAGCGATAGCACAGCGGGTAGGGCGTTTGCCTTGCACGCGACCGACCCGGGTTCGATTCCCAGCATCCCATATGGTCCCCTGAGCACCGCCAGGGATAATTCCTGAGTGCAGAGCCAGGAGTAACCCCTGTGCAGAGCCAGGTGTGACCCAAAAAGCAAAAAAAAAAAATTTAACTATGTTAACTCCTTTCAATTTCTATAATACTGTTTCAGATGTTGGTGGATAACTATATATTCATCCAGCAATCCCAGGGATGCTAGCAAAGACCAGTTTTGAACAAGTCAGCCTCCAAATAATTTCCAAGTCTTTTTTAAAAAACTTTTGGACACAGCAAGTGGTTCTCCAGGGAATGTATGTGGCGCTGGGATTAGAATCAGGGTTGTTGCCACCACAGTCACGTGCTAAGCAAATTCCTTTGTACTATCTTTCCAGCCTACTCAAGTAATTTTTCAATAAATGCTGTAGCAGTGACATTTAAAACACACAAAAAATTTAAACTTGGGTGGTCTAATTTTTTGTTTTGTGTTTTCTTTCACAGATTATGCTGTTTGTGATATCCAGCATCCATCCATTAAAAGAAAAATAAAGGAATATGTTCACTGTGCTATTTCCACTCCTGTATGTTTTAGATTTCTGAGGATTTTTATCACCCTGTGTTGCCAGATGTTCCTACGAGGACAGCATAAACAATATATTTCTATGGATAAAAATGAATAGCATCTCATTAACCAACTGTGAACCTGGATGCTAGTCTGCAAGCAAGCCATAGAGTCCTGTGTTGTGACAAGGAATCCTAATTACAATCCTAAATTTTCTACCTCCAGTGCTTACATGTTCACCCTTCACTAGACATGGAACATAAATAATAGATATGATGAAGAATTTTTTTCTGAAAATTAGTATCTATGTTTAACCTTCCCATGCAATATACATAACCTCCCTTAATAAAACAAACACCCATTATAAGTTGGGGGATTGAAATGACCTTACTTTAATTTTAATTAAAATTAAAATTTTAATTTTAATTTTTGGGCCATATTCAGCAGTGCTCAGGGCTAATTCTTGGCTCTGAACTCAGGGATCACTCCTAGGGGGATCAAGGGACCATATGGGATCCTGGGGCTTGAATCCTGGTCAATCATGAGCAACGCAAGTACACATCCTACCTTCTGTACCATTGCTCGGGCCAAAGATCACCTTACTCCTGGCTTGTAAAACCCATTTAAACTCCTTTATGATCAAACCAATGCCTTTGTGTCTTCATTGGGACTCACAAATGGTATGGACCCCAGGGGTTTGTGCCCCATTACATTCGCTTCTTATTCAAGCAGTCTCTCCCAAATGAAAAGCCACTAAGATTTCCCCCTATGTTTTCTCCTAGATGTTTGTACCAATTACACATTAATCAGTCCCAGTGTCTGATTGCTGAAAGGACCTCCAGGGCTCACACAGTTTATACTCTGACAATGATCATGGTCACAGCAGGAGGAGGCTATGTGCTGAAGGGGGACTGGTGATCACAGCCACAGGGTTATTTGTACTTCCATCTCTGGGTGACATGGAATGAATTTGATTTTAGCTAACATTTGTGTGCAGTGTGTGTGGAGTTTCTCAGTTTAGGCAGCCCAAAGGATGCTTGTGGTAGAGGTCTCAGAGTGAGCTGGTCATACAAACACATTCTAGCTATATGGCCAACATTGACCTTGAAAAGCCCCAAGACCCCATTAAGACTAGGTTCAGCCATGAATTCAGTGATTACTGCATTGTCTTGACAGACTGGTGGTCGTGTTCTCAAACAACTCATGACCCATGATATAGTGCATCATTTATCTTTAGTTATTCCAGTCCACAGTGTTGGTCAAGGGTCAATACTTTGAAATAAACAGGCAGTTAAATCAGAGCAGCTGAAATTGACTACTGTTATACAACTTTTATAGTTTTATATTTAACATTTATGATCCATTTTGAGTTAAATTTTGTATGCACAATTAATTTATATATAATAACCTTGTATCTTCCAATCTGATAAATTGCTCAGTGAAGTTTTTAGGGCACAGTGATTTGAGACATCCTTAGACATTCTCTCCAAATTAAAGGTAAACAAATATAGCTCATATTTCCTATGAACAAGAAAAAAACATAATAATTGGCAGGGTCATTTAGTGTGAGATTGACATATTTAATGGATGGATTCCCAGTTACTGAATTCCAAGGAATTATTCCAGTGACTAGAACCCTAAGCAGGAAAGGGTCTGTAGTTAGGTTGTGGTAGCAGTTGTGCCACATATCCATGTAGTGTGGCAGTTCTAATTATACTTGAAGTGTCTGGGATGGGAAGAAATGCTCTGAGGAATTTCTGGCAAGCTCCTATAAGAAGAGCACAATGTCGACACTTGGGCTCTGAATTAAGGCTATACCATATGTTATTGAAAGTTATGTATACACTATCCACAAGGTAAAAGTTCTCAGTACTCCACTGGACTGGTGGATGTAAGCACCTACCAAGACACAAGAGACTACAGAGAGAAATCTGATCTTGAGTTGGGGTTTGCCAGGGTTTATGAACCCAAGATTAGGGCCACATGGTGATTGATCAATTCAGATCAGTCACAAGTAGGGCTAGTACAAGAAATATGCACAAGCAGGTGACCTGGTCTACTGAGACCAGGGGCTGGGCAATAGTATGGTGGGTACGGCATTTGCCTTGCACTCGGCCGACCCAGGTTCAATTCCTAGCATCCCATATGGTCCCCCGAGCACCACCAGGAATAATTCCTGAGTGCAAAACCAGGAGTAACCCCTGTGCATTGCCAGGCGTGACCCAAAATGTAAAAACAAAAACAAAAACATCTACTGAGACCGTATCAGATCCCCTGAGTTCATAACTGAAGCTTCATGAGGATCCCCTATATGTCATTGACAGATGGAAGGAGGAAAATGTAGATCATGGATGGATTATCTTATAGGTTGATGTATGGAAAGAATGCTTCTATACTACAAACCCTGTATTATAGTGACCTCAAAAAAGGGTGAGGAAAATCCTCCCCAGTGGGTGAAAATTCAGGTAGTGCATCAAAACATTTACTTCATCTCTAATGAAGTAAATTAATATTAGAATGTATTTGAATAGCCAGAGAGATTGTACAGGGAGTAAGGTGCATACCTTGTGTGTACTGATCTTGGCCAAGGAGATAGTACAAAGGGTAAGGTGCTTGACTTGTATGTACTAATCTTGGTTTGATTCCTGGCACCTTACATATAATGATCTACTGATTATACCCAGGGTATAATCAGTACAATTATACCCAGGGTGTCCATCTTGAACACAGAGACTGAAAAAGCCCCTGAGCACCATAGAGTATGGCCAAGCATTTCTTCAGTCCAAAGAAAGTCTACTACTATTGTATTGCTTTAGATATTTATCTTCATACCTGTTAGTAGTTAATTTACAAATCTTGGTGCCCCTAGTTTGGAGCATAGATGTTAATGAGTATTAAATCTTCTTGATAGATCCCTTGACAATGATATATTTCTATCTGTCTTTTATTATATTGTTTAGTTTGAAGTGTATATGGTCTGATATGATTATGGCTATTCCAGATTTTTTAAGGCCTATTTTTGCATTTATGACTATTTTCTAGTCTTTTACTTTAAATCTGTGTTTATCTTGACATTTAAAGAAACTCCCTTGTAAACAGAAGGACGTCGGTTCATTTTTCTGATCCATCTAGCCTCTCTGCAATGCTAGCACCAGAACTGCCACTACCTTTTGATTGGTAGGTTCAGGCCATTGACACTAAGGGAAATAACTGAAGCCCTTTTTTTTTGTTTAATTTTCCTAGGTAGTGGCAGTTCCTGTCACTTCCATTGGCTTTTACACCATAGTAGTTATTACTCCATTGGTCAAAAAGATTGGGACTAGAGGGATAATATAGTGGGTATGGTGCTAGCATTGCATGTGGCCAACCTGGGCTCAACCCCCAGGACTACATATGGTCCTCAAGCCTTGCCAGGTATGATCCCTGAGCATAGAGCCAGGACTAAGCCTGAGCAACATGAAGTGTGACCCCCAAACAAACAAAAAGATGAGAAGAGATTAACAATATGTTTTGGGCATCTTAATGGGGTCTTTCCTTAAGACCACTCATTTCCCTCCATCATTTAAAGGGTCTGGGCATAAAATGGTTCAAGAATGGGAATTATTGGGGCTGGAGCGATAGCACAGCGGGTAGGGCGTTTGCCTTGCACGCGGCCGACCCCGGTTCTAATCCCAGCATCCCATATGGTCCCCTGAGCACTGCCAGGGGTAATTCCTGAGTGAAGAGCCAGGAATAACCCCTGTGCATCGCCGGGTGTGACCCAAAAACAAACAAACAAAAAAAAGAATGGAAATTATGGCTGGAGTGATAATATAGTGGGTAGGGTGTTTGCCTTGCACATGGCCAACCTGGATTTGATCCCTGGCATCCAACATGGTCTCCTTAGCACTGCCAGTAGTAATTCTTGAGTGTAGAGCCAAGAGTAATCCCTGAGCATCACTGGGTGAGACCCAAAATGCCAAAAAAAAGAGAACGTAAGAAAAAGAGAAAGAGAGAAAGAAAGGAAGAAAAAAAGAAAGGAAGAAAGGAAGAAGGAAAAGAAAAAAAAAGGAATGAGAATTAATTAAAAGCATTGATTCACCCACTTCGCCGCGCCCGCCGCTCCAGTATGACTGAGGAGGACAAGGGAGCTGCTTTGGACACCAGCAGCCCACTCAACAACCTGCAGTATGTGATTTGAGCGTTTCCGCCAGGCCCCCCGTGTGGGGGCCCGGCGTTTCTCTTTTTTTTTAATCTCTCTCTCTCTCCCTCAACCTCTCCTGGGCACAGCACAGCCTCCACCCCACTTCTCTGAGCACAAAATGGAGACACGCACCCAAATGCGCGGCGCGGCTGGCGGGAGATCGAGGGCAGGGAAGTACCGGTCTCCGCCCACTTCGGACACTTAAAGAGAGTGCAGCCACGTGGGCTTTCCCACTTCGCCGCGCCCGCCGCTCTAGTATGACTGAGGAGGACAAGGGAGCTTTCCTACTTCTGCCCGTGCGGGGGCCCGGTATTTCTCTAGGTTTTCCCATCTTATGAGCACCATAAAAGGGTAAAATATTGTAGCGATAGAATTTCAGGCAGAATTTTCCCTGGACTTTATACAGAAACCCAAAACCGCGTGGCCGCTATTGCGGCCGCGCGACCTAATGTCATCTAATCATCAGCAATATGAAATGGTTCCCTTTTAATGGGTCGGACTTTGGTGGGAAACCCTAACAAGAATAGTAAGTTTTTTGTTGAAATATTGAAGGCAACCAAAATGGTAGCCATCTCTCTAGATTGAACTAAGCCATATCCCCACGCCAGCTGAGAAGAAATATCCTTCTTTCTCGGGAAAAAATGCGGCGTGGCGTTAACCATAGTATGATGTCCATTAAGTTGACACGGACTTGGTGGCATGGGAATGGGATACAAGGGAATAAAGTATTATGTACATGGAACAGCGGGACGCTGGAATCTCGAGTCGGGGCCGATGCCAGCACACTACTTTTGGTTCCAGAAACTGCAGACTTTCTACCAGACTATCAACTAAGCCAGAGCCCCATGCCGGCTGATGACAGGAAATAACCATCTTTTCCGGTTTTTTTTCCTTTGTCAGGCAGCGTGGTGAATACTAAACAGGCGTGAACTCGGTGGTGCGGGACGAGGGGAGAAAAAATAGAAAAGTTATGTAACAAACAATGGGACTTGTTTGAAACCCCAGCAACAATAGCGAGTTATGTGTTGAAACATAGAATGTAACCAAGATAAAGTGTAAACGGAGTGAAACTTATCAATTACAAGGGCGGGGAGGGGGGGGCTCGAGGTATACTGGGGTAGTTGGTGATGGAATAGGGGCACTCGTGAAGGGAAGGGTGTTTGAGTATTGTATAATTGACATAATCCTGAGAACTATGTAACCCTCCACATGGTGATTCAATAAAATTAAAAAAAAAAGCATTGATTCAGTTTTTTTTTAACCGAAGAGATCACTGATTTATTAAAATGGATACTAAATGATAAGTATCCAGGCAGAGCCTGGCAAACTACTTGTGACATATTCAATATGCCAAAAACAGCAATGATAGATTTCATTCCCCTGACCCTGAAAGAGCTTCCAATCATTGGGAAAGATGAGTAAGGAGAGACTGCTAAAATCTCAGGGCTGGAAGTAACAGAGACATTACTGGCGCCTGCTCGAGTAAATTGACGAACAATGGGATGACAGTGATACAGTGATACAGTGATACTAAATGATAAGAATGAAATAGTTGGAAGATGGAAGAGGTGCAGAGGAGAGGTGTGAGGAAAAGGTGTGAAGCTCTCAGTCAAGACATTCCGCCCAAAAGTCTTCAAGTTCATTAACCTGAGAACTGTGTCTGTTTTTATGATTCAATTTAGACATCTATTCATTTAACCTGGAACTCTTTCACTAACAGAGATGAAGTACAAGTTTAGTAGACTGCTCATTCATTTCTCGAGGGACACCATGATAATTAGCTAGTCATAGGTCTCTGAGTCAGAGGACTTTTGATACTGTCTTAACTCCACTGTGCCCTCCTTGCCTTCTGGTGATTGAGAATTATCCTTTAACCTCTGCTTCAGAATCTAATGATCCCCACTGCACTTGGTATTCAGGGTAGCAATTCTCACTAAAATTTCTCACACATGGAAAAGAATGATCATAGATATCTTCAAGTATACTGGGGAGTTTGCCCACAAACTAATTTCTCACAGTCCATGGTGAAAGGGGTACCTATTTTGTTTGCTTGTTTTGGGGCCACACCTGGCAGTGCTCAAGAAACCCCTCTCTCCACTCCCAATGTTTAAGGGACCAGGTGATGATAGGGATCAAACCTGGGGCTCCTGCATACATAAGACTTTTAATGTCTCTCTCTGGCCCTGAAAGGTATGTCTTATGGACCCTTCTTAGGTTAGCGATTAGGTCTTAAATACAGTAACATTTCAATCTTCATACATATTTGGATCCCTTTTCCTCCAGTCTTCTAAGGCAGTGCTTAGAAAACTTCATTTAGTGTATAGGCTGGGGGATATGACCCAGCCGTTGAGCCCATGATTCATGTATGTGAGCTTCTGGGTTCCTTTCCTGGCACTACCAAAAAAAAAAGATAATTATGTACAATGAGCCTTCTCGGTCTCAGAGCAGCTTGGTGAAAGAGTGTCCTGACCGTCACATGGTAAGAGAGAATAGTCACCAAATCTATAAAGATGGTGGCAAAACTTCTCACCAAAATCTGATTAATGATTAAAAATGATTCAGACCCTCTAAGCCAAAGTGAGGAGTACAAGAAGTTTGTTTTTTTTTTTGGGGTGGGGGGAGCAAGGCCTGTGAAAAACAAAATAGGAAGAAGTATTTGTGTGTAGAAAGGCACTTAGTCCATAACAGAGGCCTGATAAAGACTTAGTCAACCCGCTGGGGGTTTAGAATATTTCACCCTCCTAAGGAGGTACCTATTGGGGCCAGAGAAACAGTGAAAGGGTAGGGCACTGTCTTGCACATGATTGACGTGGGTTTGATCCGACATCCCATATGGTTCCCCGAGCACTGCTTCCTGGTAATCCTAGTAATTCCTGAGTGTACAGCTAGTAGTAACCCCTGAACACTGCTTGTTGTGGCCTCAAAACAAACCAAAAGAGGTGCCTGTTTGCTGCAGTCATGCTGTGTTCTCTAGGACAGGCACGCCGTGTTCTCTAGGACAGGCATGCTGTGTTCTCTAGGGCTATGGAAATTATTGTAAATACTAGAAGGGATCAGCATTAATGTTGACTGATTTCCTCTATGAATAAACTTCTAGTGGGTTCCTACCTGACCATTTATTTAGTCAAGAACTACTGTCAGGATTGTTATCTGGGAGATTCCTGTTCCTCAAGTACCACTTAAAGCCAAGGATGCACCCTCAGCTTAAGCCTACTAAAGCTCTGTCATCAAAGAGAAACAAAATCTGAAGCATTCCTAGTCATGGCTGGGCGGCACAGCTTACTTTCTTTCTCTTGGCCCTCAGCCTTGCCTTTTGTCTCCCAGAGAGAAGCAGTGGGAGAGAAGGAATTTGAGAAATTTGAGAGGTAGACTGACTACAGGGTGAGTGAAAAGAACTGGAGCTCAGATACTCTGCTGTGCAGGATTATAGTGTTTGTGGGTGGGGAGACTGAAGATTTGGAACCTGCATTCAACTCCATTCTTTGCTACACATAGCCACACGACCTGGACAAGGCCCCTTAAGCTCTCTGTACTTGCCAAGTAATGTGCTAAGCACAGAGCTTACTTCATCAATTGGTTGTGAAAATGCGGTGAGTCATTCTGAAGAGACCTGAGAAGTCAGGGAGAGTGGCTTAGTAAGTGTTAGCAGCAGCCTCTACAAAGTAACAACAGTGGACATTATATTGTTATTATTTAATATTTTCAGAGCCAGGATTGAATTTAGGGCCTCATACATGCCAGGTGAGAGCTTTAGTTACTAGTTATTGAAATGCTGAAATAAAACCACTTTCTCCATGCAGTCCAACCTCACAGAAACTTCCTGCTGGTCCAGTGAAAGTTATTTGATGTTTTACCCACTACCCCTTCATTGAAAACTCCCCAGAACAACTGGCTGCCAAGATTATTTGGTCAGAATTCCTTCAGAAACCCACATCCAGACTTCAGGTGTTCAGGTAGGAGGCGACCAGCATCCCTGGAAATATGCTGGGAAGAGCCATGGACTGCACTGTGAGTTGAGCCCCAGCAGTGCTAACTTAGTATATCTATATTTATATCTATACATACACCCTCACCTTAAGCTTACTGAAGCTGCCAGTGGACATGGAATCATGGAATGTACATATATTACATATATATGTTTTTTACTATATATATGTATAATATACAGCTTGATCAAAGGCTTGAGTCCCTTTCACCTTCCCTGAAGACATCCTGGGGAGTGCTGTAGACTCCGGTTCCTTTGCGAGAGGAACCAGGGACCTCTCTTCCTTCATCTATCTTCTAGGTTGTCAGTTGAGTTCCGTTTCTTGCTGTTTCTTGGGTGTCGCAGAGAAGTTTCTTTTTTCTTTCTTTTTTTTTTTTCTTTTTGGGTCACACCTGGCGAGGCACAGGGGTTACTCCTGGCTCTGCACTCAGGAATTACCCCTGGCAGTGCTCAGGGGACCATATGGGATGCTGGGATTTGAACCCGGGTCGGCCGCGTGCAAGGCAAACGCCCTACCCGCTGTGCTATATCTCCAGCCCCGCAGAGAAGTTTCTTTTGGAAGAATGGAGGTTCAGGAGCGGCCACAAACAGGCTATTTTCGCACGCCTAGGGACATGAATAGCATTGCCTGTCTTCCTACTTTCTCCAGTTTCTTCGCTACCTATGAGACCCCTGTTTCCCCAGAAAATGCTTAGAAGGGACAGACACTTCCCTTATCTGTTCCAAGTCCCAGCAAGCATTTACTGGTCCTCAGTCTCAGCGAGCTTCCGGTCAGCTGACCCGCTGAGGGTCCCTAGCCTTTAGCCCCGCCTCCTTTATGGCCACACCCACCACTCTGCTCGGCCAATCCGTGGCTCCGCTCCAGGCCCGTCACACCCGTGCCACTCCTCAGCCCCGCCCAGGTTGGTGCTGGGAGCATCCCAGCCAGTCTGTGAGAGGAGTTTCCAGAGAGGCGGCTCCTCCCTCACAGGAAAGCCTGGCACAGGTGCCCAAGTCACAGGTGGAGGGGTTGCCAGTGGTGGGAAAACAAAGCCTTCAGGACCCTCAGAACCTCCATTTGGTTGATGGAGGTTTTGCCCCACCTCTGGCCCCTTCACCGCCCTGTCACCTTGCTGAGTCCTTCAGCTTCGTCCTTAGTCCCTCAGGCTCTCGATTGGCTGTCTGCGAAAACCGAAGCGTTTTTTTCTTTCGCCATTTGACATTCTTCTGTTAGCCACCAAAATATGGAGGAAAGGAAACAATAATCTTTCAGAGATGAATGGTAGGTTGCCGGGAGGAAGAAGCCAAATTACAATTCAGATTAGCAGTCTCGTTCCCAGGGTGGTGTTGTCGCCATCCTGCTATCGTCATCCAGGGCTTGTGGCCCTGGCGGGCTGTTCTCAACAGAGGAAACATGGGTGGAAACGCAACAAGCGTTCATCTTTGTGAGGCATTTGGAGCAGAAGCCATAGTAGGGATTGGTTCCAAACTAGTTGAGATGAAAAATTCTGTCTGGGAGATGCTACAGCAGCTAGAGCACCTGATCCAGGTCCAGTTCTTGGCACCACATGATCCCTCCTGAGCACTGTCTAGTGGGCCCTGGTATCATCTTCACCGCAGGGCCTGAGCAACACAGAATCCTTGGGCCCTAGTGCTCAATGTACAGAAAAAAGGTATAAAAGTTCATGAGGTGAGCATGTGGCCAAACAGTACAAGCAGTAGAGTATTTATTTGCCTGGCGTGTGTGTGTGTGTGTGTGTGTGTGTGTGTGTGTGTGTGTGTCTGGCCTTAGGTTAGATTCCTGGCACACCCCATTCTTCCCCCAAAAAGGGCAGAGAAGAAAAAAAAGAGAAAGAAACTCTCAGGATTTGCTTAGGCGACCTTGAGTTTTATAGCTGCAGTGTGTACTTGATCTCTCCATGCACTCACAGCAGGAGGCTGGTGGGGCAGGGTTACAGGAATTTTCATAGCTCAAAAAAGAGAAGTTTTGCCCCCTCTCTTTCTTGGCTGACTCGAAACCTCTGCAAATTCACTTGCTGTTTGCCCAACTTTATCTCAAAACGGTAACATTCTTGGGGGTCTTTGAGCAAAGTGCACAGAGCAAGCCCCCTGTTGGCCCCTTCTCTTTGTCAGGGTGAAAAAGATGGGGCCTACTAGCCAGTTCTGACCAGCATGATCAGAAACATAGGGTGAGTGTGCCTTGGTAGATGGTGTGTGAGGCTGGGGCACCATCTGTGACCTTGGGAAAGGAAGAGCCTTTGAGACAAATGTACTTGGACCCCCGTTCCTGGCTTTGAAAGGCTGAACTGACCAACTCAGCACCTGGAACTTCGGTTTTAGTTGCTCACTTTCACCCACATCTCCAGGTTTCCCAGATAATGTCGACTTCCCCCTTCCTCCAAGCCCTTTCCAGTTAGCTTTGAGGAGAATTCCTCTGTCCTTTCTCAGTGGGTGCCTCTGAGGCTCACCTTCTCTACCTGGGATAAGGACGTTTTCTCTTTGCCCTTTTATCCCCTAAGTAAATGATTGGGATTTTATTTTACCAAGAGTATCCCGCCTGCACAGCAGAGCCTGCCTGGCAAGCTACCTGTGGCATATTCGATATCCTTAACACAAGTCTCACAATGTAGACATTACTGGTGCCCGCTCGAGCAAATGGATTAAAACGGGACGACAGTAATACAGTGCTATTAATTTTTTTGCTACACCCTGCAGTGCTCAGAACTTACTCCTGACTTGTGCTTAACATTTGCTCCTGGTGGTATTCGGAAACCATATGGGGTGCCAGGGATTAAACCCAGGTTGGCAGAGTACAAGGTAAGTGCCCTGCCTTCTGTACTATCTCTCTAACTCAATTATTTATTTATTTTTACTTATTTGTTTTTGTGTTTTGAGTCACACCTAAGTGTTGCTCAGGGGTTATTCCTGGCTCTGCACTCAGGAATTACTCCTGGAAGTGTTCCGGGGACCATATGGAATGCCAGGAATTGAACCCAGGTTGGCTGCATGCAAGGCAAACGCCCTACCTGCTGTACTATCACTCCAGCCCCTCCAGATCAATTATTAAGGTTTTAAATTATGTGTGCTGACTCTCCAAACTGCTATTCCCCAAAAAATAGGTTTTAGGGCCATATCTGGCAGTATGGGTTTACTTAGGGCTTACTCCAGGCTCTGTGCTCAGAAATCACTCCTGGTAGGTTCGAGGGACCATATGGGGTGCCAGGGATTGAACCTGGGTTGACTGTGTGTAAGGCAAGTGCCCTACCCACTTTACTATCTCTCCAGCCACACCTTATATGCATTTATATTCCCACTTGGGTGTCTAGTAACCAAAATTAGACAAGCATGTTTTTGCCTAAAACTACCATGATCATTGGCATTCCCCACTTTAGTAAAGGAACCAGCTTTACCTCAAGGTCTCTTGTATTGTCTATTTGTTCCATATCTAAATTTGACTTCTCTCCACCATTATTCTGCTCCTCTGAACTACTTAGTAGGCTAAAAAAGTGATCTCTTCCCCCTTTTGCTTCTGTGGAGGCCAATACATTCTTCACATTTAATTAATTAAGTAATACATATTTTTAAAACACAACTGATGAACTCAGGCCTTACTCCTGACCATGTGCTCAGGAATTCTCCTGGCAGGGCTTGGGGCACCATATGGGGTGCCAAGAATTGAACCCAGGCCAGCCATTTTCAGGACAAGCACCTTATCTGTTGCATTGTATTTCCAGCCTAAAACTCCCCACATTTTATTTTATTTTTAAAAATTTTTTAATTTTTAAATTTTTATTGTATCACCATGTGGAAAGTTACAAAGTTTTCAGGTTTATGTCTCAGTTATAGCAATATTCAAATACCACCCCTTCACCAGTGCCCATATTCCACCACCAAAATCCCCAGTATACCCCCCGCCCCCCACCCCCAACTGTGTAATTGATGAATTTCACTTCATTTTCTCTTTACCTTGATTACGTTCCATATTGCAAAACAAAACTCACTATTGTTGTTGGAGTTTCCCCCCAAGAAGGACAGCCCTACTAAGGAAGCATTTGATAATTGGTTTGTCATTAAAAGATTGTATGTTTTCAGTTTTTTAGAAAAGGTCGCATGGCCACGTTAGCGGCCGCGCGGTTCGGATGTGTTCCAGTCCCGAAACCCGGAGCGGTGTTAGTTGCTGCTCAGTGTCGCCAGGGCTCCATCTGGAGAAGGTGTGCCTGCTGTACCTCCTCCGTCTGGATCCCCGGTGTTGCTGGCCCGGTTTGAAACTCCCCACATTTTAAATCAAAGTTTCTATGTGATGTGTAACCCAGGCACCCTCCTCCCTCCCTTGCTTTGCCTACACCAGCTTCTATTTATGTATTTCTTTTTTTTTTTTTTTGCTTTTTGGGTCACACCCAGCGATGCTCAGGGGTTACTCCTGGCTTTGCACTCAGGAATTGCTCCTGGCAGTGCTTGGGGGACCATATGGGATGCTGGGGATCGAACCCGGGTCGGCCGCGTGCAAGGCAAACGCCCTACCGGATGTGCTATCACTCCGGCCCCTATTTATGTATTTCTAATGTAACAAGTTTTGCTTTCCTGAGGACCTTTACCTTCATGATCGTATAAACTCTGTCACATCTAAACCTCCTGATCCAATGCACACACAGACAATACTTCAGAGAAATACATCCTTCTGATTATCACATGAAATATTTTTGAGCTAAATGCTTTATTTCTTATATGTGGAAACATGAGCTCATATTGCCACTCATTTCATTGACAGTGAGTTTGTGACTTGCTTTTGCTGAAACCCTTGTGGCTATGATATGAGCAGCAGCTTGTGTTTCTGCCAGCATCAGCAGAAGACTGTGCCTCAGTTGCCTATCGATCCCAGAAAATTGATTAACCCAAGCAGCTGACCTGAGTCTATACTGAGGCCAGGGTTGCACCAAGACTATTGTGGGGTCTGGTCATCTTCAGATTAATAAATATAAAACAAAATTTTATATACCACATAAACTTTGTGGCTGTTTGTTACACAACATTATTCTGGTGATAGCCAACTGATCTACTTTTATGGAATTTTGATATTTCACAGTAATAATATTTTTCATCTATGAAATTGGCAATGACATAAAGATATAGAGACTGTGAAATATGCATTTGGCAAGGGCTTAGGAAACAAGAATACTAATTTACTGCTGATAAGAGTGTAATGTGGTAGCAATCAATTTGGAAGTTTTATTTGGCCACGTGTCAGTATCTGAAGGATGACTGGGACAGTAGATCCAGAGATACCTCCTGTCTTTGGATCAGAGTTCACCTTCAAAAAATGGGGTGAATCTTGGTTGTTTACCCATCCTGCTTGTGGGGGAACTAAAATTCTGTCCTGAAGAACTGGTGGCAGGGCATTGGGGGGGGTGGTGTTCCAGACAGATATGGAGGGGCTCTAGAGTGTAGAGTTTGAGTGGGAAGGGAACAGCACTTTTCCCGGAGCATTATAGAGACATACCATCCTAGTTTTGTGAATCTGCTCCCATATCCTTAATGAGTCTTGATGAAGCACCACTGATCCATGATCCCAGCTGACCTCCAGAATGGGGCTGAAACAGATAACATCACTGAAACTAAAAAGACAGCCCCCCAGTAAAACAAAATCTCAAACCAGAACAAAACAACTCCCCAACCCCTCCCCCCAAAAACCAACAACCTAATTTCTTCTAGCTTTATACGTGAAAATGAGATAGAACACCAAGGTGCTCATGCTATTGCTCTATTATATGTTCTTTGAGCTATTAGCTCACTGAAAATTTATAAAATTCAAGGGGGTCCCCCTTCTTACTCTCCCTGTAGGGAAAATAGAAATACAGAGAGGCCACAGCCAGCTCAGGAGTCATCACATGCTCAGCCACTGTGGCCTGGATCCTGCTGGCACTGGTTTTCAGCCTGCTGTTGAATGCTTTCCCTGCCTGACTGCCCTGCTCTGGAGAAAGGGGCAGGCTGACATCTAGAGTAACTGAATTGTTCTTGTTGGCCACAGCAGGGACTGCTTCAAAATGTAGGACTTCTTCTTGATGTCAAGACTTCTTTTCAGGCAGTACTGAAGCAGAGGGTGACCTTGAAGAAGTGGGAGTTGCAGATGTGAACGTTTCAGTGTCATTTCAACGTGGGACTGGGGCTGGGGGCAGCAGGAACGCTGGGCTGTCACTGAGTCTTTGTTTTCTACTCCACAAAGCACAGTCATGCCACTATCTTATTCACTGAACCCATAAGTCAGTATGAGGGCCATGGCTTTGTTCCTCCTGCACACTAAGGGCAATGTAGTGCCAATGCACTATGCCAAAATACTACAGTCTCTGTGGGTTTGTGAAACACAGCTCAGTGCCCCAGTCACAGATTTGCAGTGATTTACTTGCTGCTTTTCTGAACGAAGTCCTATAAGCTCATTCTTAGTTCCCTTGTGATGGCTGATGTTAATTCTATTCTCAATTTTTTGTGTGTGGGGGCACACCAGGCAATGCTCAGGGGTTTCTCCTGGATCTGCACTCAGGAATCATTCCTGGGAGTGCTCGGGGGACCATATAGGATGCTGGAGACCAAACTGGGTCGGCCCATGAGCAAGGCAAAATGCCCTCCCCACTGTACTCTGGCCCCGAAGCTTGTGTTCTTTCTCTTTCTTTCTTTCTTTCTTTCTTTCTTTCTTTCTTTCTTTCTTTCTTTCTTTCTTTCTTTCTTTCTTTCTTTCTTTCTTTCTTTCTTTCTTTCTTTCTTTCTTTCTTTCTTCCTTCCTTCCTTCCTTCCTTCCTTCCTTCCTTCCTTCCTTCCTTCCTTCCTTCCTTCCTTCCTTCCTTTCTTTCTTTCTTTCTTTCTTTCTTTCTTTCTTTCTTTCTTTCTTTCTTTCTTTCTCTCTTTCTCTCTTCCTCTCTTTCTCTCTTTCTTTCCCTTCCTTCCTTCCTTCCTTCCTTCCTTCCTTCCTTCCTTCCTTCCTTCCTTCCTTCCTTCCTTCCTTCCTTCTTCCTTTCTTTCTTTCTTTCTTTCTTTCTTTCTTTCTTTCTTTCTTTCTTTCTTTCTTTCTTTCTTTCTCTCTTTCTCTCTTCCTCTCTTTCTCTCTTTCTTTCCCTTCCTTCCTTCCTTCCTTCCTTCCTTCCTTCCTTCCTTCCTTCCTTCCTTCCTTCCTTCCCTTCCTTCCTTCCTTCCTTCCTTCCTTCCTTCCTTCCTTTCTTTCTTTCTTTCTTTCTTTCTTTCTTTCTTTCTTTCTTTCTTTCTTTCTTTCTTTCTTGCTTTCTTGCTTTCTTGCTTTCTTGCTTTCTTGCTTTCTTCCTTTCTTTTTTGCTTTCTTGCTTTTTGGGGCCCACCTGGCAATGCTCAGGGGTTAATCCTGGCTCTGCACTCAGGAATTACCTTTGGCAATGCTCAGAGACCATATGGGATGCTGGGGATAGAACCTGGATCTGTTGCATGTAAGGCAAATGCCCTACCAACTGTGCTATCGCTCCAGCTTTCCTCCCTCGATTTTTATTTTTTTATTATTTTTTTTTTGCTTTTTGTGTCACACCTGGCAATGCACAGGGGTTATTCCTGGCTCATGCACTCAGGAATTACTCCTGGCGGTGCTCGGGGGACCATATGGGATGCTAGGAATCGAACCCGGGTTGGCCGAGTGCAAGGCAAATGCCCTACCCACTGTGCTATCGCTCCAGCTTTCCTCCCCCAATTTTTAAAAACCATTTTATTTACTTTTTAATAAGTTTAAATCCTTGATGGATATGGAATCAACGTGGGTTCTGTAGCCTCAGCAGGAAGGTCATTTGGTGAGCACCATGCTCTGTATTCATGTGCACAAATTCTCTTGCCCCAGATAATTGTAGGCTTGTTCAAGTTGCCACCTGGAGTCACCATGGTTTTCTTTGCTTTGTATATAGAAGCACAGATGAATTCAGGTTCATCTTGGACAAAAACACCTTTTAGCTCTTTTCTGTTTTTATTTGGGAGGGGGTCACACTCAGTTGTGCTCAGTTTACCCTTGGCTTTGCACCCAGGATCACTCCTGGCAGGACTCAGCATATGGGGTGCCAGGGATTGAAGCCAGATTAGCCAGGTGCAAGGCAAGTATCTTTCCTGCTATACTATATTACCCAACAGCTTAATTTTATTTATTTACTTATTTATTGAATTGCTGTGAAATAGACCCTTACAAAAGCTGCTCATGATTAGGTTTCAGTTATACAGAGTGCCAACGCTCATCCCTCCACCAGTGTACATATCAAAGCACTAATATCCCCAGATTTCCTTCCATTACCTCCCCCCATCCCCCCAGCCTGCTTCTATAGCTGGCACTTTCTTCTCTCTTTCTCTCTGTTTGTCTCTGTCTGTCTCTGTCTCTCTGTCTGTCTCTGTCTCCTTTTGGGCATTGTGGTTTGCAATATTGATACTAAAAAGTTATCAAGAATATCCCCCGGCCTGGAGTGATAGCACAGTGGGGTAGGGCCTTTGCCTTGCACGCGGCCAACCCAGGTTCGAATCCCAGCATCCCATATGGTCCCCTGAGCACCGCCAGGGGTAATTCCTGAGTGCATGAGCCAGGAATGACCCCTGTGCATTGCCGGGTGTGACCCAAAAAGCAAAAAAAAAAAAAAAAAAAAAAAAAAAAGAATATCCCCTTACCGGGGTTGGAGAGATAGCACAGCGGGTAAGACATTTGCCTTGCATGCGGCCAACCCAGGTTCAAATCCCAGCATTCCATATGGTCCCCCTGAGCACCACCATGGATAATTCCTGAGTGCAGAGCCAAGAGTAACCCCTGTGCATCGCTGGGTGTGACCCCCCAAAAAAAGCAAAAAAAAAAAAAAAGAATTTCCCTTTATCTACTTTTAACATTCAGTTCTTGTCCAGCATGATCATTCTCAGCTATTATTGTCATACTGGTCTCTTTTCTATCTTACCTATCCTCCACCCCCAACACACTTGTGGTTAATTCCAACTATCGACTAGTGCTCCTAGCCCCTGTTTCCCTGGCCATGGATATTAGTCTTCTACTACATATATATTTTTTGAAGTAAACAGATTTTATTTATTTAGAGGTTTCTGAGGGAAGGAAGAAGGGATAAGTGGGAGAGAGAATAGTAAGAATAATGCACTCAAGAGAGAATGCGGGCTTCTCCAAGGGTGGAGAGAGCTCTACACACATCCTAGCACTGGACACCTCAAGGGGGGGAGATGCGGGCGACACATGTGCTTGGGCACCACATGTGCTCGGCCACGTGGGCACAGGCAGCACATGGGCTCAGGCAGCATATGCGCCCACTATATATTTTTTATAAAACACAAATGAATGCAATCTTTCTATATCTGTCCCTCTCTGTCCCTTTCCTTCTGACTCATTTCACTCAGCATGATACTCCCCATGTCCATTTATTTATAGGCAAATTTCATGATTTCATTTTCCCTAACAGCTGCATAGTATTCCATTGTGTAGATGTGCCACACTTTCTTTATTCACTTGTCTGTTCTCAGGCACTCAGGTTGTTTCCAGATTCTGGCTATTGTGAATAGTGCTGCAATGAACATTGGAGTGCAGATAGATACCTTCATTTTAAAGAAGAGTTCTATGTTCCCTTTGGTTCCAGAGACCCTTAGCCTACAAAAATGGCCTGTGACCATAGTCTATTAGTTGCATTTATTGTTTTAGAAGCTCAGTAGATTTCCAAAATAGTCCAGAAGGTCTTTTTGTTGTTTTTGTTGTTTTCAATCTAGTCCTTTCCACCCTTGCTTTGAGATGGACTTTTGTTGGATATGCAATTTCTGACTTTGAACTTAAAATTGGTAGTCAGTGGGAAACATGGAATCATGACAAGAAAGCAAAAATTATCTGTTGAAGACAAGATTGAACGACTTGTTAAATTATTACTGTAAGCAAAAATATCAGAATGAAGAGAAGTGACCTTTAGGGGGATTGAACACAGAGCTATTTTTCAAGGATGTCTCCATGGTATAAACATTGATATAGGCATTCATAGTCACCATATAAAGTGTAGAACTTGCACATACATTTGTAAAACATTTTTATTAATGCAGCATTTTATTAAACTTTATGTACCTTGCATATACAAATTTAATTTTCGAAAGGTTGAACTTTACTTTTAGAATGTAGAGCCTTGGGGTGGATAAATAGGTTAGCAATGTTGAGCTGACAGAACAATGTGGAGTTAATTAAGTATAAAAGATAATACTGCTTATTATTTCTAGGATTTTTTTGAGGACATGATTGCCAGGTCAGGGTGAGAAGCTGAGGAAGGAAGCTCCTGGGACTTTTGGCTATTGAAGATGCAAGATGACTTAGGTATAAAACCCTGCTGGTAAAGTTTTTTCCCAACTTAGTGTTTGATTATAAAGAGGACCATTGAAAAGATTGACCTATTGTCTAAGACTAAACACTAAATTATTTGAGAGGAAACAAGGTACAAGGCCAGGGATAGATAATGTTAAAAACCTTCCAACATGGTTCATATTATGAAATAATTGTGGTAAAACTAGAAAGAATAGCGGGGGCTGGAGTGATAGCACAGCGGGTAGGGCATTTGCCTTGCACGCGGCCGACCCGGGTTCAATTCCCAGCATCCCGTATGGTTCCCCGAGTACCACCAGGAGTAATTCCTGAGTGCAGAGCCAGGAGTAACCCCTGAGCATCTCCGGGTGTGACCCAAAAAGCTAAAAAAAAAGAACTAGAAAGAATAGTAAGATGATCATAATATTAAGAATAAGGGGCTGGAGTGATAATACAGTGGATAGGGCATTTGCCTTGCACATGCTGAGCTGGATTTGATCTCTAGTACCTCATATGATTCCCTGAGACTTCTAACAGTGGTCTCTGACTGCAGAGCCAGGAGTAAGCTATGAACACGCTGGGTGTGGCCCCCAACCCCCCCAAAAAAGAAAAGTAACCTTGAATATACCTGCATTTAGGTTCAGTGGCTTACATCTTGAAATGTAAACTAAAGTTACATGCTGAATCTTTACCAGAATACTAGCCCTTACAATTTCTCTTTGTAATTGCCCTAATTTTGTAACTTTCATGTGAAAATGTTATAAAAATTAAGTGTTGTGATGAAAAGCATGAACATATTTAAAAAATCTTGTTCTACAATAAAATATGTGTGAACCAAGGACATAATCCTTAATCTTTCCTGATACAAGTATAACTGTGAAAACCTAGTTCAGGAAAAACTTAATGTTCTAGATAAGCTACAGAAAAGGAACCAGCAAAAAACTTATGTTAGGGGCTGGAGCAATAGCACAGTGGGTAGGGTGTTTGCCTGGCACGAGGTTGACTGGGTTCAATTCCCAGCATCCCATATGGTCCCCCGAGCACCGCCAGGAGTAATTCCTAGTGCAGAGCCAGGAGTAACCCCTGTGCATCGCCGGGTGTGACCCCCAAAAAAACTTATGTTAAATATGTTAAATATACTGTATGAGAAAGGAAATAAAGGAAACACACGTGGATGAGTAAAAAAGTATGTTGCCAGGAGGCATATGAGAAATACGAAACATCTTGTTTCAAGTGATGCAGCTGATGATGGAGTTGCCTCAATAAACAAGAGATTCGCATGGAGAAACCAGAATGGAAGGGAGGGTGACAGGATCTCAGGGGAGATAAAGTATGGCCTAGTAGAGCTCAGATGGAAATTCCCAGCATAGAAATGGTTTCTTGGGGCTGGAGTGATAGCACAGCGGGTAGGGCATTTGCCTTGCATGCGGCTGACCCGGGTTTGATTCCCAGCATCCCATATGGTCCCCTGAGCACCACCAGGAATAATTCTTGAGTGCAGATCACTCAGGAGTAACCCCTGTGCATCACTGGGTGTGACCAAAAGAGCAAGGAAAAAAAAAGATTTCTTCTGGGATCAGGCAATGGAAAATGAAGGGAGTCACTATTTTCTGTGATACAGCCTTGGAGGAATATTTGACTCTGTAAATACATTTTATGATAGGACTATTATGTAAAGAAACACTTTTTTCTTACCCCTATCAATATCGGAGCCCCTGGAGAGATTCCCTTGTCATAACATCATTGAGTTTGTTCACACTTCTTCAACTTGCAGTAAAGTTGTTTAAGATCCCTCTATAATGACAAAAGTCTTCCAATTAGGAGAAATCATTCTCATTCCCTGTGACTCCTGGCTGATATCTTAGATCTTTGCTTTCTGGAGATTCATGAACCTCTAATAGGTTTCCTACAATGATGCTCTGATTTAAAATCCTTGAGTCCCATATTCCTGATCTATTTCCATGTGCTGGAGTCTTGGTTCCTAAAATTATTATACTTAACCTCAAGTCCTTTTCATTTTGTCAAAGGGACCCTGGCCTGCCTTTCTTTCAAATAGACTGGATTCCCTATTTGAATTTAGTTCTTTGTGCTCTGGCTTATTGCCTGAAGAAATGAATACTATCTTAGGGATGGGACTATGGGAATTTTGAAGTGACTCAGAGACAGAATCTAAGGTTTCTATGACACTTTCATGGAAACACTCAGTCACTTAGTCTGGGTAAAGTTCAGAAGGTGGGTCAAAGTTAGACTGGGAGGAGTCCCCTCAATCTAACCTTCCAGAACACTGTGTCTCTGGAAATTATCAGGATCTTGGGGCTCAATGAGGAACTGGAAGCTCCAGAATTAAGGAGTTACCCAACTTCTGCCTTTGTAATATGGGAGGAGAAAAGTATTAGATAGGACATCCACCATAAAACACCCACAATTGGGGTTGGAGCGATAGCACAGTGGGTAGGGCATTTGCCTTGCACTTGGCCAACTCGGGTTTGATTCTCAGCATCCCATATAGTCCCCTGAGCACTGCCAGGAGTGGTTCCTGAGTGCAGAGCCAGGAGTAACCCCTGTGCATCGCTAGGTGTGACCCCCCCAAAAAAGACAAAAAACACCCATAATTGATAAGGGCAGAACAAACCCCAAATAAAAGTCATTGAGGGTCCTCAGAATTAATGCCAGGAGTGAGTAAAGTGAGGCATTTCCCTATCATGAAAAGGACTGGACATACTTGCAGAAGACAATGCTTCCTCTTCTTTTCTTTATTTTGTTTTTTGGGCCACACCTGTCACAGAAATTGCTGATGATGCTCAGGGGACCATATGGAATGCTGGGGATTGAACCTTGTTCCACCATTTGCAAGGCAAACTCCTTACATGCTGTTCTATTACTCTGGACCCGTCCTTTTCTTTTTCTTCTTCTTTTCCTTTCTATGTTTGTGGGGGCTGGGGGCACACCTAGCAGTGCTCAGGGCTATTCCTAGCTGTGCTCAGGATTGACCCCTGGCTGTGCTCAGGGTATCATATGTAGTGCCAGAGATTGGATGGATCAGCTGCATGCAAGGCAAATGCCTTACCTACTATATCTCCAGCCTTTTTCATGGAAGAGAATTTGGACTTGAAGAGGGACTTTACTCTAGTCTCCATTTCACAAAAGGATTAAGAACTTGAGTATAATTAAAATTCTTTTCAAGAATGCTTCCTACCCGCCCCCCTGCCTTTTTTTTTTTCAGGACCACATCCAGCTATGCTCAGGGATTACTCCTGGTTCTGTATTTATGGTTCCCTACTCATGAGTTCAGGGGACCATGTGGGACACTGGGAATAAAACCCAGGTCAGCAAGGAAGGCAAGCACCTTACCTGCTATGCTATCTCTCAAGCTCCATCCTCTGATGATTTTTTTCTTCCTTCTTTCTCTCTCTTTCCTTTGTTTCTTGAGCCATACAGAGTGGTGCTTGGAGGCTACTCCAGACTAGTTGCTTGGGTATAATTACTGGTGTTTCTTAGGAGACCATGTGATGCTGGGGATATATTCCTGCTTAACTACTTCCTCCATTTCTGGACTTCATTGTGAAGTAAAAGTTTTATGAATCTCAGTCAAATATATTTTATGTTTGAGATTATTCCTATTTGTGTATCCATGGTTTTATATGAAAGAAAACAGTCAAAATTAAGATTAATTAAAAGTAGAGTGCTTTTGTGTTATTTTAAAGAACCACACCTCCCTGTCACTCTGAGAATCTGCTGTGTAAATAGGAACTGGAATTTTAATAATCTGGGGTTCCTGACAGTGTTCTTGCATGTGATCTTCAACAAAGGCACTTTACTCATTATTCTGTTTAACCCTCAGGACTGGGCTATGAAGGAGGTAGGCTGTCCAAGTCTTAGGATGCTATTATAGCATCTTAACACAAAAATTGGATCAGGAAAACCAATACAGAAAAACCTTGGAGCTTGACCATCAAGAGCTTGTCACTGAGACTTGTATCAAACTCCAACAGCCAGGGTCCAAAGAATGTACAGAGCTGGGAGTAGCCTCCAAGCAGTGCTGGGTATGACCTCCCTAACCCTCACAACCCCCTCACAAACCAAAGAACTCCCAACCATCAATTTTAATTTTATGTGTATTTTTTTGTTATTTGGGCCACACCTGGCAGTGCCCGGCAGTGCCCAGGGCTTACTCCTAGTTCAGTCCTCAGAGATCCCTCCTGGCAATGCTTAGGTAACCATATAGGGTATCAGGGTATCAAACCTGGGTTGGCTACATGCAGAGCAAACCCCTACCAACTGTACTATTGCTTCAGTTCCCAATCACGACTTGATTTTTGTTTTGTTTTTTGACTTTTGGGTCACACCCAGTGATTCCCAAGGGTTACTTATGGCTCTGTACTAAGGAATTACTCCTGGCAGTGCTCAGGGGTATATAGGAAGCCAGGGATTGACTCTGGTCAATCGTGTGCTAGGCAGAAGCTGCTCTACCTGTTGTACTATCTCTTCTGTCCTGAAATAACTTTCTTTTCTTTTTAGCTTTTTGGGTCACACCTGGCGATGCACAGGGGTTGCTCCTGGTTCATGTACTCAGGAATTAGTCCTGGCAATGCTTGACGGACCATATGGGATGCTGGGAATCAAACCTGGATTGGCTGCATGCAAGGCACACACCCTACCTGCTGTGCTATCGCTCCAGCCCCTGAAGTGAAAAAAAAAAAAGTGAAAAAAAAAAAGCCCCCAAAGTGGGTTTATTTATTCGGGTTGAAAGATGCGTGCCTAAAGTAGACTATAGACCGAACATGATGGCCACTCAATACCTCTATTGCAAACTACAACACCCAAAATGAGAGAGAACAAAAGGGAATGCCCTGCCACAGAGGCAGGGTGGGGTGGTGGGGGATGGGGTGGTGGTGGTGAGAGGGATACTGGGATCATTGGTGGAGGTGAATGGGCACTGGTGGAGGGATGGGCAAACGATCACTGTATGAGTGAAATGCAAACACAAAAGTTCATAAGTTTATAACTGTACATCACAGTGATTCTCTAATAAAAAATTTTAAAAAACCCAAAAAACAAAGTGGGTTTATTTGACCAAGGATATAGTCTAGTAGATTCTATTATCTGTCCCCTCTCTATCGCCCCTCTAGGAATCACCATGCTCAAGTATTTCTGTTATTTATGCTCCCCTATGGTCTGCCACTCCTCTGTGTTGGCACCCCCAAGTAATGGGTAGGGGGGCTCATGGGTAGATTTCCCCATTTATAAACACATACTATTATTTAACTGAACAGAAGAACAAACACATTTTGTATGCCACAGATCTGTTGGTGAATTTTGACTTTTGTGGTCTTGTTTTTCTTTATTTCTTTTTTTTTTCTTTTTGGGTCACCCGTGGCGATGCACAGGGGTTACTCCTGGCTCTGCACTCAGGAATTACCCTGGCGGTGCTCGGGGGACCATATGGGATGCTGGGATTTATTTTTTTATTTTTATTTTTATTTTTTTTAATTTAAATTTTATTGAATCACCATGTGGAGGGTTACAAAATTCTCATGATTATGTCAGTTATACAGTACTCAAACACCCTTCCCTTCACCCGTGCCCATATTCCATCACCAACCACCCCATTATACCTCCCGCCCCCTCCCACCCCCCCAGTCCCCGCCCTTGTAAGTGATAAGTTTCACTTCATTTACGCTTTATCTTGGTTACAGTCCATGTTTCAACACATAATTCACTATTGTTGCTAGGGTTTCCCCCCCAAAAAGAGAAGACAGTCCCACTGTCAAGGAAGCATTTGATGGCTCTCCATTGCTGAGAATGTAGAGATATTAAGTCCCGCTGTTTGTTACATAACTTTTCTATTTTTTTCCCCCCTCGTCCCGCGCCACCGAGATCACGCCTGTTTAGTAATCACCACGCTGCCTGACAAAGGGAAACAAACCAAAAGAGATGGTTATTTCTCGTCATCAGCCGGCATGGGGCTCTAGCTTAGTTGATAGTCTGGTATAATGTCTGCAAGCAGTTTCTGGAACCAAAAGTAATACGCTGGTATCGGCCCCGGCTCAAGGTTCCACCAGCGTCCCGCTGTTCCAAGTACATAATAATTTATTCCCTTGCATCCAATTCCCACGCCACCAGGTCCGTGTCAGCTTAATGGACATCATACTATGGTTAACGCCACGCCGCGTTTTTTCCCGAGAAAGAAGGATATTTCTTCTCAGCCGGCGTGGGGATATGGCTTAGTTCAGTCTATAGAGATGGCTACCACTTTGGTGGCCTTCAATATTTCAGCAAAAGACTTACTATTCTTGTTAGGATTTCCCACCAAAGTCCGACCCGTTAAAGTCCAGGGAAAATTCTGCCTAAAATTCTATCGCTACAATCTTTTACCCTTTAACAAAAAACTTAGTACTATTGTTTGGAGTTTCCCCCCACGTTAAGCCCTGCCAAAAAGGAACATTTACACGTTGCTGACAATCAAACAATCAAAAGATATTAGGTTGTGCGGCTGCGATAGCAGCCGCGCGGTTTTGGATTTCTATATGAAGTCCAAGGAAGATTCTTTTGGTAATTGCATCACTCGCTGGCAACACCTGGGCCAGAAGCTCCCAGCACACAGTTTGGAGGCATTTTGGGGGCGCCACTCGTGTCCAAAGTGGTTCAGTTGCCTCCGGGGTCGATCTCGCGCGGGGCGGCAAAGGAGCGTCCCCACATGGCTCTGTGCTTAAATGTCGGCCGGCACAGGGCGGATCCGGGAGTCCCGCCCATCGGCTATCCCGGGCTTCCTGTAGAGTCTAAAAACCGGCTATAGCCTCGCTGCGTTCAAACAGAAAGAGTTGAGAGAGAAAAGAGCATACCCTGCCGGCAGCGCCTGGGCCAGAAGCTCCCAGCACACAGTTTGGAGGCATTTTGGGGGCGCCGCTCGTGTCCAAAGTGGTTCAGTTGCCTCCGGGGTCGATCTCGCGCGGGGCCGCAAAGGAGCGTCCCCACATGGCTCTCTGTTTAAATGTCGGCCGGCACGATGCTGGGATTTAAACCCGGGTCGGCCGCGTGCAAGGCAAACGCCCTACTCGCTGTGCTATCGCTCCAGCCCCTGTGGTCTTGTTTTTCTTGTTCTCTCTATCACTCTGGCTCTCTCTCACTCTCACTCTTAGGTGCATACAGAAAGTATACAAACATATCTTGAGTGAAGACTAGGTATATAATGGATGATAGCATTTTTATAAGAATGTATTCTCTTACATGATATTAACTGGATTCATGAACTGGCGCTAAGTTTGGAAGAAGTCAATAATATATAGGCATTTTTTCTTTTTGTTGTTGTTTTTGGGTTTGGGGTTACACCTGGTTGTGTTTAGGACTTCTTTTGGCCCTGAGCTCAGGTTCCCATATGAGGAACCAGGCATTGAACTCAGGTTAGCCACATATAAGGCAAGTGCTCTATCTGCTGCACTATCACCTAGGTACCACCTCTATATTTATTTTCTTGTAACCTTTTGATTATGATGACTCTGGGCAAAGAACTTTATTTTTTTTATTTTTATTTTTTTAATTTTTATATTTTTTAATTAATTAATTTATTTTTAATTCGTGAATCACCATGAGGGCACATTTACAGATTTATACACTTTTGTGCTTATGCTTCCCTCATACAAAGTTCGGGAACCCATCCCTTCACCAGTGCCTATTCTCCACCACCAGTAAACCCAGCATCCCTCCCACCCTCCCCGATCCCATCTCCCCCCACCCCGCCCTGCCACTGTGGCAGGGCATTCCCTTCTGTTCTCTCTCTCTAATTAGCTGTTGTGGTTTGCAATAAAGGTGTTGAGTGGCCACTGTGCTCAGTCTCTAGCCCTCATTCAGCCCGCAACTCCCTTCCCCCACATGGCCTTTGACTACATTATAGTTGGTGATCCCTTCTCTGAGTTGGGCAAAGAACTTTATACATTGTAATTGGACACTGATAGAAGACTGAATTGGAAAATGTAACGGAGGGAATTGAACCAGGTTCTGTGGCATCCAAGGCAAGTCCAGCTGTACTACATGTCTCCAGCTCTCAGAAGCAGTAATTTTAAAATCAAATATGCAGGTTTCCTGCTGGTATGTTGCTAATAGTCCTCTCCCTCCCACCTACATTCCTACCCCCCAGTTTACTATCTTGCTGGCCCCCAATTTTTATATAGGAAAGAGAAGGTAGGGTCTTGGGTGTTGTTGAGAATTTAAACTCCTAGGAGCTGGAGTGATAGCACAGCAGGTAGGGCATTTGCTTTGAATGCTGCTGACCTGGGTTCGATTCCCAGCATCTCATATGGTCCGTCAAGCATTGCCAGGACTAATTCCTGACTACATGAACCAGGAGCAACCCCTGTGCATCACCAGGTGTGACCCAAAAAGCAAAAAAAAAAAAAAGACAATTTAAACTAAACTGGATTTTTTTCAGGAGAACCTGGCAAGCTCCCATTCATATGTCAAATACAGTAACAATGATGGGTCTCATTCTCCTGACGCTGAAAGGGACTCTAATATGGCACCGTTGGGAAGGACGAGTAAAGAGAGGCTGCTGAAATCTCAGGGCTAGGACAAATTGAGGCTTTACTGGGTCCGCTTGAGCAAATCAACGATCAACGGGATGACAGTGACAGTGATACAGTGATGCTCCCCTATGGCCTGCCACTCCTCTGTGTTACTTGGCACCCCCAAGTAATGGGTAGGGGGGCCCATGGGTAGATTTCTCCATGAGAGAAGAGTAGTGGATATAAAAAATGAGGCCAAGGATTTGATCACAGAGGGAATTGTATACTTAGGTCCTGCTCAGTGGGTAATGTGGTTTATCCTTCTTACCAGCCCCATGAAGGTCACGTGCAACTTACCTTACCTCCAGGCACTGCCACATCAGAAACCACGTGGCTTCCCCTGTTCCATAGACCCTGTGATTTTCCCAGGCTTTCTCTGTTTTCATTGTGTTCTTTTCAGAGCATCTGACTTAAGGTGGGTAGGGCAGGGAGTTGGGAAAGTGAGCTCAGGGTTAGAGGGTTCTGAGAGGGGCTCACAGCTGGTGTCATCCCAACTCCACCCACTTTCCTGGACCCAGAGTCATCAGCGTCCTCCCAAGACCCCTCCAATCTGTTCCTGGGGACAGCATTTCTGCCTTCATGTTTCATGTTGTCCTGGGGAGGCTTTGACCAACCAGGTTGTTCTACCTTCTTTCAAGGGTATTTTTATGTTGGCAGAATGGCAAGGACATTCTTTTCTCAATAAGTGTTAACTTTTCACAGTTGACCAAACTCAATTGACCCCAAATCTGCTCAGTGTTTGGTCTGAAAGGACCCAGATATTTGGAGACCAATCCCTGATTTGAATCCCCAATTTGGAGACCAATTCCCGATATTTGGAAACCAGCCCCTGTCATGGACACTTGTTCTTGTTTGGAATATGGGATGTCTGATCGATTCTTTATTGTGAATTGATTCTTTGCAAGCCTCCAACTGTCTCACTGATGGATGATCTGGCCAGCAGCAACCTGGTTAGTTGAACAACTTATCTCTTCTCACCATCTGCCCCCTAATGGCTGCCTTTCTGATCTGGGAGACCTGGAGGATGTTGGCAGCCCCTTCCTCATAATCTGACTCTATGGGCCCTCAGGACTTCCCAACAGTAGTTTCTTTCTCTCTCTACAGTGCCAGAAATTGAACTCATGGCCACATAGATGTAAGGAAAGCACTCTCTTGCTGAGTCACATCCCAAGGCCTGGAAAACCATCTTTATATGAGGTCTGGGAATCTAAGGGTAACTGCCAACACATTCAGTATTTTGCGAGGTGTTATATTCACTATTGTGTCTGGACAACAACGCACATTCAATTTTGTTTGTTTCTTTTTTTTTGGCCACACTTGGCAGTGCTTAAGGCTTACTCTTGGCTTTGTGCTCAGGGATCACTCCATATGGGGCTTAAGGAAATATCTGGCATGCCGGGGGTGGAACCCAGGTTGGCCATATGCAAAGCAAGTGCCCTTCCTACTGTACTATCTTTCCGGCACAACAATGTGCATTTTCTTTTTTTTTTCTTTTTTGTTTTTTGTTTTTGGGTCACACCCGGCAATGCACAGGGGTTACTCCTGGCTCTTCACTCAGGAATTACCCCTGGCGGTGCTCGGGGGACCATATGGGATGCTGGGATTAGAACCCGGGTCGGCCGAGTGCAAGGCAAATGCCCTACCCGCTGTGCTATCGCTCCAGCCGCAACAATGTGCATTTTCTGAGATGGCCAATAACACTTGTTTGATGTTCAAAGGGTTCATGATTCATGGGAGGTAAAGAGCCATTTACTTAAGAAGACCCATCCTTAGGTTGGATCTGGAATCTATTTCACTCCTGTTTCCAGAAGACAGGGGGCCAGTCTTGGGACTTATGAAGAATCTTGAGGTCTGGGCTGTGGAAGGAGGATATGGGAAGCAGGGAAGCGCTCTGCAACCATCATCTCAGTCTCATTTTGGGTCCTGCATAAATGATATAATGACCCTTATTATAGTTTCAAGGGTCCTTGAGTGGCACTATTATGTGTGGATGGTGGTTCCTGGAGGGGAGATAAGTCTATTTGCACTGTGGACCTGGGATAGCCCAGGACAGAGTGACTTGAGGCTGACACTGAAGTTTCCCAGTGAAGTGACTAAGCATACAGCCACACTGTGAAGATTGCACATATTTTCATTTGAAACTTATAGTTTCCTTGGTTCTAACCTCTTGTAATGAGTCAGCTGGTTTCCTGGGTAACTAGACCCAACTGTTAGGTGACTTTTGAAGAGACAAATACCACAAGTTCTATATCTATTAAAGAAAACTTCCTTGCCAGGTTATTGCTCCTGTTCCTCTAGTTACCTCTTCTTTTTATTTTATTTTTTTTTATTAGCGAATCACTGCGAGGTACAGTTACAAACTTATGAACTTTTGTGTTTGCATTTCACTCATACAGTGATCGTTTATCCATCCCTCCACTAGTGCCCATTGTCCTCCACCAATGATCCCAGTATCCCTCTCACCACCCCCACCCCATCCCCCACCACTCCACTCTGCCTCAGTGGCAGGGCATTCCCTTTCGTTTTCTCTCCTTTTGGGTGTTGTTGTCTGCAATAGAGGTATTGAGTGGCCTTCATGGCCTTCACTGTTTGGTCTACAGTCTACTTTCAGCTCTCATTTTTTTTTCTTTTTGGGTCACACCTGGCGATGCACAGGGATTACTTTGGGCTCTGCACTCAGGAATTAACCCTGGCGGTGCTCAGAGGACCATATGGGATGCTGGGAATCAAACCCGGGTTGGCTGCGTGCAAGGCTAATGCCCTACCTGCTGTGCTATTGCTTCAGCTCCAGCTCGCATCTTTCAACTTGAATGGGTCCTTCCAACATCCTCTACTTGGTGTTCCCTTCTCTATTTCAGCAGCCTTTTCCCCCAGCATGTGAGGCCAGTTTTAACTCTTCTTTATTGATGTTGTCACTGGTTTAATTTTCAACTTCTGTTCTGCTCTTAAATCCTGCTAGTATATTATTTAACTCCTTCATTTCTGTTCGAATGATTTCTTTCATTTTCTCCCCATCAATCTCTTCTCAAGCTTTTTGATTTTCTCCTCTAATTATTTCCTCAGATCAGTGAACATTGAGATTATTGTTGCTCTGAAGTCACCCTCAGGCAGCTTAGAAAGTTGTGATGTTGGGGCCGGAGCGATAGCACAGAGGGTAGGGCGTTTGCCTTGCACGCAGCCAACCCGGGTTCGATCCCCGGCATCCCATATGGTCCCCCAAGCATTGCCAGGAGCAATTCCTGAGTGCAAAGCCAAGAGTAACCCCTGAGCATCGCTGGGTGTGACCCAAAAAGCAAAAAAAAAAAAAAAGAAAAAGAAAAAAAAAAGAAAGTTGTGATGTGGCTGAGGATTTTCCTGGGCTTCTGTACTCTTTTTAAATTTTATCATTTTGGGGGGAGGGGCATACCTGGAAATACTCAGGGGTTATTTTAATTTTATTTTTTGATTTTTGGGTCACAACTGGTGATGCACAGGGGTTACTCCTGGCTCTGCACTCAGGAATTACTCCTGGCAGTGCTCAGGGAACCATATGGGATGCTGGGAATTGAAACCGGGTCTGCCAAGTGCAAGGCAAACACCCTACCTGCTGTGCTGTCGCTCCAGCCCCTCAGGGGTTATTTTATTCTTGGCTCTGTGCTAAGGGATCACTCCTGGTGATCCTTGGGGGACCATCTGGGATGCTAGAGATCAAATTCAGGTCAGCCGTGTGTAAGGCAAGCGCCTTACCCATTGTACTATCACTCCAGCCCTGTGTTCTTTTTTCTTGATGCAGTCCAGTTCCTTCATTTTATTAGTCCTGGAGCTTCCTGGATGCCAAAGGAGATTTCTGGTAACTAGTGTTCTTTAGGGGTTACAGCTTAGAGATCTATCTGGCCTGGGTTCTGGCTGTGGCCAGGGTTCACAGTGGTGTTGAATGGCAACTGATGTGTCATACCTCAACTAATTTGTGGAATGACTGGAGATTATGATTTTATGTACCCAGTAACAGCTGATCAGCTACCCGATCTTTGTAGCTACTGGGGTAAGTTTGTGGGTGGTTGTTCTGAATCACAGCATGGTGTCTGGGCTCACGTCCTTGGGTCTGCTCCCTCCTGTGGCCTCTGGGATGGCAGCTCCAGGTGCAGTTTTGACAGTAGCTGCTTCCTGCTGCAGCCTGACAATGGATACACAGTCTATGATGGGCACTGCCAGTTCCCAGTCTCTTTCTGACACGGCAGATACAGGCACAGATTGCATCTCTGCGGAGACTCAGGGATCACTGCCAAGAGTGATTCCTGTGCACAGAGCCAGGACTAAGCCCTCTATACTTAGTGTCCTCCATCTTAGGTTGGAGATTAAATCTGGTACACCCATGCTGGAGAAGCATCCTTTAGTTCTGAGCTGGCTGTGGCTATAGACCTAGTAAGCACAGAAACTGTGAACCTGTTGGGTGGGGCCAAGGCTGTGACCCCGCTGGGTGCGTCTGAGACTGCATCCTTTGGGCAGAGCTCACCTTGGGAATGGCTCATCCCAGTCAGCACCCAGAGCAGTGGCCCACACTGTATTGGGCTCTCCCAGACCTAAATCTGGTTCCCACTTAGTTCCACTTAGTTTTGTATTCAGCATCCTTCTGCCTTAAGTTGACATTTTATGTTCCATGCTGGTTTGCCAGTCTCCTTTCTCTCTTCTTTCCCCTCCCCCCACATACGGAATGCACTCCTTAGCTCTGAACTTATCCGATGCTCTGTGTTCTGAGGCATCTAATTTCCCTGAGGTAATGGCTGTGTTCTCCAGTGAGACCCCACACAGGATGCGTTTTCAGTTCTGTTTTTATTCATTGTTTGCGTTGATGCTGCAGGATCACTCACAGAATTACATCTTTTCAGCCATTTCTCCCCACCCTTTGCAATGTAATCTTTTAATATGTGTGTGTGTATCTCTCTCTCTCTCTCTCTCTCTCTCTCTCTCTCTCTCTCTGTGTGGGGGGGATTAAACCACACCCTGTAGTGCTCAGGGCTTTCTCCCGGCTCTCTGCTCAGGAATCGTGCTTGATGGTACTCAGGAGACCATATGTGGTGCTGTGAATCCAGCTGGGGTCAGCCACGTGCAAGACAAGTGCCTTACCGCTTGCACTTATCTCTCCTGCCCCAGTAGTGTAATATTCCAAAAAATCAGAATTAATGGGTCTAGAGAGATAGTGCTGTGGGTAGTGTGTTTGCCTTGCATGAAGCTGACCTGGGTTTGATCATATGGCCCCTGAGTTGGATCATATGGTCCCTGAGAACTGCCAAGAGTGATACTTGAGCACACAGCCAGGAGTAAGCCCTGAGCACTGCTGGGTGTGGTGCCCCACAAAAATCAGAATTAATGCCCCCAAATTCACAATTCATTCTCTCTCTCTCTCTCTCTCTCTCTCTCTCTCTCTCTCTCTCTCTCTCATTCTGTCTCCTTTCCAAGCAATGCTCAGGGGACCCAGGCAATTGGTACTCAGAAACTGGGATGAATGATTTGTTTTTCTTTTTGGGTCATACTTGGTATGGTGATGTTCAGAGGTTACACCTGGTTCTGCAATCAAGAAATTAGTACTGACAGACTTGGGGGACCATATGTGATGCTGGGGAAGCAAACCCAGGTTGATCACATGCAAAACAAGTGCCTTATCTCACTGTGCTATCGCTCCAGCCCCAGGACTGAATGTTTAAAACTGGGTCCTACAATGTGGTGCTTCTCAGGCCCAACAGTGCTGGGGGATAGCAGAATCACCCTACTGCCATGCCTGGCAGTGCTTGGCGGGGAGCATGTAGTGCTTGTAGATTGGGGATCAAACTCGGGGCCTCATGTATGCAAGGCATGCTTTCTAGTTCTTTAAACTATTCCTTTGCTCTTCCAAATGTCAATATTTTAAATTAAGAAGAATCAGCAGTAATTCCATGGTAAAGGAAAATCAATAATGCTGATCCCGTATTCATTTGAAATGTTGATAATAAGTCCAGGGATATAGCTCAAAGGGTTGTTGGAGCACAAGCTTTGCATGTTGGAAGCCTTGGTTTGACCCCTGGCACCATATGGACTCCTGAGCATCTCTGTGAATGAATCCTGAGCACAGAGCTGAGAACACTACCAGGTGTAGCCCAAAGACACACACACACACACACACACAAGGAATTGAAAAAAAATTTTTTATCAAGGATTTGTGTGTGTGTGTGTGTGTGTGTGTGTGTGTGTGTTTGGGCCATATCTGGTGATGCTCAGGGGTAACTCTGGCTCTTCACTCAGGGTTCCCTCCTGGTGGTGCTTAGGGGACTGTACGTGGTGCTGGGGATTGAACCTGGATTTGTACAAGGCAAGCATCCTTTCTGCTGCACTATCGTTCCAGTCAATTTTTTTTTTTGCACCAGTTTGTTGCATTCTCTATTTCCCCAATTTTCTGAAGTTGGGGAAGTGGTGGTTTAGAACAACATGGCCCTGGAGAAGAGGAGAAAGAGGGGGACTCTGTTGTCTCTGGGGGAAGCGGAGAAAGGTAGTACTTTTATGCTTGCATGCCTCTCTGGGAGCTTTAATAGTACTAAAAAGATCTGTGAGAATAAGAAGGAAAAGAAGAAGGAGAGAAGGAAAAAATGTAATCAGAATATTATGTGATATGTCTGCTGACCAGGTGTCTGTTTCTTTGGGATTTTCAGGCTGGGAATGAAGTCTATTTTCTGAGAAAAGGAGGTGACTATAGCTCTGATCTGATGTATTCTTTAGTGTTTGTTGGTGTCCCAATGTTTATATGTGTAATCTTTGGGGTCTTACATGCTTTTATGCATGTCCAGCTCAGTGTTTACACACACAAGATATTAGTATTGAACTTTTTATTAGCAAAACTTCACTCTCTCAGGAGACTTTCATAAAAACCTATTTTCCTTTGTTCCAGAAAGACTTATCAATTCTTCAACAGGAAGCAGGAAACAATAGTTTTCTATTCTTCACTTAAGTGCTCCAGAGTCTTGCTCCTGGTATTACTTGGGAGACCATGAAGTGCTGGGATTGAGGATTGCTCAAATTAAGGAGACGCTTCATGAAACTCTGGGACAAAATATAATAATGGACAGAAGAGATTAGTTTCGTTTCTTCTTTGCTCTGATGATACCTTATGTTGACTCCTTGTTCTGTCAATGCTCTCTGTCTCGAATGACAAAGCTGTGCAGTTCTCTGTCCAAGTCATATTAGGGTATGCTCTTTGAAGAAAAAATGCTGGAACATGGGATGTACTTAGCCATAAAACTGTAACTGTGGTTTGTACTTAACTCTGGTCATGTTGTGTGTGTGTGTGTGTGTGTGTGTGTGTGTGTGTGTGTGTGTGTGTTTTGCCTAGGCTAGACCAGTCAACACAGTAGTTCCTCCCAGCTTTGGGTAAGGAATGATCAGGTGACACAAACAAACCAATCAGACCAACCACACTCCCTGAAATTAGTTATACTTTGGGGACAAGTGACTCATTTTCTTCCACTGATCTGTCCTAATAAAATAAACCTGTGGGGGCTGGAGCAATAGCACAGCGGGTAGGGCATTTTCTTTGCACACGGCCAACCCAGCTTTGATTCCCAATATCCCATATGGTCCCCTGAGCACCGCCAGGAGTTAATTCCTGAGTGCATGAGCCAGGAGTAACCCCTGTGCATTGCCCGGTGTGACCCAAAAAGCAAAAAAATAAAAAAACTTAAAAAAACCTGTGATTTCCTGGGTTACAGTGAACTGTCCGAGAATCAAACCAAGCCAGAGAGAGAGAGCACAGCCAGGAGATGTCATGTCAACAGCAAGTTCTCTCCTTGTGCATTTCATTTATGGGAGCCATTCAAGCTCCCTTTTACACACGACCTGTTTGGGTTGAGCTTGTTCTTCAGCTTTCATTGTGAGAGTCTGGGTCTCTGTTGTAAGCCTTTCTCTATGAGTTCAGGGACTTTAGCAGAATCCCTAGGGTCTGGCCCACAAGAACATTCAAAAGATGAACTGAAGCAGTATATCTGTGTATAGAGAATAAGAGACACACATATACTATTTTTGCATAAATATGAAGTATGTTAGACACTGTAAAAAGTGTTTTTATGGGGCCAGAGACAGGGTGGATAAGGTGCTTGCACATGGTCCACCCTGATTTGATCAGAGTGCACCCCATATGATTTCCTGAGCACTGCCAGGAGTCATCCCTAAGCACCAAGCCAGGAGTAAGTACCGCTGGGTGTGGCCCAGAAACCAAAACCATTCCCCTCCTCTGCCAAAAAAACCCCTAAAACACTAAAAACCAAAAGCAATTACTTTATGGAGTTGGAGTGATTCTAAGTCTTCCCTCTGCTCTCGCTACCCTCTAGTGTGTCAGGTGGAAATCAACACTACCCACTGTAGGCACTATCATCACCTATGCATGTCTACCTCCATCCTGAAGCCAACCAAGACATGTCCAACCAAGACATGTCCAAGAAAAGACGTTCAAATTAAGGAGACGCTTCATGAAACTCTGGGACAAAATATAAAATAACTGTCTTACTTGGTGTGCATTCTCAATAGATTCTCACATTTCCTTCTTACTCATTTCCTTCCATTTCTCTGTCTCCTCTCTTTCCTCTATCTTTCTTATCTGAGGATTTTTCCAGGCTCAGGAATTAAGTCTAACTATAGAACTATGGTGTGAACATCTGACATTGTGCTTGGCTTTAAAAGGGGATGTTTCTAAAGTTCCAGATTAACTAGAAGTTGCAAGTTTGAGTATATAACCTATAACCAAAAAATAAAAATAGAAAAGGAAGTCCCTTTGTAAATCTAGTTTGTTAAGAGGTTTTATTTTTCTTTCATGCTCTTATTGGATAGATCAAGTTGTTGTTGGTGGTTTTGGTAGGGTGGGGGCAAGTTTCCTGGTGCTTTCAAAGCAATGCATTCTGTTCTGAAGATCTATACTTATATTTGCTTATATTTCTTAAACTTAATAGTATTTATTCTTTCTTCAAACTCTTTCACCCCTGCCTGCATCTCTCACCCCCTTTTGGCCTGTGCCTCACTGGGAAGATTTTATATATATTTATGACAGATGGGCTCACAGTGCATTCTATTGTTCTGGGTATTATGTAAAAATAATCTGTTTCTATGAGAACAAAGAAAGAGAATTTCAGTATTTAGGTTTTCATTTAATAACCCAAAAGTTGATCATCCCTCCTCCCTTGCCCATTATAGTTAAATGTTTATTTCTGGTTCTTTGTCAGTGTTCTTTATTCATTTTCTTTTTGTGTTTTATTTTCAGTCTTTATTATGCAATACATGTTGATTATAGAAAATTAGTTGAAAACAAAGAATTCATGCCCAGAGGAAGAGAAGACTGACTTAAAACACCTGCCTTATAAATATTTGGTCAAGAGTTTAAATCCCAGGCATCCCACATGTGCTGAGTATAATCCTGGAAGCTCCGCTGTCTGTGGTCTATAGCACCAAAAGTGATTTTCAGCTATGTGACAGTAAAATGTGTGAAAATGCCACAAAAAGGGGAGTGACCCCTTACAAATCCAGCAACTGGAGAAGTTTGAATACCATATCCAGAAACTGGGACTCTGGCAAGCATGTGTATGAGCCCCACAGCAATGCCAGGCAAGCACTGCAACTTCCACTAAGAGTGAGGCCCTCAACCAACCTGTGTGCAAGCATCTCATCTAAAGGAATGCAAAGTTTGGTGAGCACTGGAGCTGAGTATTCAAGCATCACAACCTGATGTTCAGTCATCAGTGAACATCACAGCTAGAAGGGTGTGAACACCATAGCCAGGTGTATATACAATCACTGGTCCTTACATAAACAACAATGAATGGAGAGGCCAGGGCCACAGTACAGTGGTGAGGGTGTTTGCCTTTCATGTGGTTTACCTGCGTTCAATCACCCACATCTCATTATGGTCCTTCAAGCACATTCAGGGTGAATTTCTGAGTGCAGAACCAGGAGTAACCTCTGAGCATCTCCAGATGTGACCCCGAAAAGCCAAAGCAACAACAACAACAACAACAACAACAACAACAACAACAACAACAACAAAATAGAGCAAAACCCAAAAACCAATAAGGGAAGGAGGAGGAGAATTTAAAAAAATCTACCCATTCCTGTAGAGGATGGAACAATAGTACAGAGGGTAGGGGAAGTGGAGAGTCAGAAGTAACCCCTAAGCATCACCAGGAGTGGCACCCCCCAAAAAACAAACAAAAATTTAGTCATAGAGAAAGGTGACAGTTGCTTCAAACACTTAGTGCTGTGCTTAGTCATGCTGCATATTTGTTTGTTTGTTTGTTTATTTGATTTTGGGCCACACCTGGTGGTATTTAAGGTTTACTCTTTGTTATGCATTAAGGGATCGCTCCTGGTGGGGCCTGGGGGACCATATGTGGTTCCAGGGATGGAACCCAGGTTGACCACATGCAAAGCGTGCAAAGCGAATACCCTACTCATTGTACTGTCACTCCAGCCTCAGTCATGCTGCATGTTTAGCTCTGTGGTCTTTCAGGAATGTTCTGTTCAGATGTACAGCACATGGCCTACATGCCTATTTCCCTTCTTGTCCACAGTACCACTCTACTAGGGAGGCTTCATCAATAAGGATTAACTGCAACAGCAAATAAACCCCATAGAGCTCCAGTGTAAACATGGAAAGGACTTTGGCTATCCCCAGAAATGCAGTTCCTAGTTCTCTGCACTGTATCCTAGAGCAGGATAACCAGAATTGTTGCTATAAGGTTCATCC
This sequence comes from Sorex araneus, assembly GCF_027595985.1. Lineage (NCBI taxonomy): Eukaryota > Metazoa > Chordata > Mammalia > Eulipotyphla > Soricidae > Sorex > Sorex araneus. The sequence continues at coordinate 49,688,526 of NC_073312.1, forward strand.
ATCACAAGACACTTGGCTCTGCTCAGGGCTTACTCCTAGCTCTGAGCTCAGGGATCACTTCAGGTGGGGATTGGGGGACCAAATCTGGACCACATACATGAAAGGCATACACTCTTAATACTATATCTCTAGCCCTACTTGATAGTTCCTTAAAATGTAAATGTCCGGGCTGGAGCGATAGCACAATGGGTAGGGCATTTGCCTTGCACACGGCCAACCCGGGTTCGATTCCCAGCATCCCATATGGTCCCCTGAGCACTGCCAGGAGTAATTTCTGAGTGCATGAGTCAGGAGTAATCCTTGTGCATCGCTGGGTGTGATCTCCCTCTCCAAAAAAAGTGAATGTCATGCTTTTTTTTCTTCCTAATATTTCAAAACGGGAGTATAAAGATTTACATATGACTCCCATATTATTTGATTTAATTAATTAATTTTGCTTTTTGGGTCACACCCAGCGATGCTCAGGGGTTACTCCTGGCTTTGCACTCAGGAATTACTCCTGGTGGTGCTTGGGAATCATATGGGATACTGGGGATCAAACCCGGGTCAGCCACGTGCAAGGCAAATGCCTTACCCACTGTACTACTGCTCTGTCCCCTCCCCCATATTATTTTAAATAATTAGTGGTTTCAATAAATTCTAGAAAAGAGGGGGAAAAAAAGAAAATTGAATTCCTCTAAGTGGTAGTATCATAAATGATTCTCTTTTTTTCAACTTCACTTTGCTGTTTTTGTTTGCATAATCAATAGGCCCAAAATAGAAGCTTCTCTGTCATGCCTGTTGGTTTTTCTTCTTCATTCATATCTTCCTTTTCCCTTTTTAAATTCTTTTTCTTACCTCTTCTATTGCCCCTTTCTTTTCTCCCTTCCTTTCACTTGATAAGATGAAACTGAAAAGGAAGAACACTTCCTTGGCAGCATTGATAATGGGCATATTGTGGGGAGGGGCAGAGCCAAGATGATCTTTAGAGTTAGAAGTTGGGTGGGTATTTTCATTCAAGGGTTTATACGTGGGTAAAGGTCATGATATAATCACTTAGGTTAGGTGGAAACAGCAAGGCAAGGGTTAAAAAATCTTACATTGTATATACCATCTATTCTCCCATATGTCAGGTATTTCATTGTAATTAAAGAACTTCATTTGAAAAATTTAGAAAATAGCCAAATAGGGACATTTTGAGCAACCCTAAGTCCTCTTCCCGACTCTTCTGCAAAGAGCTGGTTCAGAAAGCATCACAAAGGAGATGAGTTATCAGAAATGCACCAGACAAAGATCTACACAAAGGATTACAAAGAAAAGGAAAAACACTTGACAAAGAATGCTCAGAAAAACATTGCCACAAGGACAACAACAGCAACAAAAAACGATGACTCACTTTTCATGCTGACATTTAATAAAGTGTCATCTCTAAAACCAAGATAAATCGGAGATCCAAGAGCTCAGAGAAACAACTAGGATGATTTCAGATCCCTTGAAAAAACTGAATGTGAATCTGCAATCTGTCCTTTCCCCTGGTTTGAGAGTAGTGGGTCATGGGGAGTATGCATATTCCCTGGGTTTAAAACAGATTTGATGGATTTTGGGGGGACTGCACCCAGTGGGTCAAGGGAATCTCTTGGCTCAGTGCTCAAGGGTTTCTCTAGAAGTGGTTGGGGGCTCTGCAATACTGAGTCACACTGGGGATTTCTGCATGGGAAGCATGTACCCCAACCTTCTAAGCTGTCTCAACAACCCTATGGCTTAAGAGATGTTTGTTTATTTATTTGTTTTGGGCCGCACCTGGAGATGCTCAGGGGTTACTCCTGGCTGTGCTCAGGGGACCATATGGGATGCTGAGGATTAAACCCTGTAGGTGGCATGTTAGGCAAGTGGGGGTACAGGGAGGGGAAGGGGGCCACAACAAACAATGCTAGGGCTTAGTTCTGGCTCTGTGCTCTTGGATTACTTCTAGTGATACTTGGGGGATCATATGATTTTTCTTTTACAATTTTTATTAGTGAGTCACCATGAGGTACAGTTACAAACTTATGAACTTTCATGTTTGCATTTCGTTTACATCCTTCCACCAGTGCAATATGATTTTTTATGTACAGTTATTTCACTTTTATCACCACCAAAGTGTCCAAGGCTAGCCATCTATGTCACTTTTAGTTTACCTCTCCTTCTCTCACTTCAACTTCCTTTATAATTTAGTAATCTCAGTTTGAAATCAGTTTTATCATCCTTTGATGCTAAGTCCTTTGTTTTATTTCTCTATATACTACAGTTGAATGAAACAATCCTGTATTTGTCCTTCTCTACTCTGTCTTTTTACTAACAAATGCCCTCTAGTTCCTCACAATTTGCAGCAAATTTCATGATTTCATCTGTTCTTACTGTTGTGTCACATTCTATTTTGCATATATCCCACACTACACAATCTTGTCATCTGCCATTGGACACTTGGGTTGTTTCTATATCCTGGTTATTGTTCTTAGTACTTTAGTGTACATAGGTATGCACATATCTTTCAAGTTAATGCTTTTTTGTGTGTTTGGGGCATAGATGCCAAGAAGTATAATTGCTGAGTCACATGAAATGTATTACATTTATAAGAATTTTCCATACTGTTTTCCATAAAGAGAAGCAGAACCAGATAACAGTGAATGAAAAGTTCCTTTTCCACATTCCACCCACACTAATTTTTTTTGGAGGGGGCCAAAAACAGCTGTGCTCAGAGATTACTCCTGGTTTTGAGCTCAGGAATCACACATGGTGAACTTTGGGGACTATATAGGATGCTGGGGATCGAACATGGGTTGGCCTTATGCAAAGCAAGTGCCTTACCTACTATACCATCGTTCTGGCCTCTTCAGGTATTTTTGATATACACCATTCTCACTGGTGTGAGATCAGATTGACAAAAGAGTTTTATTTTATTTTTTAGTTTTTTTTGGTTTTGTTTTGGGGCCACACTCTTCAGTGCTCAGGACTTACTCCTGACTGTGCTCAGAGATCACTCCTGGTGGGGATCAGGGGACCATATGAAATGCCAGAGATTGAACCCAAGTTGGCCACATGCAAAACAAGTACATCACTTTCTGTAGTGACTCTCTGGCCCCGATGAGAGATTTTTATAAAGGAATCTTCCTAGTCTTCCATATATCATCATAGTTAAACCACGTAGGCCACTTTAAATGGTGTCCTTTTCAGTTTTAACTCACTTAGTCCATCTTTGAGGTCTTCCTGCATGCCAGGTGTTATGCTGAGTCCTGCTCCTGAGATCCTGGAGTCTGGAGGTGGAGATAATGATTAAAATGTTGCTGGGCTGGGGGTGGGGGGCATTGTTTAACCTGATGCAGGGCTCTGGGAAATGTGCCAGAAGAAATAGGATCCCAGATGGAATCTGAAAGATGAGCTGGAGTCAGCTGTGGAAGATGAAGTGGTGGGGGTTGATGGGAAAATGTTCCAGGTGGGCAGCAGAATATTCAAAGAACTTAAGGAAGCAGAATGTGGAATCCTTGAGGAGAAAATTGATGAGTGGGTTGAATCCAACAGGAATACTTTGTTGGCCAAGTTAGGAAGTATGATACTTGTACAGGAACTAGAAAGTGCTGCATATCAAAGCAAGGGAGTTACATGATCAGATTAACAATGGAAATAAATGCTCCCTTTGGGGCTGGAGCGATAGTACAGTAGCTAGTGTGCTTGCCTTGTACTCAGCTACCCAAGTTTGGTTCCCTGCATTCCATGTGGTTCTCTAGCATCACCAGGAATGATTTCTGAGCTCAAAGCCACGAGTAAGCCCTGTGCACACCGGGTGTGGCCCCCAAGCCAACCAAACAACACCTGCCACCACCCCCAGGGTTTCTCACTAGTTCAAATTTTTTTTTTTTGCTCCATTTAAGCAATCTTCCTCCTAACCTTTAATCTATTACTGTCTTCTCTTTCCTTCCTCCCTTGTTCCTATTCTGAGGGTCCCCATCGTAAACACTCCCTCACATTACCTCTTCGCTCATTACTCGACTCCAGGGGAGCCACCCAGCCGGAATAACCACACTGGCCTTTGATTCATTTTGTGTCTGCAGGCCAGCTGGCTGGACTCACACTACAGCTTCGCTTCACACGGGGTCACAGAGAGCAAGAACATCCTACTCTGACCCCCTCAGCACTTGCTTGCCCATCTAGACATTATAATTATTTCCCACGGCTGCTCGAACTGACTGAACATTTAATGGCTTAAATCCACACAAATTTATTATACTACAGTCCCAGAGGTCAGAAGTCCAAAATGAGTTTCCCTGGGTATAGTTTGTGAGGGGTGCTTGCAACAAAATTACATAGACTAGATGACTCAAACAACAGAAATTAATTTTCTAGCAGTTTGGAGACTAGAAAGTCAAGATCAAGGTATGGGCTGGATTGGTTTCTTCTGAGGTAAATGGCTTGTCCTGTATCCTCACATTCTTTCCTCTATGCAGGCACACACCTGGTGAATCATAAGACTGTTCTCTCTTCTTTTTTGGGGGGGTCACACCCGGCGTTGCACAGGGGTTACTCATGGCTCATGCACTCAGGAATTACTTCTGGTGGTGCTCGGGGGACCATATGTGATGCTGGGAATCGAACCCAGGTCAGCTGTGTGCAAGGGAGACGCCCTACCTGCTGTGCTATTGCTCCAGCCTCCTGTTCTTTTTCTTTTCTTTAAAAAAAAATTTTTTTTTTTCCTTAGGGGTTGGGCACATACACCAGCAAAAAAAAAAAAAAATTTTTTTTTTTTCTTTTTGGATTACACTGGAGATGCACAGGGATTACTCCTGGCTCTGCACTCAGGAATTACCCCTGGCGGTGCTCAGGGGACCATATGGGATGCTGGGAATCGAACCCAGATCGGCCGCATGCAAGGCAAACGCCCTACCAGCTGTGCTATTGCTCCAGCCCCTTCTTTAATTTTTTTTAAATTTTTTAATTAATTATTTATTTATTTTTTCTTTTTTGCTTTTTGGGTCACACCTGGTGATGCACAGGGGTTCCTCCTGGCTCATGCACTCAGGAATCACTCCCGGCAGTGCTTGGGGGACCATATGGGGTGCTGGGAATTGAACTCAGGTCGGCCGTGTGCAAGGCAGACACCCTACTGCTGTACTATCGCTCCAGCCCCTAATTTTTTTTTTTTTTTTTAATTTAGTCATGGCAATTGCAAAGTTATTCCTGATTTAATTTCAGGCATGAAATGTCTCAAAACCAATTCTTTCACTGGTATCCACTTCCTTTCACCAATGCAAACTGACCTTCCAACCCCTCTTGCCAGCCTGTTACTTCCTATGCACCAGCCTGCTTCTCTGAGAGGCCCTTTATTTTTTTGGGGGGGGGGGGAGGAGGGAGGTTGCATTTGGCAGTGCTCAGGGCTTAGTCCTGGCTCTGTGCTCAAGTTCACTCCTGGCAGCCTCAGGGAACCAGACAGGGTGCTCAGAATTTAACCCAGGTTGGGCACATGGTAGGCAAGTGCCCTATTCACTGTACTACTTTCTAGCCTAGAGGTATGCTTTTAAAATGCCTTTGGCACTTCGGTTCATAGTACTGTTGCTATAGGGTTGCTATAGTGTCAAACACTTTACGTCATTGTTGTAGTGTTCTCTTCCCTGTCCTATCTTCCCTTCCCTGCAACTCCCCCCAAAATGGGAAAACTCCAACTGAAGACCAGTTTTCATGTTCTTTGTTTCAATTGCCTTTGGGAATTTTTTATTCCATTAGTATGTTCCTTTATACCCTGCATATAAGAGAGATCATTCTGTGTGGTCTCTCTCCCTCTGATTAGCTTCACTCAGTATGATATTACTTTCCAGATTCATCCGGTAACAGCAAATTTCATGCTTTTGTCTTTTCTTATGGCTGAGTAATAGTCCATTGTGTGTATGTAGTATATACATTCTAATTTCCTTATCCACTCATCTGTTCTGGGATTCCTGGATTGTTTCCAGATTTTGGCTATTGTAGATAGTGCTGCAAGGAGCATAAGGGTGCAAATGTGTTTTTTGCATTGTGTTTTGGGGTCCTTTGGGGTGTATTCCAATAAGTGGAATTGCTGGGTCAAATAGAAACTCAATTCCATTTTTTTGGGGGGGTACGTCCTTATTATTTTCCAGAACGACTGGACCAATTGACATTTCCACCAGTAGTGAATGATGGTCTCTTTTCCTCCCCCAATTCCAGCATTTTTTTCCCCATGTATGCCAGTCTCTGTGGTGTAAGGTGATATCTCATTATTGTTTTGATTTGCAATTCCCTGATAATTAGTGATGCAGAGCACTTTTTTTCCTTTTTGTTTTTGGGTCATATCTGGCGATGCACAGGGGTTGCTCTTGGCTCTGCACTCAGAGCCACTCTGCACTCTGCACTTACATTACTCCTGGCAGTGCTCAGGGGACCATATGAGATGCTGGGGATCGAACACGGGTCAGCCATGTGCAAGGCAAACACCCTACCTGCTGTACAATCACTCCAGCCCCTGTCTGCTACTCTAATTATCTATACCTCTTTCCACATGATCTCATCTGGCTTCCTAACATCCAAGTGCTGATGAATCCTAGATTTTTGTCTCTAGCCCTGGGCTGTGAACATCAGTTTCCCCAGTGGCCTACTTTACATATCCATGTGGGTGTGCAATAAGCATCTCCACTTTTTATCTCCAAAATAGATCATTTGATTTCTGAAAAGTCTGTTCTTTCAGTTCTTTGATATTTTTTCCAAATGTTGTTTAAGATGAAATAATTTTATAAGTACAAAACAATTATAAAAGATAGCATTTTATGAATCTATCAAAGTATGACAAATTGTATTTTTTTAAAAAAATTCCATCACTGTGAGATACACAGTTGCAAAGCTGTTCATGATTAGGTTTCAGTCATACAATGTTCCAACACCCATCCTCCACCAGTGTACATTTCCCACCACTAATGTCCCCAGTTTCCCTCCCACCCCCTACCTCCCAGCTTTCCTTTGTGCCAGACACTTTTCTTCTCTCTCTCTCTCTCTCTCTCTCTCTCTCTCTCTCTTTTACTCTCACTATCACTCTCTCTCTAAAATTGTATTTTGAGGGTGCCACCGGTTAAGCAAATTATTTCATCTTTTCTTCTCCCCGAGGGATGTTTTGGGCTCGGTAAACACATTTTGCTAAGGTGCTGTCAGGAATTTTGTGGTGTCCAATGATACAGCTGCATTCAGAAAGATTGTCAAGCATGCGTGAAGGAAGATGCCCCCTGGCAAAAGGGACAACTGGCTAAGTGGCCATACATCAAGAGGACCGAGATGTTCCTTCTCTTGACAGTCATTTCCACAAACCTCCCTTCGCTCACCAGGCAGTCCTGTGGCAGTTGCCCAGACTCTGCATCCTTCTCCTGGTAGTGGTCCCAGGACAGGGCCCTTCTGCCACTGCTGTGCCAGAGGTAGCCTAGAAGCATGAGCAGCGTTGAGCATTGTTTTAAATTAATGTCTTGACATAGAACAAATACAACAGGACTAGTATTTCATAATGTCAACCAATCTGTTCAGCTGAGTGCTTGTACTATTGAACTATAGGCAAGTCTCTTTGCTGAAGTTAGGTATAAAAAAATTCCCTCAGGGGCTGGAGAGATAGCACAGCGGGTAGGGCGTTTGCCTTGCACGCGGCCGACCCGGGTTCAAATCCCAGCATCCCATATGGTCCCCTGAGCATGACCAGGGGTAATTCCTGAGTGCAAAGCCAGGAGTAACCCCTGTGCATTGCCAGGTGTGACCCAAAAAGCAAAAAAAAAAAAAATTCCCTCTGTTCTTCAGGGACATCATAGGTTGTTTTGGGGGAAATTCATCCTAATGTGATTATGTCATTTAGAGGTACATTTCCCCTTTTGCGGCCCCCCCACCCCAGTCCAGTCCTCATCGCTTCCCATGTTGCCTTCCAGACCCTGAGCTTCCCCATGTGATGCTCCAAAACCATAACTCTGCCGAGGGAAGTGAGTGACCACCCGGACAAATGGAGAGGGAGCCTGTGTTCATGAATCAGATGATGTAACATGATTCAGAAGGCAATTTTCTCCACAGTAGACTCAATATCATCTTATTTCCAAATCTCAGCGGACCAGTTTTTTAAAAATTTCCCCCCAGCGCTTGGCAAGCTTATCCCTAAGGGCAAAAACAGCCAAAATAATTTGGGAGAAGAACAAACTTGTAGGATTTCCTGACTTAAAACTTACTGTAAAGCTTCAGTAAACAAACAAATAAAAATCAGTGTGCTGCTAGACATATGAACAGACTTGAGAGTTTAAAAGAGTGCTTACATTTATGGTTAATTGGTTAATTAATACATTTCTTTTTTTGTTTGTTTTTGGACCTCACCCAATAGTGCTCAGGGATTACTCCTGAAACTGTTTTCAGGGGTTACTCTTGGTGGGTTTCATAGGCTTTTATGTGGTGCTAGGAATCCAACTGGGTCTGGTTGCATGCAAGGAGGCACCTCAAACCTTGTACTATCTCACTGGCCCTATTTACTTAGTTTTCAGCAAAAATGCAATTCATTACCCGACCTGGTGGCTCCATCTGACCTTCCATATCTCGGCTCATTCCTCCCTCATCCCATGTCTCACAACTGATGCTGGGAGGTGCTATAGAGGTAGGGCCCGGCTTAATAGATATCATGGGCATCTCCCTCTCCCCCTCACGGTGCTCTTTGGACTGATAGGTTTTTTATCTGTCGGCTTAGACTTTCAAGGCTCATGTTCCAGGAGTCATCCCAGACAAAGCTGTGTAAGCTGTCAAACCCATCTTGTACACCATGGACAGGGAACTCTGGTCCTACTCCCTTTAACAGTTTTTAAAATTGGGACTGCAGCAATAGTGCAGTGGATAAGGTGCTCACCTTGAATGTGACTGATCTAGGTTCAATTCCTGGCATATGGGATAGTCCCCGAGGCCCACCCCAGGAGTCATTCTTGAATGCAGAGCCAGGAGTTCAGTCCTGAACACAGCTGGGTGTGGCCCTCACACACACAAATTAAAAAATTATCCCCTCCTTCTTCCTCCCCATTTCTTCTTTGTTGGTGCAATGATGGGGGCTTGCACACGTTTGTTTGTGATGCTAGGACACATATGGCGATGATGCAATAGAGAGGGCACACTGGGTTGTGAAACTGTGTTGCACACAGCAGCTTTGTGATACGGATGAAGCTCTCAGGTCCTGCTTGCCAGGCAGGTTCTCCGCCTCGGAGCCCTGAGCCCCACTGCCTGTGCCACTTACCAGAGGCAAGTCCATGTCTATTGTAACAAGATCTTTCCAGCTTCGGAAAATACTGCTTTCCACACCTCAGTGATGTGGCTCAACGATAGAGTGTGTGTCTGGCATGTGTGAGGTCCTGGGTTCCACCCCTAACAATGAAGAAAAAAAAAAGAAAATACCCAGATTGGTACATTGCCTAAATCCTCATAAAACATGCAGTTGATTCTGTTGAACTTTTTTTCTTGTATCTTTTCAAAGTTTCAGTTTCTCCAAAGTCACTACACTGTCTCTGTCTTAACTGTTGAGGAAAGGCTGAATTATTGCTCTCTGCAAAGTGAGTGAGACTTTCAGGCTGAGAGTTGGGGTTCTTTTGTTTTAGTATTTTGGGTCATGCCCAGCACTGCTCAGGGCTGACTCCAGGCTCTGCACTCGGGAATTACTTCTGGTGGTACTCAGGGAACCATATGGAATGCCAAAATTGAACTAGGTCTGCTGCATGCAAGGCAAGTGCCTTACCTGCTGTACTATCGCTAGGTCCCTAAGAGTTCAATTTTAATTGGGGCAAGTCCCCTAATAATCCAGGCCTTGTTTAGTTATTTCAACAATATAAATGGTTAATTTATCTCCCTTTTGGGACTGGAGAGATAGCATGGCAGGTGGGGTGCTTGCCTTACACAACATGGCCAATCTGAGGTTCAATCAATCCCTGGCATTTCATATGGTTCCCCAAGCACCACCAGGAGTAATTTCTGACAGCAGAGCCAGGAGAAAGTCCTCTGTACTGTTGGATGTGTCCCCTAGCCCTCAGTGAATTCCCCTTTAAAAAACAAATATTTACTGGACAACTCAGACCCCGTTCTAGATGCTTGGGTGTAGCCGTAAACAGCTCTGCTTCTATAGGGCTTGGATTCTGGATGGTGTTGCCCACCTTGTAAACCGATAAGAAATTCAACAAAGCAGCTCACAGAAAATAGGCACTCAGCCCAGCCCAGATATAAAGATTGCACTGGAATGCAGATACTTATAGTCATTAACATCATCATGGTCCTCTTTTCTAGTCTCTTCCCCTCTCTCCACGACAGGCCATATAGAACATGCTTCCACAAACTATGTGGTGCAGGAATCCCTCAGACAGGGAACTTGCTCTTCAAATCAAGAATTTGAATCTTTCTGGGACAAAGAAAGAAGAGTTGACTGGGGGGAAAGTAAGAGCATTACAGACCCATCATCACCAGTACTATAATCACTTAAGAACAGTTAAGTCAGCCATGAAATTAACATGGAACAGAAATCTGCGTTCCTTCCACTCAGATCTCTGTGGCTGGCTTCACATTTACTCAGATAAATGTCACCCATGATCACCCTATGCTGCCGAGGAAAGCGTCTCCTCTTGGAGATAATATTCTCATTAATGCTAGACAAACAACACAGGCTTTAGCGGTGGCAGTTCCACATACACACTCTCTGATATCTTTCACCTGTGGAAAAGCCAGGGCTGGGGGCAGGGACAGAGGTCTTCTTCATGGAGCTCTTCCCTACATCCAGTTCACCCACTGCTGCCAGCCTGGACATGCATGCTCTGCCTTCTCGTCCCCTGGTCCCATGCCTTCTTGTCTCTGTCGAGTTCCCAGGGGAGCTCTGAAAGCTGTCCACTGTGACACCCTCTGAGCTAGCTGGCACATCGGACATAGGATAAATAGGCTAGGGAGATGATTTAAAGGGCTGGAGTCCATGAATGGGATGCCCCAGGTTTGATCAATGACAATGCATGGTCCTCTGAGTACTGCCAGGAAAGACTCCGGAGTACCACTCCAGAGTGGTAGCTCCCTCCCCCCCGACAAATAAAGAGAAATAAAATCAGATACATGACACCCCCTCCCCAATAGGAACCCACAGAATTTAATTGTTGCTGACAGATTTATAAGTAAATATACTATTTTTACATTAGAGTATAGAGAGATAGTAGAGATAGTACAGAGATTAGTGTTTATACCTTGCATGTGACTGACCCTGGTTTGATTCTCAGCATTGCATGAACCCCTGAGTAGCCCTGGAAGTCTGCAAGCACTGCAAGGGCAGCCCTGGTGGCTGCAGATACTGCAGCCCAGGCAGTACCTCATCCTCTACTCCTAGCATTGAACCCTCCATACTGATTGACTAAAAATTGCTGGAGTAGCCCTTGGACCTCCTGAGCATCATGTGAGAATCCCCTTACTCCTCAAAAGAAAAAAACAGAAGCACAGTAAACAAGGCAACATCACTTAGTCTCACTCGTTCTTTGACCCATTACCCCAGCATCTTTTCCTTTGTTGATGAAGGGGTTCCTCCAGCCAGAGCTGAATTGGAAGCGCAGCCGGCAGCCTGATGACTCTGGTCCCCGCACCTATTTTCACCCTTCTCTTCCCTCTTCAGCTCCTGCCCTTAGACCCCAAAAGGGTCTCATCTCTCCCTTCCTCTGCCACTTGGAACATTTTCTTTCTGTTTGATTACACCATGGACTCCTCGTTCCTAAAGAGGAGATGGTAAGGAACCAGCACTTAAGTCTGTGCGTTAGTCCATGTGGGCTAAGCGCTATTGCTTTGACAATGCTCAGCGGCAGATAACTGCAAAGGATTGTACCTCACCTCTTCCTCCAGTCCCTTGGAAGTTGGCTCTGTTTTCTGCTCATTCAAGACTTCTGGATGAAGAAACAGCCTTATGTAGGATCTTCTGGTCTCTGGACAAAGGATAGGAGCCATAGGGGAGCCACACGGTGGTTCTTTGTGTGTTGTTTGGAAGGGCTTCTGTGGTGAAATGAGTCATATTGCTGTTGAGTGAGAAGTGTGAGCCCAAACAGGAGGGATGGTGGTGAGGTTATCAGACACTGCAAGTGATAATGGAGGTACTTACTGGGGCCTCCAGGAACCTCTGGGGGAAGGTAGAAGTAACCCTCTGACAACTTACTGATACCAACATCTCTATGTTGATACACATGCTGGGACTGTGAGAGTATCCTTTCCGGTGCTCTCTAGAATTCTCTGTGGTACCCCTGCCCTGTTTTCACTTCAGCACCAGTGTGGAGTGAGAATGGTGGCAAGAACTCCATAGGGAATCCTAGGTCTAACCACGTTGGGCACAAGGACCAGCCCTCCCTCAAAGATGGCACGCCAAAGCAGATGCAGTTTTCTCATCTAAGGTCTCATCAGACTCACCAGGAAGGGCAGGTTGCCCTTCTGAGGTGAACTGGAATGGGGTGGGAGGAGGTTGGTTCATGAGTGAGCCAACAACCAATGACGCTCTTTACTGACCTGACTCCTGACTGGTGGCAGGAACCTTCCATTGACACCTTCTGGTAAGGTCAAGAAAGTTCCAGATGGGGGCTAGAGAGATTGTATAGGAGTCAGGGTGCATGGCTTACATATGCCTGATCTTGGGAGTTTGCTCCCTATCATGACATGGTCCCTGGAGCAAAGCTGGAGGGTCCCTCTGGGACCCTGAGCACTGCTAGGGTGGCCTGGTAACCCGCCACCACACAGAGCCCAAGCCCCTCATCCTTGGGCCCTAGCATTGAACCGCTGTCTCCATTGGCTGAGAATAGATGGGAGAGTGCTTGAGTGCTCTCCTCACAGAGATTAGAAAGTGCCAGCAGCAAATCTTACATAATGGGGATTAGTAGCATAGAATATCCAGAGATAGATATTGGGGTGCTGTGTTCAGAAATGCCACATCACCCTACTGGTACAGAAGATGACATCATCTGGAAAATCCTAGACATTGCCTGTCTCAGAGTCAGAAAATGAGTATCAAGCCTTCTCTGTCTCTCACACACCACCCCCTGCCCCAGGCACAAGGTACCTCCCGTAACTGGGAAGCGACGAGAGAGAGACAGAGAGAGAGAGAGAGAGAGAGAGAGAGAGAGAGAGAGAGAGAGAGAGAGAGAGAGAGAGAGAGAGAGAGAGAGAGTGAGAGAGAGTGTGTAGGGGATGTTGGTCCACAGCCAGTGGTACTCGGAGCTTACTCCTGGCTCTGAGCTCAGTGATCACACCTGGCTAGTGTTCTGGGATCAAACCTGGGTCAGCCATGTCCAAGACAAGTGCTTTACTTGTTGTCCTATCTCTCCAGTCCATTGAGCTTTCCTCTTTGCAACTTCCCCAGGGGTCTTGGTGACTGGGAAAATAGCCCAGGAATCAATGTGGAACATCACCAAAATTCAACAGTTGCTTCCACACATATTCCTGTTCTTGGCTCAAACTAAATCAAGTCCTTTGTATTTACATTCCATTATGTTCTAATTGCACAAATAATACATGAATATGCTCAGTTATTTAGAGCAATAAAAATTTATAGATGTGCTAGAAATCTTCCTGTGTGGCATCTTTTCCTGCCATCAAACCCAAAGCCCTCTGCAAAGATGACGTGAACACTGGTGTGTGTGTCTCTTCTGAGAGTTTTCTTTTGGAAGGTATTGTTTAATTTTCCTTTGCATAATTTGGTTTCATCTATAAGTTGACACAAATGTTTGCCATAAATGGTATCCTATGTATTTACGGTTAGGTAATAAGCTTCCTCTATTTCAGATAACCTTGGAAAAAAATTCCAAATTGTTGCATATATAGATGGTTTCATTTCTAAACAGTCAAATAGAGATTATCTACCCTTTTCCTTGTTGGGCTGTTTATCTTGTATGTTTTTATTATTATCACAAACAAGGCTGAATAAACATCCCTGCAGAGCCAGCCAACACCCTTCCCTCTGTCTGGGCTTCCTTCCCTGACCAGACTTGGAGCAATCTTCTTGTGAGCAGTATTGCTGTAGGAAGAGCTGGGAGTACTTTTATCTGGAATCTGGGCGTTGGTTCATCTGTTACCTCTGGTGGCTCCTTCTGTATCTATTATTCTGGTAATAATGAGAGTTATACTGTTCTGAAGATAGACATTGAGAAGTAGAAATTCAGATCTGGGAAAAAATACCTCATTATCCCACAAGGTTAAAACCTGATTAGAGTCTGGATGTAAGAATCTTAGTTTGGGTGAGCAGGTTAGCAGAAGGGGCTGGATTATTACTGGAGACCCATGCAATGGAGAATTGAAATGAAATATCTCATCATCAGAGGGACATTATCCTTGTCTCATGGGACTAGTGAGGCCTAGAAAGAGACTACAACTTGTGTAAGTAGAAAAGGGAGGACATTGGGGCTGGAGTAACAGTATAGTGGGTAGGACAATTGCCTTGCATATGACTGACCAGGGATCTTTGGCATCCCATATGGTCCTCTGAGCATGGCCAGGAGTAATTCCTGAGTACAGAGTCAGGAGTAACCCCTGAGCACTGTCAAGTGTGGACCCAAAACAAAAATAACAACAACCAAAAAAAAAAAAGAGAGAGAGAAAAAGAAAAAAAAAAGAAGGACATGAATGTGACTTGAATTTTAACAGGAAAGCTAAGAAATTTTTGTGTCTGTCTGTATAAATATGTATCCTCTCCCCTTGTTTTACTTGGCTTCTGGCTATATAATTAGAATAACAGACTGGCAAAAAAAATACCCTTTGGGACCACACCAGGCCATACTTGGCTGTGCTTAGGGCTTATTGCTGCCTCTCTGCTCAGGGATCATTCCTGGTGGTGCTCAAGAGACAGGAACATAGCATCATGTGCTGGGGATTGAACACGTCTTGGCTCCGTGCAAAGCAAGTGCCTTCCCCACTGCACTATCTCTCCAGTCCTGCTTTGGAAAACTTTTTGATAAGTATAAATTGCTTTAAAGTTATAAGGATTTGGCTCTGTGGGCCTAAGTGCTTCCCCTGCATGGGGTAGGTGCTCAGTTTTGATCCTTAGTACCATATGCTTTCCACACTCCAGCAGGTCTGGGGTGTAATTCTCGCCCCAGCAGCACCAGGTCTGTGGGCCCAAGCACCTGAACCGTCGGGTCTGCACGGTTGGGCCAAGTATCCCCCCAGACCCTCTGAGTACTGCTGGGGAGCTCACCCCACCACCCAAAAAAGAGTTTAGTTTGAAGCCTATATTCCTTTTAAATTCTAATATTGGGTGTAATGCTTTTGCTATACCCATATTTGCTGGCCAGGAAAGAACATGTTGTCTAACAGGAGAAATCACTGTTTTGACTACATTTAATAATGAGATTCAATGAATGTCTGGATCATTTTGCTGAAATGTTAATTTCTGAATTTGAGTTTACTTTTAAAACTAGGAGTTTAAATCTATGGGTAAAATGTGTTTGTACCTCCTAGAATATTATACTGAAGAGAAGCATGGGTTCTTGAAATGATAAAAACCTATTTATAGATCTTCTTCTGGTGTCAAAGATGCTGATGTAACACCATTTTATAATTACTTATAATTTGGTGGGTTTTCTTGGAGGTACTGGTGGTACTCAGGGGCTACTTCTTGCTTGAACTCAGAGATCGCTCCTAGCAGTGCTAAAGGACCATGGAGTGCTGGACACAGAGTCCAGGCCTGTGGCATGTAAGGCAAACACTCCTGCTCTCTCCCTGGCCTAATAATTATTGTTTTGATGTTAAAAAATGAGAACTTCACGGATTAAAATTGCACTGTACCACTGTTGTCCCATTGTCCATTGATTTGCTCGAGCGGGCACCAGTAACATCTCCATTATGAGATTTATTACTGTTTTTGGAATATCGAATACTCCACAGGTAGCTTGCCAGGCTCTGCTATGCAGGCGGGATACTCTCGGTGGCTTGCCGGGCTCTCTGAGAGAGACGGAGGAATTGAACTCGGGACCACCACGAGTAAGGCAAATGCCCTACCCACTGTGCTATCACTCCGGTTCAGGGGGATAGAATTAGTAATATTAATGGGAGCGCTGGGGTAGCTCAATTTTCAACCTCTGAGTTCATGCCTCAGTTCTTCATGGCCCTTCATTTAATTAACTGATTAATTAGTTAATCAATCAATCAATCAATTAATTAATTATATTAGTGAATCACCATGAGGGTACAGTTACAGATTTACAGATTTTCGTGCTTGTGTTTCGGTCATACAATGCTCGAGAACCCATCCCTCCACCAGTGCCCATTCTCCCTTCTAATATGGTCCCTGAGCACCACTGACTCATACCCAGCTCAGCCCTGCCAGGAAGGTAACTCAAAGGACTGGAGTGTACACTCCGTAAGCAGGAAGCCCCTGATGCCCCACGGCCCCCTGAGCCATTCCACAGGCGAAGTTCTTGAATACTGACGAATGTGGCCTCCAAAAAGCCAAACAAAATTAAATATTCAATAAAATTTAAGTTAAAATTAGGAAAGTAGCAGAGTGCAAAGAAAGCCAAGTGTATTTTTAGTAAAAGAAGGCATAAAATGAAAATTTTTCCTTGAGAAAAAAATTGTCTCAAGGTAAAACTGGTTATTTTAAAAATGGATTGGATAAAAAAATATAAGATTGAATGATAGGAGAGGCAATCAAAGGAACATTTGGCCTTCATACTACGTGTAGATAATCAGGCTTTTCATTAGTTTCCTCTAAATTGTGTGCTTTCAAGTTACTTTTAAGGAATTGACCTTAAAATATATATTGTTTTTAGTAGACACACAAATATGACACACATGTATGCAATATGATAAGGGTTTCTATAAAACTTTAAAATTTAGTGATAACTGATATTAAAATGACCAATCTTTTAAAAAAATTTTATTAGAGAATCACTGTGATGTACAGTTACAAACTTATGAACTTTTGTGTTTGCATTTCACTCATACAGTGATTGTTTACCCATCCCTCCACCAGTGCCCATTCACCTCCACCAATGATCCCAGTATCCCTCTCATCACCCCTGCCCCATCCCCCACCACTCCACCCTGCCTCTGTGGCAGGGCATTCCCTTTTGTTCTCTCTCCTTTTGGGTGTTGTAGTTTGCAATAGAGGTATTAAGTGGCCTTCATGTTCAGTCTATAGTCTACTTTTAGTTCGCATCTTCCAACCCGAATGGGTCCTCCCAACATCCTCTACTTGGTGTTCCCTTCTCTATCTGAGCTGCCTTTTCCCCATCATGTGAGGCCAATTTCCAAGCTGTGGGGCAGACCTCCTGGTTCTTATCTCTACTACTCTTGGGTGTTAGTCTCCCACTCTGTTATTTTATATTCCGCAGATGAGTGCGGTCATTCTATATCTGTCTCTCTCTTTCTGACTCATTTCACTTAACATGATACTTTCCATGTTGATCCACTTATATGCAAATTTCATGACTTCATCTTTTCTAACAGCTGCATAATATTCCATTGTGTAGATGTACCAAAGTTTCTTTAACCAGTCATCTGTTCTTGGGCACTCTGGTTTTTTCCAGATTTTGGCTATTGTAAACAGTGCTGCAATGAACATACAAATGCAGATGTCATTTCTACTATACCTTTTTGCCTCTCCGGGATATATTCCCAGGAGTGGTATTGTTGGGTCAAATGGGAGCTCAATTTTAATTTTTTGAGAATAGTCAATATTGTTTTCCAAAAGGGCTGAACCAGTAAAATGACTAATTTTACAGCTGTCCAAAATGAAGTCTTATGAATAAAATCTCAACCGCACGGCAGAGCCTGGCAAGCTATCCGTGTCGTATTCCATATGCCAAAAACAGTAACAACAAGTCTCATTACTGGAGACGTTACTGTTGCCTGATCAAGCAAATCTATGAGCAACGGGATGACAGTGACAATGATGACAGTGAGAGTGACAATTAATAAATATAGGATAGCTTTTAATTTATTTATATTGCCTTTTATTTCTCTTGGCAAGATTTTACAATTTTTAGTATTCAAATATTTAACCTCTATCACATTTATGGCTACACATTTTACTGTTGTTTGTTTTTGGGCCACAAGCAGAGATGCTCAGGGGTTACTTCTGGCTCCGCACTCAGAAATTACTCTTGGCAGTGCTCAGGGATCATATGGGATGCCAGGGATTGAACTTGTGTTGTTGCGTATTTTACTCTTGTTTTTATGCTATTGTAAATAGATTATATAGAATACTTCTTCTTTCACATTGTTCATTGCAAGCCTGTAGAACTGCAATTTATTTTTGTGTACTGATTTTCTATCCTATAACTTTGTTGAATCAATTATTTGCATATGTGTATTTATGTGTGTGTGTATATATGTGTGTGTATTCTTTCTCAGCTTTCTACATGCAATGTCTGTGAATGGAAATGATTTTACTTTTTTCCTTTTCGATCTGGTATGCCTATTTTTTTTTGAATGCCTAATTGTCCTAAGCTGGTACTTTCCGTACTATGTTAAACAGAAGTAGTAATGTGAATGTGCTTGCTTTGTTCCTGATCTTACAGAAAAAGGTTTTAGTCTTTTCTACTGAGTATAATGTTAGCTGTGGGTTTTTCATATATAACCTTTATTATGTTGAAAGAGTTTTCTTTTATTCTTAGGTTTCTGTGTGCTGAGTGCTTTTATCTTGAAATGGTGTTGAGTTTCGTCAAATGTGTTCATGTTATTTTATTTTAATTGCATCTCATGCCAATAGAACATCACAGGATCTTTTCATACTTTATCTTGTCTGTGAATGTTATTGTTTCAGTCGGAGTCTATTCCAGGCATGTGTTATGAACAAGGACGTTTGGGCTCATTGCTGTCAGATCAGCTTGTGCTTTTAATTCCTGTGCTAGTATTGTTGATTCTACGCTTCTTATTTGCCTTTTGTTTTATTAAGTTTAATCTGTTTGTATTATTCTCTGATGAATATTTTAAGCCATGAGTAAATAGTATAACACTTAAATTTGAATCCCATTATGGAATTCTAAATTTTCAGCATTAAAAAATATTGATGGCAGAATTGATCTCTACTTGTTTTCTATTTCAAAACAATAAAAGTAGGAACCAAAAAAGATAATACAGGAGGTAAAGTGCTTAAAACCCCCAAACAAAACTAAACTCCAAGCCTTAGATCCTTTGCCTCTGTCCATCACATAACTTCCAATGAAATGATGAACTAGTTTTCTCAGAGACTACTATATGTTTAGTACATTCTGCACTTATTTTAATTTAACTTATTGATTTTTTCACCAAAACTTCTAGTATTTCTCTCCTCTTGTATCTTTTTTGTATTCTGCTAAAATATACTTTTGATTTTTTTTCTCATGGTTGATGAGAATCACATACAACTTGTCATTGTATGTCTGGGGGCTTTTGTTTGTTTTGTTTTGGAGCAAGATCTGGTGATAATCAGGGGGTGCTATTTCTGGTGTGTTACTCTAGGTTCACTCCCTGTTGTGCTGGGTGGATCATGCCGCTCCAGGGATTGAACCCTGGACCTCCCATGTGCAAAGCATGCTTTCCTACCCTTTGGGAGAGCTCTTAGCCCTATGTCAGACAACTTAAAATTATTCTTTAAAAATATTTCTCTTTAAAAAGAAGTTTATATTTAAAATTATAAGATTATGCGATAGCACAGCAGGTAGAGCATTTGCCTTGCACGTGGCTGACCCAGGTTCGAGTCCTCCATCCCTCTCGGAGAGCCTGGCAAGCTACCCAGAGTATCCCACCTGCACAGCAGAGCCTGGCAAGCTGCCCGTGGCATATTCTATATACCAAAAAAACTTAACAACAAGTCTCACAATGGAGACGTTACTGGTACCCGCTAGAGTAAATCGATGAACAATGGGACAACAGTGCTACTTATAAGATTATCCTCGTTCAGGGTTTTGAAAGTAACATTCCATTTAGGTTGCATATATCTGGAAAAGAAGAAGCTTTATGAATATCTATTTTCTGGTTTCTTGGATGAAATTCTTTTCGTTTTAAATCTCTGGAACTTTTAGGATCTCTTTATTTTTGGAAGTATAAAATTTCACTTAGTTTTTACTTAAAGTGTGTGCATAAGAACCTTACTGAGTTATATTTTATGTATCATAAAATTCACTCATTTGTGTATACAACTTAGTGATTTTTAGTAAAATTTTAGAGTTGTATAATCATAATATTGTTTTCTAACTATATTGTATTACCATAATACATTTCTGAGCATTTCCATACTCCCCCAAAGATCTCTTGTGCTCAGTCGCAGTAAATCCTACTCCCAGTCCTCAGCAATCACTGATCTCTCCTTCTATCTACAGATTTTGTCTTTTCTAGACATCTTACAAAAACTGAGTCATACAACATGTTTCCTGTTCTTTTCATTTAGCACAATTGTTTCTTTTGTTGGTTTGGTTTGGAGCCACATCTGGTGATGTTCAGGGGTTACTCCTGGTTCTGCACTCAGGGATTCCTCCTGGCAGTGCTCAGGAAACGTTATGATATGAAAGGGATCAAACCTGGTCAACCATGAGCAAGGCACATGCCCTACCTTCTGTGCCATCACTATGTCCCCTTGCACAGTACTTTGTAAAACAGCATTTTGTGTTTTGTTTGAGGCTCTGATAGATTTCATACATCCAACATTTCAGCACCACCCCTTCACTGCTTCTTTCCACCAGGTCCCCGGCTCCCATCCTGTCTAACTCTGCCCCGGCCTTGGTAAACTCGGTTCTGTAGAGAAGTTCTCAGGTTCATTTAACATAGTGTTTTAAAGGCTCACCTATGTGTAGCACATATTACCTATTCATTTCCTTTTATTTTTATTTGGGAGTGACCTTGAAGTTGTGCTCAGGGGGTCAGGGGCCATCCCTAATGATATTCAACAAACTGGGCTTGTAATTCAATGTGAGGGCCTGATGATATAATGCTTTGGGCTTTGTGGTGTGGGGACCACAAGGGTCACCCAGTGATACTGGTGGTCCTTCAGAGGTCATGGAGGTCTATGTGTAGGAAGCCTAGGTGGTCCAGGGGACCCCAGTGAGGTTGGGTTCATGCTGTTGTAATATCTTCTGGCTGCCTAGTAATTAATATTTTTTTATTAATAAGTAACATTCCTTTTTATGATCACACAAAATTTTGTTTGTAAATTCACCATTTGATAGACATTTAGGTTATTTCCACTTTGTTCTTTTTTGCTACTGTGGGTAATGCTACTATAAACATTTATACACATTTGTGTATGTATGGAGATTGATTTTCATTCCTTTTACTGATTCTTGGGAGTGGAATTGCTTGAATCATATGGTAAATTATTTACCTTTAAAGAAACTACTGAATTGTTTTTCTTTTTTTTCAACTTAAATTTTTTTTATTAGTGAATCACTGTGAGGTACAGTTACAGAATTAAAAAACTTTCATGCTAGCATTTCAGTCATGCAGTGATTGAATACCCATCCCTCCACCAGTGCCCATTTTCCACCACCAATGGTCCCAGCATCCCTCACACCACTCCCACCCCCTCCACCCTACCCTGCCTCTATGGCAGGGCATTCCCTTTTGCTCTCTCTTTCCTTTTGGGTGTTGTGCTTTGCAATAGAGGTAGTAAGTGGCCATCATGTTTGGTCTATAGTCTACTTTCAGCCTGCATCTCCCATCCTGAATGGGCCCTCCTAGCACCCTATACTTGGTGGTCCCTTCTCTATCTGAGCTGCCTTTTCCCCCAGCATGTGAGGCCGGCTTCTAAGCTGTGGAGTAATCCTCATGGTGCTTATTTCTACTATCTGAATTGTTTTTCAAAGTAGTTGCATTGTTTACATTTCCACTGGAATATATGAACATTAAAGTCTCTCCACATTCTCACTAACAGTTGGAATGGGCATTCTTTCAACTGCAGCCATTTGGGTGGATGCGGAATGTTTTCTCACTGTGGCCTTATTATCATATCCCCAAATGACTAAAAGATGAGCATTTTTTTGTTTATTTATTTCTACACATCCTTATTGGAATGACTTTTTGAAATTTTTTTGCCTATTCTAGCTTTTGGTTTCTTTAAAAAAATCAAACAATTTGATAATAAAGTTAATGGAATAACATAATAAATACTGAATTGCAAAAAATCTTATATGTCTGGTCTTTTGTCAGATATATGACTTCCAGATGTGTTCTTTCAGTTTGTTTCTTGTTTTTTAGTTTTCTTAAAGATGTAAAAGTAGGGCTGGAGTGATAGCACAGCGGGTAGGGTGTTTACCTTGCATGCGGCTGACCCGGGTTCGAATCCCAGCACCGCTAGTAGTAATTTCTGAGTGAAGAGCCAGGAGTAACCCCTGTGCATCGCCGGGTGTGACCCAAAAAGCGAAAAAAAAAAAGTATTTATTTGGGTATGTGATTTACAATACTGTATTTTATTTTTTATTATTTTGCTTTTTGGGTCACACCGGGCGATGCACAGGGGTTACTCCTGGTTCTGCACTCTGGAATTATATGGTGCTCAGGGGACCATATGGGATGCTGGGAGAACCTGGGTTGACCTTGTGCAAGGCAAACGCCCTACCTGCTATGCTATTGCTGCAGCTGTACAATACTGTTTATGATTGTGGCATGCGTACCTCATTCTAACATCATACCCACATCACCAAAGTGTCTGCTTTCCTCTCTTTTTTATTCTTTTTTTTTTTTCTCTTTTGGTCACACCCGGCGATGTACCGGGTTTACTCCTGGCTCATGCACTCAGGAATTGCTCCTGGCAGTGCTCAGGGGACCAGTATGGGATGCTGGGAATCGAACCTGGGTCAACTGTATGCAAGGCAAGTGCCCTACCCACTGTGTTATCACTCCAGGCCCCCTGTTTAATTCTTAATCATGTATTTTGAAATGCATACGTGTTTAAATTAAAATCTGATTTATATATTTTATCTTTGGTTGCTTGTGCTTGAAGTGTCATTATTAAGAAGCCATTGTTTAATACAAAGTCAAGATGCTTCATGCCTATTTTCCTCCAACAGCTGTACACCTTAAACTCCTACATATAAAATTTACATCTATTATCTGTTAATTTTCATATTGGTATGAGATAAGGGTTCAACTGCTTTTCTTAGTTTGCAACTATTCATTTTTTCCTAATGGTACCATTTGCTAGGAAGAGTATTCTTTTTTTTTTTTAAATTTTATTGAATCGGGGGCTGGAGTGATAGCACAGTGGGTAGGGCATTTGCCTTGCACGCAGCCGACCCGGGTTCGAATCCCAGCATCTCATATGGTCCCCTGAGCACCGCCAAGGGTGATTCCTGAGTGCATGAGCCAGGAGAGACCCCTGTGCATTGCTGGGTGTGACCCAAAAAGCAAAAAAAAAAATTTTTATTGAATCACTGTGGAAGACTATTCTTAAAAAAAAAAACACCTCAAAACTTCCTCATCCTTTTTACATTATCTATTTTGGGGAGGGATATTGGAGCATACCTGGTGGACTTCAGGGCCTATTCCGGCTCTGTGTTCAGGAGTGACTTCTAGTGGTGCTTAGGGAATATGTGGTATTGAGGACTCAGATGGGGTCAGCTGCATGCAAGGCAAGCATGTTACCTCCTGCACCATCTCTATGACCCTTTCAATTAAAAATTATTACTATTATTATTTCTAAATTTTATTGAATCACTTTGAGATAGTTACAAGCTTTCATGTTTGGGTTACAATCACACAATGATCAAACACCCATCCCTCCACCAGTGCACATTTCCCACCACCAATATCCCAGGTATACCCCACCCTTTGCCACCTTTCCCACCCTCCCCCTGCCTCCATAGCAGACAATATTCCCCAAACTCTCTCTATACTTTGGGGCATTATGGCTTGCAACACAGAAACTGAGAGGTCATCATGCTTGGTCCATTATCTACTTTCGCCACGCATCTCCCATCCTGACTGATTTCTCCAGCCATCATTTTCTTAGTGATCTCTTCTCTATTCCATCTGCCTTCTCCCCTCTGCTCATGAAGCAGTCTTCCAGCTGTGGGGCAATCGAGCCACACCTGGCTATGCTCAGGGCTTATTCCTGACTGTGGTCCAGGATCACTCCTGGTGGTGCTCAGGGGACCATATAGGGTGCCAGAGATTGAACCACCACGTGCAAGGCAAACGCCCTACGCAGTATACTATCGTTCTGCCTTCCCATTTTTATTCAAAATTTCTACTTAGCCCCTTTCCTTCTCATTTTCTTTGCTGTAGTCACAGTAACCAGAAATTGCACATGCTTGGCTGTGGTATTCGTGGGGCTGCACTCTGTAGTCTTGGTGCTAATACACACTTGGGTTCCGTGCACAATGATAGCACACTTGTCCACAACAGAGCCTGTGGGATTGCAATCAGCCAGGTGGAGTGATACCTGACCAGCCTCAGGCTTGCCAGGCAGTGGTCTTTGCCGCTGAGGTGTCCTTAGACATCCCAGGCACTTTCTTTCCTCCATTGAATTATCCTGGCAACCTTTCCAAAATCAATCGTTCATACACATGAGGGTTTATTTTTGGACTCTCAGTGTTATCCCATTGATTTATATGCATGTCCTGCTTGATTACTATAACTTTGTATTAAATTTTGAAATAGAAAAATGTTGAGTTCTCCGACTTTTTTTCAATATTGTTTTATATATTCTGCATTTCTTGAA
Source organism: Sorex araneus (assembly GCF_027595985.1). Taxonomy (NCBI): domain Eukaryota; kingdom Metazoa; phylum Chordata; class Mammalia; order Eulipotyphla; family Soricidae; genus Sorex; species Sorex araneus. Next base: position 49,713,163 of record NC_073312.1, read on the forward strand.
TTTTCTTATGAAAAAGTTTTAGGATCCACTTTTCAATGTCTTCAAAAGAATTCAACAAGTAGTATTTTTTTTTCGGGGGGGTCTCACTTGACTGTTCTCAGAACTTACTTACCTCTGGTTCTGTGCTTAAGGGATCACTCCTAATGAGGCTCAGGGGATCATATGCGATGCCTGGGATCAAATCTGGTTTGGCCGCATGCAAGACAAGTCCCTTACCTGTGCTACTATTGCTTTGGATTTCACCAAAGATTTTGATAAAGATTGCTATAAATCTGTAGATCAGTTTGGGGAGTTTTTTCATCTCACCAATATCAACGATCGAATCACAAACGCAGGATGTCTATCCATTTATTTAAGTACTACCTTACTTTCTTTCAATGATGCTGCTAGTCTTAAATGTATAAGCCTCACACTTCTTTTATTAAATTTATTCATAAATACTTTTCAATGTGATTGTAAATGGAATTTATCATGGGTTAAATTCTATCTCCTCCAAATATTTCTTATTTTGAGATAGAGTTTTATTTTTCTTTTGATTTTGCATTACACCTGGCAGTGCGATGGTACTTGAGGGTTGTGCCCGGAGGTGCTTGGGGACCATGTGGCTCTGGGGATTGAACCCAGGCCTCACTCATGCAAGGAAGCATGTAGCTCTTTGAGCTAGCTCTCTGGCTCCTCGAGATAGAAACTGGAGTCCTTATGAGAGAGAGAAATTTGGATACAGGGACTCAGTAGAAAACCACATGAAGATCTGAATGATGTTAGCACGAGTCACAGAACTCTGAGAATGCAGGAGGGGACGGATCCCTCCCTTGCTTCCTGCAAAAGAAACCAATCTTGCCAAAACCTTTAGCTTGGGCTTCTAGCCTCCAGCACTCTGAGGCAATGATGTTTGTCTTAAGTCACTCAGCTTGTGGCATGTTGTTGCAGTAGTTCTAGAAATGTAGTACAGAATTGTTTTCTTAATTTATCTCATATTATTTATTACTCTGTATTTCTGGTGGATAGAAGTATCACTGAATTTTGTATGTTGATCTTGTATTTTGCAGCCATACTGAACTTGTTTGTCAGATCTAATTGTGTGTGTGTGTGTGAATGTATTTCTGTGCGTGCATGTGTGTGTGCATGTGTATTTCTGTGCATGCATGTGTGTGTGCACATGTATTTCTGTGCATGCATGTGTGTGTGCACATGTATTTCTGTGCATGCATGTGTGTGTGTGTTCCTTTGGATTTTCTTTTCTTTTTCTTTTTTCATAGTTTTTAGGCCATACCCAATGGTGCCCAAGGCTTACTCCTGGTTCTGTATATCAGGGATCCCTCCTGCCAGCACTCTATGTGGTGCCAGCAATTGAAACTAGGTTGGCCACATGCAAGGCAAGTGCCCTGAGTGCCCCAGCCTCTGGTTTTTGTACATATGAGCGATAGCTTTACTCTCACTTTCTAATTTGGATATCTTTAAGATTTGTAACTGAATATTTTTCTGACTTCCTAGTTACTCACATCTCTCTGTTAATAGTAATTATACTTATTCTAAAGTCTGATTCTGTTTGCTCAGTTAACTCTAGGGCCTTGAATGCTAGTGTCTTCTTTTTTCCTCTTCTTTTCTAATGCCTTGACTTTCTCTTTTGTGGTATTTGTTTTCTTTGAATGGGTATTGAATCACAGGGGCATATGACTGTGTACTCATTCTTGCTTTTTTCCACTTCCTGTTTACCCACGGATGTTCTAGTTCTTCCTGTAGCAGCCTGTCCTAGAAACATGGTGGGCAGGGCCAAGTTTTGTGGTACCTCATGATTCCTAGTGGTGGATGTTCCTGGAATGGAATACTTGGCCTTTTGGGAGTTGTTCAAGACTCTCTCTGATCTCTGAAGCACAGAGGCCCACACCTACAGCTTCTGTTGTGGAGCAAGTGAGTAAGGATGGCAGAGGGCTAATTCCCCACTTACTGCTTCAGAATCCCAACCCCTCAGTAACCCAAGGCCCCTCTGTTCTTGTGCTTCTTTCTCAGAGCCTTTCATCTGACCTATCTTCCACAGGAGTCTTCTCCTGATTAGGTTTCCTGAAAGAGATGCTTGCTATTCTCCGAGTCTCTAGCCACAGAGCACTAGAAAAGAGGCCTTTCGGGACCCGGACTCTAGGGGCATATACTATTTCTCCTCTTAAAGCTCAGCATGGGATGGAACACAGACAACACCTGTGCATAGACACACATTCCCAGTCTCAAACTACCTATATGGATTCTCTGCAAGCAAGTCTGGTGGAACATATCTGTACCATGATGTCATATCTGTGCCTCTCAAACCCCAATCGTGGGGCAACCAGAACCTATGGGAACACAGTGGAGTAGAAAAGGCCACAGACTTTTCCACTGTGATTCCAACCTCTAGATTCCCTGACATTCCAACAGATATTGCTGGCAGTGCCTACCTGGCACATGTCCTGTTGTGTGACGGATGCTGGTGGTCAGCTTGGGCAGGCTCAGCAGTGTATATATATCCTGTCACACACACACATATAGCCATGAACCTACTCACATGTGGGCACTTGCACAGACACATGCACCCTGGCCCCCAAGTGCAGGGGTGCCGCAGGGAGATACTCTGTTTATCTACTTCAGGAGTTAGGTTTCCTTTGTGTGTGTATGTGTGTGTGTGTGTGCATGGTGGGCACACCTGGGTGATGTTCAGGGGTCACTCCTGGCTCTGCACTCAGGAATTACTCCTGGAGGTGCTTGAGAAACCATGAAATGCTGGGGATGGAACTCGGGCTAGCCGTGTGCTAGGTCAACACCCTATCTGCTGTGCTATTGCTCTGGCCCAGAGACAGTTCTGCTTTTTTTGCCCTGCACTTATCTGCACTGCTCTTGCTGCTCCTGCCCACTTCTCTTTTTCAACAAATCTTCCCTCTCTCTGTCTCTCTCCTCTCTGCTCCCAGTCTTGGCTTGGTTTTCTCTGCTGTTTTAACCAGCTACCAACTGTGCTGTGGGTAGAAGTGGAGGTTGACTCAATGCTTGTCACTCTATCATGCCAACAGCAGCATGTTCTGATGCTGCCCTCTTGTCCCCTGACTGAGGAAGGACAGGATGTGAGACTAGACCCGAGACCTAGCTTTAGTGAGCTCACAGTTTAGACACTGCTGCCTTGAGGGGAGGCCTAGCAGCTTCCCTAGAGTGAGTGATCTCTGCCACCTTCAGGACAGGGATGGACAGGGGTCACTCCCTTCCAGAGCAGCTATGGTTCTAGTTCTGGGGTCACCAAAGAAGCCTCTCTCATTACTCCTGGTAAAATGGCTGGAAGTCTGACCACAAGCAACTAAAGTTCAGGTAAGAGGCCTCATGGGATGAGATGTACTTGTCGCTGGGTTGGGTTATAGCATTGGGTTATGGCAAGTCTGCTAATGCCAGTGGTCTTCTCTATAAAACGGGCACCTCTTCAAATGGTATGTGAGCGATATGCAAGCAGACTGGCTTGCCAACCCAGCTAAGTATGCATGAATGCTTGCTTCCTTGTACTTCCCTTCTATGATTGCTTTCTCCATTCATTTATTCACTCATTTGGTGAGCACATACCAAGGACACAACACTGTGTCCTGGCATGCCAACATGATCCAGTTGTGACCCTTGGGAAACCCTCTGGTTTCCCTTCCATACACCTCCAACATAGTGTCCACTGTCTGCTTCCTTATGGTTGATATTTAAAAGTAGATAATTCAGAGATTGGAGAAAATGTTCTAAATATTTTCTAGTTGAAAAATCTTATAGAAGCAGATCATAAATCATAAGCAGATTTATGATCTGCTTAGATTAAAAAAATAATATCAACAGCAGAGCCCACGCAGGAGCTTTTAAAAATATATATAAATTTGAGCTTTTTATACAAAGGGGGAATGAGTCATTTCATCTGCCAGGAGGGGCTGTAGTTGAAGTTTGACGAGCACTTCAGCTTCCAGAAAGACAAGAGTGCTCAACTCTCTCCTCCCCCAGCTAGAACACAACTCCCCGCATATCTGCCTCTCCCAATTAGCGATGGAATGAGGGGGCAGGAAGAAGGGTGGGGGGAGGAAGGGCAGGAACCTGGGAGATGAGGGAAGCAGGGTGCATAACCTGGGTGGGAGTGGGTGGGGGGAACTCTGTGTCCTTTCTCTTCCTCCCACCTTCCCTCCCAGGAAGGTCTGAGTATCCTGTGGGAGGCAGGACCTCAACCTCATTTCTGAGGAATGCCGTGAGCCTTCAGCCACTCATCATTCTCCAGCAACTGTTTTTCTGTTTTTGTTTTGAAAGCCTCACCCAGTTTTGGCCTTATGCGTATGCATGTGCGTGTGTGTGTGTGTGTGTGTGTGTGTGTGTGTGTGTGTACTTTCCTGATATTTTTGACATGCCGCTTCCTATTTTGTTGGAAGAGGTGACCTCAGTTCACTCTCCTATGTGGGGTCTGCTTCTGCGGGATAAGGGATACACCAAATAGTCAGTATATGGCAAATAGTCCAAATAGTCAGTACACGGCAGAGTGGGGATGGGCATCAATTATGACCACGCCCAAGCCCTGTGTGGTCCCAACCTTCCTTCCATCAGTGACTATCCCCAGATGTCACCCTTGTCTCTCAGTTCAGGACACCAGCCACACCTTCAAGTCACCCCATTCAGTTGAAGCCAAGAAATCATCTATTTTTGCTGTTATTTTAATTTTTTAATTTATTTTAAAATTAATTTTAATGTATACAGGAGCCACAGCTGTTGATACAATTCTAGAGTTAAAGTTGGTTAGACAACAAAGCTTTAATAGTGAAATTGATGAGTGCAAAATTTTTTTTTAATATGAAGATTGTTATAGCTCATCAAGGGGTTGTTAAGTCCTTGCCTAAGGATTTACTAAGCTTTTTCTGTTGCTAGTTGAGCCTTCTATGTTATTGTTTATTGAGTTTAGTTGGCTTCTGTGTCATTTCCTTGTCTAATTTGGGGCGCTCCTACTAGAATTTCAGTACTGAGGAATTAAGAGGTGCCACATGGTCGCATATTGCGACCATGCTTGATCAAGCAATATTTTGAACACTACTTTCAGTTTTAAAGAAAAAAAATCATGTGGCCAGGGAGGCCCCCATACTTTTAGTAGCATAGGAGTGAAGTAATGAGATTTACCCAGGAATGGGGGAGATCCTGAGCCCTGATACCCCTGTGCAGGGCTGCCCAACCTTCCTGCTCTCCAGCTGGGGACCTGTCTGCTGGTGACTCAGGGCCCGGAGGGAAGAGGTTCAGTTCACAGGCTGAGGAAAGGATCTTGTTTATTGAGCATGAAACTTAGGCCTAGTGGGATTCTCTCCTAGACAGGGCTGTGAGGGAGATGTTATCTCCTCATTGAACAGTAAATGATAGACGTTTGGAGGTCACTATCATATGATTGTGTGTGGATGTGGGGGATTCCAAAGCAGCTCGGCGGGTCAGGCATTGTTCCTGCAGATATTTGATCCATGGGCTGGATGGCTCAGTGCTTGGGCCAGAAAACATAGAGCTGCTCAGAACCTGCGGTGCCAGGGTCCTCAGGACTATGTGCAGTGGAGCTTGGGGACCTCCGACCTCCAGGGCCACACCAGCGGTGCTGGGCAGCAAATGGTACAGGGGATCTGTCTTGGATCCTGGAACTTGCTTTAAGCATGTGCCCTGCCTACTGAGCCGTCTCTCCAGCCTCATATGATTATTTGTGTGATAATACTGACCTTCCATTAGAATCTTGGCTTCAGAGCAGAGAACTTGTAAACCTAGTCATTTTCTGTCTGACGCCTAGATACAAGTGTTCACTGACTACTAAAAAAGGATGGTTATGGGACTGGGCAGTGGCATATCCCTTGTCCCAGAATCCTTGCCCCAAGAAAGCTCCGCCATTGAAGGTGTATAGAGCAAAGAAGGGTTGGGATCTGCGTTATAGTTCTGACTCTGCATTCACTGGCTATGACCGAGTCTCTCTAAGTCTGAGTTTCTTGTCTATAGAATGGAGCAGCAGGGGTACCCACAGAGGGGTTCTGTGGCCATTAGAAAAGGGAACTCAGGTAGAGGTGAGTGTCTGTGGGACATGGGAGGGTGAGGATTCATGGGGTAAAGAAGGAAGAGTCTTGACTCTATGATGCTGGGAAGAGAGTACCTGGATTAGAATGGGGTTCTGTTCAACACAGCAGTTGTGTAGAATTAGGGATGGGACAAGCCTCATCTCAGTGGCATGTTTTTTCCTGTTGCAGTAGTTCCTAGTGCTTTTAGGACTTCTTCACACAAAAGTGGATGTATAAAGTCACTTCCTTTTCCATGTTAAGGTCCCTTAGGATGCTCAGCATCCCGTATGAATATTGTGAGTTTGGGGTCAGGAGACAGAGTCTTGTGCCCTGTCATCTGCCCGGTGGTCAGACAGAGCCTGGCATGGCACATCTCCCTCCAAGGAGGTTGCTCAGCCTCCAATTCACTCATGGCATTCATGTGTGTCAAATATATGGCTTAAACTCTGAGTCTGTAGCTCAGGGTTTAAGCTTCTGGAGCTGCAACAAGGTCATGGCAAAGAAAGGGAGTGTTAGCCATCTGAGACATTTGTAGGTCACCCTCTCCTCCCACCCTCCCTTCCCCAACCCCCACACACACCTTCTTCAGCCTGGCCTTTCTTTTTTGTTTGCTGATTCTGGGGCCATATCCAGTGGTATTCTGGTGCTTCTTCCAGTTTGGTGCTTGGGGAACCATGTGGCCCTGGGTATTGGCTCCAGGACTCTTACATGTAAAGTTCCAGATCTTGGAGCCATCTCTCCAGCCCTCAACCTGATCCTATTTGGTCTTGGTTCGGAGGATTCCATTAGGCATCTGTCCTAGACACCAACCTTGGGGCTGACAACATTGCATTTCCTGTGGGCAACTGCTGAAGTCTCCTACGGCAGAGTGAACTTTCCAGTCTTTGAATTAAGCTTCTTTTGGCTACAGAGTTCCGAGGTTCTGAGACTCAGGGCGCTCAGGTCCTGCTCTGCCCTGAGAGCTCTACGGGACACGGCCTGCATCTGGGGGGCAGGGCCAGCAGCCAAGCACCTGAGGGGGACACACTTTCCACCCTGTGCAGGAGCCACTAAAGTGGAGAGCAGCAGTCGTAGCTATCGGCTTAAATGAGTATTGCTTTGACAGCTTTTTCTTTTCTTTTTGGGTCACACCTGGCAATGCACAGGGGTTACTCCTGGCTCTGCACTCAGGAATTACCCCTGGCCGTGCTCAGGGGACCATATGGGATGCTGGGATTTGAACCCGGGTCGGCCTCATGCAAGGCAAACGCCCTACCCGCTGTGCTATCTCTCCAGTCCCTCTTTTCTTTTTTCTTTTCTCTCCTCTTCTTTTCTTTTTCCTTTCCTTTTCTCTCCTCTTCTTTTCTTTTTCCTTACCTTTCCTCACCTTTCCTTTTCTTTCCTCACCTTTCCTTTCCTTTCCTTTCCTTTCCTTTCCTTTCCTTTCCTTTCCTTTCCTTTCCTTTCCTTTCCTTTCCTTTCCTTTCCTTTCCTTTCCTTTCCTTTCCTTTTCTTTTTTCTTTTCTTTTCTTTTCTTTTCTTTTCTTTTCTTTTCTTTTCTTTTCTTTTCTTTTCTTTTCTTTTCTTTCCTTTTTTTCTTTTTGCTCTTTGGGTCATACCCAGTGATGCACAGGGGTTACTCCTGGCTCTGCACTCAGGAATTACTCCTGGCTATGGTCAGGGGACCATATGGGATGCTGGGAATCAAACCCAGGTGGGCCACGCGCAAGGCAAATGCCCTATCTGCTGTGCTATCGCTCCAGATCCAGATAACTTTTCTTTACAGTGAAAAAAATTCCTAACCTTTTGTGAAATGAGAGAAACGAGGCATCTTTTTTTGCTTAGGGGTTAGAGCACATCCTATAGTGCTCAGTGGACCCTCCTGGCTCTATGCTTAGGAATATCTTCTGGTGGTGCTCAGGGGACCATGTTTGGTTCTGGGGGTTCAAATTGGTGTCAGTGGCATTGCAAGACAATCATACAGATGATGTACTATCTAGACATCCTTAAGGTAAACTGAACTCTAATCTCCAGCTAGACTCACCACAGTCTCCTGAAAAAGTTTCTGGCTCTGCCATAGGATAAGAATGGCTCTGGCTCTGTGCTCAGAACCACACCTGACTAGGTGTACCATATGTGGCACCAGGACTTGAACAAGGGTGATAGCCACAGCTGCATGCTAGGCAAGTACCTTAACCTTTGTACTCAAAAAATGGGCAGATAGTTCTTCAAAGAAGAAATAGATGGCAACTGACATAGGAAAAAGTATTCCTCCTCACCCCACCAGGGAAATACAAATCAAAACAAGGACCTATCACTTCATGCCACTGAGAGTGGCCTCTGTCCAAAAGACTAGAAAGAATCAGTGTTGGTGTGGGTATTGGGAAAGAGGAATCCCTCATAGATTATCGGTAGGAATGTCATCTGGTTCAGCTTCTGTGGAAAATAGTATGTAGACTTTGCAACAACTAACAATTAAATTTCCATGTGACCCAGTGATTTTACTTGCCACAATAGCCAAGATCTGGAAACCATCCAAGTGTCCAAGAATAAATAGATGAGTGAATAAAGATGTAGTGGTATTTATTTATTTATTCATAAAATGGAGTACTAACCAGCTATACTAACCAGAAAAGATGAAATCCTACAGTTTGCTAAAACTTGGATGGAGTTGAGCATAACTTATTGAGTAAAATGTGCTAAAGAAGGAAAGATAAATGCCAAATGATCCTCTCCAAAGTGGAGTATAAAGAAACAGGTGAACAGACAATGGCTGATGGTAAAATACGGAGAGTCTGCTTATAGAACTGAGTTTGCTAAGTTGCAGGTAGGGTGTAGGTGAGAGGGGATCTAGAGGCAGTAGTGAGGAATGTTGATTGTCTGATGGTGGGTGTGGTGTAGCATTATTGTACTCCTGAAACATGAATATTAATCATATTGTAAGGCATGGTCTTAAAAAAACCTGATACTACCCTCTCAATCCATTATATCATTTCTGTAATTTCTTTCAGGTATAATAAAGTTTGGGCTGGAGTGATAGCACAGTGGGTAGGGCGTTTGCCTCATACGCAGCCGACCTGGGTTCGATTCCTCCATCCCTCTTGGAGAGTAAGCTACTGAGAGTATCCTGCCCGCATGGCAGATTGCCTGGCAAGCTACCCGTGGCATATTTGATATGCCAAAAATAATAACAAGTCTCACAATGGAGATGTTACTGGTGCCCGCTCGAGAAAATTGATGAGCCACGGGATGACAGTAATACAGTGATACAGTGATAATTAAGTTTATGTGTTTATTTAACACATATGCTAAGTATATCTTACTATTATTATTTAGAGCAAGCATCTGTTAAATTAAGGACAAGAAAAACAAAAGTTATTATTTACTGTCACTATTCATTCCCCTAATGCTCTATTTTCTTTATATAGATCAGAACTTCTGATCTATATCATTTTTATTTCCCCTGAAGAATAATTTTTTAACAATGTTTTGAGGGTTGGAGATACTTCTGTCTATGCTTGGAACTTGAGACCACTCCCAGAGGCTGTTCCCAGAGTCTCTAGGTGAGATGTAGTTCTGGGGTTCAAACCGAAGGTCTCACACATGCGAGGCACATGCTTTACCCAGGAACTACATTCCTGACCCTTTCACATTTCGTTTTTAGGCAAGTATACTTGGCAACACATACTTTCAATTCATCTTCTCTCTCTCTCACTCTCTACTTTATTATCTTATTAGATTCTTGCCGGAATTGTTCCTGAGAAGTCAGATGTTATTTAATTTTTGCTTTATTGGTATAATATTTTTTCTTCTTACTTTCTTTTTTAAACTTTTAAAAAATTTTGTAAAGTAGTTAACAATATTTGATTACATTTAATTTTCAAACACCAATCCCATCACCATATATCTTCCCACCACCATATTTTGGGTGTTTCCATTCTGTACCCCAATTTCTGCCCCAAAGCAGAGCTGAAATAATATATTTCCCTTGAACGTTGGTTGCCTCCCTACTTTGAATCCCATCAAAAGTGATGCAGTACTCTTGGAGTATGGGTAGGGTGTATCCTATGAAGTGTCATGCGGCCACATTTGTGGTCACGCTCTCCAGGATAAGGTTCACTTGTGGGACAGGCGTGGCCCTAGCTTGTGGAGAGCGGCCTTGAGCATGGCTGTAGTTGAGTTCTGGAGGTTTTTTGTTGCTGAGCTGGGTCCGTTGGGGCGGAGCAGAGTCTTACCCAACCTGCTCTGGGGCACCCTGAGTGAAACAGCTTGGTAAGGGGTCCAGCGGCATGGTTATGGGGAGCGTCATTTTATGCTCTGCTCTGGGAGAGAAGCACATGCAATCTGGGTGGTGGCCAATGACAAGATTATCTGGTGCCAGCCAGAGGTAGTTTATTGGCTTGACTCCTGAGTTTCAACATATTTTCTATATCTTTCATCTTCTTAATTAATTAATTAATTAATTAGTTTTGGGTTTTGGGCCAACCCAGAGGTGCTCCAGCGTTACTCCTGGATCTTTGCTCAGGAATTACTCCTTCATGCTCGGGGGACCATATGAAATGCCAGAAATTAAACCTGGGTCTGCCATGTGCAAGGCTAGCATCCTCTTTATTGTATTATCTCTCGGGGCCCATCTTCTGAATTTTAAATATTACAAAATAAGTATACTCTTTATTATTTCAGTTTTGCATATAGCACTTTGGTTTTCTCTGAGCTTCCCAGATCTGTGGTTGGTGTCTGACATTAAATGGGGGAGAAGAGGGAATTCTCAGCCAGTTTTAATTATTGCTTCTGTTTCTCTCTTCCTCATCCTGGAATTCCCATTGCACACGCTATTCCTATTGTAGCTGTTGCACAGTGGGTAGCTATTGTGTGTGGTTTTCTTTAGTTTTTTTTCTTTTTTTTGGGGGGGAGGGCGCTTATTTGATTGGGGCCACACCGAGCAGTACTCAGAGACTATTCCAGGCGTTGCTTGTGGGATCATGCAGTCCTGGGGTTTAAATCAGAGCAACCGGTATGCAAAGCATGTGTTCCATCTGTGGAGCGCTCTCTTATGCCTTCTTTTTGCTTTTTAGTTTTATAAATTTGTACTGTCATATCCTGGAGCTCAAATCATCTTTCCTCAGCCATTTTCAGTCTACTAATGAATCCATTGGAGACATTCCTCATTTATGTTATAGTGTTTTGGATCCATGGCATTTCTTTTTTATTCTTTTCCAGGATTTCCATCTATCTGCTTACATTACTCATCTCTCGTTGTACACTGTCTACTTTATCCATAAGAATACTGTCTGATTTATCTGTAAGAACCTTTAACTGGAGTTGGAAGGATAGTACAGGGGGTAAGGCACATACTTTGCATGCAGTCAACCTGAGTTCATTGAGTACACCCATGGATGCCCTGAAGCACAGCTAGGTGTAGCCTTGGGAGTCCCTGAACACTGTCAGGGTGTCCTGGCAATCACCACGTTCTCAGGCCCTGCCAGGTTGGCCATGAATTTCCAGGAGTGGCTCCCAGGGGCTTTGAGCAAAAGAGCCCTTAGCATATTAATCATAGTTGCTTTAAATTCCTAGTCTGAAAATTTCATAATCTTAGCCATATTTGACTAGTTCTGATGTTTGTTTAATCTCTTCAAATGATGTTTTGCCTTTTAGTATTTCTTGTAAGCTTTTTGTTGTTGTTGAATTCTAAACATCTACTGAATTAAAGTTCTGTCAAACAGGACTGTAATAATGTGGTGGTAAGGTGTAGAAAAGGGAAAGCATTGTACAGTTCCATGGTATCCGATGACCAGATCTTTGTTTGTTTTGTTTCTTGGGGGCTTTCCTGGAGGTGCTCGGGCGGGGCTTACTCCTGGCTCTGAGCTCAGAAGTCACTCCTGGTGGGTGCTTGGGATCAAACTTGGGTCAGCAGCACGCAAGGCAAGCACCCTACCTGCTGCACTATCTCCTGTCCCAGATATCAGTCTTGATAAGCTGTGTCCTTGTATTGAATACCATCAATGCTTCTTAGTGTTTTCTCCTGTAGGAAGCTGAAATTGACCCTCACTCCCATCGGGCTCAGGAAACCAAATGGGACGTGGTGGATCCAACCTGGATTGGCTGTTGCATGCAAGGCAAGTGCCCTGCCCACTGTACTATCACTCTGATCCCAGAGTTTCTGGAGTTTTGAACTCCTACTCTTGTCCACAGTGGGACTCCAGCAACTTGCTAATTTCTGTTTAGCTTTTTCTATGGGCTGTGGTTCGTTCTGTGGAGGTTTCTGCTCCATTCACTTATGATTCTCTGTTCTGCCTACCTCTCCAATTTGTAGTAGAGCAGTTTTCCCTGTATCAAAACTTCTCTGAGGAATCTAGGAAAAGTTTTTGATTTTTCAGGATTTTTCCATTTTAAGAGAAAACTTTTTCTTAGCTCCTTATAGGTCAGACTAGAAGCCCAGAGAGTTGAATCTTTTTAATTAATGCTTTTAAATTGATTGAGCTTCTGTGGTTATAATATTGCTCATAATGGTTTCTTATGCACATAATTCTAATACACACCCATCACCATTACCCACATCCTGTCTCTAAGTGCCCTATGCCCTGCCTTTTCAACTTCCCCCTCCCACAAACTCAAATTGTATGACTCAGTTCTCCCATTTTTCTGCCTTTGGACCTTTGTTGCTACCTTGTTTTATATCTTTAAGTCTCCCCCATATCAAAGATCATTCTGTGTCTCCATCCCTTTCTTTCCCTCTCCATCTCCTGTCTCTCCCTCCCCCCTCTCTTTCTTCTTTTTCCTTTTATTTCTTCTTCTGTTTTTTTGGACATACCTGGTAGTTCTCAGGGCTTATTCCTGTGTGCTTCCGTATCACTCCTGGCATTGCTTGGGGGATCATGTTGGGGATCAAACTCAGGCCAGCTGTGTGCAAGGCAAGTGCCCTACCCGCTGTACTGTTGCTCTGGCCCCAATGCCTTTCTTTTTTTTTCATCTGGACTTTATTGATCTAATAAAATTACATTAAGAATTGAAATGAATTATACATTATTGTGCTCATGTTTCCCCCATACAAAGTTCGAGAACCCATCCCTTCACCAGTGCCCATTCTCTACCACCAGTAAACCCAGCATCTCTCCCACCCTCCCCAGTCCCGTCTCCCCCCCCACCCCACACTGCCACTATGGCAGGGTATTCCCTTTTGTTCTCTCTCTCTGATTAGGTGTTGTGGTTTGCAATAAACGTGTTGAGTGGCCACCCAATGCCTTTCTTTAAGATTGACTTCACTCAGCATTATATCCTCTAGTCCCACCCATGCTGCTGCGGATTCCATGATTTTGTTATTTCTTAGAGCTGCACAGCTTCCTCCTTCTCCTTCTCCTCCTCCTCCTTTGGGTTGTTTTGATATGCTGACTATTGTATTATATCTAAGTGCAGTGATGAACATTTATTCTTTTGAATTAATATTCTTGTGTTTTGGGGGATAGAGGCCAAGAAGCAGTATCACTGAGTCACATGGTAGATCTATTCCTATTTTTTATTTTGATGAATGTCCATCAGATATTGAACCAATGGAGATTAAAGAAGAGATGGAGAAACAAAGTCCTTTGTGCCTTAGGTATTTACTGATACCCGTGTATCCTTCAGAAAGAAGTTAAAAAAATGTATACAATAGCCACTGGGTAGAGAGTTTCCCTTGCATTCAGCCGACCCAGGTTCGATTCCCAGCATCCTATATGGTCCCCTGAGCACTGCCAGGAGTAATTCCTGAGTGCAGAGCCAGGAGTAACCCCTATGCACCGCCAGGTGTGACCCAAAAAGAAAAAAAAACCCAAAATATATACTATATATTTTCTTTGACAAAAAGGCAGTGTCACAAATAGTTGACATTATTGGATTTTTTTTTTATCTAAGTGTGATGAGAAAAGACTGTCTCATGGAAGAGAGAGATGGCCAGGTCTGTATATCTGAAAGATTACTTTGAACACATCAGGGAAAATAGGTCTCAAAAGACTATAACAAGATGAAGCAAGTTGAAGGGGTATAATTGAATGTACAATATTAAAGCGGAGGTAGGGGGCAGCAGCTGCTCAGGGCAAAGAGTGAGCTCTAAGGGGAGGGTCGTGTGCTGTAGTAGAATAGGAAGGAAAGCAGGCTGGAGGCAGACAGATGTAAGGGTTGAGACTGTTCCTGGTGATAGTTTCCAGTTTCTCTCTGAGATTAAATAAATGGGGTAAACCAAGTTTAATTCTGAGTGCAGAGCCAGGAGTAACTTATGAGCATCACTGGTTATAACCCCAAAAAGCCAAAAAAGGGATGGGGTATGAGGTGAGAATCACCCTTGGACAGGAGTTGGAGCATGGGCTAGAGGGTTCTATGTTTCTGGCAACGTTTAGAGAATTTATAAAGGAGCAAATAAAAAAAGGTGGCAGCAGAAAGGAAGAGGGCCATCCCTGGGACACTGTTCTACAAAACAAGACATTATCCATCAAAAAATCAAGGAAAGACAGTGACAATATAAACCATGAATGGGAAGATTTTCCCAAACACCTGTACTTTTCCCAGTTTGCAGTACTGGTCAAGCTCATACTAAAATATACAAAGTGCTTTTAAATCAATAAGAAAAATTAATAGGAAGCTAAGCAAAACCCTTGAATTGTTATTTTACTAAAAAGTAAACTCAAATGACGAGTTGATATCTGAAAATATGTTTACTATTATCCATCATCACAAAACAAAAATTAAATCTGTAAGGAGACAAGATTACACCACTAGCAGATGGGCAAATATTGAGAAATTCAATGATGTACTGGTATTAAGTTTAACTTAATCGGCAAGGATTATGAATTCATTTCCCATTGCTGATGTAACAAATTACCACAATCTTAGTTGCCTTAAATCATACAAATCTATTATTTTACAGTTCTGGAGGTCAGTTTCATTAGGAAAACCTCAAGGTGTTGTCAAGGCTGGTTCCTTCTATGATTAGGAGAATGTGGCTTTTTGGCTTTTCCAGCTGCTCTGGGCTACATCCACCCCCCACCCCCGAATCCCGAGGCTGTTTCGTCTCTGCCTTCCAAGTCAGCAATACAGCGCCTTCAAATAAATTTCATCCATCCCGACCGCTTCACTCACTACCTGGGGCTCTGCCTGTCCTACTTCCCTCTTGGAAGGATTCTGTGATCACATTGTTCCTGATCACCCCAATCTCTTCATGCCAAGATCCTAGGTTAATCACATCTACAGAGTCCTTTTTATTATGTAAGGAAACATATCCACAGATTGCAGGGATTAGGACATGGATGGAGGGGGCCATTGTTCTGTCCACCACAGATAGGAATGCTGGGAACTCTATACCCCATTGATAGGCATATACATTGACATACTCAAGTTAGAAAACAATTGGGTATTTCCCCATAGAGTCGAAGATGGTATTTCCTGTGCTCCTGGACTTGTACCTCAGCCTACACTTAAGAGAGTTCTTGCACCTGGGTACCAGGAAACAGGTCCTGGAACAAAAGTGATCTAATCCTACTATCTCTCTGATCTCATCCCCTTTTATTCTTAGCCATGCTTATTCTTCTCCAGACACAGGATGTTGTACAATGAAGAATATGGCTGACTTTTGTACTTCATGTTCCTAGGATTCTAAATCCTTGGATTTTTTTTTCCTGATTCAAAGAAGGGCCCTTTATATTTTTAAATTTTTACTTATTTATTTCTTTTTTTTATGGTGGCCCCTTAGACCAGGACTTCAGGAACTGTTCCTGGTTCTGTGCTTAGCAGTTCTTACAGAATTCTAACTAATGGTTAGAAGCTCAGAAGGCTGTAGTTGCTGTTGGGGATTTGAACCCAGGGCACTGACATGCAAGGCAAGTACCTTAATCTGCACTATCTCTCCAAACCCAGACTGACTTCTTAACTTTTTCCACTTAAGATCCCTTTTGTCTGAGAAATTTTTATGTGTCCATGGCCATAGAATGATATGAAATATGTGTGCAAATAATTTCCTGGACCTGGAGTGATAGTACAGTGGGTAGGGCATTTGCCTTGCACATGACTGACCCAGCTTCAATTTCCGGTATCCCATATGGTCCCCCAAACACTGCTAGGAGCAATTCCTGAGTGCAGAGCCAGGAGTAATCCCTAAGAATTGCTGGGTGTGACCCAAAGAGCAAAAAAAAAAATACTGATAAGTTATCATAAAGAAACTTATTTTATTTTATTTTTATTTTTATTTTTTTTTTGCTTTTTGGGTCACACCCAGCGATGCTCAGGGGTTACTCCTGGCTTTGCACTCAGGAATTACTCCTGGCAGTGCTTGGGGGGACCATATGGGATGCCGGGGATCGAACCCGGGTCGGCTACGTGCAAGGCAAACGCCCTACCCGCTGTGCTATCGCTCCGGCCCCAAGAAACTTATTTTAAAATTAAAAAAAGTGAACATACATGTGCAGATGTTGTTTCGATTGTACTTTTTTGCCTCTCTGGGATATATTCCCAGCAGTGGTATTGCTGGGTCAAATGGGAATTCAATATCTAATTTTTTGAGAGTCGTCCAAATTGTTTTCCAGAAGGGCTGAACCAGTCGGCATTCCCACCAGCAGTGAAGAAGGGTCCCTTTCTCCCCACATCCTCTCCAACAGCGGTTGCTTTTGTTCTTTTGGATGTGTGCTAGTCTCTGTGGTGTGAGGTGGTATCTCAAAGCAGCACTGTTTACAATAGCCAGAATCTGGAAAAAACCCGAATGCCCCAGAACGGATGACTGGTTGAGGAAACTTTGGTACATCTATACAATGGAATACTATGCAGCTGTTAGAAAAAAGGAGGTCAAGAATTTTGTAGTCAAGTGGATGGGCATGAAAAGTTTCATGCTGAGTGAATGAGTCAGAAAGAGAGAGACAGACATAGAAAGATTGCACTCATCTATGGTATATAGAATAACAGAGTGGGAGACTAACACCCAAGAACTGTAGAAATAAGTACCAGGAGGTTGACTCCATGGCTTCGAGGCTGGCCTCACGTTCCGGGGAAAGGGCAACTCAGAGAAGCGATCACCAACTACATTGTAGTCGAAGGCCATGTGGGGGAAGGGAGTTGCGGGCTGAATGAGGGCTAGAGACTGAGCACAGCGGCCACTCAACACCTTTATTGCAAACCACAAGAGCTAATTAGAGAGAGAGAACAGAAGGGAATGCCTGGTCACAGTGGCAGGGTGGGGTGGGGGGGAGATGGGATTGGGGAGGGTGGGAGGGACACTGGGTTTACGGGTGGTGGAGAATGGGCACTGGTGAAGGGATGGGCTCCCAAACTTTGTATGAGGGAAGTATAAGCACAAAAGTGTATAAATCTGTAACTGTACCCTCACGGTGATTCTCTAATTAAAAATAAATAAATTAAAAAAAAAATAAAATAAAATTAAAAAAAGTGATCCCTATGTTGGTTCATGAACCACGTTTAATTTTATTTAATTAGAAATATTTTTTGGTTTGCTTTGGGGCCCACCTGGTGATGCTTAGGGGTTACTCCTGCTTCTATACTCAGAAATCACTCCTTGCAGTATTCTGGGTACTATATGGGTTGCCAGGGAGCAAACCCAGGTCAGTCATATGCATGAC
This sequence comes from Sorex araneus, assembly GCF_027595985.1. Lineage (NCBI taxonomy): Eukaryota > Metazoa > Chordata > Mammalia > Eulipotyphla > Soricidae > Sorex > Sorex araneus. Next base: position 49,730,774 of record NC_073312.1, read on the forward strand.
AAGTGTCCTTAGAGTATACCTTAGTCTATGCTAATAAAGTGACTCAGTGGAGGGATTTGTTGTACAGAAGTCCATGTACTTAGAGGGTTGAGGTTTAGAGACATTTGACACTTGATATCAGCCCAACTTTTGGGGATAGAATGGAGGCTAGAGAGTGAACCATATGGGTAATGGATCAGTTAGTCAAGTCTATGCGATGACACCTTAGACAAAGAAATAAAACTCTGGGCACGGAAACCTAGGTGGTCATTTCTGTCTATGGCTAGGGAGATAGCGCAAAGGGGTCTAGCTCATGAAGGAGGCCAGGGTGCTGATACTGCATGGAAGGGCAACTCATGTAGACAAGGTGGGGAGAAATATAGCACTTGGAACCTACCAGATCTTATGAGGTTCTTCTTTGGGCTGATTTGAATCCTTCTTGTTACAGTCATGAGTCCAGTGCTTTCTTGAGTTCTGTGAACTGTTCTAGTGAGTTATTGAACTTGAGGGATTAGTGGGAACCTCCACATTCCCAAGCCAGTTGGTCATAAGTGTAAGAACCTGAGAACTCCTGAGCTGTTGACTGTGGTGACTGTGGTGACGAGTAAAGACAACAATTGTACCATGATCTGTGAAGTCTGTTTGTTTGTTTGTTTTTGCTTTATTTGGGTCACACCCAGCAATGCACAGGGGTTACTCCTAGCTCATGCACTCAGAAATTACTGCTGGCGGTGCTTGGGCACCATATGGGATGCTGGGAATCGAACCCAGGTCAGCCACGTGCAAGGCAAACGCCCTACCCGCTGTGCTATCGCTCCAGCCCCAGAACTGTGAAGTCTAGTCTAACTGTGCAGCAGTGCACAACTGTAGGCCTTGGTCCTCCCTTGGGACCCAGTTCTGGCTCTTCCCTCTGCTGAAACACTCACGCCAAGATGTTTACATGGTCAAGTCTTCATTTAGATGTCAGCTTAGTCAGAAGTGCCCTAGAATTGAGACCTCGTTACTTTCCTTCTATTTCTGGTTTTATTCCCAATTAGCACTTCCCATCATTCAACAAACAATATAATTGAGCCTTTCTCCCTCTTATTTATGTTAGACATAGAAAATAAGAACATCTATATGAGAAGGAACTTTTCTCTATTGATTACTGTTTTATCCCAAAGGGTTAAAGTAGTGCTTGTCACATAATAGGTGCTCAAAAAGTATTTGTTTGGCAAAAGAATAAATAATGGCAAGCTCTACATGATGTCTCTAATTGTAGATCACTGTCACCGTCTCTGTCACTGTCATCCCGTTGTTCATAGATTTGCTTGAGCAGGCACCAGTAACGTCTCCATTGTGAGACTTGTTCTTACTGTTTTTGGCATATTGAATATATTCACGTGTAGCTTGCCAGGCTCTGCCATGCGAGCGAGATACTCTCGGTAGCTTGCCGGGCTCTCTGAGAGGGGCGGAGGGATTGAACCCTGGTCGGCCGAGTGCAAGGCGAACTCCCTACCCCCTGCGCTATCACTCCAGCCCCATCCTGTGCTCTTATGACATTATTTCAAAGGTTTTTTTTTGGGGGGGGGGAGAAAGAACCATAGGAGAGACAACTTAGTGGTGCTGAGTTCTCAGTTCTATTGATCATTTATTGTGAGTTTAGAGTGACAGAAGCTCTGTGATTGCCAGGAAGAGCTCTTAGATATCTGAGGGACATTTGGAGAAGACAGAGTTGGATCTGGCTGTCACTGGGAGATATGAATGTCAGAGGAGCAAGAACATCTTGGGTATTGGCAAGGGAGCACTGGAAAACCTAGACTATGAAAACCAGACAGTCAGGAGGGAGAAGATTGACATGGTGGGGAATCAGAGGTTTGGCATTAATGATCTGGACCCGAGGGAGGAAAGACTGTAAGCTAGTACCGTTGTTGTGAGGTCATTGAAGGTCATGAAAAGGGGCCATTTGGGGCAAGACACTATCTGAAAGGGACAGAAATGGTGACTGAATTGTTATAGATGTGGGTTTTAGTTTCTACAACCTGCAGAAATCTCTTTGTCCTGCAGGCACCCCAGTAAACCAATATCCAAAGCGCTCCACCTAGCCCACACACCCATCTAGGGCATGCTCCCGGCCCTTTCTCTCTTGCAAGGAAGTCATAGGCCCCTCACCTAATCCACAGCCATGCTGGGAAAGCTCCTGGTCATTGCAAGCCTCTGTTGGAAATCTTCAACTGAAGAGTTTCCTATGCAACTGGACACAATCTTGCCCCACCTGAGCAGGGGATAGAGAACAGTATGTTGGCTGGCCTTGCCTCTGACCCATGGTCTCTGACCCAAAATCTGTGGTACGTGGCCAGTTACAAACACATCCCTGTGAGAAGGATTGCTCCAATCCAAGCCGTCATCATTGATCATCTGCCTATTGTAACAGCCTTTTAACTGCTCCCTCCACTTTCCCTGTGTGCCCCACAGACTCTTCCTCATCGTCATGACAACAGTGGCAATGCTATATTCACTGGCAGCCATGAATCACTCGGATTCTCCCTATAACAATCAGAGAGCCAAAAGGGAGGGGAGAAGGGGGGAAACGAAAAATCTGTAGACACTATCTGAACAAAAAGAGATGACATGATAGTCACAGAAGCCCTTAATTATTTTGGAGATCTAGATTAGTTTTTAAATTGCATGCAGTGAAATCCACTCTCTGTGGTATACAGCTACTTTACGTCTGAGAAATGCAGAGTCATGTCATCACTACCAGCAACAAGTCAAGGGACAGATTGGCCTCCGACATTCACCCCCTGCTGTCTTTTCCTTGTCCCCATTCTTGGGGATCACTGCCATGTTCTCTGTCTTTACAGTTGTCTTTTCCACGATGTCATGTAATATATAAATGGAATCACACAGCTTGTGTGATTTTGAACCTGGCTTTGTTCACTTAATGCATCAGACATGTTTGTTTTTGAGTAGTATTATATCATATGGATATGTCACCATTTGCTTATCCCTTCATTCACTGAAGCACTTTAGGTAGTTTCCTTTTTGTTTCAGGAACTGATAGATTATGAGATACAATTCAGTAGCAGTAGAGATTAGAGCTTCATTAACCAGTCGGGCCTGATGTCTACAGAGTGTTCATTCTTTTCAAGGAGGCAAAGGACATTTGCCCAAATAAGACATATTCTGGACCACACAGAGTGCAGAGGGTCGGGGTTGCAGAAATAGTACATTGGGTCAGGTATCTGCCTTGTACACAGTTGACACAGGTTTAGTTCCTGGCATCACATATGGTTTCCCTGTCCTGTTGGGAGTGATCCTGAGCATAGAGCCAGGAGTAAGCCCTGAACACAGGTGGTGTATAAGTTTGAGCAGATCTTAAGATAAATTATAATCTATGCTTGGGGTTTAGCTAAATTGGAATCACTAACAAGAAAATACCTGAAAAGTTCCCCAAGAGTTGGGCTGGAGTGATAGCACAGCGGGTAGGGCATTTGCCTTGCACACGGCCGACTTGGGTTCGATTCCCAGCATCCCATATGGTTCCCTGAGCACTGCCAGGAGTGATTTCTGAGTGCAAAGGCAGGAGTAACCCCTGTGCATCTCCAGGTGTGACCCCAAAAGCAAAAAAAAAAAAGTTCTCCAAGAGTTACAAAATTCCCAAATAATTGGAAATTGTTTAGAATTCCCATCTAAACTACTCACAGACCAGAAGAGAAACCAAAACAGGAACTTAAAAATATCATAAACTAAATAATAATAAAATCATTACTTTTTTCAGATATAGTAAAGCCAGTTCATAAAAGGAAAGTTCTAGCTTTATACACATTTAGTAAAGAAGGTTGAGAACAAATAAACTTTATTTCCAACTTAAGAAATGGAAAAAAAAGGAGCCAAGGAAGAGATAGTTCAAAGGGTTGGGGCACACGCTGTGTATGTGAAAGCCTGAGATTGATCCCCAGTAACATAATTCCCCCTGCACCACACCGAAAATGATTCCTGAGCACTTTACCGGGATGATCCTTGAGTATCATGAAAAATGAAAGTGAAAAATAAAAAGATAATAACTATCCTTCCAAAAGAACTCAAACAAAGGACAGTCACTACCCTTCCACCACAAAACATAGCATCAAAATAGGAGACATGAATTTCACAGAGGTTATTTGGAAAACATATAATAAAACAAAAAACGTTAGCAAATTAAAGGGAAACCACGAAGATCCTATCAGAATGAAAAATGGGACATAGCTACATATTTTGCAGTTCTGAGGGATAATACAAGGACATTAAGAACAATTCATTGGTAAATCTGACCATTTAGACAAAATGGAAAAATATTTAAAAATGAAATTTTGGGGTCCAAAGATATAACATAGCAGGTAAGGTGCTTTTCTTGCATGCCGCCAATCTGGGTTTGATCCCCAATACCGCATGTGATCCCCAGAGTCTGCCAGGAGTAGTATCTGAGCAGACAGGAGGAAGTCCCGAGTACCACTGGATAAAAAAATGTATATAAACTGACAAATTTATAATCCTGTATCTATTAAAAATGCCATACTTGGGGGGCCAGAGTGATAGTACAGCAGGTAGGGCGTTTGCTTGGTACTCGGCTGACCCGGGATCGATCCCTCACATCCCATATGGTTCCATGAGCACTGTCGAAAGTAATTCCTGAAAGCAGAGCCAGGAGTAACCCCTGAGCATTGTTGGGTGTGACTCTTCCCCCCCCAAAAAAATAATAGCCGTACTAAAGAAAATAAATCTGTAATTAAAAATCTTCCCATAGTGAAAATCAAAGAGCAGATGGTTATTAATATTCTCACTAAAAATTAAACTCAACTTTATTATTTGTGTACTATTGCCTATGTATACTATATTGACAAAAACTGATAAATGCTCACTTATGCAAACTAGTAATATGGGTGGGGTACAGATAGTACACAATCAGCTTATTATTACATTAATAAGTCTCTGCTTTTGAAAAATGTTTGAAAATTTCCATATTAAAATATCTTTGTAAAATTAAAAAAAATCCATACCTTAGTACTCTGCAACACCCTCCACTGGGCCTGCAGGGCCCTGTATGAAAGCAGCTATCAATAGCTAGCCAGGCTTTCCCTGACCTCCGTATGAGGACACCTCCCAGCATCTCTCCTTGCTGCCCCACTACCCCGCCCTCCTCCCTCCCCACCCTCCTCTCCTCCTTCCCTACTCCTCTGCTCTCCACCTTCCACACTCCTCTGTTCTCCTTGCTACCTCCACACTTCCCTCTGAATATCTCTCAGTGCCTTTGTACTTGTGTGGCTTTGGCCTCAGTATTCACTCCAGATCATCAAGGCTTGCCTCGACCAGGTCTTTGCTCAAACCCACCCTTCTAGCAAAGGCTACCCTGACCAGCCCAGATCAATCAGCTAGCTCCACTGGTGCCACTTCTTATCCTCTCTCCCTGTTGTGTTCTTCCCCAGAGCATCATTGGAGATACAAAGCATTTTCGTGTGTGTTTCTTTACTGTCTGCTTCTCACTAGAATGCAGACTTCAGCACTGGGAGGTGACACTGGTGTTAGGGTGCATGTAAGACTGTGCCAAACTCTGGTTTGGTCTTCAGTCTCCTTAGCATCACCAGTTGTGGCCTAGGAGTCCCCTATACACTTCCAGGGTAGCTGCAGTACTGCATCCTCAGGTCCAACTGAACCACCAGTTAGCTGAATGTTGCTGGGTAAAGTCCCCAGGTCTCCTGACACTGCTTGGGAACCCTGCATCCACCCAAAATAATGCAGATTTCAACTAGAAAAGGACACCCACACCTGTATCTCTGCAGCCAGAATAGCACCTGGTATATAGTAGTTGCTCAATAAATACATCCTAAAGAGGGCCAGGGAGCTAGCTTGAGGGCATGGAGCTGAGTCTTGAGTTTTATTGCCACATGGTATGACACCCCAGCCATATCATCACATGCTGTTCTGGTGCTCCCCCCCCCTGTACTACAGTAAAGTGACCCCCAATCCCTCTGGCCACAATAATTGCATCCCAGGCTGAGTAGCAAACCATTAGGCTTGAACTGCAGGCTGAGGGCTGCAGGGAGTTTCTTCCTCAGGTGGAGGCTCCTATAAAATTATGTACTGATGGCAGGACAATAGGACAGGGGTTTGGGGTGCATGTGTCTGACCCCTGGTGATCTGATGATTTGATCCCTGGTACCTCATAGGGCCCAGAAAATGGCTCAGTATAGCCTCAGAGGTCCTATGTGTCTCTGGTGGTTCCCTAGCACTGCTGGGGTGGCCCTTCTGGCCAGCACGGGACGGGAGGCTGGGGAACCCCTCCCCTCTTGGGTCCTAGCCTGGAGCCCCACTGGCTTGGTTGGTGGGATATATCCAGGAGTGGCCCCTGGGCCCCCTGAGCACTGATCAGGAGCACACAAATGTACTGAATAAATGAATGAAGTTTTTAGCATTTTCCAGGGGTGTCAAAGGTCATCTCCCCATTCTTCCCCCAGATACCTCCAAACTTGCAGGCTTCCTTCGTGAGTTGCCTGCAAAGTCCCCGGATTTCTGGAGTCTGGCCAGAGAATAGGGGTGTTCCTTCAAAGACGTGGGGGCTGCTCTTGGGCACCAGAAGACTAGGAGCGGCTTCTGAGTGGTTGGGGGTAACAGACCCTGGAACCTGTCTAAGTGGTGTAGATCCTGGCTTTACGCTTAGCGGGTATCGAGATCTCCCAAGGTCTCCTCCCTTGCCCTGCGCATCAGGGTACTCATCTGCGCAGTAGGAAGCCCCAGCCCAGCCTTAGAAGGGTGGTCGTGGTGCCCGAAGGGAAGCAGCGTTTGCCCACAAACGTACTTTCACTCCCAGATTAAGCGGAGAAAAATTTCTGCAGCTCTCAGGAGTCCCGAAAGGTCTTTCACAGGGGGTGGCCCCATCACTTTGGAGGGCGGGGGAGGGTGTTTGTGGCCCTATCCTTTTTTTTTTCTTTTTTTTAAAAAAAACAACAAAAAACCCGGAGAGCCTGGCGCGCGCGCTCTGCGCTCGGTTTCCTCCCTAGCGCTCCACCTCCGCGGGCACCTCGGCTCAGCGCTGTCCCTCTCGGCGCTCCCGCCCCGCGCGCCCAGCCCCGTGCCCCCTGTCGGAGCGGGGTCCCGCACCCCCTCTCCCGCGAGCCCGCTCCGGCGCCCGGTGTTTCCCGGCACCCTCGGCCAGCGCCCGCCCGCTCCCCGCGCTCTCGCGCCCGCCCGCTCCGTGCCCGCTCCGTGCCCGCTCCGTGCCCGCCCCGCGCTCGCTCCGCGCTCGCTCGCGCTCCCCGGCCCCGGCTGCGGAGGGAGCCGCTCTGCCCGCAGCTGGCGCAGCGCGGGGGCGGCCGCGGGTGGGCGGGTGCCGCGGGCCCCGGCTCCGAGCATGAGCCGCCGCCGGCGCCGGCCGCGCGCTGCTCGGGGCCCGACTGCGGCGCGAGGGCTGCGCGGGAGCGACGCCGGCCCGGAGCGAGGTAGGAGCGGCCGCCGGCGCCCCGCGCCTCGGTTCCTCCCCGGCGAGGCTGCGGGCTGTCCCCTCCGGTGGCGGGCGTGGGCAGGGCGGGGCGAGCGGCGGCCCAGGGTCCCGCCCGGTGCGGCCGTCGTGGGGCCGGGGCGCTGGCTCCGGGCGCCGGGTGGCGGAGGCGCGCGGAGTTGCCGAGAACTCCGCCCCGGGCTGCGGGGCGCCGGGACCCCCAGCCACCTCCCCGCGCCGGGTCTCCCGCCCCTGCAGGGTCCCCCGCTGAGCGGGCGCGGCCTGGGCGTGGCGGGAGCGCATTGGGCCGGCGGGCGTGGGCACCGGCTCGTGGGATCGCTGACCCGGGCCTGGCGTGGGGGGACGGGAGGCTGGGGAACCCGAGCAGCTCGGGGCTGCGCAGTTGGAAGTTTCCATTTGCTTGTCTGCGTTCCGGGGCCCCGCGGTGGCTTCGCACGTCCTTGCTGGGGGGGGGGGGGGGCGGGGAGGAAGGAGTGCGTGAGCCCAGCGTTTGAGGAGCGAGGGTTAGCGAGAGATGCCCGCACTGGCACCGTGGGCAAGGGTCATTTGAAGGACCGTGGTCTTGTGCAGGTGAAGCTGGTGTGTGTGTGTGTGTGTGTGTGTGTGTGTGTGTGTGTGTGTGTGTGTGTGTGTGTAACTGCTGTCTAAGCATCTCTTCACAGGAGCGGGGGCCTTATTTACTTGGAAGCCTGGAGGGGTGGGGGGCCGAGAGGTGGCGGTGGCCGCGCCCCCTCCTTCCTGCCGAAAGCCCAGCGCTCCCCTTAGTCCATCCTCATCACCCCTATCATGCTGCTCTCTCCCTGTGGGGCAAGATGGCACCTGACCCAACAGCCCAGGACATAGTCAGGCTGGCTTGCAGTAGGGGGACCACCGGGGTGCTGGTCTGCGTCCCCTTTAGGGTCTCATCTCCCCCTAGACAGTCTTGCCTTCCCGTTCTCTACTGTGACCAGGCCCTGCCCTTCCCTGGCAGAAGCCTGGAGCAGAGCCGCAGCTCCTGCTGGGAACTGGGATCCCATAGGTCTGGACTGCAGAGAGGTGGGCAAACTGCAGGCACCTGCACCCCAGACTCGGTTTCCCCAGATGGAGAGCGACAACATGGTTTCAGTGACTTCTGAGGGCCTTCCCCCAGGACACTTGCCCTTGGAGCCCCGACCCAAACAGGAGGAGGAGGTGCAGCCCCAGTGGACATAGTGGACCTGGGTGGCCAGGGGCTTCTCAGCTTCCCAGCCTCTCTTTGCTCTTAGGGGCCTGGGTCAGAGTGACCAACAGCCATCTGCTGTGTGCGGGGTAACAGCAGGACCTGAGAAGAGGCTGCACGCTGGGGAGCCTCCCGCGGATCCTCTCGGAGGGCAGCTTGGTGAAGCGGGGTGCCCTTGCTCACAGTTCTGGGTTTGGGAAGCACAAGCTAGCGTCCCCAGGTATGCCCTGAGGGCAGAAAGCCTGCCAGTGACTTTGCTTCCTCCTCTGTGTGTGGGGGTGGAGGGGCATCCTGGAACTGCCAGCCCGATGGTTCCCTTCCACCTGGCAGCTTGTGGAAATGGAGCAGCTCACACTGCGCGCAGGGGTTTGGTGTAACTTAGCAACTGCAGGCAGGGAGGCTGCAGCGGGAGGAACGGGCAGACCCCAGCCAGGCCAGCAGCTGGGAGAGGGCATATCCCGCACTGGGGCCCTCGTCAGTGGGAGGGGCCTGGGCAGGTCCCCCCCAGAGGAGTGAAACTGCAGGCTGGGATTCCGGGGAGGGGCTGGGCGCCCTGCGAGGCTGAGGGCCGGCCAGCACACCTGTCTCCCCCACTTGTAGAATAATGGAGCAAACTGGGAGAGAGATGACTGTGACTGGCCTCGAGTGTTTTCACTGCAGATTCCCGTCTCTAAGCAGAAGCCACACTGGTCAGATAGATACCTAGAGAGGTCCAGGCGGGGGTCCGGGGGGCGGGGTCAGGGTGGAGGTCGAAGCACAACCTACTGAGGGGATAGGTGAGCTGGCTGGTTGAAGTCTGTGACTTTTGTGGGTGGCTTTAGCCCAGAAGACAGTCCTCTGAGCCCTGGCCCCTCAGGGGCAGTTGAGGAGGGTCCAGGGTCTTGGTGGCCTTGCCTCAGTGTGGCCCCCGGGCGGGTCCTGGCCTCCTGTGGCCCCTGCTGAGCTGCCTCCCTTCCTGCCCCCTCCCTTGCTTGAGGCCATCTGCTCCAGCCCCGCTGGCCTCCCGTGGATGCTTGAGCTGTTTTTCTCAGGGAGCTTTCAGATGCTGAGCTGAGATCTGCCTCCTGCGTCTCCCACCCACTCGGGCTGCCGCTGGCTTCTGCCTTTGCCCTCCGTTGCCCACCTCCCTCCCGCGGCTGACTGTTTACTTAGCAACACTGCTTGCAGGCAGAATCCGAGGCTGAGGCAGGGGCGAGGCTTCACATCATCAAGTGCCTTTGGCAGGGAAACTGCAGGGGCCTGCGGCTTGGGGAAGGGCTGCTGACCCCCACTGGCCTCCTGTCCAGGCACCCTCAACCTGAGGAGGTTTGGGAGGGGTTCACTCAGCCCCCCTTTCAGAGCAAGCACCCATTCTTGTGCCTCCCCCCTTTCAGAGCAGGGAACCTTGGGATAGGGGTGGCCAAGAGGACACCTGACATGTCCTGGCTTGGCTCTCCATGCCCAATGTCCCCATGCTGGGGGTGGGAGGTCCCCAGTCTAGCCTCCCTGGAGGAGGACGAGGGGGTTGCAGACACCAGGGAAGGGTCATGGGAAAACCTAAAGCATGTCCTGGGACAGAGGAGTGGGGCTCACCTGGGCGGGGCAGAGGCAGAGCCTTGCCTGGGTGTGTCTCGGGCACGGGTGCCCTGGCTCTCGCACCCTTCCCCTGAGTACTGGTCTGTCTGGCGCTGGGAGGGAGCCCAGCCAAGGCCTGGCCTATGGGCCCAACCAGACACTCAACTCCAACATGGTGGCCGTGGGCGTGGATCAGGCCAAGTGCCGTGGGCCGTGTCAGCAAGTCGGGAGCCATGTGCATGATGGGGCAGAGGCTTGGCAGAGGGAGCCAACAAAGGGGCTCCCTTGGGCTGCACAGCGTGCTGCGGGCCAGGCAGGGGTGCTGCTGTAGCTGCCCTCTCTGAGGGTCCACAGTGAAGCGGCTCTAGGGGCCTCACTCCCCTCTAGAAAAGCTTTCCCAAAGGGCCCAAGAGCACGGTTCTGGGCAACACCCCAGGATCCGTCCTGGGAAGCTCCTGGCACCTCACTTGACAGGCTGGCACCTGGGGTTCCTACAGAGAGCAGAGCCTCTCCCCTAGACCCCCTGAGAACCTGCTTGGGTCTGCCTGTGACCCTCCTGTAGGGGCTGGGGGCCAGGGGAGAGCAGAGGCCGCGACTTTCCGAGAGGGACATGCAGGTCAGCTTGTGGGACTGAGAGCCAGCCATGGGGGTGACAGGGAGAGCCCTGGGCACTTCGTCACACTTCCTCATGGCGCAGGGTCCCTGTCTCCTGGCCTCTGAGGTGAAGTGGCTGCGCTGCCTGCCCGGCAGAAGCACAGTGACCTCCTCTCCAGCTCCGCGGCTTCCTCTCTGGCTCTTTTGCGCCCTCCTCCCCTCCCCTGCCTGCTGACTTTGAAGCCCTGTTCTCAGCTTGCTCACCCCACTTCCTCACTTCCCACTCACCCAGCCCCCTTCAATCTGGCACCCCCTTCACTGCAGGGAGATGGTCTGCAGAGACCAGCTCCAGCCCCACAGGGGCTCCTGCCCTGTTTCTGGGGTGTGGCCCCCACCCAGACCACGTCCTCTCACTCACCTTCCTGTCCTGGCCATCCAGTGTCCCCATCCCTCCTGGCTGGCACCCGCACCCTCTGTCCCCCTCAGCCATGGCTTCTGTTCCCTCCTGCAGAGTGTCAGCGTGGCCTGTCCTCTGCCCTGTCGCAGTCAAGCCCGGGATGCCGGACACCGCCCCGGTGCCCCACAGGCAGCCCACCAGCATCACTGGCCACACCCGGGCTGCCCATGAGCGGGGGGGGGGGGGGCCTTTGGTGGCTCCCCTATACCTCTGCCACTCATTATTCTGTACCCGCCTCGCCCCATCTCTCTTCCACCCCCTCCTCTGTTCCTGCCCACCTGGTTGTTCCCAGCCTTCCCTGGGTGTGTCTTGGGCAGGGGTGCCCTGGCTTTCGCACCCTTCCCTGAGTACTGGTCTGTCTGGCACTGGGAGGGAGCCCAGCCAAGGCCTGGCCACTCAACTCCAACATGGTGGCCGTGGATCAGGCCGAGGGCCATGGGCCGTGTAGGCAAGTCAGGAGCCATGTGCGTGATGGGGCAGAAAGGTGCAGGGCCAGGGCTGGGTGGCTGTCCCCTTCAGGGAGCAGGGAGGGGGACAGAGTCACAGGCGAAGGGGGTGCAGTCCCTGGGGACCGGCCTTGTCGGAGAGGAGCGGCGGGGGTGGGGCCCGGAGGCCAGGCCCTGGCCTGTTGTCACCACTTCCGCTCCTCCAAGTGTCACCCTCAGACTCTACCTTGAAGAGAGAGTTCTCCCTGGATCCCGTTGCCATGGCAACGCTGTTAACAAAGAGTCGCTTCCGTGGAGGAGGCTGGCTCGCCCAGAAGCTGAGGGGGCTGGGCAAGGGGGTGCAGGCGTTCTGACGGTTTATTAAGTGAGACCTGCTTCCCCGCCCCCACTGAGGCTGCCTGGGTGGCACCCGAACCCCTCCCTCCTCCTCCTCTTTCCTGTCCCCAGGGCTTCTGGTGCCCAGCCCCACCTTAGATGTCTGTCCGGGAGCCTCCAGTCTTCTGAGTGACGCCTCATCCTGAGGTTGGGAGAGGCTCCTCGCTAGCAACTCTCTGGCCCGCAGAGTGGGGGTGAGGCAGGGAATCCAGAGTGAGGTGTGGCTGGGACGTGCCCACCCAGTCCAGCACCCTGAGACTCTTCCCAGAGGAAGAGCCAGAGTTTGTCACTGGTGAAACCCAATTGTGGGGCCCTGACGTCTCCCTGGGACCTCCCTGAAGGCCCTTCGCCTGGGAACTCTGAGCCTGCTCTCTGGGTGCCCCCCAGGAAGGATCTTGAGGAAGTGAAGTGCCAGCAGGACCCTAAGCCCCAGCCAGGCGTCCAGGCTAGGCCGGCAGGGAGGGTTGGCCCTGGCCACTGGACCCAGGCTCTGCCTTCAGAGTTGGGGGTGCGGGCAGGAGGGCAGGAATGGGGATGAGTGTCGAGCTGCTGGGGTTCGAGTGTTGGAATTGGAGACACCCTCATACGAGGAGCGCGTGTGTTTCTTGGGAAATTCAGAAGCCTTTCAGAGTTCGTCACTTGGCACCTGGCAGCTGCTCTAAACTGTGCAGACTGTTGGGTGGTCACAGGCGGTCCGGGCCTGTGGAGAGTCCTCCCCGCATCCCATCACAGTCAAGGCCCTTCTCTCAGCCTCGCACAGGACAGGACTCCCCAGGCCCTGAGCCCCGCCACCCTCTGGCCTAGTTGTTGGATTCACCCCACCCAGGTCAAGAACCCTGTGAGCACCAGCTCTGGGGGTTGGGGGGGTCCTGTGGGCACCTGGATCCTTCCTGGGAGGCCCCCCTGCTGGGCCAGCAAAGAACCTTATAAGGGGGTGAGGTACCAGGGAGCAGGGCTGGCCAGGGTGCAAGACAATCCCAGTGACTTCCAAGAGGGTGTTGGAGCCGGGCACGCCCCTTCTGGTGGAGCACCCTGAGTGCTCAATGACCTATAGGGAGGAGGCAGCAGATGCCAGTCAGAAGGTGGGTGAGAATTTCCTGCCAGCAGCCAGAGACTCCTCCGAGGGAATCTCACTGAAACACTGATTCAGACCAGACCTTCTGCCTACAGTGCTATGAGAAATACGAACGAAAAACAGACTCCAAAACAAGTTTGAGACTTGAAAATGTAAAGCCTAGTGAGTAGGCCAGTAAGAAAGCACAATGGCAATGGGGTGATAATGGGATTAAATGACCAAATGACAGTGAGGGATCCTGGTGGGTTGGGGCCAGAGGACTTTGTCTGGAGAGGCCATGTTCTGGGGGTGCGGCCTCCTTGCCTCTGCCTGTAACCAGGGACCCGGGCATAGGTGTCGTGGAGCAGGCGGCCAGTAGCCAGGTGGTGGGGTACAGGAGCTTCCCTGTCGTCTGGCTCACACACCACCGGCCAGCTGGTCTTCATCTCATCTTCCTCGAGATGCCATCTCGTGTCCACGACTTTACGCAGCTCACTGCCGGGCCTTGGGGGAGCCGAGGGCTGCTCTGGTCTCTCTGTTATACAGAGAAGGATGGAGCGACCATTGTGGTTGTCAGCTCTGGCTGGATGGCAGAGAAGACCAGATTGAGTGTGTCCCCGCCTCAGGCTCATAAGGCCAATGGGGTGAGGACCCTCAGCCTGCAGGCCAGTGCGGCCCCTGACTCCTGGTCTGCAGCAGGAGGCCCATCATTTCTTCCTGGCTTCATAGTCCGACTCAGGGTCAGCCTGGAGAGACAGCCAGGAATGGAGAGGCAGGCCCAGAGGGCAGTTGGTGCAAGTCAGCGTGGTGTGGCAGTGGCCGGACTGGGGAGAGCACCTGGTCCAGGAGCCCGGCCCACACCTGGTGGGCCTCTGGGTGCCGGGACATCTGTGCTCCTCAGTCAGTCCCCAGCCAGCTGGATTCCTCCCAACCTCCTGCCTCTCCTTTCTGCTCTCCTGGCTTTTCCCATCACATACTTGGAGCTTTTCTTCCTCGATGCTCCACACGGTGCCCCTTCCTCCCAGGAACAGTCTCTCCCTCAGCTGCCAGGTGCCCTGGGTCTGTGGGAATAAAGCTGAGCCACCACACCGGACTGTCGAGGAGGCGCTGCATGTCCCCGAGGCACTTCAGGCTGCGTCCAGAAGCCTCTCTGGGAACTAACTGGTTCTCTTCCCCAGCAGAATTCATTACTCGAGCTCCAGTGTTAAAGCCCAGTGTGTGGGTCCAGCACTGTGGCAAAGCAGAGAGCTAAGAGGCCTCAGCCAGCGGCCTGGGCATCAGAGTGGACACCTGCCACTCTAACCTGGGGCCTGGCATTGGTGGAGCCTGACGCACGGTGAGGAGCGTGATGGGCTGGCCAGGATCCAGGTTCTTGCTGCAGGGCTGGGGAGGCCCCTTCTCATTTCCTTCATCTGTAGCCTCAGCCTTGCAGTCTATGGAAGGTTCTAGCACAGATGATACTGGAACCCTGTCCTCAGGGCGCCCGCTGAGGACAGAAGCTGACTCACTGGGAGTTACAGGAAGGGCTGCTCCTATGCACCCCAGGGGAGGCTGCAGTGTGAGGCTTGGGGTGCAGGTCCAGCTGACCCCAGCCCCTACTGTCGCTATGACTCCTAAGGAGATGGACACCAGCCTGAGCCCTCTAATGGGGGCACTCGCGTCCCTCAACCCTGCTCTCCATTGGGGACCTGCCCTGATAACTGGGATGGCCTCAGCCTCACCCACAGGAAGTGCCTTGGGTTCAGACCCCACATGCGCTGAGGGTGCTGTTCACCAGGTGGGCCCTGAAGGATGAGCACAGGACAGGTCTGAGAGGGTGGTGAAAAAAGCCCTGACCTCACCCCCAGAAGGGTGTCTTTTTTTAAAAAATTAAAAAAAATTTTTATTGAATCACCATGCAAAAAGTTACAAAGCTTTCAGGTTTAAGTCTCAGTCATACAATGCTCAAACACCCATCCCTTCACCAGTGCACATGTTCCACCCCAAGAACCCCAGTATACCTCCCATCCCACCCCCACACCCCGTCTGTGTGGCTGATGATTTTCACTTTACTTTCTCTTTACTTTGATTACATTCAATATTTCAACAGAAACTCACTATTATTATTTGGAATTTCCCCCCAACAATCAGACCTGCCGAAAAGGCATCAATTTGATAATTTGTTTTCCATTGCTGAGAATAAAGAGCCTATGAGGTCACACGGCTGTGACAGTGGCTGCGCAGTTTTGGATTTTTGGTATTTTATTAATTAAGTCCAGAGAAATTTCTGCCAGAAGTTGCATCACTGCAAGCTCATACCTCTCTGTAGTGGACCTTAGAAGATGGCGGTCACCACACTGCCGCCGGCAAAAGGAAGGGCCAAGAGAGAAAAACCTTTCCCCCAGGAGAGTGTCTTGACCCCCACAGGAACTGAATCCTGCTTCAGGACTCTGCACCCCCACTCCCATTGGCTCAGATGGTGCTGAGACCATTCAATGAGGGTCACATCCATGTCTCCATTCCTCAATGGTGGTTTGATTCAGGGTCCCCAGGCCTGGCCTCAGGGCCCCAGGGTGCGAATGGGCCTCTCTGGACCACCCTGTGAATGCCCGCTGCCTCCCCACCTGCCAGCAGCTCTCAGCACCCCTGTGGGCTGTGATTTCCTCCGAGGCTGTTCTCTCAGAGAGTGCTGCGCAGACCTCTGGGGCCCCATGGCAGCCCCGTCCCTGTGTGGTGCCCTCCGCCCTCATGCCTGTGTATGGAACTGGGGTGTGCTGTGCACTGGGCCTGAGTCCTGAGTGCTGCACCCCACTCCCCAGGCTAGCAGGGACTCTTGGGCAAGAGGGTTCAGGGTGCTCATTGTAGTCAGGCCTTTCATTGCTGTGACGAGGCCTTTCATAAGCATTGTCTCCAGTGACAGAAGCTGGAGCTGGTGCAGGGAAATGACAGTGTGTGTGTGTGTGTGTGTGTGTGTGTGTACAGTCTTCGTGTACTGTGTGTGTACAGTGTGTATATACAGTGTATGTATACAGTCTGTGTGTACAGTGTGTGTGTACAGAGTGTGTATACAATGTGTATACAGTGTGCATATAGTGTGTGTACAGTGTGTGTATATTGTGTGTATACAGTGTGTACAGGATGTGTGTATACAGTGTGTGTATATAGTATGTGTGCACAGTGCGTGAACATACAGTATTTGTGTAGTGTGTATGTATATGAAGTGTGTGTACAGTGTGTGTATGTGTATATATATATAATGTATGTGTGTGTGTGTGTGTGTATGTGTCCCAGGTCTGCTTCACACAGGGAAGGTGCCGACGACACTGGAACCCATTACTGTCCAGCACCCTGTCCGTCCCCACCTGGGCAGGGCAAAGTCATTTCATAGGACGCTGCTGCAGGCCGAGCCTGTGGCCACCGAGGAAAGGGGGCTGGGGAGAGCAGAGAGCACAGCTCAGGACACCTGAGGGGCTGGGTCAACACAGGGGGCCCTGGTAGGCTTGGAAAGGGACCCCTGTCCAGTGATCTGGGTCTTGCAGGAAGAATCCTGATCAGTGGCAGGTCAGACCAAAGCTAGACCCGCCTGCCTCCACCACAGGGCAGGGCATCAGCCCCATCTACACCCCGCGGAGGTGTGTGTGGAGTGCCTGCGGGCTTCGGGCCTGCAGCCAAAATGCAAAAATAGAGAATGAACTTAACAGGCCACGAGTAAGTGGAGGAGGAGTGTGGCCCCTTCCGTTTAGAAGAGAGGTTGGGGGCCCCAGATGTGGTCCAGCTCCTGCTGTTCAGTCAGAAGATTGAGAGCTCAATTCTCTTCCATCCTAGGTCCTGAGTGTGGCCCCATCACATCTGCCAGGGCTCCCCTGCCCTTTTCCAGGCTGCAACATATGGAGGTATTGGGGGCATTTCTGCCAAATGTTTTTTTTTTTGTGTGTGTGTGTGTGTGTGTGTGTGTGTGTGTGTGTGTGAGGTCACACCCAGTAATGCACAGGGGTTACTCCTGGCTTTGCACTCAGGAATTACTCCTAGCGGTGCTCGGGGGACCACATGGGATGCTGGGAATCAAACCCAGTTTGGCTGCGTGCAAGTTAAATGCCCTGCCCGCTGTGCTATAGCTCCAGCCCCTCAGCCAAATGTTTTTGACCCTGGCCGTCACTACAGCAGCAGCGAAAGGAAAGGACAGGGACACCTATAAGAATGTCACATCCATGTCTCCATTCCTCAATGGTGGTTTGATTCAGGGTCCCCAGGCCTGGCCTCAGGGCCCCAGGGTGCGAATGGGCCTCTCTGGACCACCCTGTGGTTCAGGGACATTCTATAAGAATGGAGTGACTGGGGCCATTCCTGGCCAAAGAAGGTCAAAGGTCAGTGCATGCTCAAGTGTCCGGAAATGCCAAGAGCTGGGGGAGTAGGGGAGTGGATGACATTTATAACTTGAGTCAGGGGGCTTAGGGGCCTCATGCTATCTCAGGGGACACCCCACATCTGGGTGTGGTTTGCTCTGAGAGAGGAGTGAGGCTACCTTAGAAGTTCTGTGATTTCCTATTCCAGTCAGCTTTCAGCACCTCTGGGCCAAGGCCCTGGATTTACTTGGCTTTTTGTTTTTTTCTTTTGCAAATATCCGAATATCCGCAGGACTTTACGTGTGTGTGTGTGTGTGTGTGTGTGTGTGTGTGTGTGTGTGTGTATGTGTGTCTCAGGGGGCAAAGAGCAGCCTTGCTCTATTGAACACTTGTATGTTTTCCCCCGAATGGGAAGGCAGCACCATTCAGCTACGCTCTGTGGTCGCTTGCACAGACACCGTTTTGCATATACATGTGAGTCCATTTGTAGGCAGGTACACAGGGGCAGAATCATAAGGTGTAGTGGAGGAGCATTTGTGCTTTTCATAGATTTTGCCAAACGCTCTGTAGCTGTGCTAGCTCACACTCCATGACTGATGCTTGTGAGCACCTGTTTCTTGGCACCCCCTGGTCCTTTCCAATCTGGCAGGAGAGAAGAGGTGACTCCTTGAAATTTTAGTAAAATTCTTCCACCCCCAGTTTTAGGTTACACCAGGAAGTACCCAGGGGTTACTACAGGATTCCTTAGTGGGACACCGTATGGGGTGCTGGGGATTGAATCCTGATCGAACCCTGTGTGGAAGGCAAGCACCTTACCCACTATACTCTCCCTCTGGGTCCAGTTAGCATTTCTTTTATTGTGAACAAGATATTTTTATATTTTTATAGCCCATCTCTATTCTCTTTCCTGTAAACGGGTATTTGTTTTATGAACCATCTTTCTGTTGGTTGACAGTATTTTTCATTGACTCATAGGAGCTTTGTATATTAAAGAAAGTGATGCTTTGTAGTATGAGTTGAAAATTCCTTCCCCAGTTTATGGTATTTTTCACTTTGCTTGTTATGACTTTTGCCACTCTCTTTCCTTTTTTCAGTTTTTATTGAGGTTCTCTGATTTACAATACTGTTATTGGTTTCCCATGCACATAATTCCAATACCACATCCATCACCAATGTATCCACCCCTCTCCCCCAAGGACCCCAATGCTCCTCTCAACCTCCCTCCATAACTTGTTGTGTAACTTTAGGTCCCACATGTGAGAGAGATCATTTTATGCTTATCCCTTTCTTTCTTTTTGTTTTTGGGCCACACCTGGTGATGCTCAGGGTTTACTCCTGGCTCTGCAGTCAGGAATTACTACTGGTGGTGCTTGAGGGACCATATGGGATGTTGGGGATAGAACCTGGGCTGACTGCATGCAAGGCAAACGCCCTCCCCAATGTTCTGTAGCTCTGGCCCTGCACCCTTTCTCATTGACTTCATTCAGCTGATATCCTTGAGTTCACTCATGGGGTTGCAGCTATAATCATGTCAAAAATAGTTTGGGGATTTTGTAATTATTTAGGTTTATATCCCATGAAATTACTGCTCCTATAGAGAAAAAAAATGTCTGCTTATCAGTATCTTCTTCGGTTTCAAACCAATAGAAAGGCCTTTCCTGCTCAGAAACTGTTAGGCAGCAGCTTGTATCTCGTCGGCTTGGGGTTCCAAATGTGAGTGCCCACTCCATCTATTGGGACACTGACCTAATGCTTTTTTTCTTCATCATCTTTTCTTTGTTCAGGGCTTCTTACTGTGTGCTCAGGGCTCAGGGAACAGTATGCTGTTTTGAGAATCAAATCAGGTGTTGGCCTCATGCAAGGCAAGTGCCTTAATTTCTGTAATCTCTCCAGCCCCTCCAATTTAATTCTTCCCCCCCCAGATGGCTACTTACTTGACACCAGTTATTTTTTTATTTTTAAAATTGTTTTGGTTTTTGGGTCACCCTTGGTTTACTCATGGTTTACTCCTGGCTCTACTCTTATTAAATAATTGCCTTCTCTTCACAGATTTGTACTATCAGTACATACACTGTGTACATATACATTTATCAGTACAGTATGTATACACTTATCATATACTAAGCTGCTCCACGTGTTGGAGTATTTCTATATTTTCTTTGCTCTGACTTCCTTTCCATACTTCGCTGATTTTGACTATCTTCATGTGTGGAGACTATAATTTATTTGTTTGTTTGGTTTTTGGGCTATACCCAGTGGTGCTGAGGTCTTACTTCTGGCTCTGTGCCCAAGAATCCCTCCTGGCGAGGCTCCGGGGACTGTACATGCTGGTGTCAGCCCTGGGTCAGCTGCATACAAAGCAAGCACCCTACCCACTGGATCTATCTTTATGGCCCCCCATATTTTAAATTAAAGTTTTATTGTAAAATTTTTCAAACGCACTGGGAGGTGAAGAGAACAGAATCACGGACTCCCATGTGCTCTCTGACAGGCTCAGCAGTCAAGACTTTACCTTCTCACTCCCTTACTCGTGCTTCTTTCTCCTTCTTTCCTTCCTTTCTTCTCTTATTTTTCCCTTGGGCCTAGGGAATTAAATAAAATCCCTGACCTAAGTAGTCTTCTCTTCTGCACTCTGGGTGTGGATGTCTAAAGCAAACAAGGTCATTTTCAAACAAAATCACAGGGTCATTATCACACTTAGAGCCAAAAGTAATTCCTAGCTATATCTAGCTCAGAGCGCATACTCAGTTTTGCTTAATTGTCCTGAAAATGTCTTTTTTTTTCTTTTTTTGCCATTGGTTTGTAAAACTGGTGAGCCGAGAAACTCAGAGTGTGGCCTTGGTCCTCAGGTCCTCTCCAGCCTCTTTAATCAGAGCTGGTTCTTCCCACAACCCCCCAACCTTTATCAAAAGTGCCTCCAGCCTGTTGGATCTCTGGCATCCCATATGATTCTCCAAGCACCGCCAGGCAAATGCTTCTTGGCGCTGTCTGGGAGTATCTGAGATCTGTCTGTCTGCCTTGCTCTGCCCGTTAGCCAACACCTTCCCTGCCGGCATTTCCTTTATTATTATTTTTTTTTTTGCTTTTTTTTTTTTGGGTCACACCCGGCGATGCACAGGGGTTACTCCTGGCTCTGCACTCAGGAATTACTCCTGGCGGTGCTCAGGGGACCATATGGGATGCTGGGATTTGAACCCGGGTCGGCCGCGTGCAAGGCAAACGCCCTACCCGCTGTGCTATCACTCCAGCCCCCATTTCCTTTATTTTTTATTTTATTTTATTTTATTTTGCTTTTTGGGTCACACCCGGCAATGCACAGGGGTTACTCCGGGCTCTGTACTCAGGAATTGCTCCTGGTGGTGCTGGGGGACCATATGGGATGCTGGGAATCGAACCCGGGTCAGCCAAGTGATCGCTTCAGCTTCACGATGTGCTCTTTTCAACCAGGGCTTTTGGTCACCCCAAATATTTACTGCACAAAGCCAGATACGTGTTGTGTTCATTCTATTTTTCCCCCCCAACCCCTCCCCCCACCACATGTGTCTCTCTGAGCTTTGCTGCGTGTGCTGGTCCCGTGTGTGCCCACCAGGTGCCTTCTCCCTGCTCTCCCTGTGCTCTCATGCTGCTCTCAGGAGCAGGGCACTTGCCGGCCTCTGTGGGGTTGGTGCCATGGCTGACTGTTTCCTGGTATGAGGCAGCACCTGGGGGATGCATTCCAGTCAGTCCTGAAGTTTTGGGGGGTTACACCCCTAGGATGCCAGATCCTGTCGTGGCCCTGCCTGCACATGTCGGGGGCTGGTGGGGAGCATGCTTGGGGCAGGGCCTGCTTGGGACATGGGAGAAGAGCATCAGGCTCTTGTCTGCGCTGTCATCAGGAAGGAGGGTGGGACGGGAAGCTGAAGGCCCCCACGAGCTCAGTGTGCAAACCAAGGGGTACCTTTGCATGGCTGAGAACCTTAGGAGACATCAGACAGGGGAACCCCGAGTTCTAAGCAGGAGGAGCTGGACCCAAAGCGCTGTAGGGGAGTGGTGGTGGGGAGGTGGGACTCCCCTGGGACCAGATTGGGGAACACAGTGAGGGCCTGAAGACCTGCACATGGAGGGGCATGGGAAGGGCAAGGCCACTGGAGCCAGTCCAGGCCCCAGCTCCTACTTCCACTGCAGGGTTGGGAGGGGCATGAGGGGACTGGGGGGGCCCTCCTAGGTCCTTGCTGCCACAGCACTATCCCCAGCCCCGTCCTTGCTGACTTTGGGGAATAGGAGCTCTGCTTGGATCCTGCTTTGCCTGCTTTTGGGGTCTGATGGGGCCTCAAGTGGGTGCACTGTGGGCAGGGGTGGGCCTCTGGCTTTATTGGCAGGAAGAACCCCTTAGCTGTGGTGGCCCACTGGCTTCCTCCGAGACCCTCCTGCCCAGGCACATATGCTTCGCTCTGCCTCAGTGCTTGGCTCTGGGGGGGTGGGGTGGGGTGTGGAGAGGGGGTGTGTGATGGTGGTGATAAAGGATGAGGGTCCGGGTAGGCTGGTCCCTCCACACTAGCTGGAGCTCCTGGACAGATCTTCTCGGGGGCTTCTAGTCAGTATCTGTTGGATGAATGAACAGGGAGGGGCTGCCTCCCTGAAGTCCCCAGGCTCAAAACCCATTGATTTTATATTGTACTGGGGGTGACCCAAGAAGTGTGTCCAGGGGTAGCATCTCTG
This sequence comes from Sorex araneus, assembly GCF_027595985.1. Taxonomy (NCBI): domain Eukaryota; kingdom Metazoa; phylum Chordata; class Mammalia; order Eulipotyphla; family Soricidae; genus Sorex; species Sorex araneus. The sequence goes on from NC_073312.1 coordinate 49,752,925, forward strand.
TCAAGTGGGGGCCCAGGGGAGTCCCCGGTGGTGAAGCATTGAGGAGAGTGGTCAGTGATGGACAAGGATGGATAGTGATGGACAGAGGCAGGAGCACACTTGGGGAGGAAGGAAGTGGGTTTCCTGCGGCTTCCTGGACTCTGTCCAAGCCCAGGTGGCGGTGCTGGACCAGAGGGGAAGTGAGGGCCCCTCCTCCAGGCTGGCGGTCCCTCCACCTGAACCTTCAATGCTCAGCTCTGCCCAGCCTGGGCCCTGTCAATACTGCAGCCACCAGCGGGCCTGGTGGGCTCAGGTGGGCGGGCAGGACGCCCCAGCATCTGCCCTCGTGGAATCTCTCCTTCTGCTCAGATTTCACACGGGGGGCCTCTGATGTCCCAGCGCCAGCAGCCCCCTGGGACCAAGTTAGAAATGGAGGTTGTCAGCCCTACCCTGCCCGCTGATGCTGGAGAGGGGCCACAGTGAGCATTTTACAAAAGGCTTCCAGGGGATTCGGGTCCATGGAGTCTGAGAACCGCTTCTCACGCGTAAGCAGTCAGCCCCAGGGAGTTCAGGCTGGGCCAAGGGGAAGCGCCTTCCTCTGGCTTCTGGAACCTTCCCAGAGGACAACCTGCCGTTCTGATCCCGCTAAGCACTGCTGGATGCCAAACCCACACACGGCGCTGAGTCCAAGCGTCAACTGGAGGCGGGACCTGGGCGTTCATCTCACTGCGGGCCCGGCCTGGGCCTGGGTCTGGCCCCAAAGGCGCGGCAGCAGGGCAGAGCAACTCAGAACCTTCCTTTCTGGGGTGCGGGCAGGTGCACCCAGCTGATTCTTAGCTTCAGTCACAGGGTCCCGTGGGACAAATCTCTGATGGGCCCGACAGCATTCATGAGTGACCCTCAGGGGCTCTGACCAGAGACGTCACCAAAAAGCCTCAGTGGGCACTGAAGTAACTGGCCCAGGGCTAGAACGCAGGGGTGCTCACCTCCCTGGCCTCCCTGGCTGTCCCCATCCAGCACCCCAACTCAGCTCACAGGAGCCTCAGTTGTTGCTGTGCTTAGAACTCTGAGCACTGATGAGTCAGACCCCCAGTACTTGCTCATCTTGGAAACTTGGAAGCTGACTCTTGGGGTCCCCCTCCCCCCACGCCTACACTTTATTGAAACACCGTTGGTTACAAAGTTGCTGCTGATGACTTGTTCCAGGCATTCAGTAGCCGAACACCAACCCCACCACCACTGTCACCTTCCCTCCCTCCACCATTGTCTCCGTGTCCCTACCCCCCTAGCTAGCAGGCCCACAATCATTAATTTAATTGCGTGTTACCAATAAATTGCAAACAGAACGATCACAAACTGTTTCCTTAGAAGAAGATGAGTGTGCGTTGTTGTCGCTCACCATGGGGGCATTAAGTCCTTGCATGAGGGATTACTAAGATGTTGTTACAGGCTCCTTGCACCTCTCTCTTGGCACCCCCTCACCGCCCCCTTACTGGAGAGACTCACAGAGACCTTCACGTGGGTGTGGTCGAAGGATGCTCACTCAGGGATGAGCAGAAAGGGAGTCACATGAGTCTCTCCCTTCTCCCAGAGCCCCGGAAACAGGGAGGGCCCTCCTGCTTGAGGGCAGCATCGTGGGCGCAGAGAGGCAGAGGAACCCAGGAAGAGTCACACAGCACTCAAAGAACGAAGCCAAGATCCCCAGGCAGAATATCAGCACAGTCTCCAGGAGCCTGACATGTGTCCCTGTACAGAGCAGCTGCTCGGCGTCGCACCCGCCCCTTGCCCTCCCGTCCCTGCTGTCCAGAGCTGGGGGCCCGGCGGAGCTTCCCCCCGGCTGTCCTGCAGGGGGCCACACAGGTGGAGTGGGAAGCCCTCGGTAGTGTCCTTAGACAGACCAGGTCCCATCCCTGGCCTCAGTTTCCACACCTGAAAAATGGGTCAGTGGCATAATTTGGGCGAAATGCAGTGACAGGTCCCTCCTGGACCTTCAGCCAAGGGGTGCAGGACTGGGTCCTGCCCATGGGACAGAACAGATGTGGGCAGCATGCAGCTTTCTTCTTGCACATTAGTTATTTACTTTTTTGGGGGGTGGGGCTGGTGGGAAGGTGCTTGGGCCACACCTGGCAGCACCAGACATGGTGAACTGGGATCAACTGCACACCCCTGCGCTATCTCCGGCGCTACGACTGTTTTGGCCGTTGGACACAGGTGCGGCCCTGACACTGGGTGAGACCGGGGTGGGGCTGGAGGGGACACCACGGTCATTTCTATGTGTGTCAGGGTGAGGGGGGTGGGGTGGTCATTCGGTTTTGAAGCTACAGCCCCCGGGAAGAGGCTGGTAGTGGGGGGCTGGCCCTGGGCAGCGAACAGCCCCAGGAGCCCCAAGGGCGGGAGAAGGTCAGAATCAGCACAGGGGAGTGGGTGAATTGAGGTGTGGGGGACAGTGACCACAGGATGACCAGATGGTTCCTGCCTCTTGGCCGCTTCCTGTGGATCATTTCCACTTCTGCTGTCTGCTGGGCAGTGGCTGGGCAGTGGCCGTGGGGACTTCCCTGGAAGGAGGCTGGAAACCCCAACACCTCCCATTCCACCACGCCCTCCTGCCCCACCCCACCCGCTCCTCAGTGCTGGGAATGTCGTGGCCTTGGCCCAGGAGGAAAGTCCCTAGTTTCCCTGAGGGCTCTGGTGCCAGGGTGGGGGCCGAGGGACATCGTGCACTCCTGGGAAGGGCGCCAGGCTGTGCAGGGCAGAAAGACCAGTCACACCGAGGCCGACTGGGGCAGGCTGGGGGCCCCGAGTCACTGCCTCTGTTTGGCGATGAGCTGGAGGCTCTGAGAAGACACCCCCCTTCACCCAGCTCGCCATGGCTGTGGCTCCAGATTTTCTTCTGTGTTTGGTCTCTGCTCGGCTAATGCAGCTCTAGCTGGGCACCCCAGGGTGAGCATGAGCAGGGCTTCTGGTCCCCAGCGTTCCTGGGGTTGCAGCTGTGTGACCTGGTGGGAGAGCCTCCCCCTGAGCCCCCCATGTAGACACATAGGCTAGGGGAGCTGCACGGAAAGGGCACCTGGGGGGCAGGCCATTCGCACCCCACCATGGAGAGAGTGAGAAGGATGAGGCCGGTGAGGGGCTGCGGCTCTGAAGAAAAAGAGGCAGCTAGTGGGGGGCTGGCCCTGGGCAGTGGACAGCTCCCAAATACCAACTCTTCAGGGTTAGATCCCTGGCCCTTTCCCAGGTGCTGGCCTGGGAACCCCTGAGGGGGACCCCTGCGATCCCCCTTTCTGCCCTCCCTCCAACTCCCTGGCCATTTGTTCTGGCTCACTTCCTGTCCTGAGGGGCACAGTGCCGGCCATTGCTTGGGGCAGGCATGTGGCCACGTACCCCCGCCACCACCTTGTGTGCAAGCTGCTGTTGTGGGAACTGTACTTTTGTGTCAGAGAGCCTGGGTGGGTGCCTCATGAGTCAGGATTGTTCCAAAAATGGGCACTGACCCAGTGTCCCTGCTCTACTGTGACCATTGCCTCATGGCAGGTAACTCGGTCTCAGTGTCAGCTCAGCTGCCTGGTGTCCTGTGGCGGGGAGCCCTGTCCACCCTATGTGGGTCACCCTGCCTGGCTCCACCTCTGCCTGTGTGGGGGTGGGTGCGGGAGGAGGTCCTGGGAGCCGCATACACTCCACTGGCACCTGCCCCCATCACCGCAGCACTTCCTAGAGAGGAAACGAAGGTGCAGCCAGCTGATGGTGGGGACCTTCTACGAGCCCCCCACCTCCAACTCGCCAGTTCCCCAGACCCAACCTTAGACTCAGAAGACATTTGCTCTCACAGTAATGTCTCCATTCATCTCATGTTCAGGCTCAGGGGAACGAGGGCCATTATTGATACTGTTTTTGATATATTAAATACGCCACAGGTAGCTTGCCAGGCTCTGCAACGTTGGGGAGGGCTTGGGAGGGAAGTATACTGGGGCTCCCGTTGATGAAAAATGTACACTGGTGATTGGATGAGTGTTGAGCATTGTATAACGGAGACTTAAGACTGAAAGCTCTGTAACTTTCCACATGGTGATTCAATAAAAAAAAAAAGAAAGAAAATATTGGGGTAGTAAAGTTATAAGATTAAGCTACCAAATTAGAAAAAAATAAAGCATTTGCTCTCGAGTCCACTTGAGGGCGAGAATGCCAGTGGTCAGCCACGTGCCCAGCATGCCCTGCGTTCACTCCCTATCACTGCCGGGGCTGGCCTTGGTAGCCCCTGAGCCCCAAATGGTCAGGTTTCACCTGAGTCCCACTGAAGGTGGCCCTGTGGATCAAGATTAGTTGGAGATACATTTGTGGAAACAGCTTAGGGCCACTGATTAGGGACCTGTGGAAGCCTCAAGGGGCACCCACTAGACTGAGCAGTCCCCCTTAGGCTCTGGACATGGTATCCTGTCCCCACCATCCCCACCTTCCCAAGCCTGGCCTTTGTCCCTGGGGTTCAACAGTGCACTTCGACTCTGCTGGGCCCAGCTTCCTGGCGTCCACAGACACTTGTTAAGGGCGACCTGGCTCCCTGGAAGGGAGGTGCTCACGGCAGGGTCTGGATGGAAGGGTCTGCTCAGGGGGAGCCCACGGAGGGCAGCCCCTGTAGCCCACTCTCAGCTCCTTCTGCTGTGGGGTGGTGGGGTGCAGGCTTGGCTCGGCCCCCTGCTCCAAGCCCCCTTTTCAATTCAGAGGCAACCCAGAAGCCAGAGGCCTGTGGCACTTCTCAGGCTCTCTTCAGACAAGACGATGCAGAGCAGATAAAAGGAGGGAGTCAGCAGCGCCTGGAACCATGGGGACAGTGGGGCTGTGCCTGGGAAGTGCTGGGGAGAAGCAGAGGAGCTCCTAACCCATAGGGGGTGAGTGAGGGTGGGGTAGGGTGATGGCAGTACATTCCTGGGGAAGGACAGCCCCACAGTAGAGTGGTGGGGTGATCCTGGGGAGTCTGGCCCTGGCCCCCCACCGTGAAGTAGTGGGAAGGCTTTGAAATGAGTAGGGGCTGGAGCCTGCAGGGACTGGGTGTGTAGACTGCTGGCTGGTGGGGAATGGAGGGCGGGGAAAAGTGCCCACTGAGAGTCAGTGCCATCCCCAGGGGCTTGGGGTGACCGTGAATGCCATTGGCTGGACAGACAGACAGTGGGGACCACAGAGCAGTCAGGGGAGGGACAGCTGGAGCATCAGCCACTTAGGCAGACACAGCTGTTTCGTCTAGGGTGCGTCTAGGGTGTGGGGGTGCTGGGCCCAAACCCTGGGCCTCAACATGGAGTCACCCCCAGCTGCTGCCTCTCCCTCCCTGTTGCACCTGCTGCTTCTCTGGATTTCTTTGGCTGCCTTCAACCGTCTCCGTCTCGTATCTTCTCGCTTGGCCCAGTTCCTCCCTTGACTGTCTGGCCTTCTGCTTTCATCCTCTCCTTTGCTTACTATGAGGCCTGGGGTAGGGCCATCTGCCCTTTTAAGGGCAGGAGGGCTGGCTGAGGGCTCCGTGTGTGCTGGGTCAGATGGTCCCAGCCGCAGTGGGGCTCCCCTTCCTGGAATTCCCAGATGGACCAGGACCTGGAGGTGGCACCCCCTGCTGGCAGGCCGGTCAGCCCATTCCCACACCTGCTCCCCCAGTGCCAGAATTACTCTGGATCACTCTCGAGGGCTCACTAGCCCACTCAGGACAGAGGTGTGCCCTGGTCTGGCTGCAGGGCGGTGGGTGCGGGGTAGCATTTGTCTGTACTCTTCCCCGCTGAGCTCGGGCTTCCCGCTCCATTCCCTCTGCGGCTACCTCCTTCCCCAGCATGCTGCCTTCTCTGTGCCAGAAACTCTCGCTGTCCTGGGCCTTTTCCTTCAGAGGAATTCTTCCCCGATGAAGTGCTCGCACAGATCCAGATGTTCTGTCTCCTCTTACGCCAGCAGTGGAGCCCTTGGTCTCTCTCAAAATCCCCGGCTCACCAATGAGCAAATCCTGTGTCTCAGTCTTTAGCAAAGTCCAGCATTGGCCAGTTCCTTGCTCAGTGTCCATTCCAGGCTGCTCTCTGCCAGTAAGAGGCTACATTTTTTTTGGTGGGCGGGGGGTGGAGGGCACATCCAATTGTACTCAGGGATGACTCACTATAGTATTTTTATGTTTAAAATCTTAAGGGAAGGGGTGGAGCAATATTCCAGTGGACAGGGCACTTGTCTCGCACCGGGTTTGATCCCTGGTACCCCATGTGGTCCCCCAAGCTCTGTGAGGAGTGATCCCTGAGCTCAGAGCCAGGAGTAAGCCCTGAGCCTCACCAGGTGTGGCCTCAAAACAAACACAAACAAACAAAAAATCTTAGGGGATCGCCAGATTGTTTCCCAAAGGGACTGTCCAAGTTTACATTGTCACCAGATTGTACAAGAGTGTCAACTCTCCAGCAGCTTCAGTGACAGGTTATGATTTGTCTTTTGTTTTGTTTTGTTTTGTTTTTGACTTATTCCTGTGTTTTTGACTCTGTGCTCAGGGATCACTCTTGGTGGGGCCCAAGGGACCAGATGGGATTCAGGGGATTGAACTGCATGCAAAGACAAGTGCTCTACCTACTGTACTATGGCTCCGACTCCTTTTTGTCTTCTTAATTCTAACCTTCTCACTCGCCTCGAAGTATACCCACCTTGTGGATTTGCTTCTCGCTTCCCTACTAACAAGTGCGCTGTCTCAGCTTTCTGTGTGCTCGTCATTTGTGTATCTTCTTTAGAAAAAAGTCTGTCCAGATTATCTGTTGATGTTAAATTGGGTTATTTGTCTTTTGCTATTGAATTGTAAGAATTATTTACATCACTGTATCACTATCATCCCGTTGTTCATTGATTTCCTTGAGCGGGCGCCATTAATGTCTTCATTTGCCCTGTCGCATGCTCGGGTAGCCCAGTGGTATCTGCTCACTCTGGGAAAACAAAGAGCATGTTGTTGTTACTGTTTTTGGCATATCAAATATGTCACAGGTAGCTTGCCAGGCTCTGCTGTGACATCAGTAGGGAACGTTAAGTCACCAGCATCACAGAAATTTTTACTTTGAGAACGTCTTTCCACTGGAAATACGTTGAGCTGTTTTCTGGGCTTGGGTATGGGAGTAGCCAAGCATTGAGCATCGGGCTTCTTTCTAGGCTTGGGCATGGGAGGAGCCGAGGGTAAGATTCTCTCAGTGTGGGAACTTTCTTCATTTCATCCTCAAATTTAAGATTCTCTCTGTGTAACTCCTGCGGAAAGCCTCCCATAGTATACCCAATATCCTTCTCCTCGGAGGTACCTTTAAAGCCTTGAGCATGGAGTTAACAATTTCCATGTTACCAAGAATTGTGTGGGGATCTGAGCCCCTTCTTTAAATTCCCTGAAGACATTATCCTTAATCCTTTCCCAAACCTTAGGCTCCAAAGTACCCTTATCTGGAAACCAAGGATGAAATTTATAGACAGTTTTTAGGCAAGATTGGAGTTGTTCCCGAGAAACACTGTGTCCAGTTCTTTGTGCAAAATGCTTCATCAATTCAATAAAAAACTTGCCACATTAGTTTGGCGCAAAAGATTTTTTTCTTTTTGGGTCACACCCAGCAATGCTCAGGGGTTACTCCTGGTGGTGCTTGGGGCACCATATGGGATACTGGGGATCGAACCCAGGTTAGCCGCATGCAAGGCAAACACCCTACCCACTGAACTATCACTCTGGCCCCCATGGCGCAAAAGATTTTGAAAGGGTTTCATGTGGCACTGGTTTTGTCCCATCTTAGTGTGGGAGTACGGCTAGTATTCTAATTCACCGCACCACAAAATCCTGTTCTCCCACTAAACTTTTCTAGAATGGGGGTCTACTGAACGGTGTTCTTACCTTTAGTTGCACACTGGTTGGAGGTTCAGGTGTGCGCAGGGACGCCAGATGTGTATTCACTAAGGGGCGGCAGCGAGCTCTCTCTCTCTTGCCGCTTGTGTTTGGTAGTCTCACACCGCTTCCCCCACCCCAGGGAGGTCGATGGCGAAGGAGGAATGAGGGCCAAACTATTCTTTTATTTTATTTATTTAATTTTATTTTATTGCTATTTGGGGTCACACCTGGCAATGCACAGGGGTTACTCCTGGATCTGCACTCAGGAATTACTCCTGGCGGTGCTCAGGGGATCATATGGGATGCTGGAATCGAACCCAGGTCGGCTGCATGCAAGGCAAACGTCCTACCTGCTGTACTGTCACTCTAATTCCTGTTTACATATTCTTGACACTAAGCTCTGATCATCTATATGAATGACAAACACTTCCTTTGCTGAAGGTTTTTTTTTCAATATCTTTATAATGTCCTCTGAAGCATACGTGTTTAAAATTCCAGTTTATCTTTCTTTCTTTCTCCTATTTATTTTTCGATTGCTTGGGCTTTTGATGTCCTAACTAGGAAACCGTTGCCTACTCCAAGGTCACCACAATTCACACCTATGTTTTGAGATTGTTATTATTTTAGAACTTAATATCTATTAGAGTTCATTTTATTTGCTTTTGGTTTGGGGGCTACAGCCATCTGTGATCAGGGCTTATTCCTGGCTCGGCGCCTAGGGATTACTCATGGTAGGGTTTGGGGGAATCATATGAGTGCTGAGGATTAAATCCAGATCAGCCATGTGGAAGGCAAGTGGCCTACCCATTGTACTATCTCTCTGGTCCCTGGAGTTCACTTTTATGCACAGGAAGACAGGGGCTCCATTTCATTCTTTTGCATGTGGCTCTTCAGCTATCCCAGTACCATTTGTGGAAAAGACTGTTCATCCCCCTTTGAATGATCTCATTAACTGTTGAAAATTAATTGTTTATAGAAGTTTATCTCTGGACTCCCAATTCTCTTCTCGGAGACTCAGTCTTGATTACTTTAGCCTTCTATTCAGTTTTTAAAATACATTATTTTACTTTTTGGTTTGGGGCCATACCTGGCAGCGCTCAGGACTTCTACCTGGTTCTGTGCTCAGGGGTCACTCCTGGTGATATTCGCCGTACATGGTGCTGGGAATTCAACTAGGGTCAGCTAAATACAAGGCAAGAGCACTCCAGCATTCAGTTTTAAAATGGGGAAGGTGTAAGTTTTCCAATTTGGTTCTTTTCAAAAATTGCTTCAGCTATTCTAGGTTTCTTGTGTTTCCACGTGAATGCTAGAACTAGCCCAACAGTTTCTGCCAAACACATACACACACAAACTCAGAAAGCATTTTGAAGGGGATCACATTGAATTTGTAGAGCACATTGAATATGTGAAGAATATTGGCATCTTAACAATTTTAAGCCCTCTTCTTATCCGCAGAGGAATTTCTTTTATTTAATTAAGACTAAATTAATTTCTTCCAACTCTGTTTTATGGTCTTCAGTGTATAGGTCTTGTACTTTTGTTCAGTTTATTCCTAAGTGTTTTGTTCTTTTTAATGGCATTGTAAAAGAATTATTTTCTTAATTTTATTTTTAGATTGTTTGTTATTAGTGAATAGAATTACAATGAACTTTTGTATATTGTCCTTACTTATATCCTTCAACCTTATTGAACTTGGTCTAATTTCATGAGTGAGTTTGCATACGTGCCTTAGGATTTTCTAGATATAAAAATCACCTACACATAGAAATAATACAAGTGGAAATTAAAAATTAATCATTTTCCTTTTAATATGGATGTTTTAAATCTTTTATATCTAGGGGCTGGAGAGCTAGTACAGTGGGTAAGAAGCTTGCCTGGCATGTGACTGACCCAGGTTTGATCCTCACATCCCATATGTTCCCCTGAGTGCCGCCAGGAGTGGTCCCTGAGTGCAGAACCAGGAGTAACCCCTAAGCATCACCAGATGTGGCCCCAAACCCAAATAAATAAATAAATACATAAGTAAGCTTAGCTATAAACACTTTTTTCCTCAGTACTATTTCGCCAAAAAAACAGTAACAAGTCTCACAATGGAGATGTTACTGGTGCCCTCTCAAGCAAATCGATGGACAATGGGAGACAGTGCTACAGTGCTACTATTTCGTTGCATTGCATAAGTTTTTGTGTGCTGTGTCTTCATTTCCACTTAGACTGAAATTTCCTGTGAGCTTTATTTTCCCACTAATTATTTTGGAGTGTGTTGTACAGCTTAAACACATTTGTAAATTTCTTGGATTTCTTTCTGTTATTAACTTCTGTTATTCCAATGTGGTCATGGAACATATTGATTTGTTTTGTGGCCTAACACATGGTCTGTCTTGTAAAATGTTCCATGCGCATTTGTGGAGAATATGTATTCTACAATTGTTAAATGTTTTCTCTATTTATTAGACTTGGTTGGTTTATAGTTTTGTTCAAGCCTTAGTGAACCACTGTTTTCCTACCTGTTATTCTACAAAATTACTGAAAGTGGAGTGCTGAAGTCAGCTCCTTTTTTTTTTTTTGCTTTTTGGGTCACATCTGGCAATGCACAGGGGTTAATCCTGGCTCTACACTCAGGAATTACCCCTGGCGGTGCTCAGGGGACCATATGGGATGCTGGGAATCGAACCCAGGTTGGCCGCGTGCAAGGCAAACGCCCTACCCGCTGTGCTATCGCTCCAGCCCCAAGTCAGCTGCTATTATTGAACTGCCTCTTTTCCTTTTGATTTTCACCAGTCTTTGTTACTTGAATTTTTGGGTTATGTTTTTATTATTTACAATTATTATATCTTCTCTTGGGAGGAGTTTGGGCCATACCTGTCTCTGAACTCAGGGATTACTCCTTGCTCTGTGCTCAGGGATCACTCCTAGTGGTATGTTGGGGACCATATGTGGTACCAGAGATGAAACCTGAGTTGGCTGCCTGAAGTCAAGTACTTTACCCGTAGTATTATCTCTCTAGTCAGAAATTGCATTTCTTTATGGGTCGACCCTTTATCATTATAAGATGTCCTTTTTTTGGTCTAACAACAACTTTTTTTTTAAAGTATGTTTTGTCTCATGTAGACTATTCAGGTCTTTTTTTGGTGCTATTTACATGGAATATTTTTCCTTTTTTTTTTTTTTTTGCTTTTAAACTAGCTGTGCCTTTGAATCGGATGGATCTTCTAGGAAGCATATAATCAGATTGCTTTTTTTTTCTTTTTGGGACACACCTGGAAATGCACAGGGGTTACTCCTGGCTCTGCACTCAGGAATCACCCCTGGCAGTGCTCAGAAGACCATATGGGATGCTGGGAATCGAACCCGGGTTGGCCGTGTGCAAGGCAAACGCCTTACCCGCTGTGCTATCACTCCAGCCCCTCAGATTGCTTTTTAAATCTATCTTGTCAATCTCAGACTTAGAGTGTTTAATCATTTTACATTTAATGTAATTATTGAGTGAGCATTTGGGGTATCAGGGACTGAACCCCTGCCTCCTGCGTGCATAGCATGACCTTAGCCACTGAACATCTTTCCAGCTTTCTATTTGATTCTTTGACTCTTGAATTCTTTATTTGGTGAATCATTGGTTCCATACTTTTCTTTAATTCTTTAGACACGATTTTCTCAGTTTCTTTGAATATATTCTAAATAGCAGACTTCAAGTGTAAAAAATTATTTTTTTTTAGTAACTTTAATGTTTGGGCTATTTTCGTGTCAGTTGCTAATGGTTTCTTCCCTCTACAATGTATATTTTCTTATTGTACATCTTGTAATATTTTTGTTAAAAACTGGACTTTGTTTTTGGTGGGTGGGGGGACGTTTCCAAGAGGTACTCAGGAGATCTGGGTGCCCCCGTCTGTGATTCTTGGCAACCAGGCAGTCAGGGCTGTGCCAGGGCCTGAGAATGCAGTGCAGTGCTGGGGATCCCTTGGGCCACTGGGCTGTGCTGGGGGCCTCCAAGGCCACACGCAGGAGTGCTTGGGGGACCTCCAAGACTGCACCAGGTGATGCTTGGGATCAGGAATTGAACCTAGGTTGAACCCAGGTTGAGCGCATGCCAGATATGCACCCAAACTGCTGTACTGTCTACCTGCCCCCCAAATGGGCATTTTAAATAATTAAATGAGCAGGCCTAGAAGTTTATAAAGTCACTGGTGGCTTTTCTGAATTAATTCTTCAAAGTTTGGATTCTTTCATTGGGTACGGTGAAACATTTCTGTTTGGTTACCTTAATTGTCATTTAATGATTGAACAGAGATTTTAAGTGCCTAGATGCAGTGATTCCCCCAGTCTCTGTCCAAAGGCTCATGGCACGACGTGCTGGGATGCACCACCTCTCAGCCTTGGCATCCAGCGTGCCTAGACAAGAGCTAGGGCCTTCTCAGTGCTAGCCCCTGCCTGAGCCCATGACACTCCAGATTCCATTGCAATTGTAAGTCCCCATGGACCTCTCATTACTGAGCTTTTCCATTTAAGCTTTTTAGTTAGTCTTTGGTTTGCATCAACTGTTATCCCCTGCCGCAGGCAGCTGTCAAGTTAAATGCCAGTAATTGTTTTTGACAGTGGACCCTGGTAAAGAGAGAGACTTTTGTACAGGATAAACTTTGAGTCTAGTCAAATACATTCTTGCAAGTGGGATCTTCCATAGAACTACTGGACAAGTTAAATGCTTTCCAGAGAATGAGGGCTGAAGAGTTTCAGATGCATTCTGCTAACTCTATGGCTTCCAGACTACTCATTTTCATGACAAATATGGGGTTTTAATTTTCTTACTGAGATGCAGTTGATTTGCGAGGAAACCATTTTTGCTTTGTGCCAAGTCCCTGGCTAAGTTCAAAAACTAAAAACGTTGATAATTTATATTTGTTGTTTGTTCTGGTTTTTTTTTTTTTGTGCTCGTTTTCATGTTTCTCTTCTGTTGAGTGATCTCAGAGGTTTTTACCAGTTTGTTGGTTTGGTAATCGTACTTGGGGGAGAACTTCTGTCATCTCTTCAAAGTCATGACACCCATAATCTTTGGTCCAGTGCATCCAATGTTAGGAGATTATCCTTCAGATATAACCACACTTTTGAGCAAATACCCTTGGTCAAGGATACTGATTGCCAGGAGGCTTGTATTCTCCGCACCTGAGCACCTTTGCTGGGGCCCCATTGAGCATGTGATAGCCCAGGCTCACCGCAGCTCAATTAGATGGCAGGCGCTAGAGAAAAGAGCAAGTTTAGAGGTCCAAGAGATTGCACAGGGGTTAGACTGTCATACAGTTGACCCTGGCTTGATCCTTGGCACCTCAGAGTCCCCCAAGTACCACCATGAGTGACTCCCAGCACCTCTGAGTAGGACCCACACCCTAAGAAAGAAAGAAAGAAAGAAAGAAAGAAAGAAAGAAAGAAAGAAAGAAAGAAAGAAAGAAAGAAAGGGAAGGAGAGAGAGAAAAAGAAAGAGAAGGAGAGAGAGAAAAAGAAAGAGAGAAAGAACATTGAATTCTGTTGAAGTATGAGCCTTTTTGTTCAGGAAGATAAAATTATTATGTGCACGTAAATTATTTTATGGATGCCAAAAATTTCTGGATGGTCCCACACAAGAAACTATAAATATTGTCTGTGTTTGGGGAGAGGCTGCAGCCTGGGTCAGGGGGAAGGACTGACTTTTCCTTCTATAGTCTTTTGTACTAGAGTATTTTCTTTCTTTCTTTTTCTTTTTTTTGCTTTTTGGGTCACACCCAGCAATGCTCAGGGGTTAGTCTGGATCTGCACTCAGGAATTACCTCGGTGGTGCTCAGGGGACCATATGAGATGCTGGGAATCGAACCCCGGTCGGCTGTGTGCAAGGCAAACGCCCTACCCGCTGTGCTATCGCTCCAGCCCCTAGAGTATTTTCTTATGAGCATATATTGCACTTTCAACTTTATTTATTTTTGGTTTGGGGGGCCCCCACACAGCAGTGCTCGGTCACTATTCTTGGCTCTGTGCTGAGCACTGACCCCTGGCAGTGCCCAGGGGACCCTATGCAGTGCCAAGGTGGGTTGGCCATGCCAGGCAGGCACCTTAACCCCTGTACTATCTCTCCCGCTTTGCCCTTCAGCTTTAAAGAGGGTTAGACAAGCAAGCTAGCTACAGCAAATAAATGTGCAAGCACAGAGCAGGTCCTGGTCTCCCTAGTTTACCCTTCTTCCCTTCCTTGGGGTGGAGGGACCCTGCTTCCCACTGGAGAATCAAGCACCCATCTCTGCAGGTCATGTCCCTCTCCTCCTGCCCGAGACAGAATCCTGAGGTCTCAGCTCTGTGACTTCACTGGGTATTCTCAGGACCCCCTCTAGCCGCGGCCCTGGACTGCTACTCAGACAGCATTGGGAACTGGGGGTGCTCACCGGGGGGATGCTGCTGTCTGGGGCTAGAGGAGAGGGTATAGCAGCATCTTCTGAGAGCCTGTGATTCTGGAAATGACAGCTCGGGAAGCTGGTGGGGATGCTGGGCACACAGTCCCCTCTAGTCCCCGGGGCACTGTCCCACCCACCAGGAAGAGGCTTCTCACTGCCTTCTCAGCAGTGGGTACCCCTCCCTGGGGAGGCGGCCAGAGCTCCCAGAGGCCCTGCCGCCCACAGACCTGCCTTCCAGCCCCTCCAGGGACCCCTAGCAGGGTGCCCCCTTTGTCACAGACAGCCTCTTCTCCCAAAAAAGAGAGCTCTCTGGGGGAGCTCCCTGGACCTTTCAGGGTCCCATGACTTCTGCAGGACTCTAGGAGGGAGTGGCTGGGGGAGCAGGGAAGTCAGGAGAGGGGCCTGACAAAGGGCAGTCAACAAGCACAGTGTGACTCCTGACACCGGTGTGCCAGCGACTCAGCTGGAAAACCTCCTGATGGCAGGCCGTGCACCTCTGCGATTAGAGTCTTTGCCTGGAGGGGACATTGGGGGGCACCTGCGCAGGCTGGCCCCACGGTGCCTGCTCAGCCTCGTTCCCGCTGGGCCTAGATCGCGGTCCTGGTGTGGGTGTCTGTGTGCCTCTGCCCGAAGCACATCAGAACAGGCCTCTGCTTCCTCAGAAGAGGGACTGCAACAGCCCTGGAAGGGGCATGCACAGGTCTTGGGGGTGAGGGACTGTGGGGGAGGGATTCCTGAGAGCTCCATGTGGCTACCCCAAGCCTCCACGCATACCCCGACCCTCCCCCCCACTAGCTCCTCCCCTCCCCCCGACCATGTCCCTCATCACTGTGGATAGGAGCCAAGGCCTGGGGGCGCGGCACGATGACCCCTGGCCTGGCCCTCTACACCTTCTCCAACTCCTGCTGGTCACAGGTCTCCCTGAGTCCCTTCTGTTCTTGGAACAACCCAATAAGGAGCCTGACTTGAGGTGTTTGGGGGGCACAGAGCTTTGCTGTTCTCTGTGTGCATTCAAGCTTCCTGGGCTCACCAGCTCTGGCCTCCTGGACCCTGTCTGGCTGACCTGGAAGTGCTCTGGGGGTGGCGGTCTCAGCCCCCAACCCCAGGCAAGGAAACTGAGACCAGAGATGGTCCTGGAGGTTAAGGCAGTGATGTTCTCTGTGGAGGGTCTGGGCCGGCTGGCCTAAGAATGGGGGCACCAGGGCGGGTGTGGGCGCCCAGCAGGTAGAATAGGGCATTCTCTGGGATCCAGTTGCAAGAAATCTCCCCTCAGAATGAGGGGCAGGGGGTACAGAGACAGTGGCTGGGCCGTCACCCCGAGAGGGCCCTGGAAGTGTTCTGGGGTCACATGGCTGGAGGGACAAACAGCAGGTGGCAAATGGGCAGCAGCAACAGCACAGCTGAGTCCCTCCCGTGCGGTCAACATGGGCAGCAAGGGGGCATGGTGCCCTCTGGGAGCAGCCATGGCTCTTAGACGTCACCAGGCCCAATGGGGAGACTGAGCCCCACGGCAGGGCCCTAGCACCGACTTCATGCCCCCAGTCCAGCGGGGACAGTCCTCTGCCCGCACATGGTGCCACGCAATGGCCGTGCCAGGGCCTGTTCCCAGTTCCTGGGTTGGCCTTGCAGCCTTTCATCTTGTGCCAGGAGAAACTATTTATGGATTTTGGCTTGTTTATTCTTCTTCCAAGAGCGTTTTTGAAATACTGAGATAACCAAAGTCCACACAAGCCATGCTTGCATTTCCAGAGTCATACGGCAGGCTCTTGGACATTTCCCAAGAAGAAAGCGCGGGCATGCCTGCACCCAGCGAAGGGTCGTGAGACAAGCTAGCCCGGGGTCCAGATGAGAGAGGCCGGGGTGCCCTGTGGTCTTGGGGGGAATGATTTATGCATGAAGACACATGAATTAATTCCCTGGATTCCCAAAGAAAGAGAGACTGTGCATTCCTTAGCTTCTCTAGGGCAGCTGTGAATTTTGAGAGGTGGAGAGGAAGCAGGGCTTCGTGACCTCCTTTCACCCCCTCCTTCCCCCTGGCCTCCTTCCTCCTTTAAAAATGGAAACAAAACCTTCATCGGCAAAGTCTGCTGTCCACTGCAGGGGATCCCCATACGGAAGGCAGATGCTAGGCCTGGTCTCACCCCAGAAGGGAGCTGGTAGGGATTCATCAGTGCAGGAGAAATAACGCCGGTCTAGAAAATTCCTGAGATGGCCATCTACATCCACACGTCTTCCACACAGTACAATTTTGTGCCTGGAATGCACCAACCTTCCAGCCTCAGGTCCTTTGCACTTGCTGTCCCTCTGCCTGGCATGTGTCTTCCTGTGGGTACCTTCCCAGATGGCTCCAAAGCAGTAACACAGACTCTGCTTTCCAGGGAGACCTCCTCTGACCTGCAGGCCCTATGCTAGTCTTCCTCATCACCAGCTGCATTTTGTTCATTTGTTTACTTGTTTACCACTCCTTCCTCCCACAGCCCCGAGAGCAAACCCTGAGAGAGGGACCAGTCTCGAAAACTTGGCACATAGTAAATGTTAATTAGCTTCCCCTCCACCGCCCTGGTGGGTAAATAAATAAATAATCTAGTTAAGAATGCAAAAAATAATACCCCCCAACCAGCGAGTGGAACTGGAGAGAGGCAGATCCAGGACCTGGCTCGTGAGGCAGACATCACCAATCAAACACAGCATATTTGATTCCAGGGAGCGCCCCCTGTTCCCACAATGAGCCCCCCCATCCCCAGGAGGAAGTGTACAGTCCTTCTTGAGAGCTGATGTGAGAAGGATGAGGGTACAGGGTACAAGTCATGAGTAAACTGGCAGCACAAGGGTGTGGCCCTTGAGAATGCTATAAGGGTCAGGAGGGCTTCCTGGAATAGGGGAATAGGAAGTTCCCTATTCCCTGAAAGGTAGGAATAATCTTCTAACATTGGATGCACTGGAAGTGTGTCAGGGCCACACCCTGTGTGTGGGTCCAGCACTGTGGCAAAGCAGAGAGTTAAGAGGCCTCAGCCAGTGGGGCCTGGGGAGCAGCCTTGGGCAGAGGTCCCCCCAGGCCTGGACATCAGAGTGGACACCTGCCACTGGGCTGTCTGGGACCAGTGCATTCTGATTAAGTGAGACCTGCTTCCCCGCCCCCACCGAGGCTGCCTGGGTGGCACGAACCCCTCCCTTCTCCTCTTTCCTGTCCCGGAAGGGGCAGGAGAGGCGTAGTTTGGAGAGTGGGCAATAGTACAAATCTTAGAAGTATGATTCAAGTGGGCACATCCTGAAGACAGTGAACATCAGCTGGTGTGGCCCACTCTCCTGCCCCCAGTCAGCTCTTGCAGTGTGGCTGCCTGGCACCAAGCCGGGCCTTCTGGTCTACCAGCTGGAGGGAGAAGCTCACAGGATGTAAAGAGCGAAGTGATGAGCGAGCTATGAGCACACCCCAGAACATGTTCCTCTTGGGGAGGCAGTATGTGTTGTTTATGACAGAGGGGAGCCACAGCCCCTTTGAAGCCCCAGCAGTCTGGAAGAAACTGCTCCCATGTACTCAGCTGCCTGATGTAGCCTTTCCTGACATCCATCCAGGAAAGGTCCTCAGGCTTCTCTGACTGTCCACACCACCCTGTTTGCCCTGGGCAAACCCTCCCTGGGTTGTATCCCAGCTGGTGGGAGCAGGTGTCCCTGCTCCAGGAGCCTGTGAGGAACCTCAAGAGCAGGCCCCAAGGATGGGACTGCCATCAGCCAGGCCCTGACCCTCCACCCCCAACTACCCTGAGGAGGGCACTGAGCCTCCTACCCTGATTTCATATAAAGTGTGTGCCACGTGTGATGCCAGCGGCAGTCATGCATGTTTGTTGGAGAGATCTCAGAGATGCTCGACAAGAATGAAGAGAAAGGAGGGAGAGGGAACCAGAGGGCAGAGGCTTTTGGGGGTAGACACCTGGCTAAGCTTCCGGGGTGTGTTTGTGCTCGTGGGTTTCATAGGTGCACACAGGAGCACGTGGAAGCACACACAAGCTTGTGTGTGCACATAGGACACATACAGTTGAACACATGTGCTTGCACAAAGCGCACATGTGCAGCCCCACACACAGGGACCGCATACCCACCTGTGTGCATACACAGGCACAGTGGCACGTGTGTGCTGTAAACACAACATGGGAGGGAGTGGCTTCAATCCCGTGGGCTGCCTTGGGGCACCCGGTGTCTCCTCCTTTCCTCCCCTTTTCCTGCCGGGAACAAACTCTGCATCACCTGTCACGACCGTTCGGCAGACCTCGGGGTGAGAATCAAGCAGTTCACTCCTTGTGCATGGGCCTGGCCCGCACCTTCACTTGTACGCCCGCCCCCTCTTTCTGGCTGGTTCTGAGCCAGAGGCTCGGCCCAGAGCTGCTGTCATTGTCTCTCCCTGCTGGCCTGCTCCAGGCTTGGTCTAGGAAAGGTCCCTCTGTCTTTCCCTTCATGGCCCTGCCTTTGCTGTCTCCTGAGTACTCACACCCCAGCGCTGTCTGGTTTAGCTCTGAGGCAAGTCCCCTGCCCTGTGCTGCCTGCCTGGTCGGGGTGGGGGCAGGGGGGGGACAGGCATGAGGCCTTGCTGACCTCTGTTCTGGCGTTAGCCCCCACAGCTGCCCTGAACGTTACTGAGCCCTCATGGCTGGTTTCCATACATGCACAGAAACAGGTGCCACTGCCAACCCCCAAAACATTCCTACCTTGTCTCTCACTGCTGTCTCTGTGCCCCAGGGCCCAGATGGGGACTGTTGTCCCTTGAGCCACAGCCTGCAGGGCAGGACCAGGATAGAATTCACGAAGAACTTTTTGAGCCACTCACAAGCTTCTGGCCTCCTAGGGGCAGAAGGGGTCTGAAGGGTCCCTGGGAGCCTCATGACGTCAATGTGAATCCTCCGAGCCCTCACCGACCAAAGGAGCAGGACAGTGCTCCTCAGAAGGAGATGAGACAGATGAGGCATTTGCGGGCTCTGCCGTGGGGCTGTAGTCCAGGAGCACTGCCAGGAGAGAGACTTGCTTCCTGGCACTAGCCAGCCCCTCCAGGGCAGCCCTGACCGGTAGCGGGGGGCAAGGCCCTGGACAAAGCCATGGCAGGGTGGGATGTGTGTGTATGGGGGGACACAGTGGATGGACAGGGTGGTCAGCCAATGAGGGGGCATTTGAAGGGCTTCTTTTAGCCGCCTCAGGTCCCGGATGCCCTTGGGAGGAAACAGCCCGTGTGTGCAGTAAGGAAAGAAACACCGCACAAGGAGACGGGAGCCAGGCTATGGGGCCGAGGGCATTAGCTCTCCGCATGGCAGCTTTGCAGGGGTGAGTGGAGCTGTCTCTGATTTTTGCAATGGTTCTGTGACATCCCCCATCCGTCACGGGTCCACACCCCCTGGAGCCTGCGCGTAGTCAGTGCTGATCCTGGACAGGCCGGGGGGTTCAGGGCTCCTTCGGGGGAGCATCGCCTCCAGCTCACAAGCTCCCCAGGTGCCAGGCCAGCCCAGGAGCACCCCACGCTATCTGCATCCACCCAAGCACCCAAGTCATCTGTGGCTCTCAGCAGTGTTGAGGAGGGTGGGGGATGGGGAAAGGACGCTGGGCAGCCCGTCGAGAGGGGTGGCCTGGCCTGGGGCTGCTGCTCAGCTGTCAGAGTCCGGGCGGGCCATGTGCTTCCTCTGCTTCCCAGGCCTGTGTCCCACACCTCTGTCTCCCGCAGCTCCGCAGGACACCCAAAAGTCTCACCCGCCCTCTTCCCATCTGCTGCCTCTCCAGGGCCAGTGCCCGCATCCAGGCTTCTGACAGCTGGACCCCTTCACAGGAAGGAAGATCTCTGGGGACCCCCCAGTGCTGTCCACGGAACCAAGCCCCTGAGTGTTAAACCTGCTCCAGTCTGGCAGGAATTGAACCCTGGGAAGCCGCTAACCTCCTCAGTAGCTGCCACCTCCACACTTGTTGAAGGGGCTGGGCACCTTCAGTGATGGGTGATCGAGGGCGTTTCCCCCCGCCCCCACCACCATGCTCAGGGGGACCCTCTCTCTCCTCCGTGCACCAGAGCAGCCTCCTCAGGCCCGGCTGAGGAATGTGCTAGAAGGGAAGGCTAGGAATGAGTGGATTTGCTCAGGCCAGCGCCCTGAGAGGGTTTGGGGAGCCTGTGGACAGGCAGGGAAGGCCTTGCTTGGCTTCCAGCAGCCATGTGGGACTCGCTTCCCCTCACCGCCTGCCTCTGACTGGGTCCTGCGCCCACTGTGGGCCCAAGGCCGCTGCTCATGGATCCGGGGTCACCCAGGCAGGCAGCTCCCCCTTTGCTTTGGAGCTGCTCAGTGCAGTGGACACTGCTCAGAACTGGGGTCTCCCCTGAGCCCCTGTACTCTCTGCCTGTGTGTCTCTGGAAGGACAGACATGGATATTCTCATGGCCAGGGCTCGCTCTGTCCCTCTCACCCTCAGGCCAGGCCTGCATCCCACCAGGGAAACCCATCTACATCTCTTCCTTTCCTGGAAGAACAGAGGGACCCTCTCTTTGTCCCCCTGAACCCTGTGCTGGGGCAGAGACTCCCAGGTCCAGGACCTCTAGGTCCTCCCAGCCACCAGGCTCTGCCCAGCCTAACATCCTCTGGGTCTGGCCAGGCACCTGGAGGCTGTGCCTCAGACATAGGCCGAGTGGGAGTCACTTGGGGTAGGGGAACGAGGGTGCCTGGTAGGACGTCTGGAGGTGGGCGTCTTCTAGTGACTCTCCAGGCTCTCCCAGGAAAATTAAGGTGGGTGGGAAGCCAGAGAGAGCAGTGGTCTGGGACCATAGCAGCTGGCCTGGGGGGACCAGGAAGGATGGGTTCCTTAGCCAACTGTGCGGAGCAAAGGCCCCACTCCCTGCTAGCGCAGGGGACACGGACCCCCTGCCATGCTGTGGGTGCCTGCTAACTGAGAGGCGCAAGTTGCCTTGTTCCCAGAGTCCCCCGGCCCTGCCTGCCCTGTTGCTGGGCTCCTACTTAGTCCACCTTGCCCCTTGGCCCCCCCGCCTGAGCTTAGAGGGGCCCGCAAGCAGAGGACATAAGGCACTGCGTGAGGGAGTGGAACTGCACTGCAGTTAGATGACAGCTCTGTGGTCAGCTGAGGTCCCCTCTCTATCCCGCAGTCTGCTGGTGGAGCAGTGACCTGGCTGGGGTGTTGTGATCCATACAGGTCAGGAGCTGGTACATGCTGTTAGTTATACTCCCACACTAGCTGGTTCTGGTGGTGAGTTACACACTCTTGGTGAGTTACACTCTTGATAGTTGTACTCTTGGTGAGTTAAATAAGGGTGGTGAGTTATATACTTTTGGTCAGTTACACACTCATGGTGAGTTACACTCTTGGTGAGTTATCCCTATTGGTGAGTTACACACTCTTGGTAGGTTATACAGCCTAAAATTGAATATTGCTGGTCAGTTACGCACGCGGGCCAGTTGCATATTAGTGGTGGGTTAGCTCACTTCTGTTCATCAGGGCCAAGTGGCGTACACGGAGTTAGGAGAAACCTGTGATTCCTGTCCTGTTGGGGGAATCGCTTACTTAGGCAGGCATAAGAGAGGGACATCTGAAGGGTAGGCTGGACCCCTTCTTCTGATGTCCCCCCGCTTTTTGCTCTGTTTTGTCTCAGACCATCAGTGGTGCGTTTGCTTTGTAAGTTACTCTGGAGAGGATTGGCAGCAGCTCAGGAGAGCTGCAGCGCCTGCACGGCTGCCCACTGCCCAGCAAGTCATGCCACTGCCCCAGGTGTGTGGGGACAGGGGCAGAGCCAAGATTCTGCCTCTCACCACTCCCTGGGAGCCAGGTAGCTGCCTGGAGCCCACAGGTGTGCTAGAGCGTGGACACCCCGAGAGCTCAGGTTGTCACAGGCCCCTGTGGTGGTTGTTGCAGTGACCAGGGTCTCACACACACAGTTGGGTTTAGTGCTCACCGTGGGTTGCAATTGTGGTGTTCACACGCTCTGGGTTATGGGATGCTGAGATTGCACAGCTTTTGTGGAGCTGTTCCCAGGTGGCAGTGCCACCAGGATCACACCTGATCCATGGGGCTGTGGCATACCCTAGTGGCAGGGGCCGAACTTGTAACCTCACACCCGTAAGACAGGGGCTCTGCCATGCCCCAGGCTTGGCCCAGGGTTTACAGGGGTCTGAGCACAGGTGGAAGTAGGGACACTGCTTAAGGCCTGTTACCCGCTGAACTCATGTCCCATTTCCTGTCTGTCCCAAGCATCTGTGTCTGTACAAATGTCCATGTCAGTGTCATTCGGAGGTCAGGACTTCTGCTGTCCTCATGACCTTTCCCAGACTGGGTTGCATGGCTGTTCTGGCCTCAAGTATAGCTTTACTGTCTCTTCCTAGGTGCCTAGGTGCCTCTGTATTTCTAGAAACTTCCTAGGTGTCTCCGTCTTTTGAGAAACTTTCAGCAGAAGTCTCCTGTTCTGGCTGTATTCCCCCCACCCCTCAACCCGGCTTCTTTACTTTTTGTGTTTTAGTTTTTATTTTGGGGCCATACCCTGTAGAGCTCAGGACTTATTCCTGGCTCTGTGCTCAGGGGTCACTCCTGGAGGGCTCTGGGGACCAGATGTGGTGCTGGGGATGGAACCCAAGTTGGCCATGTGTAAGATAAGCGCCCTGCCCACCAGACCATCTCTCCAGCTTTTCCTTTACTTTCTGGAACTGACCCTGGCAAGATCATGGGGTCCTATGCTGGTCCCCACAAGCCCTCTCCATGAGATCTTTATCAGGTGCCCTGACCCGCTCACAGTTGGTGGCATGGTCACATCCTTGGCAAGACTCAGCAGTGGCAGGCCTGGGCATGGAGACTGAGCTCAGTACAGGTTCCAAAGGAGAGCGTGTCCTCCTGCCTGCGGGGGTGGGCACTCTGTGGGGCTGGTGGGCAGAGGGTTCTCCTACCCCCAGGGGAGCAGGCAAGGAACCGCCTGTGACTGTTCCGAAAGGTGCTGAGGGGTCACACATCAGCCACTTCCTCTGAGTGGGCACATCTAGAACTTCCACGTGAATTTCCTCATTCAACGTGGTGATGATCTTAAAGGGCGCAGAGACCGCCCAGTAGGTAGACTAGGGCAGAGGAAGGCAGGGCAGACCCTCGGCGGACTTTCCCAGGACCTGCAGCCCCCTGGGTACTCTGGAGACAGGCCCATGGGTGGGTAGGCATGCTGGGAAAAGCTTCAAAGCGGGGTGAGCTTCCAAGCGGGGTGTGTGCTGAGGTTTACAGCCCTTGGCGTTGCTGTAGGGCTTCAGCAGAAATTTCTCCTAGCAGAGAAAGTGTGTGGCTCAGAGGTGGGGCAGCAGACTCTGGAGAGGAACCCCTGTCTTCACAAACCTGCATCCTCTGCGTGAGGCTAAACATTGGACCTGGTAAGCTTGTCACTCTGCAAGACACAATAATCTCTCCACGAAGGCTCAGCCTGGCAGCCAGGGGGATCCTGGGCAGGGAGCAGCGGTGCCATGAGACTGCTGGGCGGCTATCCTGGACCTCTGCCTGCCGGTCCCCCAGGGCTTGTTCATGAACCCCCCATTTCACCTCCGGGGCTTCTCCCAGCGCTCTCTGGGCACCTCCTGCTCCTACTGTTAAGGGGGAAGCTGAGACTATCCCTGGTTCGCCCAGCTGCCTCCCAAGGTGGCTGCAGTTCCACATGGTTCACAGGGGGCGTGAGTCTATCCGTGCTTGTTTTTTTCCCACCCAAATCCCCAGCTTGGACTGGGGACCAGCACCTAACAGGAATCCTTGCGAGCGCCCGCGCTCCCGGGGGCGCAGTGACGCCTCACTGTGCAGTATATTAGGACCACCCACGCCTGTTTCGGATTAGTGCCCTCCGCAGAGGCAGCTGCCGCGCGTCCCCCACGCTCACGCCGCGGCGAGGCCGGGCAGAGCTGTGCGCGCAGCGGCCGGCGGGGCTGTGTGGAGCGAGCGCCCCCGTCCGGGGAGGCATCGCGCCGAGTAACGGCCAAGCACCTGCAGCCATTTGCAGGGCACCGCGACAGTGAGGTGAGGCTAGGGAGGAGACAGGGTGGCGCGCGGCATCTCGCCCGCACCGCCGATCCCCTCCCGGGCCGACCCCTTTGCCTAGCGGCGCTGTCCGCGCTCACCCGGCTCTTCCCCCGCCCCCCCCTGCGCCCTTGCACGCCCGTCAGGTGCCCACCCCCTGCCCCAGCGCCCCTGCATGCCCGCCGGGCTCTCTCCCCAGCGCCCCTGCAAGCCCGCTGGACGCTCTACTCCACCGCGACCCTGCACGCCTGCTGGACGCTCTACTCCACCGCGCCCCCGCACGCCCGGCGGGCGCTTCCCCCACCCTGCGCACCCCTGCACGCCCGGCGGGCGCTTCCCCCACCCCACGCTCCCCGCACGCCCGCCGGGCGCTTCCCCCACCCCGCACCCCCTTACGCCCGCCGGGCGCCCCCCCAGCCCCACCCCGACCCTTCCCTGCAGTCCACCGCGCGGTCCCGCCCCACTGCGCCCCACCGCCTGCCCCCCGCCCCCGCTCTGCGCGCTGGCTCGTCCTGGAGCCGATCGCGCGGTCCCTCCCTGCGCGCCACCCGGGCGGCCCCCAATGTCCCTCGGCCCCGCCCCTGGTGCGGCCCGCCCCGCGGGGGCAGCGAGCACGCGGGAGGCGAGCGCGGGGCAGTGGGTGGCCGCGGGGCTGGCAGCCGGCGCTGGCTCTCTCGGCGCGCGCGGGGGGACCCGGGCCGGAGCAGGCAGACAGGATGTTTCTGGAGCCCCAGGTAGGGCTGTGGCGCGGGGCAGGTGCGGGCGGCGGGGCAGACGGCCACCGCGAGGATGCGCCGCCTGGGCAGCCTTCCCCCCCCACCCCCGTAACAGTAGGACCCTCGGGGTCGGGGGTCCCTGCGCCGCCGAACTGGGGAAGGACCGCTGACCATCCGCGGAGGGGGCTCTTCTGCTGGCCACGGGCAGCCAGCCGTGGGGCACCACCACTCCCCTTACGGTCCCCGCAGGCACCTGCTGTCAGGTGGGCGGGACCAGGGGCTCGGAGCCCTGCGCATAGGCCAGGCTGCCCCTTCCGGCGTGTCCTGCAGAGCCCCTTGGTCAGCTGTGGTCCCGGTGGTCATCTGTGGCCCAGCGGATCCGATATAAAGCCCTGAGGGGTGAACCGAGCCGGGGTTCGGGACAGCAGCCTCAGCAGCCAATTGGGGCAGGGGAGATCTCTCTGGGGGCACCTGCTTGGAAGCTCCCCCCACGTCCCCGAATCGTTTCCCGGACGTGAGGGGCTGGGGACCACCTGTTTGCCCTGGAGGAGGAGGTGCTGGAGAGGAGGCGGCATGAAGTAGGCAGGGGAGCTGCGTGTGTGATGTGTGGGCGAGAGTGAGTGGAAGTGCGGGCGTGTTTATATATGGGGAGTGAGAGGGAGGGAGGGGGTGGACTGGCCGCAAATGCCTGTTTAAGGAAAGTGAAGGTCCAGGGTGAGGGGCGCTGCAGGCGCCGGGGCTGGGGTGGGGTGTGTGTCAAAATTCCGACAGGAAAGGGGGAGACCCACCCTTCATCCCTTGCGGGCTGACGTGGTGCTGCATTTCCACCGCTGTTCATCAGACTCTGTCTTTGAGTGGTGCAGCCTGGTGCCCTCTTAGAGGGGAACCGAGTAAGTCAGAATCAGAACCCCAGGACTGAAGGAAAGACCAGGGCAGAAGGGGGCAAGGGGGCGCCAGAGAGTCTCCACTCCTGGACAGCCTGTGGCGCCCAGCGCTGTGCGCCTCCTGGGGACCAAACACATCACAGTGCCTTCACCCCTGCAGAGTGCGCACCTTCCAGCCAGGGAACAGCGAAGCACAGTGAATGAAGCAGGGCGTGTTCCGTGGCCCAGAGGGGCCACAGAGAAGGAAAGCAGGAAAGGGGGGCGAGTAGGACATAGGAGGGCGTCACAGTTAGGACGGTTCAGGAGGGTCTGCAGTGAAGAAACACCCCCCACATCCAGAGCACAGAGCAGCACAATGGACGTGTGGCTTGTCTGTGTCTGCCAAGGGCTGGCAGCACCCTGCTCCCGGCTCTCTAGCAGAGCCCCGGCCCATGGGTCCCACGCACAGCAGACTGTATTCGCTTTTTGTGGTTCCACCTGGATTGCACAGGCCACTTTCATGTGCTGAGCTTGAGCTGGGGGAGCCCAGGCAACTCCAGGCTTCAGGCATAAGGCCTGACATCACCTGACTCCGGTCCAGCATCTGGAATCACGTGACCTGCTGAGCATGGAGCATCCCTGGAAACCCTGGGGTGACCCAGTTGGTCCCTGGCACCATAGGCCCCAAGCAGCAGCAAAGGATCCTGGGACTGTAGCTCAGAATCACCCTCCTGGGTGGCTGAATATTGCTGGATAGGGTCCCTGGGTCCCCCTGAGCACTGCTTGGGAGCCCCCACCCCTCTAAAGAGGAGGCTCAGAGCTCCTCTAAATCTGCCTTGGACCAGGAATGCCAGTCCCTGATGAGCTGGCACGCAGGCCCCGGCCTGCTCGGCACTCGGTATACTGACCACAGAGTGGGGGGTTTCTTGAGGGAGCTCCCAGGGCCAGCTCACCCCGGGGACATGTCTGTGCATGATGCGGGGTGTGCAGTGGGCAACTTGCCGGGAAAAGACAGTGCTTGGCTTTCTGTGTCCAGGGGCAGGCCTGGATGTCTGCTGCTCGGGAGCCCCACAGGGAGGGTGGGAGGGACGCAGACCAGGCCAGCAGTGTGAGGAGGAGGCCTGTGGGAGCACTCTGTGGGAGCACTCTGGGTGGGGGTGGGGAGACCCCGTCACTGTGGGGAAAGGATGCAGGGCATGCAGTGGGGCAGCAAGTAGGGGAGGGGGACAGTTTGACACCCTGGTGAGGCCCGGGGCACTGTAGTTAGGGAGAGGTCTGTCCCGGAGTGCTAATGTGAGACCCCTGTCCTGCCTGGCGGGCCCCTTGCTGCCTCCTGGCTGCACTGCCCAACTCTACACAGCCAGGCCCCCCTGTGTAGACCCCTACCATGCTGAGTCAGCCTGCTTGGGCCACCCTTGCTGTGGGCCATCAGGGAGAGTCAAGGGAGTCCTTGTGTCCCGTGTCCACCTGGCTGCCGTGTGCATGGGAAGATCAGGGGCAGGAGCACTGCCTGTGGGTAATATACCCACAACCTGCGGGGACTGCGCGGGTACGGGTGGGCCTGCCAGTCTGGGGGATGGCTTGAGAAAGAGTCACACAATAGTTTGGGATAGGGAGACGTCTGAGATGACAGCTGGTGAAAGATGCTTGTCCCCCGACACCTGGGAGCTCCCTGGAACTCACCTCTGAGGGAGCCACTGATTGAAGGCCAGCCTAGGGTTGGTCAGATCTGGGCTGGCAGCCAGGAGACCTAATCCATCTCCTGGCTCTTCCTCCTGACCCCAATCATCTTTGGGAAGCCCATTATAAAAATTACTCCCTCCAGGAAGCCCTCCCTGATTTCTCTCTCACTAGTTTATTCCTTTATCCCCAGGCTTCCTGGGCACCCAGCACACACCCCCATTCCCACGGAGCTCACACTGCACAGTAAGGTCGTGTCTGTCTCCAGGGGCAGACAGCGGGCCTTGTGGAACAGTCTACTTTGGTGTGTATGAGCCAGGCAGGCCAGCTGGGTGTTATTTGATTTCCCTCCTGGTTTTGTGGGGCAGGAGACTGACGAGGGGCTAATGTTTACCTGAGTGTGGCTGGGAGGACAAGGCTTAGGGTTGGCTTCCAGGCTAGGAAGGCTGTGCCCTGCCAGGGTCTGGACAGCCTAAGAGAGTGAGCCCTAGGGTGGGCAGTCGGTTGTGGGTGTCTGGGTGATGGTCCCCGGGATCTCTGCTGTGGTCCATTGCTTCTTTTCCGTCTCTCAAGAGCGCCGTCCCCTGTGGCATCACTGCCACTGGACGGCCCGTGGGGTTTCTCTGACAAACCCGCAGGCGCCCCCACCGCAGTCTCCGCCTCCTCAGAATCACCCCAGCCCCGCTAACAGCTCACTCTCGCCTGCCAAGCCTACGACATTTCCCAAATGTCAGCGTGGCTGCTCTCCAGAGCCACCCCCTGCGAGTGAGTGAGCGGGTGAGTGAGCGAGCATGAGTCACAGGACCTGGGAGCACGTGAAGGTGTTGGGCTCCTTCAACCCTCACCAGCTCGACATGCCAGTGACTCAGGAGGAAACTGGGGCCCCTCTGAGGTCTAAGTCTGCAGCCACGCTGCAGGAAGGGGAGCGGCAAGGGGCACCAGCTTTCATTCTGGGTCAGCCCTGGCCCTGGCCTCCCTCTGGGCACCAGAGCAACATCCTTACAAAAGGGAAGGCAGGAAATGGGCAGTTTCAGGTCCATGGTTCACACTCATGGATATATGGCCAGGAACGGGGGTAGCTGGTAGGAACAGCGTGTCTCAAGCCAGTGGCTGGGAGGCCTACAGAACAAGAATGCAGGGGGACCTGCACACATTATGTGTGCACACAACACACACACACACACACACACACACACCTCACTTTCACTGGAATATCAGTATATTAGTCCCTGGAAAGTACATGTATACCCTATTGGACCTATTGGTGCTAAGAAAAATGTTTGTTATTAGGTAATTGAATTCTCTTATTGTTGCATTTTATTATTTAAAAATTTAAAAACATTTTTGAAGCATGGCAGTTTCCTGTACTGTTAACGACAGGGTTTCATGCACACCGCGTTCCAACACCGCCCCCTCCGCCAGAGTGTCTGCTCCTGACAGATTTTTAGTTTGACTTTCCGGAAAACCCGTGAAATTAATAATATTCCCTGCACATAAGGAACATTCTACGTCTTTGTTTCTAATGTATCTTTTGCTTCTTATTGTGCTTTCTAAGAGCTGCAGAGCAACATTAAATAGTAGCAGTAGTCCCTGGCTTGGTCTTTATGTTAATGAGAAGGCCTCTCATGTTTTATTGTTCAATCTGAAAATGGCCCTAAATTACTAATAGATATTCCTCTCATCATGAGCCGTGGGCTCCGTTTCTACATTAATTGCCAAACGTATACACCAAGAATGGACATTTCTTTTCATCAGAGGCTTTCTTATATCTAGCAAAACCATCAAATTCCTTTCCTCCTTGGGCCTATTAATGTGTTGACTTATTAGTTTCTTTGAGCTAAATCATCCTCATATTCCTGGAATAAATCCCACTGGGCCAGGCTTGACTGTGCTTTAAAATGTTACTGGGTTCATTCCACTGATGTGTTGCTTAGGCTATTTTTCATATATTTTCATAGGTAAGAATTTATATTCACTTTTCTACTAGGGGACATATTTGTCACATTTATAAATCATGGTTATGTTAGCTTCATAAAATGAATAGGAAAGGTTTTCAATATGAATTGTATAGTTGGAATAGTTTAAATAGCATATAAAATTATCTTAGTCTCCAAGGCTTGAAATAATTCATTTTAGGAACTGTCTGGGCCAGGGTTTGCTTTCATTTCTCCCTGAGGTTCAGTTGGCTGTCAACTTATTTAATTTGTACTACGGTTATTGGTCTTTTTTGGGTTCTAAATGTTTTTAGTATATTTTAATATTTTGGTTATTTATATTTTCTAGTTAATATTCCAGTTCAAAATGCTTTTAGACCTCTTAGCACAAATTTACAAATAGTTCTTTCTTTTAAAGTTTGTTCTCCATATCTGATATATGTGGTTAGATTCCTTTTTCTTTTCTCTTCTTCCTTTTTTTTTTTGCCTTTATAATAAAATAAAATGGCCCCTTCTCATTTCTGCTCTCTGCGGTTCCTGCATTTCTTCACTCTTTCTTTTCCTATCTTTCTCTTTCCCCTTCTTCCATTCCTTCCATTGATTAGGACTGCCAGAGGTTTATCTTAATTTTATTTTCAAGGAATCAGTTTTTGATTAATCAGCCTGTTTTTTTTTCTTTAATTAAATCCACTAATTTACCTTTTGGCAATTCCATCTCTTGGTTTGCTTTGCTGTAAATATGTTTTGTTTAGACACACTTTTTATTTTTTTTTTGAATCAAATGTTTCATTCATTGGTTTTACATTTTTTTTGCTTTACTTAAAATACAGGTATGCTCTGCTTTTCCAGAGTTTGCATTACACCATTTCATTCCTGTGAAAGATCTGCCGTAGTCTACCTGCTTTTGGCACCAAAAGGAATCGAAAGAGGATGGTCACTTTGATAATGAAAAGTGGAAACGGGCAGGGGGACATGGCTCAGCTGGTTTACGCTTTGTCTTAGGAGGTACAGAATGTGGGGGATTCCATCCCCTGTCCCACCTGGTTCCCCAGTCAATGCGCAGGAGTAGGTCCTGAGTGTCACTGGGTGTGGCTCAAACACCAGAAAGAAAAGTGAAAATAGTGTTTAGCTCCTTCCTGTTAGGCTGTTTCTGCTTAGGAAAGTTCTTTGTGCCCCACGCTGCTTTCAGATAGTGGGGAAAGTGGCATACTGACATCTATGGTTTTATTTCCCCCCCTCCTATTTTAAATTGGCCACATCCACATTTTTAAAAGGTGTTTTCTTAGAAGTTTTTATTTTTAAATGTCTGACTGTCTGCTGTCATTGGAGTGGTTCTTTTTTTTTTTCTTTTTTTGGATCACACCTGGTGATGCTCAGACCTGACGATACTTAGAGGTTACTCCTGGCTCTGCACTCAGGAATTACTCTTGGGGGTTTTCTGGGGACCATATGTGATGCGGGGGATCAAACCTGGGTTGGCTGCATGCAAGGCAGACATCCTCCCTGCTGTACTTTCACTTTGGCCCAGTCATTGAAGTCTTGATTGCTTCTTTAACCCAGAATGATTTAGCAAAGACTTTTTCAATCATGTGGATGACTTTGGGGAGACTCTTTACTTATTAATGAGTTGTGCTATACTTTGGCCATGCCATTCATTAATTAAGCTGTGGCCATTTCATTCAGTCACATTTCCTAGGCACATTTCCACGTAAGAGTTCTTTCATGCTGATCATGGAGCTGAATATGCCCACGGGAGAATGGGCCTGTGTCCAGGGTGTGTGTGTATGTGTGTGTGTGTGTGTGTGTGTGTGTGTGTGTGTGTGTGTGTGTGTTTGCCTTCATTGTTCTCACCCTTCCCACCATGCATCTCAGTCTCCATCACTTGTCAGCAGTAAGTTCTAGCAACAGGGATGGGGTCCGTATGTCAGGTCCATGAAGGGGAGCGCCCTGCTAGGCGAGTGAGTGCCTGGCTCAGCTGGGAGCGGTGGGCTGGGAGCTCACCTGTTCCAGCCCAGCTCACTTGGGCTGTCCTGGCTGTGCCCTGCCAGCCCTGTGGCCTCCTGTCCTTGACATCCCAGGTGACACGGCAGCTGGAAAGGGCTGTGGTGAGGTGTGAGTGGGAAGCCTTCCCCAGAGGTCTTGCTGGAGCGAGGCTGCTATGTTCTTGCACGGAGAGCATAGGCTGAACTGCTCAGTCCTCAGCCCAAACCCCTGTCATGTGTGCCAAGCAGGGGTGCCTTCTGGGCTGGGCCTTGTCTGTCCTGCTCTCCCCTCCCCCCAAGCTGAGCCCACGTCCCTTAGTGTCTTGTCACAGTCCTCACCCTTGCTGGGTTCACCCTGGCACTCCAGTAACCCCCTATTGGCCCCTTCGATGCCCCTGGGCCAATGGGCCTCCAGCTGGAAGGTTGAGGTAGCTGCCATGGCAGTGGCAAGTGCAGTGGTACATGTGGGCAAGTGCCCGGGCGCGGCTGTCTCTCCTACTCTGGGACGCTGGCTGGTTCTGGGCCCCCGGGCAATGGGACAGTGTGTGTCCCGAGATCTGCCTGTGGACTTGAACAGGGATGGGGTGTGGAGGGGGTGCACTCTTGCTGGGAGGTCATGGCAGGAAACTCCTGCGCTCTCCACACAGAGCAGTGGGGTCCCAGAGGTGTCACTCTGGGCCGCTGCCAGGAAGACGAGGAATTATTTTTTATTTGTTTTTAAACACACAAAAAAGTCATTGCTCAGCCTAATTAGACACCGTTTAGGAAAAAAAAAAAAGAAAGAAAAGAAAGAACTGCCCTGCCTCTCCTCCACCTGGGCCCTGGCCCCTTGCCCCCACCCTGGGCAGCTTTCGGGATGGAGGTTTCTGCTGGCTGTTCCTCTGTTCGCCGTTTTCTCACCAAGGGACTCAGAATCCCAGATTCCTTGAGACCCCCCCCCCGTCCATCATGCCCAGATACCCACCTCCCCCCATTTGTTCACGCCCCGGTCCCCTGGTTCTGTCCTCTGCTGATACTGCAGGTTGGCTCCTGCGGCTGTGCAGGGGGGCCTGGTAAGCCCTGAAACTGGGAGGAGTCGTGTTGTGTCTTCACACCCCAGGGGCAGGAGGCCCAGCAGCCTCCCTGGTAGGTCTCTCTGGGGTCTAAAGCGGTAGCCCCAGGTGGGAAGGGCCCCCAGAGACAGATGGTTAATTATGGGCAGTGGTCTGCAGCCTGTCCCTGTCCTTGGTTTCCAGAAATGGCAGTACCGGCTCCAGGTTGCTCTCAGGTTTGGGACCCCTCTGGCCCGGCTTGCAGAAGGCCAAGAGGGTCAGTGTTGTGCATGCAGCGACCTTGCGTGGCCCTGGTGGATTCTGCCTGAGCAGATCCCGGAGCGACTGAGGGCAGTGGCAAAAGGAAAGGGGGACCCTGGCACCCCCGAGGCCAGCGAAGGGCAGAGTCTCTCCAGGCCTGCCTCCTATCTCTGGGGGAACCTCTCCAGGCTCCAGAATGGGATGCTTCTGATGAACAATCACATTCTGTCCCCAGAGTGGCCACCAGAAGAAGCTGACAGGACAGAAAGGGTGGAAAGAAGGAGGGAAAAATAAGAGAGAAATAAACCTCCAACCTTGGCAGAATTTGCACTGAAAAGTGTAAGGAGACGGCAAGAGTCCGTCAGTCAATTCACAGAGTAATTGGGAATAGGAAGGAATTCAGAAGGAGAAATGAATCACATGCCTGGGACAAAGCTCACATTATCAGCTCGGCTGTGGAACGGGAGCCTGGGAGGGCTGGCGGCCCTGTCCCCATGGCAGCCACCTCTGGGCCCACCCAGCCCCTGTCCTGCCCCACAACCCAGACCTCGACCACTCCCACACTTTGTACCTCTGGTCTCTGAAGCTTCATCAGAGGCAAATGCCATGTCCTGGTCCTGCCCACCCTCCCGCCATGCTTCCTTGCCTGGCAGAAGGGAGACAGGGAGCTGCAGTGATGGGGCAAGTCAGGGCCTCCACAGGGCTTGTGGGATCCAGAGTGGGCAGGATGAAAGTCTCCCCACAGAGCCGTGTGGGTCCTGCCTCTCTCCACCTGGGCAGGTCCCCTTAGTCTAGTGCCAATTTGGATCCCCCTGGCCCCTGCCAGGACGGGCCCAGGTACTCAGCCCCGTGGACCTGCCCATCAGGAAGCAGTGGCAGCTTCTCCTGACTTCTCTGTAAGGGATGCCCACTGGTGGTCCTGAGCCCCCAGGGCTGTGGGTCACTGCAGCTCTGATCCCACCCGGACCGCGGGTCAAGCAGGATTCGGGCTTGGTGGCTGCTGAGGAGGACTCAGTCTCCCCACTGGGCCTAGCCCACGGAAACCCCCAGCCCATGCTTGTAGTCAGACCCCCAGGACCTGGAGCCTGTTGCCCCCACCACACACCAGACTGGGGCGTCGTGGCACTTGGGACACGAAGAGAAAGACAAGGCCATCACCCAGCAGGTGTCCTTCCGTGGCTTCCCTGGGCAGGAGAGAGCAGCAATGGATGGGCAGCAGGGGCCAGGGGCTCCTGGGCAGCTGAGGACCTGAACCCTGGAGTTTGATGCAGGCCTGGTACCCCCTGGGGCTCTCGGAGGCAAGATCATGTTGGCTGGGTCCTGGCTCCTGGAAGTCTCTTTTCAAAAACAAACAAACAAACAAACAAACAAAACCACACCCTTTAAAATTGAATCACTGTGAGATACACAGTTACGTTATTCAGGATTGGATTTCTGTCATAGGATGTTCCAATACCCATCCCTTCACCAGGGTACATCTCCCACCCCCAATGTCCCCAGTTTCTCTCTGCCACTATCTCCATGCCCCCCCAGCTGCCTCTATGGCAGACACCCTTCTTCCTCTCTCTGTCTCTGTCTCTCTCTCTTATATCCAGCCAATGTGCCTAAGAACTGCGCAGTGGATTATTCACCTGCACCCTCTGCAGGTGACACTAAAGATGGCAGGTCCAGGGCCACTCCTGGGCCTGAGCCCAGAGAAAGCAAGGAATCCCGGCGAGCTGTTTCAAGAGGGGGCCGGGGGTAAAGGAGAAGTGGGGAGAGGAAGGAGGAGCTGAAGACGCTATCCCTAGAGACCCTGGAGTCTCCCGATAGTAGTGGATCAGAACATAGCGCCCTCTCCCCAAGCACCCCTCACTTCCAGTTCCCTGCAAGGTGCTGGGGCCCCGGAGGCACTGCCAAGCTGTGGCTCCCGGCCCTGCCCTGGCACTGCATGCTTTGCTGTGTTTTCTGGTCTGTGAAGAGTTGGGGAGCAGCGGGACCAGGGCAGGGAAGATGGAGTGATACGGCACTAGCAGGGCGGCCAGCTCTCCCGCTTTCCTGGCCAGCTTGGAGATGAAGACAGGCCTCTGGCCACGTGCTGGCGGCAGTGGGATGCCCTCGAGTAGCCGGGCTGGGCCTCACCGCCGAACTTCCGTGTGCCTCTGCCCACCCCACCCTCCGCCCCATGAGGCTGGAAGGCCCTGGGAAGGAGCACCCAACTCTGAGCACCCAACTGCCGACCCTCCCGGCTCCCTGCTTTGCTCAGAAGCCAGATCCGTCAGCCGCAGTGGTTCAGCAGTGGGGCGCTAGCACCTCCTCATGGCCGCCTTCTGGAAGGGCAGCCCCGCAAAACCCCTGCTTTGCACCACAAGGTGTGGCTGGAGCGTCCAAGAAACTGGCCCAGACCTTCTTGGCCTTAGGGACCCACTCAAACAGCGAATGGTACTGCCCTGGGGGTGCTGGAAGGTTTCCGGGGTGCAGTAGTAGCCTTGGGTACAATGAGGGAGGTGTTTTCTGTATTGGGGGGGGGGAGCGCTGAGTGATGTTTTTCATAAAAGGGGCCAGTAGGCCAAATAAGGCTGAATGTTAAATGAGTAAAGGTTGACCCAGGGGTTTGCCCCTAGTGGCAGGAATGTGGGAAATTTGGCACTACCCGCCCCCCACCCCCAAAGAGCGATAAAACTTTGAAGTTCACAGCTGAGTTTGATACTGACTTGCAGCCTCCAGCTTAGTTTTCTGTTGTGTAAAGTGAGCCCCTCATTCCCCACCCCCCCACCTATCCCGAAAGCAGTTCCTTGGGTCCCCTTGCTGATCTGGGAGCCCTTCTGGACAAGATGCTTCAGACACACTGTCCTAGCTGGGAAGCTCACCCAGAGACCAGCCTGCGGCGGGTCTCATGTCTGCCGTGGTGCAGCGCCAGAGTCTATGTGGGCTCTTGTTAACATGGTCACTGAGAGGGATGGGAAGGGAGGGAAGAAGGAAGGAAGGGAGGGAGGGAGGGAGGGAAGTAGGAAGGAAGGAATGAAAAGAGGGAGGGAGGAAAGAAGGAGGAAGGAAGGAAGAAAGGGAGGGAGCGAGGGAAGAAGGAAGGAAGGGAGGGAGGGAGGGAGAATGGAGAGAGAGAGAGAGAGTGAGAGAGAGAGAGAGAGAGAGAGAGAGAGAGAGAGAGAGAGAGAGAGAGAGAGAGAGAGAGAGAGAGAGAGAGAGAGTGTGTGAGTGTGTTACCTCCTACTCCACCGCAGGGTAGCCAGGTTTGGAGAAGGAGCCCTCAAGAAGCTGACCGGGTTCATTTTTATTCGCAGATGAGGGCTGGGCTTCGCTGACAAGCCTCAGAGCCTGGCCCAGATTCTGTCCTCAGTGGGGCCTGAGTGTCCCTGAGACTTTGACGCGAGCCCCCCTCGGAGCCCTCCCGGAACTGTGGTCCACAGGCACCGCAGCCATGGAAGAACCGGCTCTGATGGGCTTTCCGGATTCCAGGATGAACCCCAGGACCAGGTCTGAGGCAGCCGTTATAAAGGCTGTCCATCAGGGGTGAGGGACCACCAGGCTGGGGACAGGGCCTGAAGCCCAGTTCTCTCCAGGAGCACTTTCTACCCCCCACCCCAAAACCAGCAGAGGGGAGGTTGGCAAGATGGGTAATTTTCAGTTGCTAATTATGATGCCCTGCAGCTTGCTGAGCTAAAAATAGCCTCGTTTTGTTGAGTAGGTTAAAAAATAGAAGCCCGCGTGCTGCCCGAGCAAGCAGCGCCCCTCGCAGAGCTGGCAGGGGCGGGGCTGGCTCCGGCTCCGCGCCACCTCCTGGCAGGGCCCTAGGGACTTGTGCCAGGCGGGCCTCCAGGGCCGTTTTTGTCCCAGTTTTCCGGGAAGCTTGGATTCTTTGCCTGACTGCCATGGAGGGGCGTCTGGGGACCCCAGTCCCTGGGGTCAGATGCGGTATGTGTGGGAACGGGAGTTTCTCCACACAGCCAGGACGAAGCCCAGCGCGGCTGCCCTGTTCTGGAGGCATGAGGAGGAAGGAGGAGAAATGAGGGGGGAACCCCAGGCAACCCTGCTCCCCCTGCTCCCGGAGCCACTGATCTGGACCCAGACATGGGGAGTGGGGCATGGGGACCTAGAAGTGACATCTGGGCACAGCCTGAGCTGAGCTGAGACCTGTCCAGCTCAATCCCACTGAGCTCCTGACGACAGGCATTTCAGGGCTCATTCAACCTTGGACCCCTGGCATCACGTTTCTCTGAAATTTCTAGAATGGCAGAGCCCAGGGTTTGAATTTTCTGGCTGTGCCCCCAGAACCTGGCCAGACAGCCTGTCCCCTGCAGGGCTGAGCAGAGGTTGCTGCTAGCGGAACTGGAGGCTGCCCCCCTCCCTCTGGGGCTGAGGTCTCCCAGCAGCTGGGGCAGAGTGGGCTGGGTCTTGGGATGGGATGGGATCCAGTGTCACCTTCCCAAGTTCTTCCCCAAGCCCCTTTGCAGTGCAGACACATGCCCCAGGTAGCCCCAGGTGGGGGGGGGGGCATGCAAGCTTGTTGAGCCCTGTACCCTCTTTCCCAGGATGGACACCAGAGGGCGGTTTGTGGTGGAGGTGAGGTGGCAGGGCAGCTGGGACACTGAAGCCCCTAGAGTGCCCCCAGGAGGGGCAGCTGTGGACACTCCTCGGGCATACTGTATCCCTTGCCCCTCTGTAGTGCCCACAGGTCTGATGGTGACCTCGTTAAGGGCTGTGGCAGTGATCTGATTTGGCCTGCACCCGCACAACCAGGGCTGGGAGAAAAGGGCCTGACCCCAGAGGGCACATGATTTCTGAGGGAGGGGTGCCCCCTGTCCCTCTGGCCCCCGTCCATGAGCCCAGCCCTGCTGCCCGCAGCCCTGCAGTGACTCGATGTCTCTCCAGCACGAACAGAGTGTCTCCTCCCCCATGTGAACTCGGCTTCACTGTTAGTGACAGCTCTTGTGGGGCCACTATTGTCCCAGACATCGGGCCTCCTCTGGGAGAGCCCCTGGCAGGTGTGTGTATGTGTGTGTGTGTGGGGGGGGGGACAGGAGGAATAGGTGCAGTGGGCAGAGGCGACCCCTTTACCCTGGCAGTCAAGCACAAGCATATCGGGGTGTGGGAGCACGAGATTGTCGGTGCCCACAGTGGCTCTGTAGGGCAGGGATGCTGGTGGCCTGGCCCAGGGATCTGGGTCTCCAGCATTGCTGCAGCTCCCGGGGTCCCCTGGAGGGATGGGAGTGGGTGCCCGGGTGTCCTGGGGCAGCTGGAGTGCGTTGTGTGTACGTGTGGGTCAGCCTTTCCCAGGCCTGGCGGTGACCCGGGTGACCAGAAGCATGTGCCTTCTATCTGTGCTGATTGGGGGTGGGGGACCACAGAGTCCCTCGCCAGCCAGAGCTGGTCAGAACATGCAAGAAAGCTCAGGGACTGAGAGGCCTCACGTCTCTGTCCATGAAGAGGCGGCAGTGGGAACTGACCTTCAGAGTCTTCTGAGGGTCCTCCGAGGCCCCCTTGCTTGGGGTGTCTTAGGCCTGCGGTAGGCACCTGAGGTCTGCTTCTGTCTGGGGATGCCTGGAATTTTCAGTACCTGCCCCCCCCCCACCTCGGTGCAGGCCATAAGAGAGGGAGAGAGAGAGAGAGAGAGAGAGAGAGAGAGAGAGAGAGA
Source organism: Sorex araneus (assembly GCF_027595985.1). Lineage (NCBI taxonomy): Eukaryota > Metazoa > Chordata > Mammalia > Eulipotyphla > Soricidae > Sorex > Sorex araneus. The sequence continues at coordinate 49,791,254 of NC_073312.1, forward strand.
GAGAGAGAGAGAGAGAGAGAGAGAGAGAGAGAGAGAGAGAGAGAGAGAGAGAGAGAGAGAGAGAGAGATGTAAACACTCAGAGGCTGCCGTTTTCTGGCAGTTTCCCCACTCAAGAGGTGCCCCCACTGTGCTGTGTTGACCCAGAGCTCCAGATCGTGCCCTTTAGAAAGGATCCTGGACTCAAGGACCAGCTTCAAGCAGCCCTTCACGGGCCTGAGCACCCGACACAGGTAATTGTTTCCTGTGCCCACCGCCCATGTGGGGACACCTGTTCTGGGTGGGAAGGCCTATTCCCGTGATGGTCATGTGCCCCCGGTACCCCCAGCCAGTCCCCACATGGCCGGGGCAACTTGTCCCAAACCAACCTCTGGAGAGGTCTTTTGGGGGCTCCTGACCTCTCATCCTCGGGCATTGGGAGCCCCCGGCACCTCTCAGGTGACAGATGTCTACGGGCTGCTCTTCTCTGAGCTGCTTTCTGGGCGAGCATCTGCAGCTGGAGCTTCTGTTCAGCACTGAGGGGTGTGGGCCGAGACAGTGCATGGACAAAGCTGAGCCTGTCCGTCTCCCGGGCACCTCTGGAGAAGCTCCGAGAAGCTTTTTACTATCTGGGGTGACAAAAGGAGATGAACCTTTGGGTCCTGGTGTGTCGGGGGTTCTAGATTGCCCCAGGTGGGATACCTGGTCCAGTCCAGGGCAGAAGGTGCGAGACCCGTGGGGGCTCGGGGTGGAGGGGATGGATAAGCTGGGGCAGCTGGCAGACTCGGCGCTGTGGAGACAGGGCAGCGATGGGCTGGCTCCAGGCCCCCAACCAGTCTCCCTTCCATTTTCTCCTGGAACTTCACAAGCCTGGGAGGGGGTAAAACAAGAAACCCTGTCCCCCACTGACAGCCGGGCAGTGTGGCTGCCCACCCAGGAGCCCCCCCCCCCCCTGGCCGCAGATAGCCCAGCCCCAGCCTCACTCCATTCAGACCATGGCAGATCTGGCAGAAACCCTGGGCAGGGGGGACTGAGGGCCTGGTGGGCGCTGGAGGCCCAGGACCAGAGCGGGAGCATGAGAAAAGAACGAGGTACAGGGTGGGGTGTGAGGCAGGGGTGCTTGTTAGCCCCTGCAGCCTCTTGGGTGCCTCTCTTGGTGCGCTGGGGAGCATCAAGCAAGGGTCCATCAGCTTGAACACTTTTCTGACGCTGGAGGGAAGTCCCAGACAGGGGGCTTGGCGGAGACGATGCCAGTGCACCCACACAGCTCCTGGCTACTCCCTGGGCCCTCCCACCCTACTGGCGTCTCCTCTCCTGGCCCTTTGGCACCCTTTGAGGCTCAGCCAAGGGGGCTCAGGGGTCTAGATGTAGGGAGGACCCCATTTCCTCAGCAGGACCCCCAGAGAGCCCAGTGGAACCAGGTATGAACCAGGCAAGTGTGGGCAGGGGGCCTCTGCCTTTAACTCAGAGCGCCAGGGTAGCCCCACCCCCTCCAGCACCTGGGCGCCTGCACACCTGGGCCTGCTTGTCCCGCCCTCCACCCCCCCCCCCCCATGTCCACCTGGCTTGGCTTCTGGGCGCCTGTGAATCACTCTCACCTGCCTCCCTGCTGGCCCTGGGGCTGCAGCTATAATTAGCAGGCGCTCCTTCTCCTTCTCGAGGCTGGGAGAAAGCTGGAGTTCCTCCGGCTGCTCCGCTGTGCCCCCAGCCCCCAGTAGGGCTGCTGCTTCGTTCAGGCCAGTGACAGGGACCTTGGGGACAAAGGTGGGTTCCACCCTAGCGCCCTACAGAAGCTGGTGCTCCTATAGAAGCTGGTGCGCCCTACAGAAGCTGCACCCTCCCATCCCCCACCGCAGCTCTGGCTCCTGTTCTGGGGGCCACCCTTGGAAGGCTGCGGGTGCACAGTCTGGAAATGGGATGCAGCTGGAGGGCCCACCCATCCTGCTTCCTGAAACCCTTGGACAAAGAAAACGTTGCTGCCCGGCTGTACTCCAGGCCTGTTAAGTCAGAATTGCTTTAGTGGGAGTTGGGCAGAGTAATTTTTTTTAAAAAAGCTTCCAGGGAAACTCTGGGCCATGGAGGAGGGTGGGGGAATGTGCAGTGGTAGCTAGAAGCACTGGCCTCAGTGAAGCGGAGGGTCCTCATTGGAGGCTGGCAATTTTTGGGATCCTGCGTCTGGGAAAGACCAGGGAGTAGCGGGGCTGCGTTTCCCTGCCCAGGTGAGGGCGCTGCTGGCCTGTGTGTGTGTGTTGGCTGGGGGGGGGGGGGGCGGGGAGGAGGGGGCGGGGAGGTTCCCCTGCGGGCAGCCGCGCTGGGACAGAGCCGAATTCCGTGCAGGAGCTTCACCCCCCGCCCCGCCCCCAGTCCTGACATCCCGGGCTGCGTCCACCGCTGCAGCTCCGGCGAGTGCGGTCGGCAAGACTTGCCTCCATCCATCACGCGTTTGATTTTCTGTCGCTGCGAGTTCAGAGGCGCCGGATTGTTCGTGATCCTCACATTCAGCCCCGGAGCGATGGGCGCCCGATTTAAGCCACGGCTGGGCTCCCTGCAGCGTCTTGAATCACCCGTGTGCGCGCCCCTCACATGGCCTGTAGGGGGCGCGAGCAGGCAGGCCTGGGGAGTTGGCCCCAGGGGAAGTGATGCTGCTTTCCAGGTATCCCGAGAACTTTGCACAGGCGCCTCGTTGCACCGGTCCAGCAGCTCTCTACAGGATGCCGGGTGTTAGGCGGCAAAGCCTGGCATAGACCCAGTCCTTGGCGGCTGCCAGGCTGCTACCATCCTGCTGTGTGACCTGGGACAGTGGCTCAGCCTGTCTGAGCCTTGCTCAGCAGTCCGTGGGTGATCCTGTAAGATTCCTGAGGGCAGTGTCATAGGATCCCTGCGGGCCGAGGGGTGGTCTTGGCTGTTGTCTGCTGGCTCTGCTGCGTGTCTCTTTCCAAGGAGGGCCCTCGGCTCTGAAGGGAGCCAGCTGGAAGCAGTGGCCGGCCGAGTCTGCCCTTCCTGGGCCGCAGCGGGAGTGGGCGATGGTGGGGCAGTATGATGACAGGAAGGGCAGTGGTGTCCATGAACATCTGGGGAAATCAAGGCTGCTTGGAAGGAGAACTGACCAGCTGCAGACAGGGATTCAAACCTGAGGGTGCTCAGAATTCCTGCCCCAGGAGAGGGGGCACTTGGCTAAATCTCTGCAGGAGACCTGCGTGTGACCCAGCAGGGCTGGGCTCTGCTACTGGGGTGGGGTGTCTTCAGGACCCGTGGGGCTCAGTGCACAGAGGGGAAAGGAGGGTGATATGGTAGGACACCTGGTCAAGGTGAAATAGCTCCAGGCAGCATCTTTGTGTTTATTTTGTTTGGGGGCCACATCCGGAGATTTTGGGGCCACACTTGGGTTGCTCAGGAATCACTCCTGGTGGTGCTTAGGGGATCATGTCGGATGCTGGGGATCAAAACTGCGTTGCCACTTGCTGGGTTAGTGCGTGCTCTGCCTCCTGTGCTCTACCAGGCAGCATCTTGAGGGGGACCCCAGGGCAGAGTAGATGCTGTGCAGGTCACTCTTGGTCCCTTGGGCTCTGCTCCTGCCTCCGGGGGATTTGGGGCCGCAGCCTGGACCCCCCCACCCCCAGAGGACCTGTTAGGTACTGGCCCTGAGGCTTCCAACCTCTTGAATTTGACTTTATAAAATGTGCTAATTAAAAAAAAAATCTAACCTTATTGAAGTAAAAGAAACATTTTGTGTGGTCTGGTGCTGGGGATCAAACCCAGGGGAAAGCAACTTTGTTTTATTTTCGGTTTGGGGGCACACCTGGGGTTGCTCAGTGACTATTCCTGGCTTGGCCATGCAGTGTTCGTTATGGAGCCCAGGTTTGTGGCACCCACGGCATATGCTCAGCCTGCCAAGCCATCCCTCCTGCCCTAGGTGACAAACGAGACCTGCCCCGTAGAAAGTGGCTGATGGTTGACAGGTGTGTGGAATGATGGCAAGAGGAAGTCATGCCATAAAGGCCGAGAGAAGCACAGCTGCGGGTGCCCGTGTGTTCATGTCCCCTCTCATATGCCTGCACCGACGTCCTTCTAGAACCAGCAACCCGGGCTCCTGTGCAGCGGGGAGCTCAGTTGCGGGGCTCTTGCTCTTCTGGTTACTCTCCCTCCCCCAAGTCCTTCTGGCCTTCTGGCTGTGGGTGGGCATGGGTGGGGAGGAGTGCTGGGTGGTCAGAGCAGGTGGGAAGTGCATCCTGGAAGTGGTGTAGAGTGTGCACGGATCCCACCTGACCACTGTCCCCACTTGTCTGGACATAGTGCTGGGCCCCCAAGAGGCAGCTGCAGGCCAGTGTGTAGGACTTGGTCCCTCTGGGTGTAGCCCTGGCTTTCGGTTGCTCCTCTGTCCACTCCCTGCAGACTGGTCTCTCTCCCTGCAGGCTGGACAACAGGGGGACATGGTCTGTGGGGCATCTGGAAATCAGTGGGCGGGGAGGGGTCATTGCAGAGGTTGGGAGCATCCACCCCCTCCCACCCATAGCCTTTATAATCAGAGTAGTCAGCTGAAAGAGAGGTGCAGGGGCAGGGGGGCTCAGAAAATTCCGATGACCAGTTCTGGTCACCAAGAGAAGCTTGGGGGTGAGTAGACCCACTGACCACCCTTGATCCCCTTTTGGACCTGGAACAATGTGATCCTAGAAGTCACCCTACAGTGTCTGGGCCTTGGGCAAAGCGTTGGGGCTTGGCTCACCCTCAGAGCTGGTGTTGGCGGCAGAGCAGCTGTGGTGTTAGGGAGCCCACCTTCATGATCTGACCCCCCAAATGGCCACTCAGATCCCATGTCAGCTGGGATCCAGCTAATCAGAAGGATGTGAGGGCAGACGAGCAATCACCTCTGGCCTCCTGGGTCAGCAGAGTCAATCTAGGAAGGCTCCCTAGAGGCAGTTACCCCTGGGCTGGACTTGGAGATCCTAGAATATCCTAGAATATCCTCCATTGACTTCCTTCTCACAAAGCCACTGTTCCGCCCCCTGAAAAAAGGAAGTCTCCTCTGGAGTCTGTGAGTGGCCCCGGGGTCCCACTGGGGGTGTATTTTAAAGCACAGCTGGACTGCTCTCCCCAGTCTCTGCCACATTCCTGCCCCATGGCCCTGGCATGTGCAATCGGGGGTTATCCTGTGACCCTGAACCCCCACTCTGGATGAGGGCAGCAATGTGCTGGCAGCATGGTTCCAACCCTAGCCTTGCCTTGTGGCACTAATCTGAAGCTCTTGGCTTCCTCGCACAGAATTTCCCAAGAATCCTGGCAGCCACTGTGGGTTCCCTTTCCTCTGTGTGAGGGTCAGGAGCAGGGGTGGGCTCTGCTGGCCTTAAACAGAAGCAATCAGCGATCCTGCCTGACCAGCAGCCGAGCGAGGGCAGAGTCTTCATAGCAAGACCCCATGCCTCTGCTAGCCCCCATGTCACCCCGGAAGGACCTGCCAGTGGGGGAGCCTGCATCCTACTTCCTGGGTGGCCAAGTTGGGGACTATACTTTGCTGATTTGACACACATGTGGGTGCTCTCCGGCCTTTCAGCCCCACTTCAGTTGGATTCTGGGTATCAGAGGTCCTGGAGGCAGCTGTCACCTGAGCTGGCACTGTGTGTGTGTTGGGGGGAGGCAAGGTTCAGAAGATGCAGAGGCTTCCAGTCTGTCTGCTCCTGAACCCTTCCACCCTCCCTGGGCTCAGGCCTTGACACTGGCTGCCCCTGCTCTCCCCAGTGTCCCTTTGCTGTCCCCAGGAGCAGCACAGCTAGTGTTCTCACACTGGCTCGTGTTCTCGGTCTTCATTTTTCATACGTTTCTGTATAATGCAGGCGGTGGGGCTCAGGGTGTGTCCAGGCCCCACGGACAGGCCTGGTGCTGAGGGTGCATTTACCAAACACCTCGTCCAGCCCACGCTATCAGCACAAGCCCACGGGCCAGCAGGAGCTGGATGCATGGGTGAGGCTTCCTCCTTCCCTCCCAGGAAACTATGCCCCAGACGTCTGTGGTCTTCTCCAGCATCCTCGGACCTAGCTGTAGTGGACAGGCACATCCCAGCATGGGGGAGCGCGGCGGCGGTGCAGGCAGCTCTGGGGACCTCATCTTCCAAGACGGACGCCTCGTCTCTGGGTCCCTGGAGGCTCTGATGGAGCACCTAGCTCCCACTGTGGACTATTACCCTGATGTGAGTGCTGGGGGCTGAGGGGTGTGTCTGGGACCAGGGAAACTGCTACAGGAACCCTGAGAGGGGCTCCCAGCAAATTGGACACTAGAGCCAGGGAGAGGGGTCCCCCTCAGCTGAACCCTCCTTGCTTCCTGCTCTGCCTCCCCCACCCCCAAATCCCCTAGTATCTGAGAAGCCCAGGCAGGCGATGCCCTTGCGGGCCCATGGGAGCAAGTCCTGGGTCCATGTGGGGGTCTGGGCAGGGCCCTCCAGAGGATGCGAAGCCGAGGGGGTGAGGCCAGCATCCCCCAGCACACATCCCCCAGCACACTAAGCCTTTCAGTGTGGTCCATGAGGCCACCCAGCCTGGTGAAGAGAGGACACGAATCAGGATGGGGACCCTGGTGTGGCAGGGGTGATGGTGCCCATAACTAGTGATTGCACAGGAGCCGACAGCCCAGGCAAGCTCCAGCCACACAGACCAAGCCCTGACTCCATGGACCAGGCTTAGGGGCTGGCAGTGGGAACCCCGACAGGATCCAGGTGGTGGTTGTGTGGTGCCATGCTCAGGCACTGGCTTACTTGGGATGCCTACACCAGGCTGGCTGAGCTCCCGTGGGGCAGGACAGCTGGATGGGGGCCCTGGAACAGCAGAGGGGAAGTAAGGTGGGTCTGAGCTGGGTCTCATCAGGTGGGCCGGGCCTAGTGAAGCAGGCAGAGAACCCCAGGGGTGCAGAGAGGCAGTAGTGGATGCAGCAGCAGCACCGGGGCCCACCGGGATCCCCATCCAGGGTTTTCACCCCATCCTGCCTCTTCTCCAGCGGACCTACATCTTCACGTTTCTTCTGAGCTCCCGAGTCTTCATCCCGCCCCATGACCTGCTGGCCCGCCTGGGGCAGATCTGCCTGGAGCAGCGGCAGCAGCTGGAGGCCGGACCAGAAAAGGTAACAGTGAGCTGGTGGGGTACTGTCTTGGGGGGTGCTGAGGCCATGCAGGAAGTAACTACAGAAGGCTTAGTGCCCCGCCCCAGGGAAACCTGGTCAGTGCCAGGTCCCCCAAATCAGAGAGTGAGGCTCGAGCTGGTGGGAGAGCAGCCAGCCAGTGTGTGTGTGTGGGGGGGGTGAGGGGGTGCTGGAATCCGCCCTCCAGGATGGAGGAGCAGCTTCACCCTCCGCTGGTGCTCGTCTGTCCATGTGGGAGTTGGCAGAGACCCCCAGAGGCCACTTTGCTGTCATCCCTTCTGTTTGAATGAGGCTGTTGGGTGGAGGGTCCCTGAGGCCTGGGAGGTGGGGGTGCTGAGGAAGGGGGTTGGGCAGGGGCTGCCTGCTGGCCTTCCTGGCCCTCTTGACAGATCATAGCTATCTTGTGGGAGGCTGTCCCGCCAAGGCGGGGTCTCCTGCCCCCCAAACAGCAGCAAAAGCCTCTGGACTCTGTCTCAGTCTCCTCCACAGAGGGCCAGAACTGGGGTGCCATGGGGTAGGAAAAGCTCTTGGAGGGATGAGGTTGGCCTGTCAGCTGCAGGTCAGCATGGGGGGCAGTAGAGGCCAGAGAGGGGCCGCCAAGGGTGGGGTGCTGAAACCCCCGTGAGAGCGGCCAGTCAGGTTCCCTGGGGTGCCTGGTGCTGGACTCTGGCCTGGATGAGTGGCTGAGGGGGACAGGGTGGGCGCTGGTAGAGGCCTTGACCCTGGCCATCTCTCACTGGGGGGCTCGGGGGAGGCTGGTCCCTGCGGGTAGAGGTGGCTCAGAGCAGGCTTTGGTGGGATAGTGGGGACAGGACGAGCACCTCTGCCTGCCAAGGCTGTTCAGTGGGGCTTAAGCAGGGGTGTCCACATGGCTCTAAAGGCCCCAGACTGGAACCAGAAGGCCTCTGCGTGTCTATGTCCCTTCCTGAGAATCCCTCCTTTCACACAGATGGTTTTGCTTGGGTTTCAAATGAGACTCTGGAGGGGCAAATGAGACTCCATGAAGAAGCAGGTTTTTGAAAATGAATCTGAGAAAGGGCCCCTTCAGGGGAATGTGGACCAGCAAGGAAGAAGCCGTGGAGTGCTTCAGAGGGCAGACCTGGGCAGTGGGGATGTCGCAGACCTGGCAGTGGAGTAGGGAACCATACCCTTGTTGTCTTGTCACCAGTGCTGGTGCTGGTGGGATGGGCCTCACTCTCTGTTTCTGGTTACCCAGGCCAAGCTGAAGGCCTTCTCAGCCAAGATCGTGCAGTTGCTGAAAGAGTGGACGGAAGCCTTCCCCTATGACTTCCAGGATGAGAAGGCCATGGCTGAGCTCAAGGCCATCGCCCACAGGGTCACACAGTGTGATGAGGTGAGGCATCCCTCTTCCCTGGTGAATGTTATAGGTGTGTGTGTGTGTGTATGTGTGTGTGTATGTGTGTGTGTGTGTGTGTGTGTGTGTGTGTGAGAGAGAGAGAGACAGTACAGCAGGTAGGGTATTTGCCTTGCATGTGCCAACTGGGGTTCAATCCCCTGCATCCCATATGGTCCCCCAAGCACTGACAGGGTTGCAGGGCAAGGAGTGACTGCTGAGCAGTTGAGTGTGGCCCAAAAACAAAATATATGAGGGGGGGAGGGAGGGACGAAAGGAGGGAGAGAGACAGAGGGAGGGAGGTAGAGGGAGAGGAGAAAGAATATGCATGAGCAGTGGAAGGAGCCTGACTGCTCTGTCCTGGGCCTTGATGGGCAGGGCGAGGCCTAGTGGGAAGGTGCTGGGCTGTGAACTCAGGGCCCAGTGCATGCAAAGCCTGTGCCCAACCGTTGAACTGTTCCCCGGCCTGTCTTCCTATTTTGTGTTTTCAGTTTCGGAGCCATGCCTTAAAATGCTCAGAGGCCCATTTGGTGCTGGGGATTGCACTTGTGACTCCCACATGCAAAGCACATGCTCCAGCCCTGTGATCTAACTCCTTGACCCGAGGAAGGCCTGCTGGCTGCCCTCACCCCACATCTGCCTCTGCCTCTGGGCAAGTCACGTATTTCTGACCAAGATGCCCAGTCACCCTGCTCAGGCCTGCAACAACTTCCCCATCAGTTGGCCCACAAGTCTTTCCCTTGGCCAAGGCTGGGCTGCATAGGTGTAGTAAGGGTTGGCAGGTTCCACTGGGCATGGCCTGCAGATGAGATGGTCCCTTCAGAGGGGCAGAGTCCTACCAGCCGCTGCCAGCTGGCACCTTCCTCATGCTTCCGCCTCCCTAGGAGAATGGCACCGTGAAGAAGGCCATCGCCCAAATGATTCAGAGCCTGCTGCTGTCCCTGGCCGCCCGGAGCCAGCTGCAGGAGCTGCGGGACAAGATCCGCTCTCCAGCCGTGGACAAGGGGCCTGTCCTCAAGGCCAAGCCACCAGCCACGCAGAAGGACATTCTGGGGGTGTGCTGTGACCCCCTGGTGCTGGCCCAGCAGCTCACTCACATAGAGCTGGTCAGTGCTGCATGTGCCTGGGGTGGGTGGGGGGTTGCTGACCACTGCTCACCTGGGGACAGGACAGCTTGCTTGCTTCTCCTCTGTGTCACTCAGGGGCAGCGCCTGTATACCAGCGTGCCCACTACGTGGCTCACCTGGGGGTGGAGCCTGTGTGACACCATGGAAGGCTCCTCTATGGCTCCTGGAGCACTCGGGGGCCCCGGGATAGTGGGAGCCAGATGGAGAACTGATGTGAAAGGGTTGAGGGGGGAGTTCCTGCACCCCATTGCCCCTCTCACTTGTCTCCTGCACAGGGCGGCACCTTCCAAAAGTCTGTCCCCATCCCCCACCCCACCTCGTCTCCCAGACTCCAAGGGTAGACTATGTGCTCTGATTTGTGGGAGGGTTGGATTTGACTGGCAGGCGCGTGACTTCTGTGCTGTCCCCTGCCCCAGGAGCGGGTCAGCAGCATTCACCCCGAGGACCTGATGCAGATTGTCAGCCACATGGACTCTCGGGACAAGCACAGGGTGAGGCCCCCTCACCTGCAGTGTGGGGCTGAGATGTCGTGAGCCGGGCACCTGCAGAGCCTGTCCCCATGGCCAGGCTTCTGCTATCTGCTCGGGGGGCTCTGGGGAGCCACACAAGGTGCATGCTGGGAGGGGGTCAGCTAAGGGACTGTCCAGCACCTCAGCCCACGGTCGCAGTCCTAGCTCCTCCTCTGGCTGGAGCTGCGATCCTGGGGTGCAGCTGGGCCGGCTGCTGACTTGCTGTGTTCCCCAGTGCCGAGGGGACTTGACCAAGACCTACAGTCTAGAGGCCTATGACAACTGGTTCAACTGCCTCAGCATGCTGGTGGCCACTGAGGTGTGCCGGGTAAGCCTGCCGGGGGATGCGGGGTATTGTCCGGGCTCTGGTTCTGCCCCCACTGACTGGTTTGAAAAGTAGATGCACTGCCCAAGTTCTGGGGATGCCAACCCCGCCCCACCTCACCTCGATGTGATGCTTTTGATTTTAGTAGGCACACCTTGGAGGGGTGTGTACGCCCATGCACACTCCCACCGGTGCATGTGGGGTTCTCTTAGTCCTGCATTTCCTGCCTCTGAAGCCCATCACCGTCCCCTTCCCCCGTCCCCCAGGTCTCAGGGGTGGGGGTGGAGGTGGGGCTCAACTGGCTGCCGCATGCAGGTGGTAAAGAAGAAGCACCGGACCCGCATGTTGGAGTTCTTCATCGATGTGGCCCGGGAGTGCTTCAACATTGGAAACTTCAACTCCATGATGGCTATCATCTGTGAGTGTGAGCCGGGTGGTCCCTCACCCCCTTCCTGCACAGGGCCCAGCTCCCTCACCCTGATACCTGCTGTCCCCATCCCTGCAGCTGGCATGAACCTCAGTCCAGTGGCGCGGCTCAAGAAAACATGGTCCAAGGTCAAGACGGCCAAGTTTGACGTCTTAGAGGTAGGCATGCAGTCTCGTCCTCCCTTTGGCCCTTGCTGTGACACACTGTCTGTGCCCTTCTGGGGTGTAGGAGCTGGCCGGTCCGACTGCCCTCCTAAGTTGGGTTCATTCTCCTTGATCCGTGTGGCTTTGGTCAGACCTAGCATCACTGAAGTGAAGAGTTTGACCAAAGTGGGCCCAGGAGCCCCAGGCTGGGCTGTACTGACAGAGACTGGCCTTTTAGACCTGACTTTGATGGGTGGACAGGCGGGGAGCTCCATGGCTTGAGTGGCCAGGGGCCAGCAGGCAAGATCCTTCTGCAACCTTGCTCGGACATATCTAATGAAAAAATCTGGTTTTGCAGGCTTGTGTGTTTTGTGGAGCTGGTTAGGTTTGTGAGATAAAGGTTTACTGTACCTTGCATCTCATGGTGAAACAACAACATAGCCTATATTTTTAGTAAAAACCAGCAGGATTCTTTTAAAGCTTTGTGTTTACCTAAACTACAAATACACGCACATGCGTGCACACACACAATTTTCATACAAGTGGAATCAAACTCATCCACATTTTTTGCACCCAAAAACTGGCTTTAAGTCTGTGACATTTACACATTGAGAGATGGTAGAAGAGACCCAGAGGTTGTGACTTTCCACTGTGCCACTTGGTCCCAAACTTGCAAGGCTGACTGGTCCCAGCCCTATGCCTCAGGCATTCCCGCCTGCACTCACCTGGAAGGGAGAACCAGGCTGATTCCCCACCAGCTGATTAGCATTCTGCCCCGCAAGTGTGAGAGGGTTGCTGCCCACATGCCCTCTCATTTGCCCACAGCATCACATGGACCCATCCAGCAACTTCTGTAACTACCGCACGGCCCTGCAGGGGGCCACACAGAGATCTCAGACAGCCAACAGCAGCCGCGAGAAGATCGTTATCCCCGTGTTCAACCTTTTTGTTAAAGACATCTACTTCCTGCACAAAATTCACACCAACCACCTGCCTAACGGGCACATTAACTTCAAGGTAATCAGTCCCTTGTAGTGAGGTGGAAGAGTGACTGTCTCAGCCTAGGTAGCAGAAACCTTTGTACCTTGAAAGCTGTGGTGGGCAGCTGGTTCTGTAAGACTGGTTGGTTCTGGGTTGGTCCTTGGGGAACAGGGAGTATGGCGTAGGCTATTTCCCACGGATGATCTGGTTAGAACTTGGAGCTACAGGGAAACTGTATGTACCCAGGACCCTTGCCCCAACACTGACCCTGCCAGGGAGAGAAGGGGCCACTCTCTGGTTGTGTGTGTTGAGAATAAAGGAGAATTCGGGTCATAAAGATCTCAGGCAAGAGGAGGAAGCAGAATTCAGATGGAAGTAAAGTCCTGTGTGATATGGCCATGGCAGGATAGTAGGACAGAGGTGACCAAGGTGTAGAAGATCCAGGCTGACTGGACACCACATCACCCAAGGAAGGGGTGAGAGGGAGTTGTGATTCCTGTGATTCCTGGGGGCCTACATAAGCTGGGAGCAACATTCTCATGGTGGGGCTGCCGAAGGGGAGACTGGGCAGCAGAGCCTGGGACCCATGCTGGACCTGGCCACACAGAATACTTCCAGAGCACCAAGAGACTGTCACCCACGCTGGGATGGGGTGAGCCGCAGGCTGAGCCCAGAGCTACTAGCTCCCATGCTGATAAAGGGTTTTAGGCTTAAGGTGACAAAGGAATGTCCATCCATGCGGTCTTCTGCCTTTTCAGAAATTTTGGGAGATCTCCCGACAGATCCACGAGTTCATGACATGGACCCAGGTCGAGTGTCCTTTCGAGAAAGACAAGAAGATTCAGAGTTACCTGCTCACAGCGCCCATCTACAGCGAGGAAGGTGAGGGCTGCTTCTGGGGGGCAGAGCAGTGCCTTTTCCTGTGTTCAGAAGGGCTCATTCTCTTGTGCCCTGTGTGTGTGGGGGAGGGGGGTGCGGGGGGGTGCTCTGTTCTGAGGTGGGTGATAGCAAGTGAAGGTTATGGACGAAAGCTCAGGTGGCAGAGGCCATTTGAGAAAGACAGAAGTGGGGGTGCGGAGGGGGCAGTGCTGCTAAACCCCCAGACCTCTGAGTCTCCATGGGGCTACTGGGAGTTCTAGGCCTGACAGAGCTGTGGACAAGCCCAGGCCAGAGGCCACTGGATCCTTGGTCTGAGTTCCTTCCTGGGCCCTGCTAGACTTTAGGCTTTGGGAATGTAACGTGTGTGTGTGTGTGTGTGTGTTTGGATGGTGGGGGGTTTGGGATGGGGGCGCAGGCAGACTGGCCGCATGCAGGTTCTTAGGGCTTCCTGTCTCCCAGCTCTCTTCATCGCCTCCTTTGAGAGTGAAGGTCCCGAGAACCACATGGAAAAGGACAGCTGGAAGACGCTCAGGTAGGAGGAGTCCAGGGATGGTGAACCCAGCCCTAGTGAAGGAAGGGAAGAGATCGAGGGAAGCATGATGGAGCTGTGAGAGGGAGCGGAATGGTCATTTGGTCCCCTGAGTCCTGGCAGGAGTCACCTCTGAGCTAAGTCGAGTGTATCCCCTAAAACAAAGTCACCCCTGAAACAAAATTACAGCCAGGGAGAGGAAGCACCAGCCATGCTGTCAGCGTGTGCGGTTGGGGGGCTCCCGGACCAGGCCCTCTCCGAGTGGCCACCCTGCCACCTGCCTGACCTTTCCTTATGCCCCTCCCACTCTAGGACCACGCTCCTCAACAGGGCCTGAGGCGCAGTTGCTGGGACCACACAGGCGCTGTCTCACCGGGACTCACCTGGGCCGCACGCAGGAGGAGGCCTCACTGGCTGGGGTCCATTTTGTATATAACTTTTCTGAAAAATGAAAGTAATTCTTTCACGCATCGACGACCTTTGGCACTGACAAATGATGTTTTGTTTACTTTCAAGAACAGGGCAGGGCCCTGCTTGGGGAAGGGAGGGGGAAAGAGTATCATGGGAGACGGCATCCATGATAACATGTTATTCCAATGAAATGTAGATTTTTATTTTCTACTTTTGAGATGAACATCTTATGAGAAAAAAAAAATTTAAACAATACCCAACCAAAAGCAACGTTGAGTCCTACCTGCTTGGCCGCCTTTCCAGCCAGTGTCTCTGATGTCGGGGTTAGTGCCTTAGAGGGTACTGGAGGGCCGGTCTTGCGCTGCTCTAGTCCGTGGCCAGCCAGAGGCGCCCGGTGCGCTGGGCTCTGCACTGTGCGGGCCAGGAGGTCTCTGGGCAGCATGCTGGAAGTGAACCTTTGAGTCTGGGCTTTCCAAAGTTTACATTTTCATTTTCCTTTATCAGGGATTTATGGGGTCGGGAGGGTCAGGGGGGACAACCGGCAATGTGTTTTCTTTTGTGGGAAGATGTCCAGTTGTTTTGAAATGATGTGTCAGTAAGAGAGAAAAATGGAAGATAACATCAAGGTGGTGGGGAGTTGTGGGATTGTCTGTTTTCTGGTTATCATGGACATACATACGGGAAGAGAATAAATGCAAGTGGACTTGAGGATGGGGAAGGGTTGAAAGTCATTCTGGAAATGAAAAGAAATAACTCGTACATCAGTCCTCCAAGTGGCCTGCCTGCTCCCTGCCGTGTGGGAGCCAGGGCTCCCCTTGTGGACACCGAGTTAGCCGGGCCAGTCGCCGCCTGGTCCCCTCGCCTAAAACTGCTCACCATTCCAAGGCACTTCCCATCCCCAAACGAGAATATTCCACTTTTGACTTCCTGGCTGTGGGACAGTGACAGCCCCGGCTCCCTCCCAAGCCAGGGCGGGCATTCCACGCAGACTCTCGCCAAAGTGGGAATCGGGACTTGGGTTCTGCATGAGCAGAGCGAGAACCGTGACACCCGTTTCTCTCCGTGAGCCTGGCTTCGCAGGAGCCCGGAGCCGGGGCGCTGGGCGAGGCGAGGTCAGTGAGTGGCTAATTCCCAAAGCTTGGAGGAGAGCCTGGAGAGGGCGGGCGCGGCCTCAGGAAGGAGGTGGCTCCTCGATCTGCTGCTGACAGCACCCTCAGCCCTGGGTGGAGCAAGAATGTTGACACTGTATTGTCACAGTGTGTTTGCACTTTTCAGAAGTTCTAGATAGTACATATTGTATATTGATAGTACCTATTGCTTTGTTTATGTATTTGAGATAAAGGCTTAAAATTTGAGAATATATATTTGGAATACGACGCTAGAACCTTTTCTGTCCTGTGTTCAGGAGCCTTCTCGTCAATGTGCACTTCACTGGGTCGTCAGTTCTTCTAGTACCTTCCTGGCATTGTCTCTGTTTGCTACTTTACTTTCCCAATTTGATACACACCTTAACTATGATGTTTTGGTATCTGGAGGTGAACTCTTGAGTATAAAGCTGTACCATAATGCAGGAGGTCAGTTGTTGGTGTGACTGGATGTACTTGCATCAATAAAAGAACATGTCGCTCCCTCGGTGCTTGCTCTCTTGGCACGGGCTGGGAGGGCGGGTGGCGCAGGGAGGAGGCCAACACTGTTGGGGACCAGGCTGTGCAAAGGAGGAGGCCCCGTTTATGCACTGCACTCGAACTGGAGAACTCAGTTTGAAATCTAACTCAAATAAGGAGAAAGTTGTACCAAAAATATGTCTTAAGCCTGTTTTCCTCAGTAAAATCCACAAAGAAGCTACCTGATTGCTTGTATTGGACAGTTCTATAAGTTTGGAAAAAAATCTAACTTAGATAAGGGCTGGAGATGTGACCAGAGCACATGACTGGCATAAGAGATCCTGGGTACGATCCCCAGCACTGCAAAACAAAGCGCCTAACTTAGACACGACTATACAGGTTGTTTTGGGACCATACCTGGCAGTGCTCACAAGACCATGCACTGCTGGTGACTGAACCCAGGGCAACTGCATGCAAAACATGTGGGCCAGCCCTCTGAACCATCTCCGCAGCCTCAGGATCCCTAAGTGTTTGACTGCAGGACTGTCCAGACCTGGGAGGCTCCGGAAGGCAGGGGCAGACAGGGAGCCTCTGTGACATCTTTCTGTGAGCAGCTTGCAAACTGCAGTTCTTGATGATGCTTTGTTCAGCTTCCCCACATTCAAGGGCAACAAAGAAAAGGGTTGTGGGATTGGGATGCGCTTCACATGGTAGAGTACTTGCCTTGTACAGTGTCCCCAGTGTGGAAAAAAAAGATAAAGGGGGGAAAAACCCTGTGGATAGGTACACAAGAGCTTATGGAATTGGAAGAGAGGAATTGGGCCACCCCACTTGTTTATCTTTGACTTATCCAGGGAGGTGGCCCAAAGGGCTGGAGCACATGTCTGACATGAAGAGGCTTGGGTTCAATTCCTGTCACCATACGGCCACCAAGCTGTGCCATGGTGTTCCTGGGGGAACTTGGACCTGGTGAACCTTAGTGTGGAGTGGCCCCTGGCCCCCTTGAGCATTGAGACCCCCCAATTAAGAATATAAATGAAAACCTAATAGCCATCTATAAGGCTCTTAATCATAAATTATCAATGTAATTTTAATATTTATTTTCAAAAAGGAAACCAGGACATTGTAAAGAAGGCAAGGAACAGCCCCCTCTCTGACAAATATGTACCCCAACATACCCAGGCCTCTCAGCTGTGAATCTTCAGCAACAATGTTTGAGATTAAGATGGACAAATTATGTACTTTTCCATTTCTTGTGCAAGTTGGCTGCAAAATAAGTGTTTACCTGCTGAGATCTGATGGATAAAATTATGCTAAGTTTGAAAATCTAAGCGAAGGCATGAACCTGGAGAGATCACAGACCACCAACTTTCATTTTCAAGTTCACCAGGCAGGCAGAGGGGAGGTCCTCCGCCTGCTCAAGAAAGTCAATAGGAGATCCTGCTCAGGTGCACTGGGCAGAGCATGTAGGTGGGAGCCCAGAAAGCTGGCTTTCCAAAGACCCACCCGTCAGTGTAAGAGGGGACCTGAAATACGCAGCTCCATCTGCTCCCAAGAGGATTAAAGATGGTCAGCTTTGAGCCTCTGCACTGAATGAAAACAGGGAAATTTTACCCTTCATAATTTGTAACTGAGGTTAGTGGACTTCACAAAGTTTTGCAGAATCAACTCCACTAGTCAAAACCAAAATGAACAATAACAAAACAAGCTGAGCATTTAACATGGCCCTGAACTGCTGGAGCTAGTCCTAAGTCACTCAGCAGCTTTCTGATTTAGATTCCAGTTTTAAGTTTCTCTTGAGGGCCTCCCTAATCTTTTGTTAAATCCACATAATGGCTTTTAAAAATTCACTTCCAAGGTCTGGAGCAATAGTACAGAAGGTAAGGGTACTTGCCTTGTAGGCAGACAACCTATCGTCCCTTGACCACTGCCAGGAGTGACCCTTGAGCAGAGCCTGGAATAAGCCCTGAGCACTGCCAGCGGTGAGCTCCCTAAACAAATTTTTTTTTTTTTAAAAAAAGCTTTTATTTCTAGATTTTTTTCTTTAAAAATTTTTGGTTCTGGGGCCACACCTGGTGATGCTCAGGGATTACTACTGGCTCTGCACTCAGGAATCTCCCCTGGCTATGCTTGGGATACTATATGGGATGCCAGAGAATGAACCTAGGTTGGTCGTATGCAAGGCAAGCACACTACTTGCTGCACTATTTTCTAGATTCTTCCCCCCCCAAATATATTTTGTCAATTAAGACAAAAATTCAGACAAAATTTCAAAATCTGAAAAACATTAGGAGACAGTGAGAATACACTAAGATTAATACAGTATCAATAGTTATATGAGGAAAATGAGAGTAAGGTGTAGACAACTCTCATCTCTGAAACTTACATAAAACATAGTAACTGCATAAGATAGCTGAGGATCTGAGTGGATAAAAGACCAAGAGATGAGAAGGAATCTCAAGTAGGATCAGAAAAAAATATGCACAAAGACCTATGTCAGTAAGAGATTTTGTTTTTTGGGCCACACCCCTAAATGCTCAGTGGTTATTTCTGGCTCTGTACTCAAGAACTACTCCTGGCGGTGCTTGTGGGACCATACCAGTAAGGCACACGCCCTACCCACTGTGCTATTGGCAGGCTGAGATAGAGATTTTAAAGAGAAAAAGCCACTTCCAAGTAAACTCAATAGCCAAGCTTCACAGACTCACAACTAATCTCACATGAGAAGCAAGTCAAGCTGCTAAAATGTGTGGGTACACTTAGCCTCCCAGCTGAAAACTCTGGGGCACTCTTGGGAGGAGGGCGGGACTGGCCTTGTCAAGGCTCTGATAGTCACAGTCACACCCTACAGCTCCCACCATGCCAAGGGCCCAAAACCACTTTTTCATGACTAAACTCTGCAGAGAGGCCAAACCAAAGAGATTTTTAAAGATAGCTAGGGAAATGCAGCTTGATTGCCAGACTTCTTTTGGTAATCAGAGGGCACGAATGTTAAGACATAGCTCATTTCACAACAGAAGCGAGACAGCAGTAGAATAACGGTTCCTTTACAATAAAACCTCTCAATCCATCATTCTATAGAATTTTTAAATTTTGAAAAATATTTACAAGCTAATGTAGTTTGTCAGCAGCACACCTTTTAAAAATTCTCAAGGATATATCTTGACTTCTACTCTATCCTATGTTCAAAACTTATTTTCAGATTCATTGATATGTATAAAAAGCAATAAAAATAAAGCATTTAAAATGGAATAAAATTCACTTTGGTATAAAATTCAAATTGGGCAACAACCATAAAAGAAAATAGATATGCTGTAAATTATTAAAATTAAGATTTCTGAGGGGCTGGAGTGATAGTACAGCAGGTCCCCTGAGCACTGCCCAGAGTAATTCCTGAGTGCGGGTCCAGGAGTAACTTCTGAATATCACTGGGTGTGGCCCAAAACTGAACATAAAAATAAGTATTAAAATTTTGAGAGCTAGGGGTTTGGCACAGATTACTTGTATGTGTATGGCCTTGGGATCAATTCTTGGTACCCTAAGGCTCAAAGCATTAAAGCAAAAGAATTATGACCCTTTCATTATTAGCAGATAATACAAAGGGAAGAAAAATTCCCTACGTGGGAAAAATATTTGCAGTATACAAGCCCAACAGAAAACTCAAATCCAGAATACAGAAGAAAACTTCCACAAAGCTATTTTTAATGGCAAAAATGTTGACAGGCATTTCTCAAGATAGCTAAATAGCCAACAAATATGTTCAACATTTCTCTGATAAACTAAATTAAAAACAAAAGAGCTGACACACAACAGAAACTGAGAGGCTGGGGACCTGACACAGGTAGGCAGATCACCTACCTGGCATATTTCTGAGTTCAATCTCAGGCACTGGATGTTTTGCCACACAGTGCCATGTCCTTGGGAGAGAATATTTCACATGTTTAAGCAATAAGAATTGATGTCCTAAAATAAAACAAAAATAAATAGTATTCTCAATATGTAAATATTCCTTTGTGGTGCTGGGAACTGAACCCAGTTGAAGCATGCCAGGTATGTACCCTAACCACTGTACAATCTCCCTGTCCCTGTCCATGAAAATAAATTGAGATTAACATGGTAAAACTCAAAAACCTAATACTGGGGCTGGAGCGACAGTACAGTGGGTAGGGCGTTTGCCTTGCTCGTGGCTGACCCAGGTTCAATTCCCAGCATCCCATATGGTCCCCCGAGCACCGCCAGGAGTGATTCCTGAGTGCATGAGCCAGGAGTAACATGTGCATCGCTGGATGTGACCCAAAAAGCAGAAAAAAAAACCCCAAAAAATATAAAATAAAACTACATATAAAACCCTAATGCCAAGGGTGCAGGGTGTAACTAATGGCAGAATGCCTGCCTTGCATGTGTGGGGTTTCCAGTAGTAGTCCTGTTGCTGGGTAAGTCCTAGTGCCACAAGTGCAACCCTGGTGCCCCATTAACAAGATGTATGTGAACACTACAAGTGAGTGCTCCCACCCCACCATCAGTGCACCACAGTAAAGTGTGTGAGCACTGCAACCAAGAGTGTGAATCCTGGACTCCACAAGTGTTTCCCGGGGGACTGCAAAGATGACATCAAAGGGAAGGGAAGGGGGAAAATATAAAATACAGAATGAATATTATAAAATCCGCATATCTGGGCCGAAGGAACAGTACAGCGGGTAGGCAACCAACCTAGATTTGAGCTCCAGCACCACAGTTGGTCCCCTGAGCACAAAGCCAGGAATATTTCCTGAGCACAGCTGGGTGTGGCCCAAAAGCCAAAGGGAAAAAAGATATAAAACATGCATACAAATTCAAAACTGCAGAACTAGTCAGTTTGGAAGACACACACATCGTTGGGAAAAACATGAGAGTATCCTGCCCGCACGGCAGAGCCTGGCAAGCTACCCGTGGCACCTTCGATATGCCAAAAACAGTAACCACAAGGCTTACCAACGGAGACGTTACTGGTGCCCATTTGAGCAAATTGATGAACAACAGGACGACAGTGCTACAGACAGTGCAACAGTGCATGCACAATTATATACTATACACTTTAATGATATTTCACAACAAAAAGAAGTTTGTCACATTTTCTTTAACTTTGGTAATAAAATACTTTATTGGTATCATTTAATGTCAAACACAATGTTTCCATTGCTCACTTCCCTCTTTAAATTAAAAGCTAGCATTACAAATAACAGAAGAAAAGGAAAAGATCAATTCATTTCTGTCAGAAAGCAAGCCACAATATACCTTTCATGTAATTAATTTTTCATTTTAAACATCAATATTCACTAGTGTCCATAATAAATAACCATATAAAAAGAGACACTGGCCTGAAACATTTTACACATCTTTTAAAAAAAATCTAAATACAACCCCAAGTTTATAATTTTAGGAATTAGTTAATAGTCACTGTAAAATTGAGTTCATGTAGCACCAAGAAATTTGGAATTTATAATACTTTCAGCAATTGATTTACAGAGGTAAAAGAGTTAATAATTTTTCTTCTGTGAGTTTTTTTGGGGGGTGTGGATAATGTTTATGTACAATAATTCAATATAGATCCCTTTCAAAAGTGAAAGAATGTCCGCATGCTTTATCTCCAATTTCTGGGCTTAGCAACTGACCCTACCTATGGTAAAAGATCCATGTGTAATAAATAACAGAATTTTACTTGAATATAATTTATTTGTCTTGTACCTAGGTCCTATCTCAATGAAAACATTTTATCTGCAAGTAGCATATTTCTCTAAAATATTCTGTAATTCAGATTTTCAACCAGATCTTCCTCTATTCTTTTCTCAGATCACATGATACTATGGTATGCCTCAGTATTTTTCTCCTTGGGCCAAACTCTCAACTGAAAATATTTTAATGATGCAATACATAATAATAATAAAAACACATATGGGTCCATGCAAAGTGAAAAAATACAGAGCAGAAAACACACCACACACACATACGCACACACACACCCACACCCACACCCACATGCTATGCTCAGCTATTTTGAGCTACCACAAGATGACCCTGAGGTAGCCCTAGTTCCCATACACTTTCTCCAGACATCTGTGTACTCCAGACATGAGTGTACTGTGCTCTAACATAATTAAATGCTCATTTAAAGACATTTCCAGGATTATTTTTTTTTCAAAATAGTCTACAGCAAATTTGATTAATTCTGAACATGATAAAGTAACAACACACTGTATTTCTAAACAAGTCATAGATCATAACCTAAAGTGTCGTGTACTATTACTCATTTGTTTAAAAAGATATTCTGAACAACACTGAAAGATATTTGTCTTCTCAACTGACTGGGATTTCAGGTATGATATTTAATTATCTGTGCTTCAGTAAACAGGAATTCTTCAAGCAACTAAATATCTTCATTAAAAAACAAACAAGCAGGTTAGCTCAGTGGTCAGAAGATGAAAAGCCCTTTTCCATATATTCCATCCATTCCTTTCTGCAAGGAGACACTCCCTGATCAGGTATCAGCATGATCAACACACTCCATCACGAAGCCCAGAGGCAACAAGGATACATCAACACATGGGTACCATGTTAGCACTAACTTAAAACTACTTTTGGAAAGTAGAGAGAGTAAGATGGAAGGTGCCTGCCAGAGGCAGGGGATGGGATGGCGTGGGGGTCATGGGATGGATACTGGGGACATTGGTGGTGAAAAACGTGCACTGGATGGGTGTTCGATCATTATATGACTGAAACTCAATCTTGAAAGCTTTGTAAATGTATCTCATGGTGATTCAATTAAAAAAAGAAAGAAAAAAAATGACAAGAACCTCCAAAAAAACAAAAAAAAAACAACAAAAAAAACTACCTTTGGACTAAATAGCAGAGTTTGATTTGCCAATGATTCCATAGCATTTTATTCTCACAAACAAGCTCTGCATTGAAACACTTGCTTTTTCCCCTCATGTCAAGTTAAACTGCTGTCAAAACCCATAAAAAATAAGTATGTTGTTTCTGAAAGAGGCACTGAATCTGGAACTGGGATTAAGGCTAAGTAAATAGTGCTGGTTTGTGGTTCAGCATAAAGTGTCGATTATGTTAACCAGCAGCTTCACTATTTGTTCTGTATGCCTGTTTGTGAAGATGAGTCTCTATCTCCTCCCTGAAGACCAGCATTCCCAGGTGTGAGTGTGATGCCTCATTCATGGCTTTGGACTGGATGCACATACGGTACTGTTCGGGGGTCAGCTCATCAGCACAGTGCTTCTCATGCCAGAGGTGGAAGAGACCAGGAACTGGAGTCCGAATCACAATCAGTTCGCCGTGTAAGTATTTTCGATAAAGATGAACATCTTCTCCACCCCAACCTTTTACTTCCATGTCAAATCCACCTGCAGGATCAAAACTGACACTGTAGATAACTGCCTGAAAGTCAAATGTGATAAACACTGGAATGTTCTGCTTCAACAACAACAAATTTGAGAGCGGGTATATATGATTTAAACTAATAGGAATGAAATAATTTAGATGGAAAACAGGACCCATGTTTAAATGCTAAGTGCCAACATCTGGAGGTTAAGCAGGGGCAGATAAATATGTCTTCTTGAAATAAGTAGAAGGTACAAGAGTCTAAAAAAAACTAAAAACCAAAAAACAGTTCCAGAGGATGGAAAAAATTCTAGAGCATATGCTATCACAATAGCACTCCCAAGAATATTCCAGGGAGATAGTTCAAAGAGCTGGATGTACGTAGAAGACCTGAGTTTGATCCCTAACACCATATGGTCTCCAGTGCATAGTCAGGAGTAGCCCCCCAAACACTAATGGATGTGACCCAAAAACTAAACAAAGAGAAGAACATGTCTTGAGGAAGAAGTGATTAAGTGTGTACTGCTCAATCAAGAACTTACAAAGAATCAAGTATATCTGGCAACATAAATGTCACTTTTAACCTTTCCTAAAAAAAAAATTCTGATAGTGTGATGAGCAGGTTAACTACAATAGGCAGACATGTGAAGTGGAGGATAAATTTGATACTATTTTCAAAATTACTTAAGCTGAGTAATAACTAACAGTTAAAGGAACAACAAACCATTTGGAGTTTTTTAGGAAAGCCTGAAAACAAATTATTCAAAACAGAAAAAAGGTTAAGAGCTAGATTTCCAAATCATGACAATAATACCTCAGATCTCTTAAAAACAGTTTTATTAACTGTGATACCTCAAAAATTCTGGATTGGAGTCCTAGTAAATATGAATGAGCTCTTCAATACTAGAATGGTGTAGATACATTAAATGGGAACCTTGTTTCTGGTTTAGGATATACAGAGTTTAGAAGTGGCCACTTTGTCCTAACAAGTAAAAAGCTGAACAAATGAAAAAATCAACAAGTCTTTTCAGATTCCTCAAAGAAGTAAGGCCACAGTAAGTAAGGCAAATTGCTGCCCCTAAAACTGGAGAGACATAGCTGGGTAAGAGAATCACAACACACCAGGGCAGAAACTCTTGAGTGTAACTCTCCAGGGGGCAGGAGGTGGGGGCCAATGCCATCTGGATTGTAGCTGATGAACGGAGGAGGTTCTGTGCACAATCTGAGAGTTAAAAACTCTTAATGGCAGGAGCAGAGAGATATCTCAAAGGGCTGAAGCACAAGCCTTGCATGTGCTAGACCCCAAGTTTGATCCCAGCACCACATGTCCCTGGAGCACTGCCAGAGTGACCCTGGTAGATCCCAGCACTGACGAGACTAAGCAGCACTACATTACTGGGCCCAAGTCCAGACAGCTGAAAGTGGCTCCAGGATCCCCTGAGCACTGCTGGGATTCGAACCCAGGTTGACTGCGTGCAAGGTAAACGCCCTACCTGCTGTGCTATTGCTCCAGCCCCACACCCACATTCTAAAGGGCTCTATGGTGGGGAGGTCACTTAGATTTTTGTGAGTTTCACCTCAATGAATTATATCATATACTCAAGTGAAGGCAATAAAAAAATACCCTACTGCTTCCTGCAAGGGAGGATAAAATTATTTTGAAAAAATGCTAGAGCATTCTGTTGCTCCTAACAAGGCCTGCCTCCAGGAGAAACATCTTTTTACAAGCCTAACCTGTCTGGTGAAGGGATATATAATCAAATGTAGTACATTTCACTTCTGCTATCCTGTCTATGCAGTTATACTTTGAGAAACATTTGAGAAGTTCATGGCTGAGATGCACAAACGTACTAAGGAACTGAGACCAAATCATAGGACCGTAGAAAGCGTCTTTCCCCAGCCCTCCCTTTGCCACCTATTTACTGCAGCTTCCTTTACCTAGTAACTCAGCTGCAGCAATGCAGCAACCAAGGAGGAACTGGGCATACTAAAAAGTAAAAAGCAAACAACATAGTCTGAAGAGTCATCAAACACCAGAAGGAGATTTAGAGCGGTATCTGAGGAATGTTGTAATCACCAGCCTTGGTATGTTAATCATAGTATCATATCTCTAATCATAGTTACCATATCTCTAGGCAGAAACGGGTATGCAAGAAAAGCTGAGTAACATAAACAGAAATTCAAGGAAAGACTCAGGAGAAATGCTAAGGGCTGGAGTGATAGCACAGTGGGTAGGGCATTTGCCTAGCACACGGCTGACCCGGGTTCGATTCCCAGCATCTCATATGGTCCCCCAAGCACCGCCAGTAGTAATTCCTGAGTGTATGAGCCAGGAGTAACTCCTGTGCATTGCCGGATGTGACCCAAAAGGGAGGGAGGGAGAGAGAGAGAGAGAGAGAGAGAGAGAGAGAGAGACAGAGAGAGAGACAGAGAGAGAGACAGAGACAGAGAGAGAGACAGAGAGAGAGAGAGGATGTTAAAAATAGAAACCACTGTAACAAAAATAAATAATGTCTTTGAAGGGCTCACTGGAAACTAGAGAAATAATTTCTGAGCTTGAGACCATGTCAACAGAAGTCTCTATTTCCAAAACTGAAAAGCCAAGAGAAAGAAAGTGGGGGTGTGGCAGAATTCACCCCTGGAAACAAAATGCCAAGCAACCCCAAAAAGAATATCTAAGATGTAACATCATATGTAATAAGAGCACTAGAAGGAGAGAAAAGAACAGAAGACCCAACAAGAGGCTAAATTCTAAACCAGGGCTGCTGAGAAGGCAGGGGTTTCGCTCTAGGTGTGGCATCCAAGCACGCTGGCAAGGGGGTGCAGTCCCTGAGCCCCACCCAGATCTTGCTCATAAAGGACCTGTGCTATGACTCCACATTCAGCTCTGAGACTCAGGCTGTCCCTAATAACTAATTACTAAAAAGAAATTACTGAAAGAAAGGGCCTTTGCTTCAAACCAGGTGTGCAGA
The DNA here is from genome assembly GCF_027595985.1 of Sorex araneus. Taxonomy (NCBI): domain Eukaryota; kingdom Metazoa; phylum Chordata; class Mammalia; order Eulipotyphla; family Soricidae; genus Sorex; species Sorex araneus. Next base: position 49,816,982 of record NC_073312.1, read on the forward strand.
AGTTCAAGTTTAAGGGGATTCTTGAAGAAAGTGATTCTGATGCTAAGCAACTAAAAGAAGACTGGTAGCTTCTCCATCAGAGCAATAAATGTAGGCCAACTAGTTTACCAGAGAGAAAAAACAAGAGGGCACTCCTGGCGTCCAAACAAATCTCAAAGGCTTAACTAGTTAACTACTCAACTAGTTAACCTAACCAGTCAACTAGTTAACTAGTTGATTTAGCTAGTAAACTTGTTAACTCAAAGGTAAACTAGATAAACTAGTTTACCAGAGAGAAAAAACGAGGGCACTCCTGGCGTCCAAACAAATCTCAAAGGCTTAACTCAAAAGAATCCTGTAAAAAGGGCTCAATTAACTGGGTCAGGCTCTGGAGCAATTTATGCCCCAGAGCATTATCAAAAGCAAGAGAGCAATCAGCAGTCTAACAGGTAGAAGTGAAAACAACAGAGGCATGTGAAGCAACAAATCCCATGACTTCCCAGATGACAGTACACATGTCCCAAGGGTAACATATTGCTGGGGATGGAGAAGGTGGGGAGATCAAGTCACTAAAATAGTAGAGGCAATCGATTAATGAAGAAGCAAAGCAAAATAAACAAGTCCTGGAGACAGGGGTACAATCAATATTCAGAAATACATTACCTAAGATGTCCAGTTTTTAAAAATTTATGAGGTGTAGACAGAAACAAAATATATGAGCCATACAATAGGTAAAAACAAGCAACAGAAGTCAACACTCTGTGAAAGTGCCCAGACATTGGTTTTAAATGAAGATTTCAAAGTAGTCGTTATACACATTTTCAAAGAATTTTAAAAATCACACTTAAAAAACAGAATGCAGATGACAATGTCTTATTAAATAAATACTACTTATAAAGATATATATATATCACAAATGAAATTCTGGAGTTAAAAGTACTACAATAAAAAATTCATAGAAAGGGAACACCAAGTAAAATGTGATTGGAGATCCTTCGCGGGGAGATGCGTGCTGAAAGTAGACTAGAGACTGAACACAATGGTCACTCAATGCCCCTGTTGCAAACCACAACACCCAAAAGGAGAGAGAGAGAGAGAACAAATTGGAATGCTCTGCCACAGAGGTGGGGTGGGGTGGGGGGGATGGGATCGGGGGTGGTGGGAGGGATACTGGGTTCATTGGTGGTGGAGAATGGACACTGGTGGAGGGATGGGCTCTCGAACATTGCATGAGGGAAAAACAAGCACGAAAAGGTGTGAACCTGTAACTGTACCCTCACTGTGACTCACTAAAAATAAAAATAAATCACTGTCATCCCGTTGCTCATCGATTTGTTGAGTGGGCACCAGTAATGTTTCTCATTGTGAGATTTATTGTTACTGTGTTTGGCATATCCAATACGCCACGGGTAGATTGCCAGGCTCTGCCGTGCAGGCTAGATACTCTCGGTAGCTTGCCGGGCTCTCCGAGAAGGGCGGAGGAATCGAACACGGGTCGACGGGTCGACTTTGTGAAAGGCAAACGCCCTACCGCTGTGCTATCGCTCCAGCCCAAAAATAAATAAAAAAAAATACAAAAATTCATAAAAGTAAACCTGAACTAACAAAGTCAGAGAACCTGAAGACAGATCAAGTGAGTATAAGGAGCAGAGAGAAGGTTCAAGAAAAAGAAGAAATATGAACAGTCTCAAAGAAATGAGGAAAATAAATACACCAACATACATCTAATGGGGTAGGAAGAGAAAATGAAAAAGGAGCAGTAAAAAAACAACAGGCTGCTCCACCGCCAAGATGTGATCCTGGGGGCCGCACGAGTGTGCGGCCTCTCCGAAGCTGCACGAGCGTGAATCCAGACCCAGCAAAACCTCTTGTTCAGCATGGGCAACTCCTGGCAGAATGTCTCCAGCCTGAGAACTAAGCCTCGGCCCCATGCCCTCCCAGGAGAGGAAAGGTATCTCTCTCTCTCTCTCTCTCTCTCTCTCGCCCCTTTCTCTCCGGGGATGAAGGGCGCGGTGTCCGCCATATTAAGACGACCACAGATGGGATTTACGACAAAATCTGCAGCAAAAGGACACGAGGGTGCTCTTGGGAAGGTGGGAGGCACCGGCCCCTCCCACCGCCAAGATGTGATCCCGGGGGCCGCACGCGTGTGCGGCCTCTCCACAGCTGCACGAGCATGAATCCAGACCCAGCAAAACCTCTTTCGGCATGGGCAACTCCTCGCAGAATGTCTCCAGCCTGAGAACTAAGCCTCGGCCCCGTGCCCGCCCAGGAGGGGAAAGGTATTTCTCTCTCTCTCTCTCTCTCCTTTCTCTCCGGGGATGAAGGGCGCGGTGTCCACCATATTATGACGACCACAGATTGGGATTTCAAGCCTGCAATGATCCAATATCTGGAAGAAATCTCCCTGGACTTAGTTGTTAGAGTACAGAAATTCAAAACCTCATTTGTCTTCACAGTAGGTCTGACTCTAGTGGGGTACTCCTAACAACAATAGTGAGGTTTGTGTTGAAATATTGAATGTAACCAAAGTAAACAGAAAGTAAAATGAAACTTATCAGTTACAAGGCGGGGGGTGGGGGTGCGGGATGGGAGGTGTACTGTGTAGTTTTTTTTTTTTTTTGGTGGTGGTATATGGGCACTGGTGAAGGGATGGTTGTTTCAGCATTGTATAATTGAGACCTAAGCCTGAAAGCATTGTAATCTTCCACATGGTGATTTAATAAAATAAAAATTAAAAATAAAACAAAACAAAACAACAGGCTGGAAAGCAGCAAAATTGGAAAATGCATTAGTTTTTTAAAAAAATTTTTATTAGTGAATCACCGTGAGGTACAGTTACAGACTTAAAAACTTTCGTGCTTGCGTTTCAGTCATACAATGGCCGAGTGCCCATCCCTCCACCAGTGCCCATTTTCCACCACCAATGGTCCCAGCATCCCTCCCGCCACCCCCACCCGGTCCTCTCCCCACCCCATTCTGCCTCTGTGGTAGGGCATTCCCTTTTGCTCTCTCTCTCCTTTTGAGCCCGGGAAATGCATTAGTTTTATTTAGTAGTCTTTTAATTATTATTTATGAATTTTCTGTTGTATAAGAGTTACAATTATAAAAATATATGATTGGGGCTGGAGAGATAGTACAATAGATAGGGTGCTTGCTTCACACGTGGCCAGAAGGTGCCAGATTCAATCCTTGGCACCTCATATGATTCCTTGAGTCTGCTTAGAGTTATCCCTGAGCACAGAGGCAGGAGTAAGTCTTGAGCTTTGCTAGGTCTGATCCCCAAATCAAATCAAATCAAATCAAATCAAATCAATCAATAGATGGTGGAGGAATTTCTGAAACCAATGACCTATTTTAATAATAAAAATGGCACAGATATATCCCATTATAAATAACATAAAATAAATTTATTCATTATTTGTTTTTGGGCCACACCTGACGATGCTCAGGGGTTACTCCGGGTCTGCATTCAGGAATCACTCTTGTGAGAACCGTATGGATACTGGGAATGGAACCCAGGTCGATCACATGCAAGACAAATGCCCTACCTGCTGTATACTATTGTTCAGTATCCCATAAAATACATTTTAATAAGCTCTGAAAAGGTGAATGATGTGTACACTTCAAGACCCTGTTCTTTCTTAAGCATGTATCTTGCTTGTTTGACTATGTTTCTTTACTTGCTTTTTCCCCACTCTGTAGAGGCCTTGTGTTCTCTCTTGAACACGTATTCCTCTCTCACTCCTCCCATGTGTTTGTAAGTGATCCCTATGCAATAAAAATTACCTTGCTTCACTAAAAAAGAAAGAAAGAAAAAGATAAAATAAAAGTGGTAAAAAATAAAGAGTGGAATGAATGTATGTACCAGGAAACACAGAATCAGATTTCAGTTTGTTTTCTTAAACTATGTTCTGACATTTAAGTTTTTTGCTGGGTAAGACTGAAACTGGGGTAGGGTGAAGGAGGTATGGACCAGATTCTTCATGGAGACTCTTTGGCTGAGATGGCTGGAGGACGAGGCAGCAACTCCAAGTCCCCCAAAACAACCTGAACCGAAGTGGGAGAGAGCAACTGATTGCTCATTTGTTTTCAGTATTGGGATTTTGCTTGATAGCTTAGTAGGCAATTAAAGGAAATTTTATCTCTAATTAAAAAACCATGAAAACCCTAATACATGATAGTACAAGATTACTTCCTGCAGTAAAAAATCTGTGAGCAAACCACTTAAGTTATCTTTTTCTAAAGAGTACTTAAGTGAAGCAAAATACAGATAAGTCAACAGGTGTGTTAGAAACTAGTGTTTTGAGTCTTAACAAGTGAATATTATATTTTATCTTTATAGCCTCATTTTTTATATTTAATGAAATTATAAACTCTGTCTTTAAGATCTTCAGAGTCCTCTATCAGTTAGTTAATCTCAGATGTAATTTAACAGGAAAAAAAAAATCTAACTTGAGAGCCATAGAAAAGTACCTTTAAGGTGTTGTGATGGTGGGGCTGGTGAGATAGCACAGCGGGTATGGTGTTTGCCTTGCAAGTGGCTGACCTGGGTTCAATTCCCAGCATCCCATATAATTCCCTGAGCACCTCCGGGAGTAATTCCTGAGTGCAAAGCCAGGAGTAACCCCTGTGCATCACTGGGTGTGACCCAAAAAGCAAAACCAACCAAACAAAAAAACAAAAAAAACCAATGTTGTGATAAGTATATAAAATTATATTCTTACATATTAAGTAAACTTACCAATGGAAAGGAAATCTGATCGATACTGACAAGTCATCCCAAAGCCAAAGTCTCGCCAAAAGCCAGAATCCTTTTTGTGAACCTTAAAAAATTAAAAAAAAAATTAACCCATCAACAAGTATAAGTAGTTTTAATCAACATTTTCAATCAATTTTTAATCAATATTTCCAAATATTTTCTTTTATGGGCTGGAGTGATAGCACAGTGATAGGGCATTCACCTTGCATGCGGCCAACCCGTGTTCGATTCCTCTGCCCCTCTCGGAGAGCCCGGAAAGCTACCGAGAGTATCGTGCCTGCAAGGCAGAGCCTGGCAAGCTACCCTTGGTGTATTCGATATGCCAAAAAGAGTAATAATAAGTATCACAATGAGAGATGTTACTGGTGCCTGCTCGAGCAAATCAATGAGCAGCGGGATTATATGGATATGGATATGGATTTTCTCTTATGTGACTGACAATCACATGTAGCAAACGATTTTTGCCACTTTCAATATAACTGAAATCAAGCCTGTGCAAGGCATAAACTGAGATGGTAATAAAGCAATACCTAACTTCAAGGATTTACAGTTTTGGAGGGCAACAGTCACATGAACATATACAATAATTCACTGTGATCTATATATAGCAGATCTTATCCATTATACTTCCCTCTTACTGATTTTAGATCTTTTTTTCCCTTGTTAGAGAAGCTCCTTCTACCTGTAGTTTCAAACTGATGCTGCACTCTATACAAGTGGACAATTAATTTCATTCCACTTACTATAGGAATTAGTTTACTATTGTGCACTGAGAAAAGTAGAGGCCAATGGACTAAAAGGAGAACAGTCTAACTTTGGAAAGCAAGTTTTACTTATTCTTCAGAGAAAGTTACTTAAAAAGACACTTGCTTTTCTGAGCTGGTATAGGGCCAGAATCAGTCATTGGCAAGCAAAGCTAAACCTGGCCTGAACCTGTCTATCATTTTGAGAAACACAGTCACACTCATTTGTTCAGATTGCTCATGGAGCATTTATGGTACAGTGGCAGAGCTTAACAGCTACAACAAGGACTGCATGACCCATACAATGTAAAATATGGGTGCTTGAAATCAACTTTGTGGTGCTTTAAAGAGTAAGTTTGACAGTCCAGGTATAGGGTGCAGAGATGAAGTTTGAAACTGCTGCAGTTCTTTCTATCACAATGCAGACCAAGTTTAAAATCAAGTTGAAATATAACAGGGTTTAGATGAGAGTCCCCCAAACCAAATAAAAGCTGAAGCATGATAAACCTTCTTTATTTATTCATATATCCAAGAAGTATTTGTTTATGATATAGTTCTGAAGCTGGAAAAAGAGAAATGACAAAGACCCTGACATTATAGACCATCCATGTCATGGGAAAAATAGTAAATATATACTTCCCAGGCAATAGCTCTACATGCCAAGAAAAGAACCAGAGCAGGGTAAGGAGAAAACATGAGAGATAAAAAAGTCTATTTTGAATGTAACAACTACATAAGGGTCTGCCTCTCTAAGGTTTATCCTTGGAAGCAGGGCCCTGATGGAATGGGCTATGCAAATACCTGGAGGAGATCACTCCGGGCAAAGTGGACAAGTCTGTACCATAGCGCTGAGGCAGAAATATGTTTGGAGTGTTTGACAAACAGTAAGAAAATAGCTGTGGCAAGAACAAAGAAAGCACAAGAGTAGAAGAATGAGGCTTCAGGTTCAAGAAGGGCTGGTCTATAAATAGGTAAGTGATGTCCAGAACTTCTCGGAGTCAGGATGGGCAACTCCCTCTACCTCCCTGTACTTCCAGAAGCCCTGGCAGTCATCTCCACACCCCAAAGCCACTGCCCAATTAAAAATTTAACTCTAGTGTGTTTGTGTCCCCCAGGGTATATTTCCAGAAATGGGAGCTCAATTTCTAGTTTTTGAGGAATGCCCATATTGTTTTCAAAAAAGCCTGGACCAGTAGGCATGCCCACCAACAATGAATTAGAGTCCCTTTCTCTCAGTATCCACGCCAATACTGGTTGTATTTGTTCCTTTGGATGTGTGCCAGTCTCGGTGGTGTGAGATGTTATCTCACTGTGTTTTGCACCTTGCTGATGATTAGTTATGTAGAACACTATTTTATATGCTTTTTGGTCATTTATATTTCTTTGAGAAAGTTTCTACTCTTATTTTCTCATTTTTATGTATCTCACGGTGATTCAAAAAGAAAAAGAATGAGGATAAAGAAGATTGGATATATACATAAAGGAATACTATTTGGAGAAAGAAAGAAAAATAATTAACTCTAGCTGGACTGTCCAGTTAAAAATTCTGGATTTTCTGGAGTGCATAGGCATATTCACTGACAATCCAGTAGTAGGACACCAGAAAGGATGGGATGTAATGTAGATCGACTAACAAAAACACAGAAGGCTTATAAAAACTTATAACAACATCTTAATAATCCCTCAGATAAGAACTTAATATCCCCATGATGAGATACAATTTTCATCAATTTTCTTCTAAGGAAATATTTTTTTTTTTAGAAATGAAAAATACTCAATTTTATTATGATCCAAAAGTTTCTAACATTAATTTGTAAGCAATATGAAACTATCTTCTACAAAAGTTTTTTTTTTTAATTAATTTATTTATTTTTAATTCGTGAATCACCATGAGGGCACATTTACAGATTTATACACTTTTGTGCTTATGCTTCCCTCATACAAAGTTCGGGAACCCATCCCTTCACCAGTGCCCATTCTCCACCACCAGTAAACCCAGTATCCCTCCCACCCTCCCCGATCCCATCTCCCCCCACCCCGCCCTGCCACTGTGGCAGGGCATTCCCTTCTGTTCCCTCTCTCTATTTAGCTGTTGTGGTTTGCAATAAAGGTGTTGAGTGGCCACTGTGCTCAGTCTCTAGCCCTCATTCAGCCCACAACTCCCTTCCCCCACATGGCCTTCGACTACATTATAGTTGGTGATCCCTTCTCTGAGTTGCAAAGGAAATATTTTTTGATCATTCTATTAGCAATTTATTGGTAACAAGCAACATAAAATTAATTACTGTGGGTCTGATACGAGGACAGGCTTGAGGGGTGGTTGGGAAAATGGAGACAATGGTGGAGGGAAGGTGACAGTGGTGGTGAGATTGGTGTTGGAATATTGAATGCCTGTAACAAATCATCATTAACCACTTTGTAAACCATGGTGTTTATGTGTGTGTGTGTGGGGGGGGGGGATAAAAAAAGATAAGTGGGAGTACGGTGCCACCCAGCAGGTCAACCTGTACCTGTAGGGAGAGTGTACCAGAAGTCTGATGGTGCCTTCTGACTTCCTGATACCCCAAAATTGCCACTGTGCCTTTGGACAGACCCCAATAACGTGGACCAAGTTTCCCGAGAAATTAAATGGCCAAAAGTAAGGTATGTGGGAGTCACACCCACAAACCACCTCTGACTCAGCTATACAAGCTCATTTATCAGCTCTGTTTCAGAGACCCATAAATAAATCTCCAAAGAGATCAAAAGCAGGCCATTTAAGTGCACTAATGGCCATGATTCAGAGACTTACAAATGGATCTCGGAGGAGCAGCACGTCACATAGATGTCTCCCCACCCCGCGCCAGGTTGATTTCATGTGGCAACTTGGAGGGAGCAGGTGTGTCTCTCTGCCTGCCCCATATGAACCCTGGCAGCTGCAAACCTCCAGAACCTAATTGCTTATGGCCGACCTTCACAGGCTCTCCCCAAGCCCCCCACGAATGAGAATAAATCCACTGAAAACCCCAGGTACTCGGGACCAGTGACTGAAAACTACAGGCTTCACGGAATTGGGGATGGGTGACCTTCCCCCATCTCCTCGACCTTCTGCTTTCCTGGCAGACATCCCCCAAGAACTGCCTCTGGGCACCACTTGAGCATATTAACAGCCATGATTTGGAAACTCACAAATGAATCTTGGAAGAGAGAGGCATGCCACTGATGTGCCTCTGTACACCAAATATTAAAAAATTTTAGAATTCCAGGAGTGCACAGGCCACTTTCGCAGCCATGTGACACCTCACACTATTCATGGCAAGCAATATAAAATAAATTATTTAGCATCTGCCTAAGGGGCAGGCTGGGGTGGTGGTGGGAAGATTCAAAGTAATGGTGGTGAGAAGGTGCAATGATGGTGGGATTGGTGTTGAAATATTGAATGTAAACAATTTTATAAAAAATTAAAGAATTTTAAAAAAAGTAATGCAGAGTTCGTGGCTGCTTCAATCAGCTTAATCAGTGGCTGAATAAATAGCAGTATTCTTACATAAAAAAAGATAAGTGATGTTATGGTGTTTCTGTAATAAGTCTAGAGGAGGCATGTCATAACAGGAGAGAAAAAGGAAAAAGGCTCTGTAGAAGAACAAGCCTTCCTACAAAAAGGCAATGATACAGTGAGAAGATGAGGATATAACAGAATCAGTGACGCAAACAGATTTCAAAATAAGACAAAAAGGAACTGAACATCTGGCTGCTATTTCTAAGTGAAACTGAATGGAGCTATGTGAAAAGTGAGGCATGGTAAGTGTTGGGAGTTTCAAGAATGACAGTCTGGCTCATCTGGAGATTAGAGAGAGGGTGGATTAGCGGAAACAGTAAAATTTCTGGGAAGCCTGTGACCATATATTATGAGCCACAACTTGGGTCATATACTGTTGTGTCTAAAATCTTATACTGTTGATAGTATTGTAAATCACAGGTTACAAGTGAAAAAATAAAATGTTTTTTAAAAAAAGCAATGACATGTTATGGGCAATATGTTTCTCATTCTCCACATTCTGTTGTTCTAGGGTCCAGCCAACAGTTATGCTTAGCTAGAGTGGAGTTCTGATTTTCATGTACCACTAAATACTTTAAAAAACTTCTTTTTAAAATTCTTAGTTCTAAGACCATATAAAACTAGCTTTCAGGTCAGATTTGGTACTCAAGATTGTAGATGACTGACTCCTGGCCTAGGAGTAGATTACTATGAACCCCTAGGGCCACATCTGAAAGAATCATGTACATCTAGTCATGGTTGGCTGGAGCGATAGCACAGCATTTGGGCGTTTGCCTTTCACACGGTTGACCCGAGTTCGATTCTTCCACCCTTCTCGGAGAGCCCGGCAAGCTACCGAGAGTATCAAGCCCGCACGGCAGAGCCTGGCAAGCTACCAAGGTGTATTGGATATGCCAAAAACAGTAACAATAAGCCTCTCAATGAGAGATGTTACTGGTGCCCGCTCAAACAAATCGATGAGCAATGGGATGACAGTGATACATCTAGTCATGTAGTTTCTGTTTTACCCTAATGGCAATGGAAGCTCTCTGAAGAGTCAGAGCAGGAATTATGTGATCAGATGATGTTTTGAGAAAGTAACTCTGGAAGGAGTACAGAGAACAAGATAGGAAGGGACAAAAGGAAAGCAGGAAGTCTGGTTATGAGGCAACAGTTAGAATCTGGGAATGGAAAGCTGAAGGCAGAGAAAATGCTTTCTTAAACTTTAAACCTTTCTTTTTCTTTCTTTTCTTATTTTTTTTTAAATGAGTAATCCTTTAATTGACTAAGAATTTTTTGTTGTTCGTTTTTGGGTCATATCCAGCAATGTTCAGGGTTCCTCCTGCCTCTGAACTCAGGAATTACAATGTGGCAGTTCTTGGAAGATCTTATTAAATGCTGGGGATTAAACCCAGGCTGGCTGTGTGCAAGGCAAGTGTCCTACCTGCTCTACTAATTCTCCAGTCCCTTTCTGAGGAATTTTTTGTGTGATTCAGGTATATAGGTAGATAAAACAGGAATACAAATAACTGCTAATAAATCATTAAATCTATTTTAAAAGAAAGTTTTTAAATAATGTGTTGTAATTTACAGTTTAAGAAGCTAGGATCTACATCAGTGGTTTTCAACAACAGCAACTGAAAACCATGGATAAACTACTATAATATGTACAGAAAGAAATTGAATGGCTGTGGAAGATAGAGGTTCCAAAACCAGCTAAGTCAGCAAGTGAATGAATAGGAAGGAATAAAGAAGAAGACTTAACCAAAGATGAAAGCAGGCTGTGACCTGAATGTTGGAGTATCTGAAGATATCCTCCCCAAAGTGGTAGCACATGTCAAGGTGGCCCAGAAAGAAATAATGTGGAGCGGGATTCTGGACATAATGATTCTGAGTGATTGTAGGGCAGCCATGTGGAAATGTCTGCAGAGAGCAATAATATAAGGAACATGCATATATGTAGAATCCTTTAAATTTTAGAAGAGCAGAGACCAGTCTGAAAAAGCTGCTGTGTGGAATGGGAGAACTAGCCAAAAACCACGTTATATCCATTGCATGTTACTCCTTCTTAGGTATTTAGTAGTTTTAATAAGTTTTCTTTTTTTCTTTTTGGGTCACACCTGGTGATGCACAGGGATTACTCTTGGCTCTGCAGCAATTACTCCTGGCAGTACTTAGGGGACCATATGAGATGCTGGGAATCTAACCCGGGCCGGCCGCATGCAAGGCAAACGCCCTACCCTCTGTGCTATTGCTCCAGCCTCGAATAAGGTTTTTTTTTTTAAATAAAAAGTTATTACCAAAAAATTTCTAATAATAGTGACATAACATTCACACTCTGGATTATTAAGTTTTTCTGTGTTGGTTAACCTCACCCTCTACTATTGAATTCTGAAACACACACCATGAAAATATTTGGAGAAAAGGGGACAGACTATGAGAGTGTTTAAGTAACTACAACTCTTAATTTTTGGCCACACCTATTGGTGTTCAGAGCTTACTCCTGGCTCTGCACTTCAGTGGTACTTAGGGGACTACATAAGGGATCAAACCCAGGTGGGCTGCATGCAAGGCAAACATCCTGCCTGCTGACTATTTTCAGCTCACAGGTTTTAATTTTTAACTGTCTTCTACTTGTGAAACAAACATAAAGGAACTTGTAAATGATCTTAGTGGCCTTTTAAAAAGGACAGTGAGTCTTACCAGCTGCTGTTCCACGGGTGGTGGCACATCCTGATTGGCATAAACGATGGCAGGATTGTAGAGACTGAACACCACGGGGTAAAACACCTTCTTACCTAGAAATCAAAATAAATGTTTGCATTACATAGAGAAGTCATAAAATGAAGGACTACTGATCTTTACTGCAATATTTATATTGGCTTATTAAAATATTTATCACATATGATTCTGATACTGTATTTTATCGATATTCAGGATACTGAACATCATGTTAATTTAATGAATGTATGATTTTATAACAGACCATGAATTTTATAAGTCAGTATCAAACTATAAACTTGCAAAAGAATAGAGAAAACAATACAAAAGGGTGCTTCATAGGTTTATTTCCTTTAACTTTGGGAAGATGCTATTAGCTATTTAATTTATTTATAGTTTAGGTCTTTGGGCCACACCCAGCAGTGCACAGGGCTTACTCCTGGTTCTGAACTCAGGGGTCACACCTGGCAGGCTCAGGGGACCATCAAGGTGTTGGAAATAGAATGAAGGTCAGTTATGTACAAGACAAGCACCCCACCCGCTGTACTGTTGTTTAGCCCCCTATCAACTACTTATTATATATTCAATTTATTGCTCAGTATTTAAATTTGAATAAAAGATGTATGTTAATTTCTGACATGAACCAAGAAACTCAGAAACTTGTTAAATTCACCTTTCAAAGTAAACCACAGATGTGTAAAGCCTAATAATTGTACAATGAACATATTATATATAGAGAACAACTAAAATATAGAAATTGAGAGATAAAATTATTTAAAGTTGAGAAGATTTAAAGATACCTGAAGCAATAATCCCTACATAGACTTGCCATTAGCATTCATATTGATAGGAGTGAAGGGACCTTTCAGGCTAAGTAGCCCATCTCTTCTAAATATAGAATCTTTTGCTAACATTGTGTTAGGTGAGGTAATACAAAAGTGCTCAAAAGCTATCAAAGACCCCTAAGTTTTTGGTAGTCTTTTTATTAGAACAGCCCCTACAAGCACACGTCTTTCTTTCATTAAAAACCACTAAGGGGGCCCAGGGAGATAGCTAAAAATGTTAGAAGACCCCAAGTTTGATTGTGGCACCACAAGACCATCACCTCCTATCCCCCCATGTAGTTCTGGTGGCCCCTGGTCTCTCTTTGAACTGAGCAGCACATCATTGCTAGGCTCCAAAATGAGGACTTCTGGGTAGAGTATGGAAGTGGACCCTGGAGAGGTTTCTCCCAGAAAAACATATACAAGAGGGGAGGGGGCTCAATTTCTGAGGTAAATTTATTTTAGATATAAAAAAATTTCTTTTAATTAAGCAAATACATCTCCTTTAACACCTACAGTACTTGGTGTAACAAACTATACTTACTGCACTCGTTAGAATTTGTAATTATCATCAAACTGATTAACAAAGAGTTAATAACTTCTAAGACTGAATAATTCTACAAAAAATTACTACAAAAATTTTAATTTTCTTTCAACATTTACAATATGATTTAATTTACAAAATGTCATCTGCTCAGATATTTTCAAATAATATCTGCAATATGAAGCAAAATATAGTAAATCATTCCTAAAAGTCTAAAGACCAAGAAATATTTGTATTTACAAATCTGTGTACATGCATATGTGACGTGTGTGTGCCTATGTGTATCCTCTCCTGTAATATAGAGTGGATTCTCACACAACTGTGCATTTTGGCTCTTTTTTGACAGGTGTTGCTTCCTCCTTGTTAATTTCAAGACTTTATTTTCTGTGTTTGTTCCCTTTCTTGTTTCTGGGACGCACCTGGCAGAGCTCAGGGCTTTCTCCTGGCTATGTGCTCAAACATCATTCCTTGTGGCGCTTGGAGGTTCATATGGGATGCTGGAGACTGAACCTGGGTCAACCATGTGGAACGCAGGCACCCTTCCCAGTAAATTACTGCTCCAGCCACTCTGCTTTTGTTTGAAATCAAATGCAAACACTGGAATTTGGCCACAGGGGTTATAAATTTCAGGTGGGTAAATTTTCACTTTTTTCTTAAAATTTTGAGTTAAATTATGACTAATGTAACTTGAGAAAATATTATTAACTTGATTCAAAATATGGGATGTGATGTAAGCAGTCTAAATTCTATACTCAGCTCATCTACCACAATTTACGCACCTGGCTCAGCATTTAACCGGCAGCTGTTAAGGAATTCGGCTGAGAAATATATATCAACATCACAGAAAAACATCAAGACCTCTCCCTTGTCCCAAGCTTGGGCACCCACATTTAGTCCTCGTCCACGATTAAATTCTTCATTCAATGAGACCAACGTGTAATTGTGAAAATTAGACTCACTATGAGGAAAGCACATACAACAAATGATAAGTCCCACTTAACAGCTTAATAACTATTTTCCTTCAACACAACTTATAAAAAATGGTTTATACGTCTACATTCATAATAGAGAAAATAAATGTTACTAGTTTCATGTGTACGTATCATCAGAATCAGATATTCACTAAATGCCTACATTTGAGGCAACCGCATTTGGTGGTATAAGGTTAAAAACTGGCAAAGGTCAGTGCCTTCAGGATTTTTTAAGTCTATTGCAAATATAATTTGCACATGAAAAAATGACCACAATGTTTGGTACTAAATAATGCATTCCATGTGAATGATACATACAAAGAACACCCTCTTTTCAAGTTCTTTAGGTCTTTGCTCAAATGTCCCCTTAACAGAAGGAAAAACCCATTTCAGCATCTGTGAAGCAGCTCTCATCGCCTTCTCCTTAATCTTTCCCGCAGTACTATCAGTTCTGTCTGAGTGTCTCCGTATCTGAAAAGTAAGCTCCATGAAAGCAAGGTTTTTGTTTACTAGTAAGGTGACAATGTCTTTCATAGAACAGGAAACCAATAAATACTTGCCAAAGGAATAAACAGCATGCTGTTCTGAGATAAAAGAAAAGATCACCTGTCTGGAATAGTTAGAGAAAATGTTATTTTTTTAAACAAAAATTATGCCTTGGTTAAAATTCTGAATTCAATGAATAAAGGTCATTTCAACTATTATCAAAAGCAAAACGGCAAAAGAGAATGTATTTCGGAGAAAAGGAATTGAACAAACAAGATTAAGACAAGAGAATCCTAAAATGGAACAATGAAAAAGAGTGAGGCAAAGGAGTACCTTCCATGAGAAGTTAAAGAGCTTGGTCAATATCCTAAAGGCAAGAAGTCAGGGTTTTTCCACCAGGGCAGTGGTTCTCACAATGAAGACCCCTCACCGCCAGCATCAGCTTTTCCTGGCAATGTGTTAGAAGTGCAACTTCTGGGGCTGGAGCGAATGCACAGCAGGTAGGAGTTTGCCTTGCACATGGCTGACCCAAGTTCGATTCCCAGCATCCCATATGGTCCTCTGAGCACTGCCAGGAGTAATTCCTGAGTACAAATCCAGGAGTAATCCCTGTGCATGGCCGGGTGTGACCCAAAAAGCCAAAAAAAAAAAGTGCAAATTCTTAGACCCCAAACTCCTGAACCAGATGCTAATGGTGGAGCTGAAGAAATGTGTCTTAAATAAGCCTCCAGGTGACTGATGTTAAAGCTGGACTATGATAAATCTGTCATTGGGTAATGTCACTAAAAAAAGAAACATTTAGCAAGCTTATTCTTTAAAAAATTATAAAACAGGAAATAGAGATGGACACAATGGCTCAAAAAGTGCATGAAGTAAACTCTAAGAGTTCTGATCTTACAGGTTATAAATATCTTCACTTAGGGAGACTTCCTATCACTACCTTACACTCCCAAAATCAAGTGAGAAACTAATAGAAATATCAACCACAGTAATTTCCTAGGAGCAGGGATGAGAATCAAGCTGAGGCCAATCATAATATCTCATTCCTCTTTCCCATAGTGACTAACTCACGAATGGGCAAGTCTTTCCCTGGGATTCCCTTAACTGGATCCGGTAGAAAGCTCATTTCTCTCTGCTAGCAAAGCAGATGTCAGTGAGGAAGTCAACAGCTTTACATTTCACTTATGGCAGAAGCCAATCTGCAATATGAAAATGAAGACAACAAGCATAGAAAAAACATAAGATGATAAAAATTTTGGTAAAATTCAAGTGTTTTATTTCAAATTCTGTTTTAATTTTCTTCCTCAAATTTGGCTATAATAATTCTTTCGATCTGGGGAACTATCAATGAGTTTTTGATAATTAAGTTCCTTAAGTTCAAGATAGGTTTCTACCATTTGCCACAGAATACTGTTACTGCAGGAAAAAACATTTGCAATAACAATGTGTGTGTGCTTGGCATTAAGTAGGTGATCTGAAAATGCTAAACAAGGAAGAAGGGAAGATATGGAATAAAAGGGAAACTGGGTTGGGTGGTGGCAGCATGAAGGAGAAGACAGAGAAGAGACCCTGCATAGGACATAGGAACTGACTAATAATTAGGGGTAAAGGATGAGTGAAAGATGCTACTCTGAAACACCAAGCCCAAGAGATCCTGAGTACAGTCTTAGTCCAAACTAAAAGAGGCTCATCAGGAGGAGAAATTAGTCTAGGAGGAGGGGAAGACACATTTTCTCTTTACACACCATAGCTGTTAAGAGTCTCTTTGGGATAGGGACTGCAACTTACTTCTCTGTACAGTCCTACTCAACCACCCCAGCCAGAGTCCTGAGCAGTATACCTAGACATGATGGGGCTCTGTGACTATTAGTTAAATGACTAGAGAAGAAAGGCTGGCCAAAGCTGGACTCTTAGGGAATGGCCACAACTAGTAGAAAGGTAAAGAAGCAAGTAGGGGATCAGAGTTGGTGTGTCAGAAAAAACATTATCACACATTTTATTTGCAAAATATTTACACTTTACAAACATCAAAGGAATGTTTTCAGAAGGAAGTATATGTTAGGTTAAACAAAATGATTAAAGAAGATTAATGGAGAACAAGCTAAATTAGTAGATAGGTGATAATTTTGAGCCATGACTTAAAAGGACTGAAAGACTGAGAAGATACATAATTAATCAAGGTATTTTAAGGAATTGCTAATTCTCAAACCTCTGAGAACCTACTTTGTGCTGAGTACCATAGAAGTTGCTTTGTTAGGGTATAACTATTCTGTGAAAAGGCAGATATCTAATATAATTATTGGGTATTACAGACTCAAGTTGGGTACTTCTTAAGGATGGTGGTTGTAGTGATAGTAAGCATCATTTGCAGAGTGAGAAGGAACCTAGAACAGTGAAAGGAAAGAAAGGTGACAAGTAAAAGACAAGCTCAGGAAATACACTGAAGTACAGGGAATGGATTTAGAAAAAGCGTGAGTTCAACAGAAGGTTATGAAGAAGCAACAGAGGCAAATATGTAGAAATTCAGTGGACAATAGAGTGAGAGTACCCTGATCATACTAGGCTGTCAAAAGGTTAAGGGGGGATTAATCATTTAGGGTTATGGTGAACCAAGGAATAAAATGAGAATCTTATTATCACTACTATGCATGCTTTTCGAACTTTTAAACAGCAGTTACTTAAGATCATTCACTCATTAAACATCTGAAATTGTCATTCTTCTAATGTTATATTTCAAGATCATCAAGAAGGACATGGCTCACCAACCTTGCGATGGATTCTAGTATAGACTTGACTTTAGCCAATCCTTCTTTACCAAAATACACCACAGTGAGATGAATTCGCTTGTCCTGATGAATACATACATCCCTAACAGAATGGGGAAATAAAGTTCATTCAAGTAAATATGTGAAAATGTTCATTCAGAAAGCAATCACATGAAACTTTAACAAAGAAAATAAATTACTTGTTACTTATTTTAAATAATCACACTAAGTTTTAAGTATGATAGCACTAACTTTGCTTAATTGTTAAACATATCACAGCAAGCACATAATAATGAAGATGTGTAAATGAATATAACCATTCCAGGGCCACAAAAACAGTCTGTCCAACAATGTTGGCAAATTTCAAAATATTTTTTAAACTTTTCTCTAGAATCGCCTTCAGAAGCAAATTTACCTACTGGAGGAAATAAGTAGAATTGGTTCAAAATTAAACAGTATTCAGGTTTTGTTTGTTTTTAGGGCTACACTTGGTCAGGGGTAACTCCTGACTCTATGCTCAGGAATCACTTCTGGAGGTGCTTGGTGCATTATATGGGATGCTGGGGATCGAACCCAGGTTGGCCAGGTGCAAGGCAAACACCCTACCCACTATACTATCTCTTCTGCCCCACAGTTAAAGTTTTTTTTTTTCTTGCTACCTATTTTTAAATTATTGAATCACTGTTGAGATATAGTTACAAAGTTGCTCATGACTGAGTTTCAGTCATACAATGTTCCAACACCCAGTACACTTCCCACCACCAATGTCCCCAAGTTTCCCTCTACTTCTCCTGAGTAAGACCCCTGCAACCTGCCTCTACTGCAGACACTTTTCTTCTCTCCTGGCTCCTATTTTTTCTTTTTTATTCACTTTGTTTTGCAAGACTGTAACTGAAAAGTTACCATGCATTTCACTTTACCTCCTCTCAGTACCATGGTAAAAAGCTAGCCTTAAGGATGATGGACTGGAGACCACTGCATTTAGAACGGAACAGAGAAGAGACCACTATGCCAGTGATTGTTGTAAATGAACACTCTGGAAAAAAACTGGGTACTGAAAGTACTCAAGTTCTTAAGAAGTACTTCTGTCTCCAGACTGAGTCCCAAAAATTGTCACGGAGTATATATTTGCTACTACTAAAATGTCTTTTATAAAGAATGTGGCATCTGATGGCAATGCTAAAAGGTGACAATTTTTTTTTTTTTTTTTTTTTGCTTTTTGGGTCACACCTGGCGATGCACAGGGGTTACTCCTGGCTCTGCACTCAGGAATTACCCCTGGCCGTGCTCAGGGGACCATATGGGATGCTGGGATTTGAACCCGGGTCGGCCGCGTGCAAGGCAAACGCCCTACCCGCTGTGCTATCTCTCCAGCCCCAAAGGTGATAAATTTTTTTTCTTTTTCTTTTTTGCTTTTTGGGTCACACCCGGTGATGCACAGGGGTTACTCCTGGCTCATGCACTCAGGAATCACTTCTGGCGGTGCTCAGGGGACCATATGGGATGCTGGGAATAGAACCCGGGTTGGCCACGTGCAAGGCAAACGCTCTATCCGCTGTGCTATCACTCTAGCCCCAGGGTGATAAAATATTTTAAGAAATCAGATCTCAAGCAATTTTTTCAAATAAGCAAAATTAATTTGGAAGTATGACTTCTAGATATTGATACAGAACTAGGTTTTAAATGCAACGATTTCAACACGAGTATAAGGACTATAATTTAAAACACTTAAACTAGCAAGTCAAAGTATTTAAAACATGGAAATTGTTCAATTTATTTTAATTTTAAAATGAAAAAATTTATTAAAAAATACTTTATTTTCCAACATCCATCCCTTCAACAGTGTACAGTTCCCACCAATGTCTTCAGTTTCCCTCTCTCCCCCACCCGCTGCCTGTTTCTGTGGCAGGTATTTCTCTCTCCCTGGAGAGAGAACATGGTTCCATATCTTGGCTGACAGGGTACCCTGAGTATACACAGTTATCAAAAGTTATGAAACCCCTATCTTTAAAATATGTGTATTGCACTGAAGGTAAATTATGCTCCAATAAATTTATAAAAATTCTACTCATCCTGGAATAAATTTACACATAAATAATAAATTATAAAGGTAGTTTCTAATAGACGACTATCATTTTACTCCAAGTTCAACACAATATACTATACATGCTTTCTGAAAAAAATTATAAAAATGTTCCCCAAAGCTTATAAAAGTAGTCTATGGATATAGATATTTAAGCTAAGTGAAGATAAATTAAGTAAATCCACATAAAATGTTATTTTTTTCTGTGCCAAATCAGTAAGCCCTGAGTGTTACCTGAAGTTCTGCATGAACTGTGCAAATGTATCAGTTCTTTCAGCAAGTGGCACAATGATATTAATGATTGATCTAGTGATGTCAATCATCTCATTCTTTACTTTCATAAGCGGTCCAAATGGGCGGAAGAGGGTGACATGTCTATATTCCATAAGGTCTGGTTTCTTAAAAAAGAGTTCATACTGTGTGCCCTTATCTCTCTCAGTGCGATAATAACCTAAAGGAAAGAGTTAAGAACAAAGATTTACAAATTTAAAGTTTACAAATTCAATGTGAATATTGCTTTTCTTAAAAATCAAAAATATGAAATCAGATTTACTGGGCTTTTAAGACCCCTATTAGTGAAAATAATTATCCAAGCTAACTGTTCTTGGGTTGGAGCAATGATACTGCAGATAAGGAGCCTGCTTTGCACACAGCAGACCTGGGTTTGATTCCAGGCATCATATATGGTCCCGAGTCTGCCTGGAGTCAGTTCTGGGAACCACAGGTGTGGACCCAAACAAACAGAAAGTTAGCTGTTCTGCTCTCTCTATATTATTCAATTCATAGACTATGTTTCAAATGACTATTCTTTTTTACATGATATATTTATTTGAGGCCACTCATGGTGATGCTCAAGAACTGGGGACTCCTACATGTAAAGCATCGGGCTCCAGACTTTTGAGCCATTGGCCCTACCTAACACAATCTGGTTTTTAAATAGTAGAATCAGGAGCTATGGAGCTAACACAAGAATCAGAGGTGCACGCTTTATATACATGGGGCCCCAGTTTGATCCCTACACAGCAATGATCTCTCTTTAGCCATCACCAGGTCTAGCTCTGGAGGACCCCAAGCACTGTCAGGTGTAGCCCTACTGATCTGCAAGCACCATGGGCTGACTTTGGTGGTATCCAGCACTACAGACCAAGAATTGCACTCTCTTGCCTGGTTGGACCAGGTTGCCTCCCCTGAACATTGCTTTAAATGCCCCTCCAGGGGCCAGAGCAATAGTATAACAGGTAGGGTGTTTGTCTTGTATGCAGCTAACCTCGGTTCAATCCCCAGCACCCAATATAGTCTCCCAAGCCAGACAGGAGTAATTCCTGAGTGCAGAGGCCTCAGTAACCCTTGGGTATCACTGGGTGTGGCTTCAAAACAAAAGCAACAACAAAAACCCCTCCATCACAACACCATCCCCCACCAAATTAGTATACATTAACAGTGGTAACTGATGAAAATAAAGAAAACCTGATTTCTTCAAGCCATGCTCTCCCTTGAATATGTGTCTTGCTTGCCTGTCTCTGTCTCTTTGCTAGCTTTACCCAATCTGGAGAAGTCTGTGTTCTCTTTTTGAACACTTCAATTCTTCCCTTTCTCTCCTCTCACAATTTCCTAAATAAGTTTTATTCAATAAAGACTATCTTGCTTCACTATTTTGTCTCCTCCTAAAGTTCTTTTCTGTGAGAGAAAGGCAACAGACCCCTAAGACCTTTGCCAAGGTGGTTAAGACTGACTTTCTTTTTGTGCAAGAGCAATTCAGCCTGAGTCCACAGCCCCCAAGAAATTGAGTGGCATAACACCCTTCCCACACTCTAAGAGTACCACACCACATTTGATGGAATTCAAAATAGGAGGCAATCAATCTTAGAGGGAAATATTTTCTTACATATACATATATATACACACACACATATATATATCTATGTGTGTATACATATATATATATATATCACTGTCACTGTCATCCCTTTGCTCATTGATTTGCTCAAGCAGGCACCAGTAATGTCTCCATGTGAGACTTGTTGTTACTGTTTTTGGCATATTGAATACTCCATGGGTAGCTCGCCAGGCTCTGCCTTGAGGCGAGATACTCTCAGTAGCTTGCCAGGCTCTCCGAGAGGGGCACAGGAATTGAACCTGGGTCAGCTGCAAGGCACACGCCCTACCGCTGTGCTATCACTCCAGCCCATATAGACTGGAGTCATATATACATATATATATATATATATATATATATATATATATGTACACACACACACACACACACACACACATATATATATATATATATATATGCAGACAAGACTCAACCTTTAACAACATGTTAGTGATCTCTTACAGAAGGGCTTAATGGCCCCTTGGTGAAATACAACAGTCTTAAACTCCTTTCCTCTAAGGATACTTTTTTGTAGAATTTTCAGTGGTTTTTCATAACAAACAGTACAAAATATACTATTTCAGTTTTGGGGCAGGGGTTTGTGTTTGGGATGGAAACATCCAGAATATAGTGGTGGGAAGGTGTAATGGTAGTGAAATTGGTGTCTGAATATTAAATGTAATGAAATATTGTGAACTACTTTATAAAATAAAAAATTATATATATAAAAAATTGAGTGGCAGGGATTATTGCTATGTAGAACAAGTGGACATCTAGTGCAGCTTGACGAATATCTCATGGGGAGAGTGGGGCATGAAGATCTGTGCCAAGTTGGTGCTCATAGCAGACTTAGTTCTGATGTAGGCCAGGCATTTCCCAGCCATTGTGGCTGAGGTGGGTGGAGCAGAGGTAGAAGCAATCTTTTCTCAAGAGTATACCTCCCTTGCTCCCCACTACTTTTCCAAGCCACTGGCAACTAAGGAAAGGTCACATTGATGGAGAGATTGGTGTTGAACACTACATGCTTGAGATTCTACTATGAACAACTTTGTTAAGCATGGTACCTTAATAAAATAATAAAAAAAATAAAAACATGATTAAAAAACATAAAATAAAACACAATCCCTTTTAGGGTTGGAGATATATCTTAAGTGGCAAGCATATGTCTTGCTAATGTGGCCCTGGTTACTTTCAAAAACCATCAAGGGTGTTCCCCCTTCTCCGCCCTTTCACATCAATAAATTACATCTAGCAATATTAAACTCTAGACTTTAAAGTAAAAATTACTATTTCTCAGTTCAACTCATCAAAAATGAACTGAGTGCCTATTATTAGTCACTAGTATTATAAAGAGGGCTACCTGGTCCTAGTTTTGAGAGTAAGTTTAGTGAGGGGGACAGAAAAATAAAGACATAAATAACTATAATACAGTGACATTCAGATTCATACATAGAAGCACAAAGGCACTCACACATACACTGCATTCAGTAAGACAAAAATCAGTGTAATACTGTGACTTAAAACATCTCTGGGAGCAAATTATGGAAGTCAACCTTGAAATATTTTGGGGGGACAGGAAGGTTTGGGCAATACGAGAAAGTGCCTGGAGGCTCTGTGTTCTCAGGGATACTTGGAGGACCATGTGGTGCTGGGGGATAAAACTGGGGTCAGTGGCAAGCAAGGCAAGAGCACAGCTTCAGTACTATCTTTCAGACTCTGGAAATAAGACCTTTTTGGGGGGTAAGGGACCACATCTGGCTGTGCTCAGGACTTAATCCTTGTTCTGTGCTCAAGTATCACTCTTAGAGTGATATATGTTGTGCCAGGAATTGAACCCACGCCAACCATGTATAAAACAAGCACCTTACTTACTTGCAATACTATCTCTCTGGTCCAGAAATATGACTTTAAGGTGTGAAACTCATGAGATTAGCCCTGCAGTCACTTTGACATATCTGGAAATAATATGGGCTGGAGCAATAGCACAGCGGGTAGGACGTTTGCTTTGCACGTGGCTGACCCAGGTTCAGTTCTTCCGCCCCTCTCAGAGAGCCCAGCAAGATACCAAGTACCTCGCCCACATGGCAGAGCCTGGCAAGCTACCCATGGTGTATTCGATATGCCAAACACAGTAACAACAAGCCTCACTATGAAGACATTACTGGTGCCTGCTCAAGCAAATTGGTGAGCAAAGGATGACAGTGACAGTGACAGAATATGAACAAGAAAGACCTGATCCCACTCTTCCTGAGGTTAATAGAAACTACAAATCAGGAAAGGGGAAATGCCATACGAATGCTATGCAAGGTTACCAGTATGCAAAGAGAAACGCTATCTTAGATTTGCAGACTGGTGATAACTTCTTGGAAAAAGTAACATCTAAGCTGCTGTCTGGAAGTGTACTAAGAGTTACTCTGTAATTGTTGGTAATTATTATTATTATTATTAATAACATTTTGGTGAAAGGAGGCATGATAAATGAAAAGTGAGGAGCAAAATATGTTCAATGTAGAGTAAATCCTATGACAGAATCCAAGGAGAGTTGAAGATAAGCAGATATGAAGACATTGCACACCTTGGTCATCTTCCTCTGCAGTTTTCAATTCTACCATAAACTACAGATAGAGTGAAAAGAGAAAAAGCTAAGTTTGCAGAAAAATAAGTATTTCTTCATGACACAATTTAACACAACAGGAAGTGACAGCAGGTAACTGGTTGCTATAAGGCAGCTGAAATAATACAGAAAAACACAAAGCCTTTACTGAAATCCCCAAAGTAAGTGATAACCATGGGTTCTGTAGGGTACAACAACAACAAAATATATGTGGTATAAATTTATGGTATCAAGAAGAAAAAAACTTAAGCAAGAATGGTTTTAAAAGTCTACAATCAAATAATTAGCAGGGGATATTAAGATAGAGACATATAGGGATGCAGAATGATTTTTGTTTGCATCAACAAGTGTTTTAAATTTGTGTCACTGTTCAACTTTTAAGACATGTCCCATGTTTTGATATATGCAATTTTTATGAAAAACAGGTTATTTCTTTACTTTTCCAAATGCCAAATATGCTTTTAAAAACTATTTATGCCTCCAAATATTCTGACATGTGCTTCTCCTCCCTTCAAAATACAGAATAACAACTAATGAAGTAAGTAAATTTCTCTTTCCTTTGCCAAGTGGCTTTCAAATTGAGGCTTAGTTTGTACATTTTTTAAAATCTGAAAAAGAAACACACTGACTAGGTAACTGAAACATACAAACACTTACACAAGCAAATATACATACAAAATCAAGGAGTTCTTCACCTCAGATATTATTTCTTTACATAAGTTTAGATTTTTTTCTATTTTCTTTATCTATATCCTCTATTTTGTTATATTCACATGATAGGTTTTTCCAAAAGCCAATTTTCAATTTCTTGGTAGAATTCTTTAAATATTTTAGTACTCTGAATACTTTTTTTTTTGCTCACACTAAAATAACCATGGTGGAACACATTTTTCATCTTACCTTCTATGAAGTCATTTTCACTAAATATCAGTTTCTCTCCAAGGGGACCATCCTCATCTTCCTGCTCATCATCTTCATCAGGATTATTAATGACCTCTAGGCCAGCTTCAATAACTTCCACCAATTCATCTCGCTTATCTTTTCTAACTGGCTTTTCCTCAGGATGGCGAGTGAGGCCCATTTCCAATTGGAATACTTTCATTAATGTAAAACTTTCAAAGGGAATGACCCCATACTCACTAGGTAGTTTGGTTCCTATGCTAACTTCAGCTTTGTCAATTTGGGAATGAAGAAATTCCAAAAGATCACTAGGGGCTTGTTCTTTATTGCCCTGATAGCTGATGCCATTAGCTCCTATATTCTTTCTCTCTTGGATTGATTTCATCTTCTCACTCATTTCCTGTAATTCTTGTTTCAGTTGGGCAATTTGCCGTTTCAGACTTGTTGCCTTAGTCTGATAATGTTCTTCTTGCTCCTGTAAGAGGGCTTGATAATATTCTTTGCCATAATTTTCCCCAATAACACCAGGAAGAGATGCATTTCCATCAGTCTGGGGGGCACATTCCAGAAGGTACAAGAGTAATACCAAGCTGCAGAGCAAAGCAAGACCCAATAATAGCCAGTGGGTCCGAGTCTGAAGTATCAATCCTTTTCTAGGCATTCTTATTAATGTGGAGTTGTCTAAAGCGGTAAGTTCTTTGCTTGTTCATAACGTAAATAAAAAAGATTATAAAAAATCAAAAGCAAATCAGGATTCTCATAGACGATATTGAAATGAATTCTTCTGTAGTTGAAGTTTTCTACCTTTAGCAGTCAAAACTACTTGCATAAGAAATATTCTGAATAAAGAAATCTGATCTACAGAATCAGATAAAATTCCATCATACAAGTGTGTCTTTTCTGAAAGAAAAAAAAGGATCAGAATTGATTAGAATTTTGTCTTAAGTATATCAAAGTTATTGGCAACTTTAGCAAACTTAGCTGACTGACTGCTATACATACAACACTATGAAAGGACCAATACAATTTAGCCTATTTAGTAGATGCTAGGAAAAGGTATTAAGAAAAGTATCATACAAAATACCAAACTATCATACATAATACTCGTAACTAGAATGTCAACACATCTGTAACCTCAATGGATCAAAGAAATCTTAGAAGTTATGTTTAGGGTAGTTTGTTTTAATATCTACTGTTCCTGGTGCCAAAGAGAGAATATTTGGGTTAAGATGCCTGCTTTGCAATGTGGCTGACCCAGTTGAAACCCCAGAGCCACATATGGTCTCTGAGAACCACAGGAGTGATCCCTAAGCACAGAGCCAGAAGTAAGCCTTGAGTATACAGTAGAGCCTGAAAACAATAAATAAATAGAGACTGGAGTGATAGTACAGTGAATAGGGTATTTGCCTTGTACATGGCAGATCCAGGTTCAATTTCCTTCATCCCATATATGGTCCCCAAACAGTGGTAGGAGTAATTCCTGAATGTAGACGCAGGAGTGATCTTTGAGTATTATTTAAAAACAAAAAATAAATTCCATTGGTATTAATAGAAAAATTATCTCTTTATACTCTTTAATGTAATATTCCAAATAACACATCATTTCTTACCTACAGGATCTATTTAGGAACAATCTATAGTTTAAAAAAATTTTATTTTAATAATGGCTTATTACAAGGAGTAGCTTCTTCCAGTTTACTGAAGCATTCTACATCATTAATTTTCTATGACTTAGTCAATCTAAAGAGCCTTTAAATTAGGTGTGGGCTTGGGGGACAGGGAGCTAGCTCAAGGGGCAAACATATGTCTAGCATGTGAGAAGCCCTGAGTTTAGGCCTGGCACTGAATGCCCCCATTTGCTAGCACAGCTGGAAGTGACCCTCGTGGCAGGGAGTATCATTGGAAGTAGCCCCAGCCTACAACATCCTACTCCCTCCAGCACCACTGGGTGTGGTATCTACAAAAAAAAATTAAGTGGGGATAAAAACAATTTCAAAAAGTTAGACATCTGGAAAACATATTAAACAGTTCCACATCCAAAATCCTCCAGTAGATTTTTTGAGCATTAGATCACATAATTCTTTCCACCGTATTACACAGCAATAGATTTACACATCTAAAAAACTCTGGTGTCTATATTCAGACTAAAAGAACATTTTAATATCTGCAGAGAAAAAAAATCTTTAAAACCATTTATAAAATAATTAAATTTCATGCTAACATTCATATTAAAACCAGTTGTATGACTTCATGAGTTTTCTTTTTTTCTAAACCAAAGACTCATAACTTTAAAAATACAGGATTAAAACACAGGAGAAATAAGAACCATAACAGGCCTCCACTGCAGAGGGAACTTCCATTCTAAGAAAATGTTTCTCAGGTATGTGATATATAATAGGCTTTTCACAGACAAGGTTTATACAAATGCAAAAGAACCTGTTTGGAAGAAGATCACTAGGGAACATTCAGACCTAGTCACACCTAGTGATTAGAAAAGTGTCACAGTATATTCGGTGAAATATACTGTGGTATGTTTCTTGTGGCACACATCTATATAAAGTGTATGAAGATCCAAACTTAAGATTTGTAGGTCACAATGGACTTAACTACTCTTAGTGTCATTACTTTAGTGAACTAAATGATAATCAAGTATTATCAATTATCACAAGTGAACTTTACAATGACAGCTTGTTTAAATTTTTTAATTGAATCATGAGATATACAGTTATGAAACTGTTCATGATTGAGTCTCAGTCATTCAATGTTCCAACACCCATCCCTTCACCAGTGCACATTTCCCTCCACCAAAGTCCCCCCGTTTTCCTCCTGCCTTCCCCCCATACAGTCCCTGAATCCTGCTTCTATGGCAACTTTTCTTCTCTCTCTTTCTGTTTCTACTGTTTTACTTTCAAACAGTGCCTGTCAAGCCAGGAGGAAAACCTTAGCATAGCCTTTTGTGGCCCCTAAACAAACAAAAAATCTTGTTTCAGTGATATAGAAAAAAAATAAGAGGATTAAACTCTGGGGAGTGGGGGGTAGAGTGTTGGGCCAGACCTGACAGTGCTCAGGGTCACTCTTGGTGGTGCTCAGAGGATTGTATGTAGTGCTGGGGATTAAACCAGGATCAGACACATGTAAGCAAGTGCCTTAACCTCTAAATCAATTCTCTGGTCAAAGAATTATGCTTTTTTTTTTTCCCTTTTTGGGTCACATCCAGCGATGCTCAGGGGTTACTCCTGGCTCTGCACTCAGTAATTATTTCCGGTGGTGCTTGGGGACCATATGGGATGCTGGGGATTGAACCTAGGCCTGTTGCGTGCAAGGCAAATGCCCTACCAGCTGTACTATTGCTCTGGCCCCAAGAATTATGCTTTTTAAGAAATACTATCTAGTTAAAAAAAAGATGCAAAGCTAATATTAGTTCTAGGAGTTTGCCATGATTTTAAACCATAATTCTTAACATAAGAAACTATATGAATTTTGTTTTATTTATAAAAGATAAAACTCAAGAGATTTTTCTTTTAACTATGCTACTAGTAGTCCACTTATTAGACACTAACACTAAAAATGTAGAGAAATAATTACATATAATCTATTAATACATTATACATATTCAACTATATTATAATTAAGCTGTTTGGAAGCAAAAATTATTGAAAATAATAGTATATAACCTAAATGTTTTCACCTTTTGTTAAAATATCATGTTTTAAATACAATATATTGGCTTATTTTTATTTTTTGAAAGTATAGGTAATGTAAACCATCTCATGCACACAAGGCATGCAATACTTTATGATAAAGTACTGTATAGTAAAGTACTTTATGGCGAAGTATTGTATGCCTTGTGTGCATGAAATGGTTTACATTTGAGTTATACACCTGGCTCTAAACAATGTATCTTAAATTCTTAGTTAGCAATGCATTAATGGATTAATAACCATAAGTTTACTTTTCAGTGAAACTGAACAATGTTTATCACATACAGTAGTAAGATTTGTGTTGAGGTTTTATATATATAAACATGAGATTTCACATATGACGTCTTTGGGTTTGTGGTGCCCAAAATTTGAAAACTGCTGGTTCATAAAGTATCATTATGTATTTCCCATGCCACCCTCCCAGAAGTGTAGTTATTGCCTTCATCTTTATAGGAAAAATGGAATTCAAAATGAAAGAATTTAGATCAGCTTATATAACTATAAATAGAAGCACTAAAGCTACCTTTCTCCATCCCTTAAGCAACATGCAGGTCTTGAGATATCTTACATGCTTATTATGTAGCTAAATATTACTTAGTGAAATTTTAAGAAGTTGCTGTAATAATTATTTAGAATATGTAAATTGCATAGCTTTGTGGTTGTTAAAAATAAAAGATTTATCCAATGCTATTTTCATCAAAATTCCTATGGCGTTTTTCAAGGACATAGGACAAATACTCCTAAAATTTGTTGGAATTATAAAACTCCCAAAATAGACAAAAGAACTAAAAAAAAAATATGGGAGGAATTGCATTCCCAGACTTTAATCTGTACTATCAAGCTATAGTAATCAAATCAGAGTGGTATTGGAACAAAGAGACTCTCAGATCAATATCAAGAACCCGGAGATAAACCCTCAAGTCTAAGGATAGTTAATTTTAAGAAAGGGGCTAGGTATGTGAATGGAGAAAGGAAAATCTATTCAACAAATGGTGCTGAAAACTGGAGAGCCACGTTACAAAAAATAGACCCCTATCTCACATTGTACACAAAAGTTAATTCAAAATGTACTAAATATCTTGATATAAAACTGGTTCATATTTTATTATTTATTGGGGTGTGGGGTTGTACCACAACCAATGATGCTCAGGGGTTACTCCTGGCTCTGCACTTAGAAATCACACCTGGTGGTGTTCAGATGATTACATAGGATGCCAGAGATGAAACCTGGGTCGGCGGCATGCAGAACAAGTGCCCTACCAGTTGTACTGGCCCTCAAACCTAAGTTTATAAAATACACTGAGGAAAATACAGGCAGAACTCTCCAGATCTTAACTTCAGAGGAATTTTTTTAATATATTTTTTTAAAGTTTATTTTTAAATTAGTGAGTCACAGTGAGGGTACAGTTACAGATTCACACATTTTCATGCTTGGTTTTCCCTCATGCAATGTTTGAGAGCCCATCCCTCCACCAGTGTCCATTCTCCACCACCAATGAACCCAGTATCCCTCCCATCCCCCCAGTCCCATCCCCCCACCCCACCCCGCCTCTGTGGCAGGGCATTCCAATTTGATATCTCTCTTTCCTTTGGGTGTTGTGGTTTGCAACAGGGGTATTGAGTGGTCATCCTGTTCAGTCTCTAGTCTACTTTGAGCACGCATCTCCCTTCCCGAGCAGGATCTCCAATCACATATTACTTGGTCTCAGAGGAATTTTCAATGGCACAACCCAATTGGCAAATAAAACAAAAGCAGAAACAATCAAATGGACATCAAACTAAAAAGTGAAAGAAATGAGGCCTAAAATAAAGACACCCCACTAAATGGAAAAAATTATTTACAAGTCACATATAGATTTTTTAATACCCAAAATACAAAATAATATTTTGAATATACTAATAGTGATATAACAATAATCGAATAATAATTTAATAATATTGAATGAAACTGGTAATAATCACAGTGATCCCTGGAGTGACAAAAAACAAGGAACTGCCTTAGCTTCCAGGGAAGAGTAAAATAGAATAAGTAGGGGAACCTATGTAGAGAGTCCCAGAGAAGGAGCTAAAAGTATGCGGAGACCATGAAACTCAGATTCTAAGGATAGAATAGGAGAAGAGAGAGATGCACTGAGAAACTGCAATAAATATGAAGTAGGCACTCTTTCGGTATTCAGCAGACTCCCAGTCAGTGCGGGCATATGAAGACACTTACTGATGCTAAGGAAAGAAAACTACATGCACACCAGAAAACACAGAACTCAGTATTCTTTCATGGCCAGAAATAGTGCATGTTCCCACCAAACAGACAGGAAAACCTCAAAATTCATGGGGTATTGGCTAGAGTACTCAAAAATGTCTTACTTTAGTATTGAGAAAAATTTAGTTCTAGACTAAACATGGTCCTGCCTAACAAATCTTAAAATTTGCCTAACACATCCAGATAGGAAAAAAAGAAGTCAAGCTCTTACTATTTGCAGATGACATACTATACTTAAGAGAACTCTAAAGCCTCTACCAAAATGCTCCTAGAAACAATAGACTTGTATAGTGAAGTGGCAGGTTACAAAACCAATACACAAAAGTCCATGGTTTTCCTATATGAAAATAAGGAGAGAAAAATGTGATATTAAATAATAATCCCATTCACAATTATGTCTCAGAAATCAATTACCTGAGTTAGCTTAACTAAGAAGGTAAAGGCCTGTACAAACAAAACTACAAAACATTACTTCAAGAAATAAAAGAAGACATAAAGAAATGAGACACACATCCTGCTCAAGGATTGGG
This sequence comes from Sorex araneus, assembly GCF_027595985.1. Taxonomy (NCBI): domain Eukaryota; kingdom Metazoa; phylum Chordata; class Mammalia; order Eulipotyphla; family Soricidae; genus Sorex; species Sorex araneus. Next base: position 49,848,258 of record NC_073312.1, read on the forward strand.
AGAATTACCGGGATATCCCGCGCGCACGGAAGAGCCTGGCAAGCTCCCTGTGGTGTATTTGATATGCCAAATACAGTAACAATAACAGGTCTCATTCTCCTGACTCTGAAAGAGCTTCCAATCATTGAGAAAGATGAGTAAGGAGAGGCTGTTAAAATCTAAGGCCTAGGATGAATGGAGACGTTACTGGTGCCCGCTTAAGCAAATCAATGAACAACAGGATGAAGTGATACAGTGATACAGAACATTGTCAAAAAATAGCAACACTCTCCAAAGCACTATGTAGATTCAATGCACTCTCTATAAGGATATCCATGACATTTTTCAAAGAAATTGATCAAACATTCTGAAATTCATATGAAAAATAAATCCCCATGAACAGCTAAAGCAATCCTTGGAAAAATAAGATGGGAGGCATCACCTTCCCCAACTTCAAACTGTACTACAAAGTGGTAGTAGTTAAAACAGCATGGTATTGAAATAAAGACAGAACTACAGAACACAGAATAGGGTTGAATATCCTGACACACACTCTCAAATTATGATCATTTATATATGATCAAATAATCTTTGATAAGGGAGCAACAAATATGAAGTGGAGCAAGGAAAGCCTATTAAACAAGGGGTGCTGGAAGTGGTGCTGGAAAAACTGGACAGCTACATGAAAAAAAAAAATTGGACTGAGACGTCTATCTAACGTCATGCACAAAAGTCAAATCAAAATGGACTAAAGACTGCAATATCAGATCCGAATCCATAAGAAAGTGGAAGAAAGTGTAGGCAAAACCCTCCACGAAACTGAAGCTAAAAGAATCTTCAAAGATGAAACACCACTGACCAAGTAAGTGGAAGCAAATAATAACAAATGGGATTACATTAAACTAAGAAGCTTCTGCACCTCAAAAGAAACAGTGACTAAGATACAAAGACAGCCAATGGAATGGGAAAGATTATTCACTCAATACCCTTCTGATAAGGGGTTAATACCAAAGATATACAAAAGGCACTGGTAAAACTTTACAAGAAAAAAAAAATCCAGCCCCATAAAAAAATGGGAAGAAATGTACAGAAACTTTCTGAAAGAAGAAATTCAAGTGGCCAAAAGGAACATAAAAATTGCTCTTCATCACTAATCATTAGGGCGATGCAGATCAAAACCACAATGAGATATCATCTTATATCACAGAGACTGGCACACATTTGAAAGAATAAGAACAAATGCTGGTGCAGATGCGGGGAGAAAGGGATTGTAATTCATTGCTGGTGGAAATGCTGCCAGGTTCAGCCTTTTTGGAAACAATACGGACATTCCTCAAAAAACTAGAAACTGAGCTCCCATTTGACCCAGCAACACCACTTCTGGGGACCCAAAAACACACAGCAGAAACACCATCTGCACGCCTATGTTCATTTGCAGCACGATTTACAATAGCCAGAATCCGGAAACAACCCGAGTGCCAGAGACCAGATGACTGGCTAAAGAAGCTATGGCACATCTACACAATGGACTACTACATAGCTATAAGGAAAACCAAAGTCATGAAATTTGCCTATGAATGGATGAAAATGGAGAGTGTCATGCTGAGTGAAATAAGTCGAAAGGAAAGGGACAAATATAGAATGAACACTCAGCTATGGTTTATTAAAGAATACATAGCAGAAGACTAATATCCAAGATCCAAGGCCAGGATAAATAGGGGCTAGGAGGATTGGTCAATGGTTGGAATCTACCACAAGCCCATGTGGGGTGGAGGTTAGGTAAGACAGAGAAGGGACCAGTATGACAAGAATAGAAATGATCATGCTCGACCAGAACTGAGTATTTATACTCAGTATTTATATTGCAAACTGTAGGATAACATTGGTTTATCTTTCTCCCTGGCCGCAGGGAGCTTAGGTTTATTGGGTTACACCCATCACAGTGCTCCCGAGGCACTCTCATTCCTGTGTATTTATCTTTAACCTCTTCTTTGTGCTTTTTTCCCCAACCAGTTAATTACCATTTTCCCCTAAGCAGTACCTGTGACTTGTAAAGTCAAATTCCTCAGATATCTCTGATTTTGTATTTGTAAGTGAAATGTTTTTCTCCTTCTCTTATGTCCTTTTGCATAGTTTACTTCAGAGCAATGTACTTTTTGTACAGACAAAGGAAGACAGTTAATGCCATACTTTTGTAACTTGGGAGTTCATTGACTCTGAATATACTCATTCATCTGTTTTCTTGACTTAAGCCTCAGTTGCCCTTTGTTCCTAGCACCCCAAAAGCAGGGTCCCAATGAGGGACTGGATGGACCCAGGGCAATATGTGAGCTACCCTGGCATCAAAATGGGCCAGGCCAAGAGCCATAATACTTAACTAATAGTTAAGAGCACAGTCAGGGACAAATTCTGTCATGATCCAAAGAGTAACAACTAGATAAGGACCCTGCTTAGGGTTAGGAAAGACTAGTCTGGCCTGAGCACTATAGTCTGAGATCTATAGCGAGATGTCCCCAGGAAAGCCACCCTATAAGCTTAATGTATCTCTTACTATGCCCATACAAAATGGCTAATATTAAGAAGTAGAATTAAGATGAATGTTTAAATGGTTATTGGACTAAGGAAAGGAGAAACACACCCCTAGGTGGTATTTCGCCTCTGAGCAATCTCCCTACAGGAGATAAGGAAGGGCTTTTCTTTTTTCCCAGGAAGGGCTTTCATATGTTGATTGTACTACTGGACCTAGCGTGGCTGCTACCCCAAATGCTTGGAGGTTGGCACAAGATGAAGGCTGCAAGATGGAGTGCAGAGAGAGTAGCATTGGAGAGATGGGAATGAGAGGCAGTGTGAGAATGGAATGGGGAGCCGAGACTAGAACAGGAGCCTGTAGAGAATGGAAAAAACGGCAACTGATCACCAACCAATGTGATGGCCCTGTTCCCTCCTTCATTTGTCTGTTGGCAGCGGCTGCAGGCCAGGGTGGGGGAAGCAGCTCATGGCCACTGAATGCATGTAGTGGGAGAGACCATGCCACCAACTTGTCCACTTATTTAGTGATTACACAGCAAACCACAATGCCCAAAAGGAGAGGGGAAGTGAGGGAGGGAGAGAGAGAGGAGGGGGGAGGAAGAGAGAGAGAAGGGAGGGGTGAGGAGAGAGGAGAGTGGAGAGGGGAGGAGGAGGAGGAGGGGGAGAGAGAGACAGAGACAGAGAGACAGAGAGACAGAGAGAGAGAGGGAGAGAGAATAAAGAAGCAGGCTGGGGTGGCAAGTGATGGGAGGGAAACTGCGGACACTGGTGCCTAAGTGATACAACAGCAGGTAGCCTGCTTATGTGGTTGACCAGGGTTCAAATGCCAGCAATCCCATAGTCTGGGAAATGGGATGGTGGAGGGATAGGTGTTGGCACAGTGTATGACTGAAACCTAATCATGAACATCTTTGTAAGGGTCTATCTCACAGTGATTAAATAAAAACATCTTTAAAAACATTTGCCTAACAATTTGACAGGAACAAAGTGTTTCAACTAACTACACAACAAGTCTCAAAATTATTGACAGAAATGTGAAAATATCCAGTACCCTGCAAAACAATGTCTGATTTTCCAAGCAAAAACGATCAGGCAAGAGCTGGAACAATAGTACAGCTGTTAGACCACTTGCCTTGCATGCAACCTATCTAGGTACAATCCTTAGTATGCTGTGTGGGCCCCATCTGCTGAGAGTGATGATCCCTGAGCGCAGAGCTAGGGGTCAGTCTGGAGCACTACTGGGTGTGGTCCCCAAACAAAAACCAAAACCCAAAACAATACTAGCAGACAAACAAAAGTGCAACTCAAGCTGAGACAGATCAAAGATTAAAATAGACCTATTGGGGCCTAAGTGATACAACAGCAGGTAGGGTGCTTATGTGGCCAACCAGGGTTCAAATGCTAGCAACCCCATACAATCTCCCACCAGGAGTGATCCCAGAGCACTATTGGGTGTGGCCCCAAACAAAAAATAAAACTGACCTATAACACAGAAAAGGATAATAAAGTAGTTATTATCATGGTACTAAAATGATGTGTGAAAGAAAGTAACTGAGTTAACAGTTGTTTGGGACAGGATTGGAGGGGAAAGAGGATAGATGGGGTGAGGAAAAGGAATTCTAAAAGAGCACAGGAATCTTTGAGGACTGGATATGCCTGTAATTTTTTATCATATTGTAAATTCACCCATGGCGTATTCTATATGCCAAAATCAGTAACAAGTCTCACAATGGAGATGTTACTGGTGCCTGCTCAAGCAAATTGATGAGCAAAGGGATGACAGTGATACAGTGATACAGTGCTTATAAATTCACAGGTGTATTGCACAGCAGGTAGGGCATTTGCCTTGTATGCTGCCGACCCGGGTTAGATTTCTCCGTCCCTCTCGGAGAGCCTGGCAAGCTACCGAGAGTATCCCGCTTGCACATATGCCAAAAACAGTAACAACAAGTCTCACAATGGAGATGTTACTGGTACCCGCTCAAGCAAATCGAGACAGTGCTACACATATGATTAAGTAATATGTCTGTATGCATGTGCCTTAAGTATGTTTAGTTTATTATGTCAATATATACAATGTGTTACATGTGAATGAATACCTCAAACTTTAAAGTCAGGTTTTATTAGTAATGCCAAAAGAAAAATCTATTATATGAAGTTAAAATTATTTGGAAAACATAACTACCATCATGAAAACAAAAAGAAAACATCAAAATATAAATATCTGTGAAATTAGAAATTAGTGTTCAGGAGGCCTAGAGGCCACACCGGTCATTCCGGGTCATATGGCCCATCAATTCAGTGCAGGGGCCAATCATGTCAGGCTGCTCAGCCCTGTGTATCCAGGCCACTCTGGAGATGCTAGGCACCTCCAGAGTCATCCAGGGTAATAGTCTGAGGCCTCCACACTGCTGATCTAGTAGGCTGGGGGCCACTGGTACAAGAAACTGAACCCAGGTTGGGTGCGTGTGTATCCTGACCACTATACTATCTCTCATGTCCTAGAAATTAGGCATTTTTATTTCTTGGGCAATTGGTGAGAATTACAATACCTAGATTCTTTTAACATATAATTTTTGATAAGTGGTATTCAGAAATGAGAGTACCATAAGGCAGCATTCATTTAACAAATACTTGAGTCCCTACATACATGTCAGTCATTGTAATGGGCTTTAGATTTGTCTTTACAAATTCACATTGAAATCCTAGTCCACAATGTGATGATACTGAGGTGGGATCTTTGGAGGCAATTAGCTCACGGGAGTGGAATATTCATGAATAGGATTGATGACCCTATATGAGACCTGAGAGCCCCATCACCATCTAGAGTGTCCTTACCAGAACCCCAACATGCTGGCACCCTGATCTCAGAAGTGTTTACTGTTTATAAACCACTTAGCCTGTGGTTTTTGCACAATAGAGCTGCAAAAGACAGGACCTGTCTTGGAGCCAAGAACAAGCAATACCAAATTTGTCATTTTGACAAATATTTCTGGGAAAATCTATAGTCACATTTCAATAAGATAAACTGGAGTAATATTCATAACATCATAGGCAAAGTACAAAAATGTGCCAAAGGCAGCCTAAGGTACAGTAAAAAAAACTAGGTCAATTATAATAGCTACTCGATTCTATGTTATCTTGAACACACTTTACATTTGAAAGAAGTTGTATGAGGTTTTTTCTACACATACACAGACACACACACACACACACACACACACACACACATCTTTCCTGGAGGACAAATCTGATATAAATGCCTTTAATCCAGAAAATTGTAACTCTACTTTTAAGAAACTATGCTACAGAAATAGCCAAACTAGTACATAAAGCACACACACAAGATATTTATTAGAGTTGAATGTAATAAGAAAATAAAAGCAACTTAAAGTACATCACTAGAGGAAAAGTTAGGTAAACAGGCCTTTATATAACATGATGGAGGTGGGAGGGGGTGTGGCCATACCTAGTGGTGCTCAGGGCTTGTTCCTGTCTGTGTTCAAGGATCACTCTTGGCTCTGTGCTCAGGGAAATGTATGTGGTATGTGGATCAAATCAGGTAGGCAAGCAACTTATCTAACCACTATACCATCACTTGATTCATGTTTAAATCAAGTAAGGTAGATACTGATGTACTGAAATTTATAAATGGCATTAACTGATTAAAAATATTTGTCCCAGTCAATAAAAAGATGTTAAGGGGTTACTCCTGGCTCTGCACTCAGGAATTACTCCTGGTGGTGCTAAGGGAACAATATGGGATAGGATGCTGGGTATTGAACCTCGGTCTGCCATATACAAGGCAAATGCCCCACCTGCTATAGTATTGCCCCAGCCCCTTCCAGTCTGTTTTATCTCAGGAACTAGATAGTCTTATCTGTCAGTCAAGGTTTTTTTCCTATTAGTCAAGTTTTTTAATTTCTATAAATTTGTTTTCTCACCTGTTAAGTGGCAATAATTACAGGATATACATTGAAGTGTTTTAACTAAAAAAATGTTAAGTATTAAATGTTCAAAATGTGTCTAATATTTCCCATTACACAAAATTTTAATGGAGTGAATCTTTATAGATTTTTATGTGATTTCTTGATTTCAATTTTCCTACCAGAAACAACAGAAAGAATCTAAATATAAAACTTCAGAAGAGACATTAAAAAAACAATCCCGTTCACAACAGTACCTGAGAAAATCAAGTACCTTGGAATCAGCTTAACCAAAGAGGTGAAGGACCTATACAAGGAAAATTACAAAACACTACTTAAAGAAATAAAAGAGGACACTTAGGAAATGAAGACACATCTCCTGCTCATGGATAGGGAGAATTAACATTATAAAAATGTCAATACTGCCCAAAGCACTATACAAATTTAATGCGGTCCCTATCAGGATACCCATGACATTTTTCAAAGACATAGACAAAACACTCCTGAAATTCATATGGAACAATAAACCCCACGAATAGCTAAAGCAATCCTTGGGAAAAAGAAGATGGGTGGCATCACCTTCCCCAACTTCAAACTCTACTACAAAGCAGTAGTAATTAAAACAGCATGGTATTGGGATACAAAGAGATCTGTAGACCAATGGAACAAGTTGAATATCCTGTCACAGACCCCCCAAATATATGGCCACTTAATCTTTGACAAAGGAGCAAGAAATGTGAAGTGGAACAAGGAAAGCCTCTTCAGCAAGTGGTGCTGGGAAAACTGGATAGCTACCTGCAAAAAAATGAACTCTGACTTCTGTCTAATGCCAGGCACAAAAGTCAGATAAAAGTGGATTAAACAGTGCTGCGATGAACATACATGTGCAGATGTTGTTTCGATTGTACATCGCAGCACTGTTTACAATAGCCAGAATCTGGAAAAAACCCGAATGCCCCAGAACGGATGACTGGTTGAGGAAACTTTGGTACATCTATACAATGGAATACTATGCAGCTGTTAGAAAAAAGGAGGTCAAGAATTTTGTAGTTAAGTGGATGGGCATGAAAAGTTTCATGCTGAGTGAAATGAGTCAGAAAGAGAGAGACAGACATAGAAAGATTGCACTCATCTATGGTATATAGAATAACAGAGTGGGAGACTAACACCCAAGAACTGTAGAAATAAGTACCAGGAGGTTGACTCCATGGCTTCGAGGCTGGCCTCATGTTCCGGGGAAAGGTCAACTCAGAGAAGCGATCACCAACTACATTGTAGTCGAAGGCCATGTGGGGGAAGGGAGTTTCGGGCTGAATGAGGGCTAGAGACTGAGCACAGCGGCCACTCAACACCTTTATTGCAAACCACAACAGCTAACTAGAGAGAGAAAACAGAAGGGAATGCCTTGCCACAGTGGCAGGGTGGGGTGGGGGGGAGATGGGATTGGGGAGGGTGGGAGGGACACTGGGTTTACGGGTGGTGGAGAATGGGCACTGGTGAAGGGATGGGTTCCCAAACTTTGTATGAGGGAAGTATAAGCACAAAAGTGTATAAATCTGTAACTGTACCCTCACGGTGATTCTCTAATTAAAAATAAATTAAAAAAAAAGTGGATTAAAGACCTCAATATCAGACATGAATCTATAAGATTCATAGAGGAAAATGTAGGCAGAACTCCCCATGACATTGAAGCTAAAAGCATCTTTTAAGGATGAAACAGCACTGTCCATGCAAGTGGAAGCAAACGTAAACAAATGGGACTATATCAAACTAAGAAGCTTCTGCACTTCAAAAGAAAGTGACCAAAATACAGATAGAGCCGACAGAATGGGAAAGAATATTTATCCAATACCCATCTGATAAAGGATTAATATCCAGGATATACAAGATACTAGTAGAATTGTATAAGAAAAAAACCTCCAACCCCATCAAAAAATGGGGAGAAGAAATGAACAGAAGTTTCCTCAAAAAAGAAATACAAATGGCCAAAAAGCACGTGAAAAAATGCTCCATATGGCTAGTCATCAGGGAGATGCAAATCAAAACAACAATGAGATATCATCTCACACCACAAAGACTGGCACACATTCAAAAGAACAAAAGTAACCAGTGCTGGCGTGGATGTGGGAAGAAAGGGACACTCTTTCACTGTAAGTGGGAAAGCCAACAGGTCCAGCCTTTCTGGAAAACAATATGGACAGTCCTTCAAAAACTAGAAATCAAGCTTCCATATGACTCCGCAATACCAATTCTGGGAATATATCCCGAGGATGCAAAAAGCACAGTAGAAATGATATATGTACCTATATATTCATTGCAGTACTGTTCACAATAGCCAAAATCTGGAAACAACCTGAATGCCCTAAAACAGATGACTGGTTAAAGAAACTTTGGTACATCTACACATGGAATGCAGCTGTTAGGAGAGATGAAATCATGAAACTTGCTTTTAAATGGATAGACATGGAGAGTATCATTCTAAGTGAAATGAGTCAGAAAGAGAGGGACAGACATAGACGGACTGCACTCGTTTGTGGGATATAGAATAACATCACATGAGGCTGACACCCAAGGACAGTGGATACAAGGGCCAAAAGGATTGCCTCATAGCTGGAAGCCTGCTTCATGTGCAGAGGGGAGAAGGCAGCTGGAATCAAGAAGGGATCACTAGGAAAATGATGGCTGGAGGAATCAGTCAGGATGGGAGATGTGTGCCGAAAGTAGATAATGGACCAAACATGATGACCTCTCAGATTCTTTCCCATTCTGTCTGTGTTGCAAGCCATAATGACCCAAAGTAGAGAGAGAGTATGGGGAATATTGTCTGCCCCATTGGAGGCAAGGGGAGGGTGGGAAAGAGGGGGTATACCGGGATAATGGTGGTGAGGAATGTGCACTGGTGGAGGGATGGGTATTTGATCATTGTGTGATCAAAAAAAAAAGAAAAGTGCAATAGCCACTCTTAGGTCACAGATTATACTAAAATAGCATGGTCGGTTAAATTTGGCAATCCATGCTCTAATCTATCTATATATACATACATATGTATATAACCATATATATATAATATATATAGTTGACTTTTTTTTTTTTTTTGCTTTTTGGGTCACACCTGGCGGTGCACAGGGGTTACTCCTGGCTCTGCACTCAGGAATCACTCCTGGCAGTGCTCAGGGGATCATATGGGATGCTGGGAATCGAACCTGGGTCGGCCGCGTGCAAGGCAAACATCCTACCCGCTGTGCTATTGCTCCAGCCCCAGTAGTTGACTAATTTTTAAAATATTTCTAAAGTTCTACAAAATAAATACATGTGATAAAAGGTTAAAAATGATACGAGGGAATACAATAAAACCTCTCCTATTCCATAAATTCTGTTCCCCTCTCCAAATTTATTGGCATTATTAAACATCTCAACATAAGTGGTCTTATATGAATGAAACTGTCCACATATTTTAACTATTTAATAAAACCTCAGAATTGAAACTGCTAGGTTAAATTTCCTCTAAGTATTCATTTCAATATGTTATTGGTCATTTCAAATCCATAGCTTTCCTTAGTTTTCTATCATGCCCTTACCTATTTCGTCCTTTCCTGATCAACCTTAAAATCACATTAAAATTTTGTTCCAGAAGCTCGTTTCTTTTTTTAAACATTAGTGGTGAGATTTTATATCCATGGGGTTATTTCTACATGAATATTCCAGCCAGAAAATAAAAAAATGGAAGGTTGGGGGTGGGGTAGGGAGAGGAGGTTGGAAAAAAAGGAAGGAAGGAAGAAGGAAGGGGGAAGGAAGAAAGGAAGGAAAGAAGGAAGGAAGGGAGGGAGGGAGAGAGGGAGAGAGGGAGGGAAGAAGGAAGGAAGGAAGGAGGGAAAGAGTGGGGAGGGGAGAAAGAACTCCAGAATAAAGGGAAATGAGGGGCTGGAGAAAATGCATGGCATGCAGGGCACTTGCCTCAAATGCAGTCCACCTGGAGCCACCAGGGAGAGCGCGCGTGGCTGGGCAGGTGGGTACCCACCTCGTCTGGTATCTCTTCTGGGGTCTCCTCTCTAGCACGCCAAGGCAATGCCTCTTCCTATGGCTTTGAGAAGGGGCCAGTCAATGTGGGCACGTGACGGGGAAGCCTGCTAGCTGGGGACTGGTGGGAAGGCACAGACTCTAGGAGCCAGGCAGGTGAGGGTGAGCCCGGGGCAGCTCTCCCTCTGGGCAGGCGACGTGGCTGCAGAGGGTGGGCTAGGGACAGGCCCATTCCGGCCCGCCCGCGGAAACCTGCAGCGTCACTAAAGCACCAGGAAGCCAGAGGCTCGATTTTAAAGCTTTATCTGGCTTATAAATAAATTTCTTAGTATTGCATTAAATTTCTTAGCTATAGCTATTAATGCCTTGAAGTTGAAAGATAAGTTTACTGCTTTTTGTTCACTATTTCTTAAATTTCACACCTAGTTTTTGAGATTAACTTTTCATTTTGATATAATAACCTGGGTTAGTGGTAGACTAAAAATGACTGCCACTATTTTGAATGACAGGAATAAGATTATGAGTTCAAAATGTAAACCATGTGCACTTTTAAACATGGCTCCACAATCACCTAATATTCCATGTCCTAGATAAGTCTAACTGCAAGTCTGATTTCCATACTTCAATACACTGATACAGACACCAACCCCGTGCGCAATATGTTAAGCCACATCTAAATGTGAGCCACCTTGGTAGGCACAGAAGCCAATATGTATAACAGGTAAATATATGTTTCTTTGGGAGTTTGAGATTGTGTATTCACCCACTAAGTTAACAAACAGAATGTATTCTGAAATGTCTATCTTTCCCTCAACCCCCCAAATTGGGTCTTCCTTAGCAATGTTTAATAGCCCCAAAGGCCATTTCCAAGGTACTCTGTGCAATCTGATGTTTGTGGAGCTCAGTCAGAAGTGCTGTGTGCCATCAAAAATGTACCCTGAAGTGCTAGGGAGCATGCTGGTACCATTATCAAAACAGGGGCCTCACATTGTGCAAGGTATGTTCTCCACCCTTTTAAAGCTATCTCCTCCCATCAATATTCTTTTAAGACTCAGTCTATTCTACTTATAAACTCTTAACTGTTCAGAGAATTCTTTTCTTCCTTGATATATTTTGTTTCCAGTCTACTTTAAGGTAGAAATGGGAAGCTTGACATCTAACATTGTGAGAGCAGAAGAATGGGGAACAAGCTCTATTAGCATAACCAGCAATCCTCAACCTGCCACATCTTTTCACAAACTCTTTGAAAAGGTGTACTTTGTCATCTCCTTTACTGAGGAAGGAATGAAGACAAGAGAGGGAAAGGCTGATTTATAGTTCTCAGTACTTGTGTCCTGTTTGTTTGACTCTGGATGCCCAAACTCTGGATACTCCCACCCTCATGATTTTTGTTATCTCTGTGACACTTTCCTCTCTCTCAATTTTTTCCCTTTCTTTTCTTTTTCTGTTTTTTGAGCCACACCCAGTGGTGCTCAGGGCTCACTCCTGGCTCTGTGCTTAAGGATAATTCCTGGAGGGGTCGGGGGACCATACTGGACCTCGGAATTTGTACCCAGGTTGGCAGTGTGCAAGACAAGTACCTACCCACTGTACTCTTGCTCTGGTTCCTCCTTTTTCAATTTCTATTCCGTGCTACAATTCCCATTAGATGTACATTAGCTTTCAAGCTCCAGTTTTCATGACACAACTATTGTTTTCTAATTGTCAATATTCAACAACTGGGTTTTTTTTTTCAGGGCAAATTATTTATGTTCAGTAGGTATAATGCCCTCCCAAATAGGTATTTTAAACTTTTACTTGTCTTATATTAATCCACTGCTTCAGGGTTTAGTAGTAGTTTAGAAAAAGACTGGAGCATTCCTTGCATGCTATTGATTTCCCATAAATGTTTAGTGATTTCTGTAGTGGGATCCCTTGATGAACGTATTAGTGTCTCAATACAAATGGACATCACAGTACTCCAGTAATATATTCAGCTATATTTGCCTCCATCACTAGCCCTATAGTTTAAATGTACATTTATGCCTAGTACTTGTGTGGCATGATAGTAACAATGTAAGATCTCTAACAGGCAATACCAGGATTTTTCAATCCATTTAGTCATATCCGTTTGATGTTTCATTTCCCTTAACAACCACTAACTTGAGTAACAATTCTTATGTAAGTAATATACAAGCTTCAGGGACAGATCATCACCGAAACCAACAGACTGGTAAATTACTAATGACATTCTGGTAGAGGACTATCATTTAAATGCAACCTAAATGGGAATAAATTATGATACTTAAAAAAAAACAAAAAACAAACCTAATCTTTAATATAATAGAAGTGGACTGGAGAATCACTCTAAGGGTTGGTGTCATGCTTTGCATGCAGGAGGACTGTGCTTGGAGTGGGGGATGGGGCAAGCACTGCCACACCCAAAACCAACCAAAGTTAAAAAAAAAAACCATTTTTGGTAAGAGAGATTAGTACTACGATAGGGCTTTTGGCTCTCAGGAAACTGATCGGTTCCATTCCTGGCACCCCACATGGTCCCAAGAGTACCACCAGGAACCAGCCCTGAGCACAAAGCCAGGTGTAAACTCTGAGTACCGCTGGGTATGGTCCCAAAATAAAAATACATATAAATCCATTTTTATGAAAGGGCAAACTTCCTGTTGGTTAAAATAAATTTCCAACTTTCCACAAAAGACAGAAATGGGTAATAAATATTCATCAAGCCATTTATCAGAATGTTCCTCATATTCTCCAAAACACATATTGGAAACACAAATAGCCCACAATAGGTGAGCAGTGATGCCTCGCTGGACAACGGAAATACGGTCTGACAAACGCCGAGCTGGGCAATTCGTCGTGCATATGCCACGGTGCATTGCACAGCACTCCGCCGGATAGGCGACACACACCTTGGTACTTACAGGGCCTCATGCGGTCCATGCGGTCCCTCACCGACCAAAACATCCTCATCCACGGCATGACTGTAAACCATACAGGGGACTACGACACTTGAACCAGCGACAACAAACCACTGACCTACGAGCCATCCCGGGGCCAAGCACACTGCCGTGTGCAATGCACTGGGCCGCTTGTACGATGGTTCCCAGAAAGCCCCAAATCGACAATACAGATGACAATCCCGACAGTCCATCAGGGGCAGGGGTCTGACAGCCTCGCAAGGCGCCGAGGGGGGCGTTCCTGAGAGGATGGAAAGTCGTCTCCTAGGGATGCCCTGGGTTGCCCCCGGTTCAGTTCCCCGAGACGGGCCGGGCTAAGGCTGAAGGCGACCGACGGCCGCGCCTCTGACACGTTAGAAAGGAGAAGTCGGGGCAGCGGCGGCGGGGGTCTTTCAGTTCACCAGAAACCAGGGTCCCGGGTGCCCAGCGGCCTCCGGGCGACGAGTAAAACACTCCGACGGCGCGGCTCAATGTCAAGCGCAGGCTGGGGGTCGCCAGGCTCGGGGGCCAGACCGGAGTAACGGCATCACAGTCGCGGCGTCACGGCCGCCGCGGCGCCAGCGGCTCGAGCACGGGGCTGGGGGGGGGGGGCTCGCCGGGACGAAGCTTGGACGGGCAGGGGCTGCCGAGTGCCACCCGAACGCGGGTCCGAGGGGGCGCCGGCGGCACCAAACAACACGGTTTTTAACACCGAGAAGGCGCGCGACTGACCAAAGTTGGTCCGTTGAGAGGAGCTGAGAAACGGAGGTGAGTTGGTTTTTTTAAAAAAGTGACAAAAATAAAACACGCGCCAACCAACGGACTCCGGCAGCGACGGTTTGGGTTGTTTTTTTTTCCGAGCCGCAAAACCGCCGCTTCTCCGGTCCCGTAAGCAAGGGCCTGTCAGTGACGCGACCCCGGGGAGAAGGCGCCCCGCGGAGGGCTCGCCCCGAGCTGACCCGCCCCCTACGGCGCCCCCGCAGCCTCCGACCAGCGCCTCGGCGTCAGCATCGCCGGGGTGGCGGCATCGGCGCGGCGGCGGGCGACGCTGCGTACTCACCGCGCTCACTCGTTACGCACGGCGGTGGCCGCCCAGTCGCCTCCGCCCTGGGCCGCGAGCACACCCGGGCGGCGGCGCCCTGCGCGCCTCGGCCGCTGCCGGCCCCACCACCCACCCTCGGGGCGCGCGGCCGAGCAGACAACCGCGGCTTCCGGCGCGCGTGAGGAAATGAGGCCGCTGGCGCGGCGCGCCCCGCCCACGCCCGCCCGCGCCCCGCCCACTCCCCGCCCACTCCCCGCCCACGCGTGGTGCTCGGCTTGGAACGTTCCCCATAAACCGCTTTGGATCATTCTTGTTTTATCCGTTCTCGGTTCGATTCGTCCGCTTGGTTCCAGACACGGGCTTGTGGAAGCCCGGAGGCTGTGCGAGAAAGGAAGTCGCTCCTGCCTTCGCGAGCGTTTGCGGTGCCAAGGATCACCGGCTCTGGGTGGTGTCAGGGAAGTCTGGCTTTGCCAGGGGGCACGGGACTGGTCCTGGGATGGCAGTAATGATCGGTCTCAAGTCCGGTCTTGGGAGTTCGATGACCTTCTAGACCTAAGACGGGCAGGTCACCCTGGGTGCCCGAGCTCCTGGGGAGTGTTGGGTAGTCACTCCGTTTCTCTGGGTGTGTTTCCTTCGCTGAGAAAGAAGGCAATCGAGTTATACGTTCTGGGAAATGGCTGGGAGACCACACAGCATCCGATTTTAGCGAGTGGAAAATATTCGCTAAGTGGAATGGAATTACCTGATTTATTCCAAGGATATCCCCGAAGCACTTTGTACAATCCTGAGGATTAACGCCCTGCAGGTGGGAGCAGGTCAGGCCGCTCCTCCCTATCTGGTTGGATTTGATTAAAAAAAAAAAAAACCCACAAAACTCTGGGGTCCGACTTCCGCTTGGCTTTGCCTCCTGCCACCCTGCTTTCATTTCTGGGTGACCTTGGCAGGCTGTCTGGGCTTAGCCACTCCAAGCATTCGTTTTTCGTAACTGTGTGTGAACCGTCACAATAGCACTTGCTTCCTATGACTCTGTTGAGGAGCAGACGCAATTTTGTAGTGAAAGATTTTTTTGGGTGGTGGGGGTCAGGGAGTAGGCTGGAGCTCAGTATCATGGCTAAATGCATTAGAGCCCTGGTTCTCAAAGCTGATTGAACAGACTTGCCGTTATGAAACCTGGGTATGACACCCAGATGACACTGATGTGATCGTGACCATAGTAGTCTGCCCCTCAACCAGGTTGTTAGGAATATCAATAATACATTAGGGATAAAAAAAAAAAACCCTGTGACTCAAAGAAAGTTTGAGAACCTCTTTGTTAGGACATATTTTGCAGATGAGGCACTTCGGAAGTGGAGGATTTGTTCTGGTGTTCTGGACTAGAACTATCGTCATTGGATAATGGTTGCTGGGATGCCCTTAACCTCATAAAACCACAGGATATGGTTCACCGCCGTACCCTGTGGGAAATCCCATTGGTGAGGGGGTCTGGAGAGCATCCTAAGCCAGGCTTGCTCAATATCTGGTCTGCTCAACATCAATGTCTTATGCCTCCCTCAGGTTATTCTAGGCAGCTGTAAACATAGTTCTAATACCCTTTTCCGCAACCCCCAGCCCTGGCACAAGACTAAAGAATTCAGCTATTTGTAGATTTCATATGTCATGAGCTTCTGAAGATAAGGGGCTTCTGAAGATCAGGGCCTTTTCATCTTCCAGCACTTGGTACACAGTAAATGTTCAGTTAACAGGAACTGAATTCATTAAAATTTGGACATGCAAGGAACCCTCCCTTATCTCAAACTTCTGCCACTTGACCCCGCAAGCAGATGGCATCCTTGATTAAATGACTATCATAATTAAGTGTCCTGTCTCCTAATCAAGCATCCTTACTGGTAATGTGACTGTGTGGAGATACAGGAGAGATTATAGTCTCAGTTTTCAGGGGAGAAAACTAACTCAGGAATCAGCTGAAGCTCTCTCAGAATACTGCATGAAACCCAAGCAGGAGGCTGGGATGTAACTGTCATCTCTTTAAAACTGTTATTCGAATTTCCATTAAGATTGTTTTAATTATGATAATTGCATTTCTGCCATCAATGAATTTGACTTGCTAACCTATTATTTAGAGTACCACACCGAGCAGAGCTTTGCCTGTTAGGCCCATAGTGTTTGGAAGACACTAGAGCTGCACCCAGTCATTCAGATTCTATGGCAGATAAAGGGTGATACACAGATAATGGGGGAGAACTGTTTCTTGGTTGTTCATAGGTTGGCACTCATTTTATCAATATACCCTTATAGAATAACAATTCCTTGTACGAAAGTATTACATTCCTTGTACAAAGTACTGTCATCTCATTAATACCAAAAAGCTGTAGTTTTTGAAAATATACCTCCCCAACAATCTCTAATAAGTAGCTTAAAAGATTATTTTGGGGGCCAAAAAGATAGTACAGTGACTAAGTATCTCACATACTATTGACTCAGTTTCAGTCCTTGGCACCACATATGGTTCCCCAAGCCCTGCCAAAAGTGATCCCCGAGTACTTCCTGGTGTGGCCCAAACAACCCCCCTCACCATCAATTATTTTATTATAAAGCTTTTATACTTCTGCTTATCTGTCTTTTAAGTTGCTGACAAAAACAAGTGATGGTACTAGTTCCCTTACTGTAGCAAGCTGAGTAAAGAACCCTTCTTCATTTTTATTTGAGGGGAATCTTTGTTTCTAGTTTTCTTTTTAAAAATGTTCCCTTTCACTAATTAAAAAAAATTATTTTCATAAGGTTGTTTACATTAATTGATTACATTCAATATTTCAACACCAATTCCACCACAATTACACCTTCCCACCACCATCATTTTGATTTTTTCCCACTACTATTCAATCCTGCCTGCTATAGGCAGATTCTAGATAACTTATTTTCCATTGCTTATTATGAGTATCATGAGAGGCTGCGTGCTCCTGGAATTCTAAATATGTAAATGATTGGGGTCCAGAGACATCTCTGTAGGGTGCTAATCCATTTTGAGATTCATTTGTGAGTCTCTGGACCAAAGCCTGTGGCTCACTTATATATGGCCTGGAGGCAGTTTGTGAGAGTGACAGCCAGGACCCTGTAGGGGTGGGTGGGGAGATGTGAAGGGATGAACCCTCTGCCGCCATGTGGCCTGTCGTCTTCAGGCCCTGTTCCCGCATACCTGGGTTTTTCTTCTGAAAGTTTGTGGCCACCAGGGTTTCATCTGGAGTGGGCGGAGAGGGGACACTCACTCCATCTGAGACACTCTGGTGAAATCGGCTTGTCACATTGTGGGGGTGGGGGTGTCCGGGAAGATCTCTGGTGAACAGCTGTCTCTGGGATTCACTGCTGCATCCTGTTTCCAGTTTTCTTAAGAGTCTTCTCCAAGATACAGTATGCATTGTCTGTTGCTTAGTTCTCATCAGGTTTAGTACGCAGAGACCCCACAGACGTTCTTTACCAAATCTACAAGGATATAGTCAATCAAGTTCAATCTGCCCTCTGCTGAGTTAAGTTTCTTGGCTGTATTCAGGTTAGCACTCATTTTTATCGATTTCCAGGAAGCATGGAATTAGGATGGAATTAGGCCACTCACTTAACTTTCATCTGCTTTGTTTCTGGTTCATACCAGCAGTACTGGGGAGGGGTGGGGGTTGCTTCTGTCTGTGTTCATGGGATCATACAGAGCCAGGTATTGAACCTGGGCTCCTGCTTCCAAACCATGTACCCCAACCTTTTGAGCTATCTCCCAGGCCTTCTTATGTCTTTTGTTGTTGTCATTTGTGTAACTGTCTGTGCTATCTAAATGTGTTCTATTCATAAGGAGAATAATTATTACAACAAACTAATTGCACCCTAGACCATTCTAAATTTGAATTCAATAAACTTTATAGGATGGTGATGCAAATTACTTGCTCCCTATGAGAGAGCAACAGAGATGCACACTTGTTACCTCCTAATGTAAAGTCTGATTCTGGCTTTCTGTTGTGAACAATCTTCTAGACCTCCACATGTTCCTAACAAGATTTGTGGGCAGGATGCCTGGCCTTTTTCCTTCAGACTAACATCTCAGGCACACTAAGAATAGCAGTCAAAGGTCTGTCTGTACATAGACAATTAACTTCTATAAATTACTACTGAACACTAAGATTCAGAAATAAGCTCCAAAATGAAACCACCTTTAATTATCTAGAACTCTCCTTGGGGCTATTAGTGGTCTATATTAGTGGTTTATATAAACAGAATAGTTTCTCATTGGTAGCTACACTTATACAGGTTTGTAAGAAAGATTTTCACAAACTCTGGCAGAAGTCAGTAGCAATACCATAACTTCTTCCCTAGGTGGAACACTGATCAGGCTTTTGGTTTCTTATTGATTAGTCATGTTATATGTCATTCCTACAATTCTGTACTTGGGATTAGTGAAAGTGGGATTTCAGAATGCTTGTTTTGCACATGGCTGAATCCAGTTCAAATCCCTTGTACTGCATATGGTGTCCCAAGCACCGCCAGGGTGATGACCCCGTGAGAACAGAACCTGCGTACCATCAGAAGTGATCCCTTGAGCATAGAATCCTGAGCACTACCAGTATGGCCCAAACTTCTCCCTCCCTCTTCCCTTCACCCCACCCCCACCCTCCGCCTAAAAAACTACTTGAATCTCTTAAGATTGATCTTCAGGGCTTATTTGAAATTTGTTTTTGGCTTGGGTTAGGACTTTTGGTTAAAAGACTCCTATTATTATTATTTTTATATAGTCATCATGATGTATTATATCATTGTCCTTTAGAGTCCGAAATACTCCTGAATGGCCATCTCCCAATTGGTCACCTTCATGAAACAACAGAAAGTTCAAGAATGGCCCAGTTGGCCATAGAGATGACTGAACAGTCTCTAAGTGGAGAAGATCTATATTTTAGACTTTTTTGCTTTCATTAAAATCTCATAAACTGAAAGTTATCAAAAAGGAAGACCAAAGAGACTATGTGGACAGATAATGACCATGTAAGGATCACATAAGGACTCTGTGTCACCATCTCCACAGTAACCAATCCAGAATGGTTAGGGTTTGGGCAATGACTATTAGCTTCTGTTTTTATTTTTGTTTTTTGGTCCCAGGTTCAACTCAGATCAACCAGATAGTCCAGTATGTTCCACAAGTGAATCACATAAGATGCCCTGTTTCTAGAAAGCCTGCTTCCAGCTTCTCCTTGTTAACAACCTCTGATCATAGGAGGCTGTACTGCCCTGCACCTTATTACTGTTATTAATATGTTTCTACTATGATGCCTTCACACAATTCTGCAGGCTTTTGATTCTCTACTAAGAGCCAAGTAAAGGTTAAGTTTGATGCTCTTATGCTATAGAGGGTTCAGGATAAATATTTCTGCTTGACTGTGTCTGGGTGGTCTTTTTCCTACAAAGCTAAAGATTACAGATAATTAGACTCCTTTAAAAATATCAGTTTTCTACCATGACACTTGCTTTACTTCTTTCAGACTCTCTTGTCAATGACCAGAATCCTTCCATGTTTTGTCACTCCTACTCTTTTTGTTTTTAGCCTCCAAGGCCCGGGACAAGGATGCAGATTTGCTCAGGCCCTGTGGTGTCAGGGATTATCCCAGGCTACTGGGGCTGCACCGGTGGTGCTCAAGGGACCATGTGGTACCAGGGACTGAACAGGGGTGGCTTCACGGAAAACATCTCTCCAGCCCTTACCCTCATCCCCCCCTTTGTTGTTGTTTTTGTGTCACATCTAGCCATGCCTGATCAGGACTTACTCCTGGTTCTGCACTCAGGGATCACTCCTGGTGCTGCTCAGGGGACCAGGGATGAAACCAAGGTCAGCTGGTTATAAGGCAAGTGCCTTAGACTCTGTACGATCTCTCCAGCCCCAGACCTTGTATCCTTAAATCACTTTTTATAATCTTGCTTTTTCTTACCAGAAACTCAGGAAACACCCCAGACCTTTGGCAGACTCCTTTACTCCGGGAGTTCTGTGCAACTCCAGCAGTTGAAGAGCTTCAGGCCCCTGCAGCCAGAGAGCCCATGGGAAAATATTCAAGTTCATTACAACTCTCAGAAGAAAGGCACTGAATAAAGAGCAAGGCCTGCGCCTTTGGAGAGAGAACAGTAGGGAAGAGAGGGGCTGTCCCAGAGCCAGGCCTGGGTTCCCGGAAGGCCGACAGAGTCCCTTGCCTTAGGCATTTTTGTGCTGTTCCTTCTCTTGTGCTACACCCTTCTTGGCCCACACGAATGACTTTCCTCCATGGGGAAAATGATCCGTGAGAAAAAAGACTTGCCAACTAGTGAAAAAGTGGGACAGTTAACAAGGATACGGTTTGTTCTGCTACTGTTTACCCAGTGATAAATAAAAAACATGGACACTTAATACCTATTACTCATTTTTATTCAAGACAGTTTGCATGGTAAATACTGTGTGAAAAGCAAAAAGCATTTCCTTCTCCAAGGAAGACAATTTTTTTTAATTAGAAAAATATATATTTGCCTTACCTTGCCTGTCCACCCTCATTCTGAGCTTGAATTGCTCGTGTCTTTGGGAGGGATGAAGGGCGGTGGTCTATCTCACTGTGACACACATCTCCCAAATTCCGAGTAGTTGCGCTGGGCTCGGGTCATGGCATCCTCCACACTGCCTGGCCTGGTTTCTTGTGACACTGATGGTGTCCTGGTGACAACTTCCCTGTCTGGGCTCCAGCTGAAGATCTTGGCTGGCCAGGTCCTGGGATTTAGCACATCCCAGAGACATCTGTGAAAATGTCTTCTCACTTTACACAGCAATCAAAATCAGAGTTGAAAAGACAAACTAACTGCTTTGGAGTATTCATAGCATGGGCTGCTTTGATGCTAGAATTAAAGTGATTCTATAGCTGTGAGACAGCCCCCTCGACCTGGCCTTCGTCTTTGGGTGGGTGGGTGGTAATAACAGTATGTGCCCAGTTGAAATACTGCCACCAATCTTGGTTTTTAAAAATCACAGTGAGAGCACCCTTCATGTGAGACCCAGATCCTTTTGCAGAGGTGGAAAATGATGAATTTCCAACTAAGCTTCTGCCTGAAAATTAATGGGCATAGGAGGTGGCCTCAGTGGAGAAAGGTGTTTCCTATATATGGCTGAGGAAAAGGCCCACATACATCTGTATTGAAGGTATAGGGACCTGTACCCTACCACTTCTCCCCTTTGGGCCCACTCTTATTACATATTTTCCAGGGCCACAGAGGTAAGGAAGTCTCGGATACTCTCCAGAACCACCCTTCTTAGTCCCACTAGCTAAAATCTCCTATGTATATATTCACGAGAGGAAGATAACTCATTTACTGCTCAGCCTGAGACAAATGCTTTCCTTTATAATGTAAAAAAAAAATTGTCTAGGCCTGCTCTCTGTATATTCTACTTCATTTCCACCTAGATAAATGGGCTTTGTGATGGGAAGTCCTTGGTGAAGGTGGCTAGAGAATCCAAACATAGGCACACAAGCACTGCTCAAAGAAGCTAATTTCCAGTGTCTGAAGGCCAAATAGAAGGAGGAAGCTGAGGTCAGACCTAAGCACGAAGGGCAGCACCCAAATGATGCTGTGTGCATGTAGGCAGACCCACACACCCAGGAAATAACAGGGGACCTTGGTATTTGTGCAAGGTGCAACAGATCAGGTTTATATCACAGCAGCTTGTGTTTGCCAACAGACTCACCTGCTCCTTGCCGGGTACTAGAGGATGAGGACATAAATGGAAGCATTTAGTATTTTAAGCTTCATTGTGTTTCAGGGAAAACTTTTGCCTCTGATTTCCAGTGGACCTTCCATCGTGACTCTGCAGTTTACGTTCTCCCTCTCACGACTTTCAATTCCAGCTTTAAGAACTAAGCAAGGATTTGGGGTGTGGACCAACGGTAGAGCAGTTGCTTAGCATATTTGAGGCTTTGGGTTCAATTCCTGGCACCACAAAAGTTAACAAAACAAAACAGAACAAAAGTAGCAGCGAGCAAATTTACAGAGAACTGGAAAAACAGCAAGCAGATCTCTGAATGAAAATCACTGGAGGGGCTGGAGTGATAGCACAGCGGGTAGGGCGTTTGCCTTGCACGAGGCCGACCCGGGTTCGATTCCCAGCATCCCATATGGTCTCCTGAGCACCGCCAAGGGTGATTCCTGAGTGTAAAGCCAGGAGTAACCCCTGTGCATCGCCGGGGGTGACCCAAAAAGCAAAATAAATAAATAAATAAATAAAGGTTAAAAAAAAAAAAGAAAATCACTGGAATTCTCAGCTGACAAAGAGAATATGTTAAATGATAACTTACTGTATCTGTTAACACAGGTAGATCTCAACATTGGAGAAGAAAATCCAGGGGCCAGTCCTTTCAACAATGACTTGGTGACTTTTCTGGGGTTGGTTTTTGTGCCTTTGAGATATACCCCAAAAAGTGCTCAGGGCTTACTTTTGGCTCTGTACTCAGGGATCACTCCTGGCGGGGCTTGGAGGATTGTATGTAGTGCCAGGATTCAACTAGGGTCAGCTGTATGCAAGGCAAACACCTTACTCCTATATTCTCTCTCCAACCTCTTGGCTACATTTTAAACAGTGACTAGAAATGAGCCACAAGATAAGTCAGTATCTCCAAGAAAATCTATTTTTTTTAAAACCTATTACTTCTCCAAATGGCTATCACAATAAATTTCCTTTGATATTTTAATTGTTGTACCAAAATGTTCAAATCAGAAACCTGATGTTTCCAACTAGGATGTTCAAAAAGAGAAAAGGAGTTTACACATTTTACGATTAATAATTTTATTTACATCACTGGAATTATTTTCTTAGTCACCTTGGTTACAAAAGCAACTGAATATGGGACATTTAATAACCTCTCATAAATTGATTTTACAAAATTAATAACGGACAGATTATTACTTAATACTCGGTAATACTTAATACTTAGTCACTTCTGCATATATGCATAGGAAAATTCTGTCTGATAGGACTAGTAAGTATGAGAATGTTGTTTATTTGGGACCAGACAATGAGATTATTAGTCAAGGGTTAATTCCCCCATCACTGGGTCAGCCAGCCAGTGCCACTAATTCATCCGCTGCCAAGAACAAACCAGCTGCAGCAACTCATACTTAGGGAGTTGGCATTTTCAATGTTTTGAGAGTTACATCCTTCTTTCTGCCTTCAATAAGACCATTCACTAAGCACATCTGAAAACCAAAAGTTTAGATATTTATAATAGAATGTATCACAGTATATCAGAAAATAGCCCAAACAAAAGTCACGTTTCTCTCTCCAGTGTTTTTCTAGTTCTTTCTCTCTCAAGGTGTATGTCAATATGTACACATGTACCACTTTCCCCCAAATGGCTCTGACATAAACCCAGCTTAGCTGTCTTGCCCTCACAAAATGCTGTCATTGGACTGCTTTTTTGTGACCTTGCTGGCAGAAGACAGCATTGGAACGAGACCACTGTTAAGTGCTTTCACAGTGCTTGAAGTCTGAACACCAGGCAGTGTTTTGGTAACCGACCTCCTCCTGCAGTGTAGCAGTGCTGAGACAGAAAAGCTGCCAGGCCTTCCCCCATGGCACCCCCTCAGGATGGGAGGAGGGCCCAGAGTGGGTGACCACAAACAAGCAGCGAAGAATGACAAGCAGCTTATGAGTCACTCAGAATCTCAGGAAGGCTCTTGCTTTAGCAGCTTTAAGTTACAAACACAAGGGCTGACACATGTACCTTCTCCACAGAAGCTCTATAAGAGCCAAAACATGGTCTTTGCCACATTAGAATTGTAATCAGAGGTATGGCTGTGCTGGGTCACTGTCAATCCGAATACCAACGGAACTAGCTGAACTGTCTGTCCCCCACCAAACCTCGAAGGCCCCACCCAGTCCTGACGTGTGAGATGAGTCACTGACTTGTTGGCCCTGGATGTGGGGTGCAAGAGCACGGCATTGTCAAGAGCCAATTCCATGCTGTGAACATTCTTGGGAGGGGCGATCACACACTAGGACACCCCTCATTTTCCCACTGTTCTCGTCAGGGGGTGGTGATGGGGACAAATGTGTCTTGTGAATCAACTCCACTCCATTGCCCATGTACACAGCAAGTAAGACATCAGATCTCTTCATTGTGCTAGATCTAAGAAACAATATAAAAATCAAATATCGCCCTAGGAAAAGGCTAACATTACTTATGTTAAAAAACAAAAACAAAACAAAAAAATACCAAACACTTCTAAGGATCTCAAAAGCTGAGCGGAGACCCATTTCCATGGCCCTTCGATCCCTCCAGGCCGGGCAGGGCTAGGGCACTCCTTCAGGCCTTTCCTGCCTCTGCTGCATAGACCGGGGGATGGGATCCATCTGGTTCCTGCTGCCTTTGTGTGTATGTGCTTCATGTTGAAATCGTGTTGCCTCGTTAGGCGGCAACCAGAGAAATCAAACAGTTCAGGTAGGGAGTATGATCCCCAGGCTTGTGGGCAGAGCGCACGGCAGTCACAACGAACACAGACCCACACTGGGCACGGCTGAGCGTGAAGGCAAGGACACACTTCCACACTGGACTCAGGCTGCTCATCCGGTGCACTAGGTCTGTTAGGAGGGAAAATCACCAGCCAGTGTGAAAAGCCCGCGTCTTCCCCCTGGTGAGTCCATTACCTTTCACCAAGAAATGTTAACTATCAAACGAGTCCATTAACTGTGCCGCTGAGGGTGAAACCATCCAGTTAGCATAAACACTATCATTTGCATAGCGTGGACACCCACTGTTAGTGCCATCGGCTCTCGTGTGTGGTACAGGACTCTCTTCAGGCCAGTTCGGGTCTGACATGCCTAAAAATGAAAACAGATCATTTGTTCTGCACTGAAGAACCACAACTTCATGTGCAGACAGTAAGGCCTTGGCAAAACTCCCTTTGAGGTTCAAACCAAACTTGTGTTTTCTGCGCCAATTACACAAATGGTTTCAGGCTCCAGGTTTCCAAATCAACTGTGCGACTTAGGGGAACTAGCATGTGCAACTGTCACTTAGAGGAAGCAACTGTGTTTGACTTATCTGATGAGTTTCAAACTCTCAAATCTGATTGCTATTTGTTGACCCATTTTAACGTTTGGTAAGGCAGCAGAGTGCTCGGCACATGGGCTGTACAAAGAGGTTTACTGCAGCAGAGAGCATCTACAAAAAGTTCTCTAACAGAAAGAAGCCTATTCTACTTATCTTCTGTCTGAGACTAATGGGGCAGAGAGGAACTTCCCAAACGAGGGCGCACGCAGGCGAGCCCCACAGCGCAGATGGGACAAATGGTGTGTAGTTCTTAGACCCTAGTGACTCAGGAGGCATGCAAAAGGAACCATGTCGGCTGAAAATTGCTTGCAATTCTAAGATTTCCAAATCACCAAGGAAGTTAGGAAACAGGAATAAAAATTTTTTTTCATGTATTTAATTGAAGACAAAAGAAGGAGTTTTGGCAAGAACCGTATTTACTGTCCATTGTGAACTGACAGCACCATGAACTACGTTCTTTCAAAAAGCACTTGTTCCAGCTTATAGCAATGACTTTGTAAGTGACAACCATCCTGACACCATAATGAAAAGGATGTGAAAACAGCAGTTTCCTAGGACCTGGGTGGGGTGGGGGGCACTCCCTGACAATGAACACGTGACCAAGGCCAAGGCCGGGCTCTCTGGCAGTGGGGGACCTCCAGGGGTCACTGCCTCTCCAGACAGCATCTGGTGGTCGATCCACTGGCTATGCCCTCTGTGTAGGCAGGATGTAGCTGGTTCCCCCTTTTAGATTAAATGCCTCCCCAGACTGTGTAGATTTGTCCCCAGAGTTAAGTTAAAAGGCCCATGACTGGAAATCCACCCCAGCAATGGCTTCTTCATCATTTTCTCAATATCCCCTGAGAGTTCTGCCCTGCTCTCTTTCTTCTGTTACATCTTAAACAGCGGGGCAGTGAAGTGATTACACTTATTTTCACATCCTTTAAAAAACAAACACAAAACACAGACTTGTAAAAATGCCTGCATGTAAATGGATGCAAAGTCAGACATTTACAAATAGAAAGGTTCAGAGCAGACTTTGGTTTCATTCGGACCAGAAACATTCTTAGGAAGCTTTACAGAGAGTAAGGAGAGTGCAGAGAGAGGAACAACGTGGCTAGAATCTAGTAAATGCATGTGAAATTCTACCATAGAGTTTGTTTTCAATCCACGTGGAAGGGAGGGTTCGAGGGAGGGGAGCATTATTACAGTCCACCAGGGGCGTCTCCTCCTCCGAGAGGCCATCGTCGTAAAGCAGGGAATCAGAAGGTGTGGATGCAGCCAGATCCAAGTAGTCCTAAAAGAGAAAGCAAGCTGGTCACTCCCTGATCGGGCCACCTATGGACATGCCCTTGACCCTCCATCTCACAGCTGCCTGGTTCCAAACCCCATTATGCTGATCCACTCTATGCAAGCCCTTAGTGTCCCTTGTCCAAACCCAGCACTGAGCCTCTACTTTGCACGGACCCACTCCAAGACCTTTCTTATTGCCTCCAGTAAATCGCTATCTTGGGAGCAGCAGTTACATTAGATTCTAGAGCTTTACGTTCTAGAGCCTTCTCTGCAGCTCTGGGGACCAGCCTGTTTACGCACCCTTGGGGAAGCCTGACTTATGGGAGAATCAGGAACCACCCCCACCTGCCTGACACCTCTGCTCTCTTCTAAGGAGCCGTGCCAAAGACCCACCACTGCAGACCAACCACTGTGCTGGAACTTAGCATCAGAAACTGGGCTGTATAACCAGATGTGTGGTTTCCAAGAAATGGGCACCCAACAAACAAACAGGACAAGGTTTCTGAGGGCCAAATGGCCAAAAATAAACCTTAGACCAATCATGTCAAGAACCCCAGGTGTGAGACCAGAATGATAATACAGCAGGTAGGGTGTCTGCTTGCATGAGGCTAACCAGGTTCAATCCCAGGTATCCCATTATGTCCCTTGAGCCTTCAAGGGAAGCTTCCTGAGTGCAGAGTCAGGAGTCAGCCCTGAGCACCCCTTTCCCCCAGAAAAAAAAAAGTGTCCAGGTATTGCCGTAGCCCCAGGTATTCACCTGTAGGGTGTGTGTTTGTTTTGTTTTGTTTTTGGTGAAATGGGGTTATGTGAGGGAAAAAAAAAACCTTAAGCAGCTCTCCTCTAGAACAGCACGGTAGGGATGAACAATTAGAGGTTGTGGATGTGGGTTTTGCACTGGATGCTGCTGCTCGTTGAGCTCCCAAACATAGTGAGTCCCGAGTGACTGCTACTTCTTACTGCCCGAGAGACTCATGTGAAGAGCAGTTACAGCGTTTTGTGGCCAAGTCTCAGGACTGTTCTGGAAGGTTCTCTGGATTACTTTTGTTCAGGGACATCAGCATTTACAGGACTCAAAAGCTTTTCCTAAATGCTACAGTGATGCTGGGTTTTATTACAAGTATCCTAGACCATGCATCTTGGTGTGTGTGTGTGTGTGTGTGTGTGTGTGTGTGTGTGTGTGTGTGTGTGTGTGTGTGTGTGTGTGTGTGTGTGTGTGTGTGTGTGTGTGTGTGTGAGACCCTGTTCAGGAAAGGAAAGGTGCCCAATGTTAGATTGGACTGTGGTTCTGTGGTTGTCTTGTTGACTCGCCTCCCCAGCATGAGACAGAATACGGGAAGGAGCGCAGATGATAAATGTCAGTGGAAACTTAGTTGCGTTCTCATTTACCCACAGAAGTGCAAGCAGGAGGCTCTGGGCTGAAACTAACCTCCCCGACATGTTCTGTCTGGCCCACACTGGTTTTTTTTTTTTTTTTTTTTTTGAGGAGAAGCCACACCTGGTTGTACTCATGGATTACTCTTGCTTCTGTGCTCAGAGATCACTCCTGGTGGGGCTTGGGGAACCATATGAGGTTCTGGGGATCCAACCCAGGTCAGCCTCACGTAAGGCCAGCTCCCTAGCTGCTGTACTATCGTTCTGGCCCCACACACTGCATTGGGATTTTGAAATTTAAATAGAGTTGTAGCATTAAAATCTGGGAAACTTGATATCAGTGTCTTTTAAAATCCCTGAGGTCTGGCAAGCTGGTGCTTCTATCCCAACTGCTTTTGGGCTGCATCTAGGGGTCTTATTGTGGGGACAGCTCCCATGGGCCACACAACCCACCACTCCCTGGTCCTTTCCTTTGCTCCACTGGGGTCCTCATAGATGTGAATTCAGGACACCCCCTCTACCCTGCTTTCTCCTGTCCCATGACTGTCAGTGCAGTTGTGGTTGGCTTTTGACTGTCTTTCTCCCACAGCTGTCTGTGATGAGTGCTTTCTCATGTCAAGCTGAGAATCCTCATGGTTTGGAAAACACCAGGGAACAGGATCAATAAGTGTGGGTTGCTGCTGGCCCAGGAAGAAGGCAGGTCCATCTTCCCCTACACAGCCTCGCTCTACCCCTGCGGGGCTGGGGACTTCTCAGACCTGGGCTGAGGTAGGAATTCTGAGGTAGCTGTTAACAGGTTCAACAGCTCGTGGGTGAGCAGTCCTGACACGGCTCCGGGTACTCACTCGGCTCTTCACCATCATCTTCTCCAGGTCTTTGCTAATGTCGGCAAACACAGGTCTCTTGTCTGGCTCCTGCTTCCAACACTGCAACATGAGACCGTACCTGGGGGAGAAGCAGAGATGGGAGTAATGACGCAGCAGGGAGCAACATGCCACCTCCCTGCCAGTGCTGTGTCCAGAGTCACAGAGGGGCATCTGTTCCCAAATCCTAACACGATTTCTGGGGCTGACATCCTTCCTTCTCTGAGCTGAGTCATGGTCTGAGGGTTCACTTGGGGCCCAGGGCACCTGAGACTGTGTTCCAGCAGGCTATACCCTTCCCTTTTTTTCCCATCCTTTATTTTATTTTTAAAATTTTTTTATTAATTTATTTATTTTTAATTAGTGAATCACCATGAGGGTACAGTTACAGATTTATACATTTTTGTGCTCATGTTTCCCCCATACAAAGTTTGAGAACCGATCCCTTCACCAGTGCCCATTCTCCAACACTGGTAAACCCAACATCCTTCCTACCCTCCCCAATCCCATCTCCCCCCACCCCACCCTGCCACTGTGGCAGGGCATTTCCTTTTGTTCTCTCTCTCTCTAATTAGCTGTTGTGGTTCTCAATAGAGGTGTTGAGTAGCCACTGTGTTCAGTCTCTAGTCTATATTCAGCCCGCATCACCCTTCCCCCGCATGGCCTCCGACCGCATTATACTTGGTGATCCCTTCTCTGAGTTGCCCTCTCCCCAGAATGTGAGGCCAGCTTCCAAGCCATGGAGTCAACCTCCTGGTACTTATTCTTACTATTCTTCTATTCTTGGGTGTTAGTCTCCTACTCTGTTATTCTATATTCCACAGATGAGTGCAATCTTTCTATGTTGTACCCCTCCCTTCTTTTGAGACATTTATTCTCACTTCTCCTTCAGAGATACCGGGAAACAGCCCACAGGATGCTGTGCCCACAACAGCAGCTGAACAGGAAATGCAGGTGCTTTAAGACCTGATGGAAGATGAATCGGGCGTGAAGACCAATGCACTTGTGCCCATCACTCCTGTCTGACACTTCCCTCAGCCCCCCCCCCCCCCCCAGTGCCCTGACATGACTGCAATGTGGGCGTATGCCGGACTGATGGGCTGTTCACCCTTGCCCTCTCTGGGGGTGCTCTGAGCTGGGCTGGAAGCAGCAGCCCCAGAGAGTGGAATGGGCCAGTGTCCACCTGCACATGGTGCCTTTCTCCTGCATCCTCTGGGGCTGGAGCCCAGGCTTCCCTAGCCTTTGCACTCCCTGATCTATATAATCTGTGGGCCATTCCCAATGACCTGCCCTTCCCCTCAAGATCCTTCCGGAGACAGATCACAGCGGACACTAGCTGCTTCCTCAATATGATGCGGCTTTCATTTGTTGTTGCTGTCATTGCTTTTTGGGTCCCACATGGTGGGGCTTGGGGCTTGCTCTGACTGTGCTCAGGGATCAGTTCTGGCGGGCACAGGGGGCAATATGTGTTACCAGAGATCAAACCCGGTTAGCCACGTGTGAGGTAAGTGGCCTCTCGGCTGTACTAGCTCTCTGGTTCCCTTTTTCACCTTGTTACCCCTTCTCCCTGGACCCTGGGCCCCACTGCCCTTTGACCCTGTAAGTGTCCTAGGGAGCAGAGTCCTCCCCACCCCCAGATGGGATTTCCAGTATCCTCTGACTTCTGCCTTACTCCTGACCCACTTCCCAGCTCCCCCTGCACTGACGCTCAAGGCTGCGAGGGGCCACCCCCCCATCACACCCAGCCTTCCTATGGCCCTGGGCCCCAGCTTGCTCACATCTCCTCGCTGCAGTTGTCAGGCCGCTCCATCCGGTAGCCTGTCTTCAGAAGGTTGAAGAGCCTCTCTGGAGGGATCCCAGGGTACGGATTGCCCCCCAGGGTCACAATCTCCCACAGCAGAACCCCGAAGGACCACCTGCGGGAGAAAGAACACCTCTCAGTGGCTGTGCCCGGTCTATGGTGCCCACCCTACAGCTCTGGTATCTGTGCTGCCAGCAGCAGCTGACCCTGTGGGCCCCAGTGCCAAGGAGGGCCCCAGGTCTCACTGACAGCCAAGAGATGTAGAATGGAGGAGATGTTAGCATCCAGCCTGCCTGTCCCCACCTCTGTGAGCCTAAAGACCCTCAGAGTCGGGGCCTGAGCTTACCCTCCACAGTTACAAGAGGTTGGTCCCGAGGTGAGGTGTGGAAGCCTCACAGCGAAGTGCAGCGAAAGGCCAATGACCCTAGCCCTAGTGTGCGGGGTACCTTGCACAACTCCCTCACCTCTCCTGTGTGCTTGGGACTGTTCATACAATCTCCAGAGAGATAGGACAGCAGGTAAGGTGCTTGCCTTGCATGCAGCTGATCTGGGTCCAATGCCTGAGCACAGTAAAGCCAGGAGTAAGCTCTGAGCGGCACTGGGTGTGACTTCAAGCCAAACCAAACTAAAAAGAAAAAAAAATCTCCCAAGAAAATAAACACTGCCTTGGTAAAAGTATCTGGCTGTAAGGGGAAAAAATTACAGAGAAATGGAAATAACTATTACAAACTAGTATTATTGTAGGAATCCACTTAACAAAAAGTTATACCTGCAAGCCACTAAAAACACTAGTAAATCATGCACATGAGTAATTATTACTTGTAATTACAGTAGTAATTACTTGGCGGGGGGTGGCGGGTGGTGGTGGTGGGTGGGGGAGGTTAGAGAACCAAGTACCAAGTACCTTTTATTTTTTTTGCGGGGGTGGGGTGGGGGGTGGGGGGAAGTATTTGTGCCACACCCAGAAGTACCCAGGGCTTCCTCCTGGTTCTGTGCTCAGGGGTCACTTCTGGCAGTATGTAGAATTCTGAGATCCAACTGGTGGGCACGTTCCAGACAGGTGTCTTACCTGCTGTACTGTCTCACCAGCCCCCTAGTGACTTTTATTAGTCTCTTCATTACACTTTTCTCTGCATTTTCCAATCGTCCTACCATGAACTTTGGTAACCAGAAAACAGATGATAAAAACAGTTTCAGAATTCACTTTTCACGGCCCACATAATTCAAGAGATGCATGTCTGCAGGCATTTAAAAAACAAGTCGGCAGCAGTCCTGGGAATGATCGCGTCTTACTCATTTTGTCTCCCGTCTCTGAGCAGTTTGGGGCTCAATCAAGGTCAACCCTGCCAGTGGGTAGGGTGGGACCAGTGCAGGGGAACCTGCCCACAGATGGGACTATCTGAGGGGGACTGTGTGCCACCAAGAGCCCAGAGAGGAGAGGATAAGGGAGAGCACGACAGGGAGAGAGAGGAGGTAAGGCAGGTGGGTGGCGGGTTGCAGCCACCTCTCACTGTGCTATAAACTTCGTGCCTGGCTTCAGCCATTCTCGAATGAAGAACTTACACCCTCTCGGCTGGGATGACCTGAGGAAGGCTGGCATGCTCCAGAAGGCACGTGGAGCACCAATGTCCTCCAGTCAAGCTGCCCTGTTGGCCCCCACCATACACCCTCCAGCCTAGAACCCAGCAGTACTCAGCAGTGCCCACACTTACACATCACTCTGGGTGGTGTAGATATGATCGAAGAGGGATTCAATTGCCATCCATTTAACTGGAATCCGGCCCTAGAGAGGGAATGCAAGGAGGCTGTGAAGGTCACCTCGACACTCTGGGAATGGGGGTGGAGGTGGTTGTGGAGTATAGAGGGTGTGGAGGAAGGCAGGCTTTGGGGGGATGCTGAATGATGTCACCCAGGGTACTCTGGATCACAGAACTGCAGCCCTGCTCTGAGAAGCTGCTTCATTCTCCAACCTGGCGCTGTACTGTCCTCTGCCCAAGATGCTCTGTCTAGGGAGACAGCAGGCCGAGCCCTGACAGGACACCTATAGGAAGCCCAAAGGATGACAGAGAAGAAACTCCAGGGACTGAGACACATTCTAAGTCCCAGGAGCACCCTGGGATGCGCTACCCAATAGAGGGGCCACACAAGCACCATCCAGCAAGATGGGCCCTGGTTTCTGAGGATGAACAGATTTGGGGGACACAACATCCAGCCTTTCCATCTTGGGGATTTCTGTCAAAATAACACACTGTAGGCTCTTTGGAACAGCCTTTGTCACCGCTCTGTGGGCTGCCCATGGTTTACTTCTTTCCTTTCATGCCCAGGGCTGTGGTTCAGCCTCCACCAGCCAGACGCCATCAGCCAGGCTGGGGTCAGACCTCACTCCTGCTTTCCCAGGCGCCTGGAGAAACCCCTAGGTCAACAACTAAGTCTTCCAGCACAAATCAATTTTGAAAAACTGGGCATGCTGGTTTCCAATGCAACCTGCACGCCAATTCCTATTTTTAAAAAACCCTCCCTTAGCATTTGTGTCTTGAGCAGCGTGACTTGGGCGTGGCTGACCCTGCAGCCTGCACTCACAGGGTCTAGGCTCAGGCATCTGGGCTTCACCTCCCCATGGACACCGAACACAGGGTCATCTTGGAGAAATGGTGCATCCAGGGAAAGGCTCTGCCCACCCCCCTTTTCAGGCAGGGAATGGCCTCTCTCCATGTTCCTTCAGCAATTCTCAGATGTGCCACGAACACAGAAGCCCCGGGAAAAAAATGGAAGATCACCTCCACACAAAGGGCTTTCCCCTGCCTCTCAGAGCAAAACTGAAGTGGATATAACTGCACTCTCTCTTCTCTTTTGAGCTGGCCAGCTCTGAATGCCAGGCAGAGAACACTCCAGGGGCTGGCCCTGCCTGCTCTGTGTGGGTCCTCTGCAGGACAGGGCTGAAAGAGCAACCAAACCAAGAGGGTCAAACCCCACGCCAGGGAGCCAGGGCTTTCCAGATCTGGGGTCCCACCCCCCACTTACTTCAGAGACCTGGAGAAAGTTTCCAAGACCCCTGTTTGCACCCCATCTAAAAGGTCTCGGTGCGTTCTACACTCTCCCAGAAAACCCTCAGGGGCAAAGTGGTTCATTCCTTTTTATAAAGAACGCCCGCCAAGCTCAGGTTATTTCTCTACTCTTCTTTAAATAGAGAGCTGACATCACACAGAGAGGGAGCAGTGGCCTTTCCTGCAGTAGAAGCAAGAGGAACCAAGTGTGGAGAAGAGCAGTGGCATTTCCAAGGGGCTGGGTGACCTTCAGAAGGGATGTGGATTCAAAGCCAGAGGAGCTCCAGGGCTCCGGGGCCCCAGTGCGGGGGGGGGGGGGGGGTCCTTTCTGAAAGGGGATGTGACATTTAGGGACAAGGGCTGAGTCTTGAACTAGGGAGGGGGTATCTCTGCGGGTCGAGAATGAGGAATAATTTGGAGGTGAGGATTAAAAGTAGAGTTTAGAGCCTAATGGTCTGCTTTATCTTCTCCAGATGTTCTAAGGGCCCTGTAGGACCCCTGGCTATTGCCAACCCTGCTCCCCACCACCCCAGTTGAGAATCTGTGGGCCAACACCCCAAAACTTGGTACCTTGCTCCTCTTGACATAGGAGTCCTCTTCATAAACGTCTCGAGACAGGCCAAAATCTGAAATCTTCATCTTCCGCCCCTCAGCGACTAGGACATTCCTGGCTGCCAGGTCCCGATGGACCAGCTGTGAGGAAGACAGCGTCAGAAGCTCATGGAAACTGGGACCCCGTGGCACGTGGCGGAGGGGAGGGGTATGACCCGGAAACGGGGGGCTGGGCTGGGCCACTGCTCACCTTCATCTCGGCCAGGTACTGCATGCCCCGAGAGATCTGCCAGGCAAAAGAGATGAGGTCGCCCATGGTCAGCGCCCGCTCGTCCGGGTTGTCCAGGTAGCTGGAGTTGCGGCTGCCCCGGCTGCCCCCGCTGCTGCTGCCGCCCACGTAGCCTGGCCCCGCTTTGCGGCTCTCCCGGAGGAAGCCCCGCAGGGAGCCATACTTAGCGTACTCCACGATGAGGAGGAGCGGCCCTGCGGGTGGACACGGGGCCCAGAGATCAGGCCAGCTCCGAGCCATAGACAGACGCCCGGGTGGCTTCCAGGCCCTCTACTGGCAGCTGCGCAGACAGAGCACGCTTTGCCCTGCCCAGGCTGCAGAACTGCTTTGTGGGGCAGCTGTGCAGGACTCTTTCCTGGAGGGTTGGGGAGGGGGAGGGGGTCGGTGCAAGGCAAGAAACCTCAGTCCTCTGCTGCTCTGGGAGGCACCCCTGGCCGCTAGGACATAGCACCTTATTTGGGTGCCGTGCTGGGGATGGTCGGGGGTCACTTGCAGAAATACTCAGTCAACTGGGCTGGTGGTTCAATGCCAGAGCCCAAGGCTGCAGTGCTACTTGGCCCTGTGGAGCTGGAGACCACCAGGGTTGCTGGGGGCTTCTGGGTTTACACCCAGAAATGCTCCGGAGTTCAAGTGGTACCAGGTATCAGGTGCATGCAAGGCATGGCCCCGCACATTCCCATCATGCCTTGCTACTCCTCAGTCTGGCTGCAGGCAGAGGGCCTGGCTCTGCACTCAGCTACCCGCCTGCTGCTGTCTGCCTTACGTACAGTCCCGAGTCCTGTGGGTGCTGCCCATCATCCCTGCTGCCTTCTTCGTGGTCTCCTAGTATCTCAGCCATACACAGACACACACAGAGGAGCAGTGGATTTGGAAAGCCACCAGCCCAGGCTGAGTCCTCACAGAAGGAATGGTGGCAATACCTGGGCCTTGCAGGGCTGGAACTGGGGTCACCTGAGTGCTTTGGCACACCTAGTCCATTTCTGGGGTTCCTTGTCTTGAGGACTCTCTGCCTGGAATGGGTGCTGACAACTGGGTGATACAAACAGCCCTGGCAGGCTCAGAGATACTATTCACTGTGAAGAGAGGGCTCTCGAGACTTCCCTCGCTCCCCAGCCCTGGTCCCCCACACAGCAGAACGCAAGTTCTAGGCCACACTTCTGGAGGACTGGAACAGACTGGGGGAGAGGACAGGCCTGGAGACCACCAGAGCCACAGCCAGGATTGCTGGGGGACTTGTAGGTCTACACCCAGAAATGCTCAGATCAAGTGGTACCAGGTATCAGGTGCGTGCAAGGCATGACCCCGCACATTCCCATCATGCCTTGCTACTCCTCAGTCTGGCTGCAGGCAGAGGGCCTGGCTCTGCACACAGCAGCCACCTGCCCACTGCTGTTGTCTGCCCGAGATACAATCCTGAATCTGTATTGTGTCTGGGAAGAAGGAGAAATGGCAGCCTGGAGTCCCCTGGCCCCTGGCCCAGCCTGTGCCCCCTGGCTTCTTGTCCCAGTGGGCCTCACCGTCCTGGCTGCAGGCCCCATAGAGCTTGATGACCTGGGGGTGGTTGACCTGCTTCAGGAGGTTGAATTCGGACAGCAGATCCCGCAGCTCACTCGGGGAGGCATTTTCTGAAACGCAGAGAGAGAGCAGGATGTAGATGGGGCCTCCTCTCCCGAAAAACCTGCAGGGGCCCGTGGGGTCACAGGAGCCACAACAGGGGTGTGCACTGACCCTGTGACCGCTTTCACAGATGCCCAACCCCAGGTTCATAAAAGGACCAGTAGACAACCCCCCACCCCTTGCAATGCTCAGGCCTTCTCCCCTTCTGTGGGGGCTTGATGTTGGCCTCTGCTGGCCCTGGAGGACAAAGCTCCAGGAGCAAACATTCACATGGGCGAGATTTTCCTGGGAGTAGCCTCCGTGGCATTCCTTTCCTGCCACTACCCTCCTTCAAGACTGTGCTGACTAGCCCTGTGAATTCTCCTGGGAAGGTGAGGGGCTTCCCCAAGGACCATGCACCCACAGTACGGGGAAGAAGGGAGGCTCAGTAGACCTCATGGGAGGTAAGTGTCCAGTGTCCTGGGCAGGTCGCACCATGGCTCTGGACAGTGGCTAGGTATGGAGCTGCTGCCTCCTCTGGGCCAGCTGTCTCACACTTGTCCCTAGCTGTGTCACATCATCTCCCCTGGCCACAGGTATGCCCCAGAGTACAAGGACAGTTGGGATCTGGGTGGGCTAAGACCTCACAGCCCACACACACAGATGACAGAGGCCAGGGTCATATGGTGTCACGGCCTGGAGAGACCCATTTTGGGCCTGGGGAAGCACCCAAAGCACCCCCTCCCCCAATCACTACACTTGGATCTGTGCATCCTGGCTCTCTGGCCACCAGCACTGTCACTGGGCTTGGTCCCTTGGGCCCCAAACACAGCCCCTAGGAGAGGGTCACCTGCCAAGACTGAGAGAACTGCACTATGTGTGTGGTCCCCTAAGGACCAAACTGATACACCAGACTGCTCCACAGCATGTGGCAGGCTCTCTGCAGGCCACTGGGGATTGGGCAGGGTGGGACCCACTTTGAGGGGGTGGGGGTGCGTGGAGGCTAGGTGGGGACTGTCTCCTACCAGGCTCCCGGCAGAAGCTGCTCAAGAGGAAAGTATGGCCAGACTAGGGTGGAGAAAGCTGACAGCTGAAATTCACAGACCTTCATGTTTTAAAAAACCTCAGCTCTTTACCCATCCTTGGTGCAGGAGGAGCACCATTCTAGAACCTTCTAAGGGAGGAAAGTCTTTACCCTGTTTCTCCAGGGACCACCCAGTCCATGACATACATGCTTGGGACAATGGTCCCCAAGAAGGACAATGGTCCCCAAGATCCACAAGGGAAATGGGGCCACTTTAGGAGGCCTCAGGCTGACTAGTATGTTGGGGGGAGAGTGAAGAGGGCTCGTCCCACACCCCGCCCCAGGGCACCTGCAGGCATGTCAGTACCCCTGGGGCACATCCCCGAAGGTACCTTTCAGCATCTTCACGGCCACTGTGGTGTAGCCCGCTTTGCCTTTCAGCCGGAAGGCCGTTGCCTGGACCACTTTCCCAAATTCGCCTTCTCCCAGTGTTTTCCCAAGAATTAAGTTCTTCCGGGGGAATTCCCACTTTGGATCCTCCTACATTGGGGAGTGAGAAGTGAGGGGAGAAAAATTCTAAGGGTGAGAGGGAAAGAAGACAGGAATGAGTCTCCCTGGAGAGAGTCTGGCGGGCAGACCTGAGCATCGCTAGTGGCAAGGGGAGTCTGGAGTAATGGCAGACTAGTAAAGGCACCAGACTATCTTTCCATGCCTGCAACCCAACGATAAAAAGGAGGAAATGAAGATGCCAAAAGGGGGCTAGAGAGGCAAGGAACAATGTCTTCATGGACGAGACACTAGGAGCCCATAGAGAGGGGAAGAACCACATAAGGTGACAGAAGGTGGTCCTGGAAGTCCTGGAGACTGTGTGACACAGGCCATGATTTGGAGCTGTGTGTCATGGGGAGCTGTGCTGGTCCAAGGAGCAGCTCAGCTGGCACAGGCCAGGGAGGCTTCCTGCTGGAGAGCTGTGGCATGTGGGCATGGCTGGGGCATGGCTGCAGAGCTGTGTGGCTGCGTGTCTTGGCCCAGCACCAGCTCCCCACCAGACAGCCAGCAGACAGCCAAGGGGTGGGGTGAAAGGGCAGAGAGCCCTGCTACTGGGGGACTTGAGGCCAGCAAATGAGGCCTGAGGCTACTGGCCTGGCCCTGTCTTGGGAGGAGATGAACAGCATGGGCCCAAGCGAGACACCTACTCGGGAGTCACGGTCCAGCCTTGAGGAGGCTCGAGACTGCGGTGCTTACTAGAACTGAACCAATTAGCTAGGCTCCTTGCTGCAACTAGCCTGCTGCTTCCCTGAGCTCTAGCCACAGGATGGAAGAGACAGTAAAATGGGCAAAAAGTGCCTGCCTTGCATGTGATCAACCCTAGTTTGATCCCTGGCACCACTTATGGTCTCCTGAGTCCTGGCAGGTGTAGCCCAAAGTGAAGGAAAAAAAGAGTTCAATTATTAGGGCCAGAGAGAGAGAGAGAGTACAATGGGCAGGTGTTTGCCTTGCACGAAGTCACCCAGGTTCAATCCCTGGCACCTCACATGGTCCCCTGAGTGATCCCTGAGTGCAGAGCCCTGAGCACCGCTGGGTGTGGTCACCCTGCCTCCTTCCAAAAACAAACACAAACAACCAAATCACTGTGCTCTAGCCATGCTCAGGGACTATATTCAATTTTGATGCTTCCTGCCTCCAGTGATGGCAACAGCCCCCAGTGCAAAAGCATGTAGGGGGCATCATTTTTACTGACAGCACCTATAGGATGAGCTTCTTCTACCTCCCTGCATCCACCTGTGACTATGGTGGAGACTGGCCCTGACCGAAGTCCAAAGCAGAGTTCCCCTTTGCTCTCCTCTGCTCCATACTCCTGGGAAGTATCTGGGGAGGGAGCAGAGGGATAATTGATAACAGGGAGCATCTGAGAAAGTGGGGACTGTGGAGTTGTCTCCAAGAAGAAAAAACCAAGGAGCTGCTGGGATCCCACCTCCGCTCAGATCCCAGCAGCCCCTTGGTACCAACCTTCCAACAGGAACCCCACTGCTCCCCACTGCCCTGGCTTCTACCTGTGTTGGCACCACACCTCCAACCAATTTTAGCAGGCACAAAAGCGTCAGAGAGTATATAAAGCAGCAGGCACCATAGTAACTGGGCTCCACATCCAAAAATTTTCATCAGAAAAATGTAAAAAACTAGTGAAGGAACTCGTACACAAAAAAAGGATGATTTTAAAATATGAAAGGAATCATAACAAAAGAATGAAAAATCAAGAGAACACCATAAGAAAACACAACTAAGATGGCAACAAATATTTAACTTTCAATAATTAAATGTCAATGGTCTGCATTTTCAAATTAAGAGGATAGAGAGATAAGTAGATTTTTAAAAATCCAATTTTTTGCTACTCAGAAAAAATATGTCTTAGAGTTTAAGACAAATAGAGGCTCAAAGTTAAAGGTTGGATAACAATCCTACTAGGAAATGATAATTTTGAAAAGAGAGGTTCAGCTATTCTGACAAAACATAGGAATTCCAGGTTAAAAAAAGGACTAAGA
This sequence comes from Sorex araneus, assembly GCF_027595985.1. Lineage (NCBI taxonomy): Eukaryota > Metazoa > Chordata > Mammalia > Eulipotyphla > Soricidae > Sorex > Sorex araneus. The sequence continues at coordinate 49,888,126 of NC_073312.1, forward strand.
AATAAGGGATGACAGTATATAATGTCAATTTTGTCATAAATTAAAGGTTTATAAAATAAAAGGATATCATTAAAAGAGATAAAAAGCTATAATGATAAGAAGCCATTATACTTATTGACATATATGTACCAAAGGAGCATCCAAATATATTAAGCAATTATTAACACAATGAAAGAATTATATTGACAGTAGTACAAATTGCAGGAAACTAAAAGAGTAACTAAACAGAGAAAAAATAAAGAAATAATAGCCTTAAATGATGAACTAGAACAGATGGGCTTAATAGACATTTATATAGAGCATTTCACCCCCAAACAGCTGAATTTACTTTTTTCAAGGAAAGGCCATATGCTGGTACACAAAACAAGTGTCAATAAATTTATGAAGTCTGAAATTCTACAAAGCATTTGTCCTGATCTCAAGGCCAAAACATCTAAAAAACAGAAAAAATCAAATATATGGAAAATAAACAATATGTTTCTCAACAATCACAGAGTCAATTAGGAAACTGAAGTCAAAACTTAAAAGATAACAGAGGAAAATGAAAATGAAAATGCAAGTTATCAAACCTATAGGAACAGCAAAAATGATGCAAGATAAGCTAATAATACAGACCATTATAAGGAAACAAAAAATCTTAAGTACACACTTAAACCTGATAGTCAAGTAACTGTAAAAAGCACAGTTAAAGCAAATATTAGTAGAAGAAGTAAAGAAGCAGCAAAAATAAGGGCGAGGGGCTGGAGTGATAGCAGAGCACGTAGGGCATTTGCCTTGAATATGGCCGATCTAGGTTCGATTCCCAGCATCCCATATGGTACCCTGAGTACCGCCAAGAGTAATTCCTGCGTGTAGAGCCAGGAGTAACCCCTGAGCATCGCCAGGTGTGACCCCAAAAACAAAATTAAAAAATAAAAAACATAAGAGTGAAAATTAATGAAGCAGGAACTGAAAATCAGTTAAACCAAGGGCTGGACAACATGTAAAGTGAAAGAAACTCTCATGCACTATGGAGGAAATATAAATTGATACAACCATTTTGGAAAATTTATGGAGCCTTCTCAAGAAAAGATAGGGGCTGGAGTTGATAGTTCAGTGGGTAGAGTGTCTGCCTTGCATGTGGCCATCCAGGTTTTGATTCCTGGCACCCTATATGGTCTCTGAACCCACCAAGAGTGATCCCTGGGCACAGAGCCAAGATTAAGATCTGAACACTGCTGAATGTGGCTTCTTTGTTCTTGCCGGCACGGCCCTCCACCCCCAGCTTCCTCCCCCCTCCTCCCCAAAGATGCTAAATATAGAGCTGCCCCATGATCCAGCAATCCCATTTCTGGGTATCTATTCAAAGAAAGTTAAACCAGACATCTTTGCTCACTCCCCTGACTCTATCAGGTGAGCTTAATATCCCAGCTGACATCTTCAAGGCCTTTTTAGAACTGGAGGTAGACTCCTCTGCCTTCTGGCCAGGTCCCTGCATGCCCCATGTCTGGCCTCTGCCATATCAACAAGCCCAGTTCCACATCTACAGAACTGCATATATGAAGCTGGGCAACAGCTTCCATGATGGGGGAGACTCACAGAAGCCCAACATGTTCCATGGGTGGAAACAGTGACACAGAAGCCTCAACCGGCTCAGTAAATCCTCAGAGACACTGTGGTAAAGATACTTAATGAGCTCTCAGAAAAAATGGCAGTCAGTCATCAAAAGAGTGCAACAAGGTATAAGAGCCAACATGAAAAAATTACAATTTTAGAAATGAAGACTGTGGTATAAAAACCTCAATAGAGGGGCTGGAGTGATAGCACAACAGGTAGGGCGTTTGCCTTGCATGTGGCCAACCTGGGTTCAATTCCCAGCATCCCATATGGTCCCCTGAGCACGGCCAGGGGTAATTCCTGAGTGCAGAGCCAGGAGTTACCCCTGAGCATCGCTGGGTGTGACCCAAAAAGCAAAACAAAACAAAACAAAACCAAACCACCTCAATAGAAGGTCTGAGCTGAAGAAGTAGTTAAAAAAACCCAAGAAGTTCCAAGATAAGATGGAGGAAACTTCTAGAAAATAACAGAAGATGGAAAGAAGTCTGAAGAAGAATGAACAGCACACCAGACAAGTATGGGATGAGTTCATGAGAATCATCAGAGTCCCTGAAGAACAGAGAGATGCATTTGATGAAGAACCAAAACTTAAAGCAATCACAGACAAGAATTTCCTTAAGTTGAGGAATATAGGCAAACTAGAACCAAGAGGCCGAAAGGTTCCCAGCAAAGACAAACTTAAATAGAAAAACAGGAAGATACTACCCGGCTAACTTATCTTTCAGATTTGAAGGAAGGATACCGCGCTTCAGAGATAGGTAACATGTTAGGGAATTCATAGCCAAGAAACCAGTTTTGCAAGAATAGTTCAAGAAGCCTCTTTAAAGATAAGACAAACTTCTGAGCACTTGGTATGGAGTCTGGTATTCATTCATGAAGCTAACTGTTGCCCTCTACTAGAGTCAGAAAGTTTATTTATGCCTAGCTTGCTGAGTAATTTTATATATTTTCAATAATGTATTGGATTTCATTTATATTGGATGTCCTATGATCTGATCAGATGTTTACTTTTCATGTCCATAGATATATTTATTACAATCTTTTGCTTATTAATACAAATGATTAACTGGTATCACTATTATATTTTTCTAACATAAAACCAATATTCCCTTCCTGAGGATAAAACATACTTTTGTACTTTTATAGGCCTATTTAAATTTCCTTTTACATTTTTCTTAATTCTCCTTACTTTTACTAAATTTTACATTTGTAGGACTTATCTATCTCATGTAAAGTTTAAAATGTATTAGCATAGAATTATTCATAATGTTAACAAAAAATTTATATACCTATACAAAGATATGCAGTTTTGAGAAATATTTTATCAGCTTATCACTGATTTACAATTGTGTAGAATTTCAGTAGTTCAGTTCTATTCATCTGTATGTGTGTAGAGTCTAAGACAAATAGAGGCTCAAAGTTAAAGATTGGATAACAATCCTACTAGGAAATGATAATTTTAAAAAGAGAGGTTCAGCTATTCTGACAAAACATAGGAATTCCAGGTTAAAAATAGTACTAAGAGATAAGGGTTGACAGTATATAATGTCAATTTTATCATAAATTAAAGGTCTCTAAAATAAAAGGCTATCATTAAAAGAGATAAAAAGCTATAATGATAAGAAGCCATTATACTTATTGACATATATGTACCAAAGGAGCATCCAAATATATTAAGCAATTATTAACACAATGAAAGAATTATATTGACAGTAGTACAAATTGCAGGAAACTAAAAGAGTAACTAAACAGAGAAAAATAAAGAAATAATAGTCTTAAATGATGAACTAGAACAGATGGGCTTTAATAGACATTTATATAGAGAATTTCACCCCTCACCACCTCATACACACGTACATTTAAATTAAAAAAATAAATTAAAAAACTCCCATACATGGGATAAAAAAAGACATAGTAAGGGAATGAAAAATGGCTAAAGACATTGGAACTGAAGATTTTGTGTATAGAACTGAGCTTACAAGGGAAGGGAATGGGAGAGTCCGAGGGACACTGATGGAGGAAGCGGGCTCTGGTGATGGGCGTGGTTGGAGTGATGTATGCATGAAAAGAATAATTAACAGTATTGTAAACCCTCAAGAAAATGGTGGTTTATTTTTGAGGGGTGGGGTGGGGTGGGGGAACACTTGGCAGTGCTTAGGGTTTATTCCTGACTCTGAGTTCAGGGTGGACTGAGGGATCATCTGGGTACTGTGGATTGAACTCAGTTGGTCATGTCTAGGCAAGTTCCTACTAGTCTATCTCTCCAGCCCCCAAATGTTTTCTTTATAAAAGAAATAATGTGAAAAGTTTAACACTACAAGTTCTATTCGCCCTAATGTTTGTTGCAGCATTATTTATAATAGCTCAAATATGAGAGCAGCCCAAGTTTCTGCTGATGGGTGACTGGATAAAGCTGCAGCACATTTATACAATGAAATACTATTCAGCTCTCTAAAAAAATCAGCTGAAATGTTGCCATTTGCAGCAAAATAGAGGGAGTTCAAGGAGTATTATAAGAAGTGAAGTAGGTGAAAAGGATAAAAGGCAACTACTAGATGACCTCGCCCATGGGTACAATATAAGGCAGATGACAAGAAATAAAATAATAAATCATAAACCTTAACAACAGAGCCAAGGTTACCTGGGGGAGGAGAGAGATGAAAGTAAAGATATAAAGAAGATGTCAGGTTTTACTTGTGGGAAAAAAAAAACAACCCAGCATGAAGAAATGCTAAGAAAAAAAAAAATTTAAACAGTAACGTTAAAAATCAACCCGTCCCCAGGACAAGAGATAGTAAAGCAGGTAAGGTGTTTGCTTTGCATGCGGCTGACTCAGACTGGATGCCAGCACCCTACATGGTCCCCTGAGTCCTGCCAGGAGTGCACAGTCAGGAGTAAACCCTGAGCACAGCCAGCCGAAACAAAGCAACAAACAAATAATCGCCCCCACCCCCATTTTATGTAAGAGAAAACTGAAGCCTCGGGCCGAGCTGGTCAGCGCTGGGTAGGTGGTCGGGGTGGGGCTGGGACGAGCTGGGCACTCAGGCTCACTTCTCTCTTCTGGGCACTTCCCAGCCAGCTCAGAGATGGGGGATGGCGCAGGGCTCAACCTCTGGCAACTGAGTGATGAGAGTAGGAAACCCTCGAGTGAGGCTGCAGAGGCCCCCACCTCTGAGAAGAGCTCCCGGGACCCCTCAACAAGGTAAGCGCCCTGTGGAAGAACTGACACAGGCCCAGGCTCACCCTGGAGAGAAGGTTCGAGCTGGCTCCTCCACTAGCCTGAGATTCCACAGTCTCCAGCTTGGGTCCACCATGGTTGCCCCCAAAGCCTCCACAGCCCCCCTCAGCACTCCCTCACCCACCCGGACTCTCTCCTGAGGCCCTGCCTGTCACCACTTCTCAGCCCGTGGGTCCCGTGCCTTGTTCTGGGGCTCCCACTTTCTCGGCTGCGTGCAAGGCAAACGCCCTTTCCACTGTGCTATCTCTCCAGACCCTGGGGCTCCCACTTTCTACCCGCATCCCTAGACTCAAAAATGGCCTTCGGGAATGAAGACAGAATTTGGGCTCCTCTGCACAAACCCCTGTCCTCAGGGAACAAAATCTCCATCCTCCTCAGGCGGGCCTGCAAAGCACCAGTTCCCGGCAGGGAAGGCTCAGAGTGTGCTCCCCGCCGTCCGTCTCGGAGCACCCACCCTCAACACCCTGTGCTGAGTGCTCACAGCCTGCGGCCTGGCCACCAGCTGAGGTGGATGGAATGTTCTGGGCTTCCTCAAAGACATGAGGTGTCACAGGCCCCTGCAGGTGTGGGATTCCTAGAAGACAAGACTCCTGCCCTCCTGCTCCCTGGGCCAGAGCTGAGAAACCTTTGCCCCCCCTGCCCCCCACCCCCGTGTGGAACCTCACCGGGATCTTGAAGGCGTCCACAGAGACCTGGTTCTCCATAGAGTCGAGCGAGGGCCGGCGGGCGCCGGATGAGGAGTAGCTGACCGGGAAGGCCTGGGTGGGCCGGCGGAAGGTCATCTCGGCCGAGGCGATGGGCGGCTTGGGGGCGTTCTTGTGGAAGCGGTGGATGCAGAAGATGGCCAGCAGGACCGATGCGATCAGGGAGCACAGCACAGCCGCAACGACAACCATGCGGCAAAGCTCATCACACAGCAGCTCTGCAGGCAGGGGTGGCCGTGAGGGGAGGGGCAGCCCTCCAGCTGGCGCGGGGACCCACGGGGCAGCCCGGTGTGAAGGTGCAAGGATCACTCCCGCTCCAACAGTGCCCCACCCTGAGGGCCTGGAGACCCTCAGCACCTTCTCACAATGCCACACGAGACACCAAAAGGTCAAGCAGCCACCTGAGGTCGCATGGCAGAGGCTTTGCCCCGGTGGCACCAGCCAGAGAAATGCCCTGGAGGGCTGGTTAAGGAGAGGAAGTTTTCCCTGCTTCAAATGTCTGTTGTACCTTCTTTATGAAAAAAGGGGACAGATGTGCCACAGGGTGTGTGGCCCCTGGAGGCCCCCAGCATTGTGTCCTCAGGGTCTTGCACGGAACTGTTAGGCCAAGAATTGTAGGAGGGACCATACTCCATCCCCGCCCCTCCCCAATCCTACTCCCCGAGGACTCTGGAGCACTGCCCCAAACCTAGGGCTGTGCAGGAAGAACTCAGCTCTCAGGAGTATCAGCTCAGACTTGGGAAGGAAGGCTCCCACGTGGCGTCCCCAACTGCCCCGGGAGGAGGACTGGGGGGCTCTGGCTGGGACAGAAGGATCAGCTGGGACAGTGCTATGGGATCGCCACAGCCCCACATGGGGACAGTGTGTGTGTGTGTGTGTGTGTGTGTGTGTGTGTGTGTGTGTGTGTGTGTGTGTGTGTGTGCAGGAGTTACTGGCTGGAAGATCTCATTTCCCAGCCCAGAAGGAACCCCCACCCCTGCTTGCTCAGATGGGGAAACTGAGGGCCACAGGGAAGGAGGAGGTGGGTGTCCTGGGTTTGCCAAGCTGTCCTGCCGCTGCCTCCCTTGCTGGCTGGGGCTGGGGGTGGGGGAGCGTTCCCAGTGGCCAGCGCTGGCCTTCACTCACCCTGGCTGTCCTCCGGCTCGCAGAAGCACTTCTTGTCATCTGGGAAGCAGTTGCAGATGCCAAAGCCAGCTTTGATGCCCCGACGCTCCCCTGGCTCATGCCCACCAACGATGTTGCCACCCCCTGGAGACAGAAGCAGAGGCAGCCACTGGAACAGCCTGTTGAGCCTCAGGGTCTCCTGCCAGGCCAGCCCTCCCCACGAATGACAGAGCGTGAATACCCTGAGCGCCCAAGTCCTGGGGCCATGACCATCCCTGCTCCAGGCCAGCTCCCTGGCCACGGGCATAAGGGGGCAAGGGGAGAGCTTGGGGAGAGGAGCGGGCAGGAGAACCCAGCTTCTAGGGTGGAGAACTAGTACAGCAGGTAGGACCTTGCTTCCCAGGTAGCTGACCTCAGTTTGGTCACCTGAGCCCACCAGAAGTGATTCCTAAACTGAGGGTAACCCTTGAGCAGCATCATTTGGGGTGCCTCCTCCCTCCAAAAAAACTCCGGTTTTCCAGGATTCTTGTGGTGGTTCACACAAGATTACTCTAGAGAGATGCATCAGAGGCAGCAAAAGTGGGGCGTGTATGAAACTGCACCCACCTGAGGTGGCCAGAGAGACTGCAGATGTTAGGCCACCAGGTGGCGCAGTTGGGTGGGGCGGGGGTTGTGGTGTGTGCAGGATTTTTCATTGACATGAAATGTTCAAATGCTCTCAGTACATAAACCCAGGTACACGGCCACCCTGGCTGCACTCAGGGGGGTGTGGGGGAGGCTCACCACTCCCACCCCGGGCCTGTGCCAGCTCAGGAAGAAGGAGCTGGCACCCCTAGCTGCTTACGAAGGCAGTCCTGGGGGCAGATGTTGAGGTCTCTGCTCTCCACGGCATCGCAGCGGCCATCGGGACACGTCTTGATGCTGGGGGAGCAGGTAGAGAAGTTCCGGGTGATCCCTAGGACACAGAGGGCGGTCACTTCCAGTTGGAGATGACCGGAGCCAGGAGTGGGGGCACCCCAGGTCTCCTGAGGCTACAATGCCCCTCCCAGAACTTATGCAGTGGCCGGAAAGATAGTAGTGAGTAGGGTCTTGCCTTGCATGCAACCAGCTCTGGTTCCATCCCCGACAACATATATGGTTCCCTGAGCAATGCCAGGGGTCAGTCCTGAGTACAGAGCCAGGAATAGATCCTGAGCACAGGTGGGTATAATCCAAACCTCCCATTCCGCTCCCCGAAAATACCCAAAACCAATTTGTTAAAAACCCCAAAGAGATTCAAGCAAGGACAAAGCAGAGCTATTCTGGGGAGCACACCGGAGTCCCGGGGTCCAGGGAAGCCCCACGGGGAGGAAGGGGACTGGGTCATCCCAGAACCATCATGACCCTTAGCCCACCACCCCAGGGAATGTTTTTCTTGGGGCAATGTGAGAGGCTGGTGCTGGCTGCTGGCCACACCCACGTGGGCCCGGGACACTGACCAGGGACTCCCCGGAACTGCCTCTGATCTCCAGCACATCCTAGCTCTGATGGGCCCTCCCCAGCCTGGGCCTGCCACAGGAGGTCAGTGGCCTCTCTGTTCCCCAGCTGCACTCCTGTCCCCCGTTTCCTGGCTTCACACTGGAGGACAGGGTCACTCCCACGGAGGCCTGCCAGGGGCCTACCTCTGCCGTCTCCCTGTCTCCACTCGCACCGGCCGCTCGGGGCGCCCAGCCCGCCGCACTCCTCACACTCCAGCCGCCGCTTGCTCACTGCACACGACCTGGGGCAGTCCAGCTCCTCTGGCACATCTGGAGGAGGCAGGAGAGAGGTCAGGGGGTGGGCATCCTCGGTACTGGGACAGGGATGGGTCCCCTGGGAATGGGGAGGGCAAGACAATCACAATGCGGGGGCAGCTTCGGGACTGGGACAAGTATGAAGAGAGGCTGTCATGGCCAGGGTGGGCCAAGGACACAAAGTGACACCCGAATGTCAAACAAGTGGCACGTGTGGCTGCTCCTTCCAGAAGCTGATCACGCTCCGAAGGGGTTTCTCAGTGACTCTGCAAAGGGGGCACAGAACTCCCTGGCCCTAGAATCGTTCCCCGTTGACTGAACTGCGAGGTTACCCACATCCTGTATTTCTGTGGGCAGTGCTAAGGCACGGCTAACTTTAGGGGGCTCGGAGAGCTGGACAGCTATTGGTCAAGTCAGCCCGCATCGTCCAACCAGTCTGGCTGAGCCCCGTGCAGTCACTTTCACCACAGAGAAGGAGTCTGGGGTCCCGGGGGTCGGGGGCTGTGGGTGAGAGGGAACAGGACCAGGCCTTTCCAGGGCTTTGCTCTGCCACCACCCCATCCTGGGACCCCATCCCCTCTGAGAAGCCGTCACTCACACGTCCCCTCCACGGTGGCCGTTAGCGTGGCCTGGGTCTGCCTGCGGGTGGAGCGGTCGGCGGCTACCACCGTGTACTGCAGCTGGGCACACTCGGGTCGCCGCAGCGCCTCGGTGTCGTTCACAAACAGGAGCCCTGAGGAGTCCTCGGCGGAGGTGAGCACGCCCAGGACGCTGCAGTTGGCGCTGGCCGCCTGGAGCTTGTACAGCACGTGGATGCCGCTGAACTCCTCGCAGTTTTCCACACACACTTTTCCAACCTGGGCGTGGACACAGGGTGGGGGCTTGGCTGGGGGTGTTGCCCACTGGGCACCACAGGTCCCACCGCCACCAGCTGCCGGGCTCTGGGCTTTCACTCCCCGCGGCCCTCACACGTGACCCTTCGGGAGCCATGTGTCTGTCCCTTCCCTGTCCAGCTCATCAACCCCCACCTCAGCATGCGCTGCTCTTGAGAGAGCACGTGAGAGCCCGGAGTCTGGGTAGGGGGACCCCTCTAGAGAGAGGCTGACTCGCCCAGTTCATCCCCCACTCCCTGGCTCATTCGGTACAAATTCTGACCCCTACTATTGCCCCCTGGCTGCTTTCGACCAGGCCAGTTGCCATCCTCAGTACGAGGGTGGGGGTGGTCCACCCTGGCCAGCGCATCACCAGCCATACTGTGTCTGCAGCAGGGTCCTTGGTCCTATAGGGCTTTGGGGGCATTTCTGGGACACTGACTGGAACCCCTCGGAAATGAGGTTCTAGACAGCTGCAGGCATGGAGAACTGGCCTCGGGAAGCTGGACTCTCTTTTATCCCTTGGCCACTCAATCTAAGAACAAGGGTTGCTGGGCCAGTGCACGTGGGCAGGCCCCAGTATGATCCCTGGACCCCATTTGGCCCCCCCACCCGAGCACTTCCAGAGTGATCCCTGAGCATAGAGCCAGGAGTAAGTCCTGTGAAGCGCTGCCTGTGATGGCCCCCAAAGCCAAAAATGACAAAATCACAAAAACAAAGTATGAGTTTTACAGCTCCTGCTAGAGCATTAGCTAGTCAAGATGGGTCCAAGGGTGGGGGCGAGCGTGGGGTGGGGACACCTCCATGCAGGTCCTCGGCAGCTCTGCTGGGGACAGGGTAGGACCAGGCTAAGCTCACATCTTGCCCTGCAACCAGACCTTCCAGGTCTCCAGTTGCATCCTGTACAAGGCAGATTCCCTTCCTCTCCGGAGGGAGCTGCCACAGTGCCATGGTCACTTTCCTCTGATGCCAAGAGTGGAAACTGGGCAGAATAAGTCGAGGCTGGGCTCTGGGACTCAGGACACCTGAGGTTTCATGAGTCCTCTAGAAAACAGGTGACTTGCCTTCAGCCACCCAGCTTAGCTTAGCTCCCCTGGGGAGGCCCTCAGAGCCCCCAGTCTTTTTTTTTATTATTTTCTTTTTGGGTCACACCCGCCAATGCTCATGGGTACTCCTGGATCATGCACTCAGGAATTACTCCTGGTAGTGTTTAGGGGACCATATGGGATGCTGGGAATCGAACCCTCCTTTGCCTGCAAGGCAAACGTCTTACCCACTGTGCTATCGCTCCAGCCCCAGGGCCCCCAGTCTTGTTCTCCAAGCTGTCCCTGACTTCCACATCCACGAAAGGCTGGGAGGTAGGGGTGCTGGTAGGTCAGGCAGCTTGGCTGTGTTCAAAGGAGAGTCCCATATGCGATGGAGAAGGAGGAAGTAATGTGGGAACTACCATAGACAGTGGAAAAGCAGGAGTAGAGTGGGTAGGGCGCTTGCCTTGGGTGCAGCTGACCCAGGTTCGATGCTATTCGGTCCCCTCGGTCCTCCAGGAGTGACTGATTCCTGAGTGTAAAGTCATGAGTAACCCCCGAGCATGGCTGGGTGTGGCCCCCACGATGAAAAAACCCAATGAAAAGGGACAATGACAAAGCCACAGGAATCAGAGAAGATGGCTCTGTGTGTTCTGGAGAGCATGTATTTGCAGCTGCTCCACTGGGGAAAAATCACATGCTAAACACAAGCACCGTGACCGAAAGTAAACTTTCCCAAGTGCCCCCAAGTGCCCCAGAGCAACATTCTGATGGCTGGGGAGATGGCCATCAAAGGGCTGGAGCACTGGCTTCTCTCGCCGGAGTCCTATATTCCAGACCGGCCCCTGCCCAGCCCTGAGCACTGTCAGCAGCGACCCCCAAGAGCTAGGAGTAGCCCCTGAACTCCAGCAGGGAGTGGTCAAAAACCAAAAAAGAGAAACTTTCTAAACAGTAAGCTTCAAGAACCTGTCCGCAGACCACAGCTGTTTCGTGTGGCAGCTTCAGTGCCACCCTGTGGTTGTGCAAGGTTTAAGATTATTGTTCTGGAGAAAGCACAACTGCTAAACACTGGCCAGAAGGTAAAGGGGTCACACCCCTTTCTCCCCATATATCTATATCTATATTTATATTTATATCTATCTATCTATCTATCTATCTATCTATCTATCTATCTATCTATCTATCTATCTATCTATCTATCTTTTTGGCTTACAACCAGTGACGCACAGGGGTTACTCCTGGCTCTGCACTCAGGAATTACTCCTGGCGGTGCTTGGGGGACTATATGGGATGCTGGGAATCAAACCCTGGTTGGCCGCATGCAAGGCAAAGCCCGACCCGTTGAGCTATCACTCCAAACCCCTCTCCCAATCTTCTTTGATACTGCATATTACTTTCATTTTTCTCACTTCCTGTCTTTATTTTCCAGAGACAAACACAAGAAAACATTCTCAAGAGACTTGCAGAAATCAACAGTGGACGCGCTCCCTACAGTTCCCTGCAGAGGGCGCAGTGAACGACACTCTCAAATTCCTATCCCCAGACTTTGTTTCAGAGCAAAAGGAGTCACACTAAACCAGAATTTCTGCAAACATTCCTTTTGTTTCATTTTGTTTTGTTTGGGGTCCACACCTGGTGTTGCTCAGGGATCACTCCTGGTGGTGGTTGGGTGACTTTATATGGTGCCGGGGATGGAGCCAGGGTTGGTCATATGTAAGGAAAGTGCTATTAATACCTATACTAATCTCCAGTCCCTGCAAATCATTTTTTGACCTACTAATCCACCAGAGATTCCTTTCCAAGTCACTGTACGTAGATTTACCGGAAGCCACTCTTTAAAACGTGTACAAAACATGCTTTTAAAGATACCAAGAAGGTGGGCACAAAGCGTAGCCCACTGAATTCTCCTGGGGCTCCCCTGGGCCCCCCCCAGACTTATCTGCAATCCCTTAGACATACCACCCGAGGCCGGCAGGGGGCTCACCTGGGCAAAGCGGCTGGCCCTCCTGCTCACAGTGAAGGTGTAGGGGCCCAGGAGGCGCAGGCTGACGGGCAGCACCGACACGTTGAAGTGGAGCTGGAGGAAACCCTCCCCTGGGCCTTGGAAGTCCGAGTCATTGACCAGCACAGTCAGCTGGAGGGTTTGACTCTCCGAGATGGGGACACTGCGGTTGAGAACCAGCCCTGTGGGAGGGATGCTCCTGTGACTGCAGGTCCACGAACCCCAAGTGGCCACCCAGCACCCCACCCCCCAGATACAGGCCCCGTATATACACACACACACTCATACACACACACAAGTACGCATGCATGCACGCACACACAATACACATGCACACACACATACACACCCAAGTATGCACACACGCACACACATGCACACACTCATACACACAAGTATGCACAGATGCATGCACACACAAGCACACGCACACACACTCATACACACAAGCATGCATGCATGTACACACGCAAGCACACACACTCATATATACCAAGCACACATGCATGCACACGCACACACACTCATACACAAGTACACATGCATGCATATGCACACACACGAACACACACACACACACACACACACCCTGTACACGAGCTCGTGCAGACCAGCATGTTCCACACAGGACAGCTCACACTCCAGAGCCCACGCAGAGTTAGACACGCTTTGGCCTAAACGAAGCCGGAAGTCTGGAGGAGTCTTATCTGCAGGCAACCTGTGTGTGTGAGGGGAGAGGGGGGAAGCAGTGCATGTTGGGGAGGGTGTGAGAGGTGGGGTCTGTGAGGTGAAGCAATTGGGGGCTGGGGCATGGGGGTGAACATGCCTATGGGGGTTTGAAGGACTTATGCGGCTGTGTGGGGTGTGGCACATACATACACGCACGCTGAGTGTGTGGGTATCTGTGGGGTGCCCATGCAAGGGAAGGCACACCAAGGCTCCTCCATATGGTTCCCTTAGCAAACTCTCCACAGCAGCTAGTCCCAGGGGACCTGACTCTCTACCCCCCACCCCCGGAATCTCACACACTTGCTTACACCTGCCATCAGCTGGTAATGGTTCTGGTTTAGGGGACACAGGCTGCAAGAGTCAAGGTCACCCACACATCATGTGAGAGGAGAGAGCCAGGCGAGGGTGCCGCCCTCCCACAGGGAGGGATCTTCCAAAGTTTTGCAGTAGGGGCCGGTGAGACACGGTCAGGCCTGGCAGAAAGCGGTTACAAGGACAGTAGGATTCCGGGTTCTTCCACCAGTGAGGACCAAAACAAGGGTTGAATGTAAGTGGGGTGTTTGGAGGGTGAGTCGGAGAACAGGTCAGGAGAACCGGCAGGAAGGCAGACTAAGCTGGGAGGTGGAGGCTTTCTGCCACCCCGCGGGGGGCCTGCGGGGGCCTGGCGCAGTGTAAGCTCCACAAGTGCAGTGTAAGAGCAGAATAGGAGCATCTCCAGCCGCCCACACCCCACCCCTGGCCTGACTCTGATGGGCAGAGGGGACCAGGGGAGTGGGCTGGGTCTGGGCACCTGGAGGGTGGGATATCAGGTGCCTGTCAAGAATCCTGAAGTGGGGCGTGTGGGGTTATGTGAGAGCTGAGGAAAGCCACCAAGGACCAAGGTAGCCTTGAGGGCCCCCAGAGGCGAGGAAGGCCTGGCAGGGGACGCAGGCTGGAGCTCAGCAGGCCAGGCCCGGTGTCCCTATAAGCATGGTCCTACCCAGCCCAAGAGTGGGCTGGAGTTCTCTTGGACACAGCCAGGCCACACCTGGCCCCTCCAACTGCATTTTTTTGGGGGGGGCACATTTGGTCGTGCTCAGGACTTATTCCTGGCTCTGAGGTCACAAATTACTTCTGCTAGGGATTGGGGGACCATACAGAGTGCTGGGGATTAAATGCAGGCTGGCTGTGCGCAAGGCAAGTGCCCTGCCCACCGTACTATGTCTCAGCCCCGCTTACTCTATTTTCACAGGGAGTCAGGCCTGTTCCCAGGGACTTCCAGCCAAGTGGCCTGGACTGGGTGAACGCAGGCCCGAGGATGAGAGCCTACAGGCCAGCTGTGGCGATGCTCAGGGCTCCCCCGGTGAGGCTGGGGCCCCTCTTACTGTAATCGTGCAGGGTCTCCCGCACCGAGCTGCCGTTGACCTGCACTGTGGTCTCGTTGGGCAGGTGCTCCACACGGAAGGTCTGCAGGACCCAGGGGTCGCTGGACTGCAATGTTGCGGTGTAACGCCTCAGCAGCTCCCCAGACGCCGGCACCACGTCAGCATCGGAAACTCGGAGTGTGGTCAGCACAGTGCCCTGCAGAGAGCAGGGGGTCCTGGTCAGGGCCAGCAAGTGGGACCCCCCTGGGGCTTTCAGCAACTGAGACCAGAGGCATACACCCCACTGAGGGGAAGGGTCAGAGGTGCCTCATCACTGGTTCTCGACACAGCCTGACTTCAGGAAACCACAGGGATCAATCACCCATTGCCAGCCTGGCCCAGTCCACCCCCACCCCCCCGAGGCCACTGCACTCGCCTCTGCAAGGTGTGTGATGTGCCTACACACCTGCAAGGCTAGATGAGGGCAGACGTCCCCGGTGCTGCTGGGCATCCTCCCCAGAGGTCCGAAGAGCAGTGCGAATACCCCCTCCCACAAATGGAGGAACATGGGCCCCACAGTGTGGAGAGGGCTCTGTGTCACAGCGACAGGTGGCAGAGACTAGGTTCACGCCCAGGGCTATCCTAGAATGTCATTCTTTGTATTTTTTTCTTTTTGGGTCACACCCAGTGATGCACAGGGGTTATTCCTGGCTCTGCACTCAGGAATTACTCCTGGCGGTGCTCGGAGGACCATATGGGATGCTGGGAATCGAATTCCAGTCGGCTGCATGCAAAGCAAACGCCCTACCCGCTGTGCTATCGCTCCAGCCCCTAGAATGTTATTCTTTAAGCATCTTCCATAGTCCCAGTTGCAAGAGGTCGTGAGGAGTCCTTGGTGTAGAAACTTATGCTTTCCTGGTTACCTAGACTCCCTGTGGCCACCTGCAAGCGACCTATCAGTCTCCAGGGACTCCACCCCCGCCCCTCCTCTGAGCCCCGCATTGGGCTGTTGTTGCGGCCCCCTGCAGGACCCTGAGGTGCCCGGTAGGTGGCAGTCACACTCCACCTGCGGGGACCAGCGAGGGGCGGGTCCACCCGCTGGACTTTGTCCCCTCACAGACCGAGCCTCCTGCTGGCAGCGGCACCCGGCTTCTCCCCTGCCTCCCTCCAGGAGCGCGCACAGAGGGCTGGGGCAGCACCTGCACCTCACCTCCTTCCGCTTGAACTCCACCACGGCGCTGGCGGTGTCCACGCCCCCGAGGAAGGCGGGCGCCGAGTCGTCCTCGTCGTACACGACCACGGGGCAGGGCACCATTAACTTCTTCTCCAGCGAACCCAGGCGCACGGTGCACTCGGCCACCAGACGGTACTTCTCCTGCTGCTCGCGGTCCAGGGCCCAGCGCGTGCTCACCTCCAGACTGTCGGGTGCGCAGCGGAAGGGTCTGCTGTCTGCGCACCAAGCACACGGGGATGCCCGCGTGACCCGGGGGGCCGGGCGGTGGGGAAACGCCGAGGGGCCTTGGCTGGGGTCCTGTGCTAGGGAGGGGGTGCTTGGCTCCCCGAGGCGGCACAGAGTTGGTGCTGGCACGGAGTTGATGGTATTCTAATGGACCCCACTGTTTCCTTTGCCTGCGCAGACCCTCTGCCACCACCTGGGAAAGCTGGGAGCACCCCTTTGTACCTCGTCAGCGCTCTGCAGTGGACTAATGTGGAGGGGGGAGGATATGGGGGCACCAGCTCTGCCAGTCTACACACCCAGGAATCTAGCTCCCTGTATTTACTTGTTTTCGGGAAAAACATGTTTTTACTTGTTTCTTTAGAGAAGTGGTTATGTGCTTATTTTAGGAAAATGTGAGAAATAAAGTCACAACCCCGCCATTTGTAAACAAATGTGGTGGACATCCCCTGTACAATTTGATGTGAATATGCAAGTATTGAGGAAAAACTGTCTGGTCCCATCTCTGCTCTAAGCCTCCTGGCTGTGTGGCCCCAGGCTGGGTGATCTACATCAGTTTTCTCACCAGAGGGTGGAGGCTAAAGGATCTGATCCTTATCTTTCATCAAGTCTGTCCTGGAATTTCTCTATCAGAAATTACTCAGGTGGAAGTGCTGAAGGCCTGAAGGTCAAAACTAGTCACACCCCACAGCCAAGCACAGAGTGGGTATAGGGGGCTGGGGAGTGGGGTGTGTACGTGTGTGTGCAGGGGCTGGGCCAGCTCCACTGGGGCAATCCCCTAGCTCCAGAATCCATCACCCACTCTATGTGAATTAGGTGTAGAAAATACCCCTGCATTTCCCTTTGCTTATGGTTATTAAAAAATGCTCAACAAAATTCAATTCTTGCGAGAGAGCGAGCAAGAAGAGGGCAGCAGTGTCAACCATATGCTTTGCTGCCAATCTTGCACAAACACATCCATCTGGCCCTAGGGCAGATGGAAGAAAAGGGGGGGCATGATGACTTCTCTTCCTCTACCAACATTTCCTTCACCTTTATCATTCTGTGTGTGACGCAGCACACACAACAAACCCATATGAATCCTGGTTCCACTTCCCGTGTCCCTCATGAGACTTAATCACTCCGTGTTCAATGGCTTCATGGCACCTCCGTAACTGCTCAGCTGCCTGCTCTCATCCCAAGAGTCAGGGGACCATCCCAGCTCCACCCAGGCAGGGGACCATCCTGTGGCAGGCAGGGTCATCTAGTGGCACCATCAGCTGTCCTTGCAGCTGTTCAGGCAGAATCTGGAACCACCCTCGGTCCTTTCTGACCCTTCATGCTCCACATCCAACTTCTCAGGAAACCCCACAGGATCTTCCTTCGATACTCGCCCAGAGGCTGCTCGCTTATCTTTTCAGGCTGGATGTGCGGCTTCCACCCCCATCCTGGCCTTCATTCTCCCCCTGCAGCCTCTTAACTGTCTCTCTGCCCAGGCAGGGTTTGAGCCTGCTTTGCTCAGGCTCACATCCTCAGTCCTTGGACCAGAGCCTGGTTGAGTATTTCTGGAATATTCAACCAACAGCTGGTGGGGGTCTGGTAGAGTATAAATGAGTCAGTTCTTGGCACCCAGCAAGAACCGAGGATGTTCCTCACCTTCCAGGAGCTGGTAAGTCACACTGATGTTCGGGCACTGGTAATGCACGGGCAGCTGGCGAAACTGGTAGAAGGTGCCCGGGGGCTTATTCTCCCGGATGCGGAAGGAGAGATCCGACGGGGGGAAGCAGAGATCCTTGACTTCGAAGCC
Organism: Sorex araneus; assembly: GCF_027595985.1. Taxonomy (NCBI): domain Eukaryota; kingdom Metazoa; phylum Chordata; class Mammalia; order Eulipotyphla; family Soricidae; genus Sorex; species Sorex araneus. The sequence continues at coordinate 49,905,753 of NC_073312.1, forward strand.
ATCGCATGTGGGGAAGGAGGTGTTCATGAAGCAGAAGTACACTCGGGCGCACCCTGGCCACTGGCACTCGTTCTCTCGCTGGGATGTGGGTGACAGGTAGACGTGAAGGTAGACAGTGAGTTGGGGGAAGCCTCCATCTGCAGAGAGAAGACACGGCCTATGCCAGGCGGGGCCCTGCCACACCAGAGAGGCAGAAGGGTACGGAACTCAAGTACGTCTCTGGGGTTTTGCAAAGCTCAGGCCTCACGGTGCCCTCTGTCCTGGCTGCCACTCGCCCCTGACTGTCCTATGCCCTTCAGAGCCTCCTGCCCTGCTCCCCATCACTCAGGACTCAGTTCAGGGGGTGCCCTGAGGAGCACACCCCACTGACAGACTGCCTAGAGGGGCAGATTTCTAGCAAGTTCCATTATGGAAATACAACAGAGAGCCCCCCCATGAGATCTGGGCTTCCTTTGGGATGGGGCTCCCTCCTTGCCCCGCACCAGCCCCTCGAGAATCCCTGAGTGCTGTCTGTACTGTCTCAGGGCTCATTCACTGTGGCACCAATCCTGTCACGGTCACTAATTCTCCAGCTTCCCTGTTAGGGCCCGTGGCTTCCCTTAGGCCAGCACAGTAGATTCCTGGCCATGTTCACTTTGGTCTACACCCCAGGGAGCGGCTTTTTCAGAAGCCCCACTAGAGGCACAGGGTGGAGGGCAGCAACAGGCAATGGGGTGTGTGGGAGTAGGACCCAAGGCAGACACCCAGGGGGAAGGGGGCTCCCGGCCTGGTGACCTGAACAGCAAATGTGATCACCCTGACCTCGGGATCATAGCAACCTGCTCCCCACTGCATGCCACCACTTTCTTCCTGCACCAGGGGTCTGGTATGAATAGGGGTCTGGTATGAATGGGTGTCTGATATGAATGGGGGTCTGGTGAGCTCCCCATATCTCTGGAGGTGCTGGGAGGGGGGAGCTACTAAGGGTGTGGCTGCTGCTTCAAGGTGCAGTCAGACTCTGGAGCCTTCCCCCCAATCTACCTCTCTGTCCTCTGAGGAGCTGCTGGGGACTTCCTCTATGCCACCCCCCCTTCTCTGGCCTCTCTAGGCACTAGGGGCAGTTTGCTTCCCTGGCAAATGCCAAACCATTTGCTAAACCAACACCTTGGGGGTTCACCAGCTCTTCTTCAAACCCCTCTTTCATAGTCTTAAATCCTGGTTATCCCAAATGAAAAAGACATCTGGGTCTGGAGTGAGACCACCCCCCCCACCCCCAACCTCTGCCTCGGCAAGTCCTTCACCTGGGCTCTCCCATATCCCAACAGCCTCAGGAGCCCTTGGGGAATCATTGGCACCCCCCAGACTCGCCCTCACTGGGCTGACATAGAGGCAGCAGCCAGCACCACCTGGGGCTTCCGGTCAGACTCAGCCGCAGGCGAGGCTGCTGTGAAAGGGGCTGGGGGACGCTAAGACAGGGTGGGCGCTCCTCACTGCGGATGCTGAGCTTCTCCCAGGTGCTGTGGTCCAGGCTCTGGTTCAGGTAGAGGAGGCCCGTGTCCTCCTGGATGCGGATCCAGACGTTCTCCTGCAGCCGAGTGCGGTAGGCGCCGTAGAGGTGCTGGCCCAGCCGGAAGCTGGGCACCTCCTCGGGGAGGTCGCGCAGGGCATGCACGTAGAGCAGGGGCATGCCCGCCTGCTGGTCCACGTACAGCTTCTCCCAGTAAGTGTCTCTGGAGAAGTAGAGTCCCAGAGCGGCTGTGGGAGGTGGGGAGGGAAGCAAGTGAGGAAGGGCTTTCCCCTGTGGTGGAGACTGACAAGCCCAGATTCCCTCCTTTATGCTGGAACTTTGTAATGGGCCTGTCAAGTTGACAGGTGTGTGGGGGGGATGGGGCGGGGGATGGGGTGGGAATATGGGAACACTGGTGAAGGAAGTTAACACTGGCAGAGGGATTGGTGTTGAAATATTATTTAAAAAAATTTTTTTTTCTTTTTGGGTCACACCTGGTGATGCACAGGAGTTATTCCTGGCTCATGCACTCAGGAATTACTCCTGGCAGTGCTCAGAGACCATATGGGATGCTGGGAATTGAACCTGGGTTGGCCACGTGCAAGGCAAATGCCCTACCTGCTGTGCAATCGCTCCAGCCCCTAGCCTTCTTGGAATATTATATGCCTAAAACGCAATTATCAATAACTTTGTAAATCACAGTTCAAAATTTAAAAAATGGAAAAACTGGACAGAGGAGGAAGAAGAGGCAACATTCTCGATCACCTGTGTCTAAGCCATAAAACTGGAGGCAGGGGGCTCACATGTGCTTCGGGACAACCCCCCGGGTATTCAAACATTGGAACAGAAACTCCCAACAGAGGGGGCAGGTCATAGCCAAGAAAGTAACAAACCTTTATGGAAACTGAACAAGTGACCCGTGAGCCACATGTCCCTCCTGCTTGTCCACAATAAGTGAGAGCAAATCCCCAGGTGACTGACCCCCAGCCACCTCCTCTGCCGAGAAGTGGGAGGCCAGGCCTTCAGCAGGAGGATGGAGCAGCACGGCTCACTAGTTACTGCACCAAGAGAGACGAGCTTAGATCCACACAATGTGGCACAGCTCCTGTGAACCACGTGGCAGAGGGACCAGCAGAAAAGGGGACACGTGTCTCCTCTCTGGGCTTCTTTTCTTTGCTGGGGAAGGAGAGTAGCTTCACCCACGAGGTGCTGATGAGGCCTTGGGGGCCCTCTTAGCAATCCTGAGCTCCCAAGGTGGGCAGTTCAATGGAGGGTCTGAGTATTTCATGCTGCTCAGGCCCAGTAGGACCAGGGATATTTCTGACAGTGCTTATGTGGGTCACACTTCGAGAAAGTTGGAGGCAGGTAGGGGTGAGGATCGAGCCCCTGAGACTTGACCTGAACGTGACGAATGGTAGGCGGCCCCTCCTCAGAAGCTCTCCTTTTGGCTTCCCAGCAACAGTCTATGTCCCCTCCAGTAAATATATGCTCAGTAAATCAATGCCAAGGGCTGATTGCGCAAATGGGGCCCTAACCTAAAGGAACCAACATCCTGTCTTACCTTGTTCTTTGTGCAAGTACATTCTGGAAACCCCCCTGAGATATTTGTTTCTTGCCCCTTATAGCATATAAGGTTGACCCTGCTTGAATAAATGAACTGTCTCTCTGAAGCTCTACCAGAGTGCGTGTCTTTCTTGTGCTGTTGCCTCCTTAGTGACTGCACAATGAGCAGAGAGAGGAAAGCTGCCCTGGCTGGCCTCTCGGTCAGCCCAGTGACTCCTGTGTGTCAAGACTGACACTTAGAACCACCACTGGCCATGCTGAGGGGTCCATACTGGTGACGGGGACTGAGCCAGGGTTGGCCGCCTGCAAGGCAAGTGCCTTAGCCCCTGGACGATCTCACTTAGGTTCCATAATTCTGGGTGTTGGATGAAAAACTGCAGACTGGCTATGTGCTGGGGGCAGGGAGGGCAGCTCTGGGATAGTGAGAGTCTTGTCACCCGACAGGTACGGGGGCGTAGGCACATCCACCAGCCCATGGTGTCCAGCACCAAGACTTACGATTGTAAGCTATGCAATATTTGTCACAGTGGCCCAAGGGCCGCCATGCCCTGCAGAGCTTTACAGTGTCCTCCCTTGGGGCCCCCAGTTCCCAGGGTCTGGCGGGGGGGTACTCAGAGCCAGGGACAATACTGCTGCTCTGTCCCAGGGTGTGGATCACGGGCAACAGGCGAATTTCCTCTTCCACAGCATCCTATGGGGGCTTAGAGCCAGCGGGGCCAGTGGGAGCCAGGCAGGGGTGGGGCCTGGAAGATGCCCTTAGACAGGAGATGGCTGGCCACCCCCTTCTCTTCATGCCCCCACCTTCTTTGCAGAAGGGGCTGGCGCGGCTGCAACCTCCCTCCCCTCTCAATACAGGGGTGCAGGGTGAGTAGAGACAGGTTGGGGGGTTGTGGGAGACCTCCCTTTCCATCACACCACCAGAACAATCCACCGCCACCCCCCATACTGTGCTAGCCCTCCACCCTCTCCCTCATCCCATGAGTCACCAGAAGGTCTGTCCAGCTTGCAAACATTGGCCCTGAGGCAGGAAGCAAGAGCCGTTAACATGAGGGCACACAGAGTCAGCCAGAGAAAGGGAATTTATCCAAAAAGAAGTCTTCCTAGAGGCACCCCTCAGCCCGAGTCCCAAAGCCAGCAGGTCTAGACCTCACCTCCGGCCTGGATCCGGGTCCCCACCTGCCATGCAAGAAGCTGCACCCAGCTTGCAGCGGGGAGGCCAGCATCATCGGAGCACGGTCCCCTCCCAGGCCTGTAGTCAGGGGGAGCTGAAGTCTGGTCACGGGAAGGATGTGGATTCAGTGGCCCCTAGAGTGGGTGACCCAGGACATCAGGGCTTGTGTCACTGCACCTGGGAGCAGGGACTCAGCAGGGGTGCCCCCCAGTTTCCTCCTCACCCAGTAGGAGGGCTCTGAGATGCTACCCGGGGGTGCAAGTATCACGAAGACCCTCCTTGAGTGTCCCAGACCCCAACTCCCCTGCATGTGCCCAAGTCCTACACGGAGAAGTGGGGAAGGGTCTGCATTATGACACCCCCTGCAGCACCCCGAGTATCAGCCAAGGACCATGGGACATGAAGCAGCCCAGCTTCTGCCACCTGCTCTCTGGGGACACATCCCAGGACCTGGCTGGCAAAAACAGGTCACTTTGGGTGCCTCTGCCTGGAGCAGTCTGGGAAGGGGGTTGGGGCTGGGAAGGAGGGGGAACAGGAACTGGCCAGAGAGGGGCTTCCTCTTGGAGTCTGTGCATCTCCGAGGGCTCTGTCCTGGCTCCTGGGACTTCCTTGCGCAGTCCCAGGCTCCCCGCCACAAGGGCGGGGAGGAGGGTCCTGCCTTCTCCGGGATCACAGGGGCCTCGTCTGTGGCTGCCAAAAGAGATTTGTAGCCCCGGCACTGACGGTGAGCAGAAACGGTCTCAAATGCACTTAAAATGCTTCCCAGGTGGTCCCGAGGCTCAGCTGCGCTGCCTTAATGCGCCTCCTCGTCACAGACACCTCCCAGGGGAGAAACACAGGGTGCAAAGGAGGGACAGAGGAGCTGGCCATGGGGGCAGGGACGTCCTGGGCAGTCCTAGAAGGCTCCACACTTGGTTTAATGTGATGCGACTGATGCTTCATTCCAGATCAAGGGAGTTACTCCAGGCTGGGCAGGAGCCTGCGCGGCCCCTGGGGTCCAGCATCGGACAAGGCTGTGCAGTCTCCACTGACCACTGGCCGCATCTGGGTCCCATTTTTCCTGAGCTGGAAGAGGAGGGTCTGTGGGGTGCTGTTGGGGAGAGCACCAGGGCAGGCAGGCCATGTGCAGGTGCCCACTGGGGCCAGGGGATGAGGAGCCTCACCCTGGTCAAACACGGGCAGCTGCGCCTCTCACACATCAGCAAAGGCTGACAACGGGCAGGCAGAGAAGGGAGGCCAGGGCCTGTGGGCCAATAGTCCCACCGAGGCGCCTGCTGCCAGGATGGGCTGCTCCACCAGTGGGCGCAGACTGTCCCTCACTCTAGGGGCAGATTAATCCAGGCCTGGCGATGCCTCTTCTACCCCCAACCCCCAGCATCCACCTGGGAATGACGCAGAGTGAGAGTAGAGAGTAGTCCCTCCTCCCCACAGCCCCCTTCTCCCTGCGCGCCCCTCCCGACATCTCACCTTACTATAATGCTAGGGCAGACTTGGCCAATGGCACCCCCAGTGTCACAGCTCCTTAGGGATTCCCTTGCTGCACTCAGAAGAGCAGGACTTAGCCAGCTGAGGAAGAGCAGGTCCTGCGTGGTTCACAGCCCATTTGCCATGTCTGTGTACATGTGCATGAGTGTTATGTGTACATGTGCATGTGTGTGTGTGTGTATGTATGCAGATGTGTATGTGCTGGAGATGGAATCAGAGAGTTGCACCAGTCAAGACATCACTGTTCCATCGCCCAAGCAAGAAAAAAATTAACGGAGTGGGCAGAGGAGAGGCAGTGCCCTCCTCTGGCCCCTCACTGGCTGGTGACCCCACCAATGCCTGCCAGTTCGTCCACTGCAGTCGCAGCTCTTAGCAGGTGGCCTGCCCCCTTCCCTTCTCCTCCACACCCTGAACTGGTGAGGCAGATCCCACTGCTCCATACCCGGGGATTAATGCACATCCGTGTGCGGTGCAGCCAGGCTCACGGTACTCCTGCACCTTGTTCATGTGCCTTTCCCAGGAGTCTGGGTGCATGTGCTATTACTTGAGTGTCAGCCTCACGCCCACAGCTGGATAGAGCACCCACTTCATGGTGAGCGGTCACTGGAGGCACTGAAGGGCAGACCAGGACTTGGCTGCTGCCACTCATTACCCGCTGCTCATTCTGACAGGGGTGGTGGCACCAGGCTCTGTCCCACCCACATCCCAAAGTATACCAATCCTCCACCCCAAGGTCACTGCTCTCCTCACCTGTGTGCCTCTCTGTGGCCTGAGCCCTGAGGGTCACCTCCTGCTAGCCAAAGCCATGTACTCAGGTATAACCTAGCTCCTTAGTAAGTTGCAGTTCTCTCCTAGGTGTACCTTAAAACCTTTGGAGCTCTCCCAGACCGCACCATTGTCTTCTCATCACAGGTAAAGAATTCTCTCCAGGCCTGGGAGATAGTGCAAAGGGCTGGAACATGCCAGAACCCAGGGTTGAATCCTCGATTGCACGATCCCCCTGTATCATGGGGAATGACCCCTAAGCACCATGCTTAGAGTAGCCCCTCAGCACTATAGGCATGGCCCCCAAATCAAAACCCAAACAGAAATACTCTCTCTCTCTCTCTCTCTCTCTCTCTCTCTCTCTCTCTCACACACACACACACACACACACACACACACACACACACACACACTCAATCACACTGTTTCTCACACATACCCAGTGTTCTATCTATTACTTACTCACTATCCCTCAGCCACCACAGACACACTCTGGGCCACTCCCACACTCACTGTGGACTCACCATACCCGGCCCAGCCTAACTACGGCTCACCTGGGATCTGGTCACCAGGAGCTACCCCCGGACCCCCTGAAGTGCCTGCGATCTCCTGACCATCATCAGAAAGGTGCGTGGCCACGTGGCCATGCCAGCCTAGATGTGGGCATCTCTCCTGGCTGGCCGTCCCTGCTCTGCCCTCCCAGCCCTCTGGATTATCAGTTACATCACTATGGGGTGTATCACCCTGACGTGGAGAAGCAAAGCCCCCCCAAATGCCACTGCCTTTCCTGCATTGTGAAAGCCAGAATCCGGGACACATGAGAGGAAAGCAGGAGAGACTGTGCTGAGATGAGCATGCAGATGGCCCGGGTGCAGGGCAGGCAGGCGTCTGTGGAGCCGCCGTGGGCGCCCAGCTCTGGCCGTGACGAGCACCAGTCCTGGCCGATGACAGTTTTATGAGGGTGCAGTACAATCTCCTTAACAGACACTTCCTAATGCCATCATCTGCACAGGGAACGGGAAACAGGCCCCTCGGTGCCCCCAGGGACAGGCTCCCCTGCAGGCCAGCTTTCCCTGTGCCCGTATGGGCGGGGGAGCGGGGTCTCCTCCAATGGCGGGCTCACTAAGTAGGGGCGGGCGAGTGTGCCGGGGAAAGAACGTGTGTGAGTGTGTAACAGTGTGAGAAAACACTGTTGCCTGGGAAACCCCAGAGCCCAGGCACCCCTCTCACCCCCACCCCAAACCACATTTCCTCAATTCTCACTAACTGAATAGCCAAGACCTACAAAGAGTGCAGGATGCAGTTCTACTTTGTTTCAGTTTCTTTGGGGGGTTCCCAAGCAGTGCTCAGGAATCTTGCTGGGGACTTCCCGGCAATTCTGGGCCATGCTGTCAGTGTTAGGGGGCCTCCAGGATTATATCCATCATGGTGGTCCTTAAGGGACCCTGTGATGGCGGGGATTACATCAGGTCGGTCACATGTGACTCAGGTGCCTTAACCCCTGAACTGTTATATGATATGGACACTTAAGCTGAAAGGCCCCACAACCCCCCACCAACCCTCGGCTAGCCTGACTGACCCACCTCAGGGATCTACGGCTCTGCACCCCCTTTCCCACATCACCCCACACACTGTAAACACTGACCTGGTCTGGGTTTCTCGTGCAAGTTTTGATTTGTTTTACTTCTTTATTTTTTGCTTGTTTCCTATTTTTATTTATGTTTCTGGAGGGGGCACAGCTGGCTGTGCTCAAGGCTCACTCCTAGCGGGGCTCAGGGGACCATACATGGTGCAACAACTGAACTCCGGCTGACTGTTAGGCAAGTGCCTTATCCGCTGCGCTCTCTCTCCAGCTCTGGGAGTTTGTTTTTGTTAATTAAAACTTTCCCCTCATTCTTCAAAGAGACTTTTTCTGCAGATTGGCTATTTCCCCTCTATGCTTGAAGGCCCGGTCCATGGTCTCTTTGCTCCTCGCTGCTGCTTCTCCTCGTCATCCCTCCCTACGTTCTTCTTGGCTACCTTTTGAGCCTCCTGTCTTTGGGGTTCCCCAGTTTCACAGGGATTAGCAGCCTGCTAGTCTCCTAGTTTCCCCACTCTCCACCGAGCCCTTAGGTGTGGGTGTACCCTGTTCTTCCTTAGTCTCCCCACGGCCAGTGGCCACCAGACCCACAGCTTTATTCCTGCCTCCAAGCCAACACCACAACAGTCCCCAGTGCTGTCCTCATCCCTGACCACTAAACACACATCCCTGCAGTGCTCCACTTGCCCCTCCTGTTCCAGCTTAGTAAAAGTGCTCCCTGGAGTCCTCCCCAAGACTACTCCTTGCACCCACCCCCCCAGTCAAAGCATCTTCAGCACCCCGACCTCACTCACCTTGAACCTTCTCTCTTCCGCTGCACACCAGCCCACAGGCTGCCCTTTGACACCCAGTGCCCTGCCTTTCTGCTGTGCTGCCCATTTCCCCACCCCGACGACACCCTGTTGCTCACCCATCTTCCCAGGTCACCCCAACTACACAGGCCACCAGCCACAGAGGGCTTGGGTCCAGCCAGATCAGGCCCCCTCTGCCACTGAAGCCTGCCTAATGCCCGCTGCCTGAAGAGTGGCAGAGCCACTCCTCTCCAGGGCCCAGGCCCTTCCCCCCCCGCCCCCCGCCTACTCCTGTCCCCTCTGCAGCCACATGGGCCAACTTTATGGGAACTGGAACAACAAAGTCAGGAGGGCACCCTTCAAATGTGCAGGAAAGGAGCAATGAGTAAATAAATGTTCTCGAGGGTGGGAAACAGCTGGGATACGGCTGGGCAGTCAGCAGGGAGGCTGGAGACAGGAAGGGGTGGCTGCAGGGGGCGCCGCAGGAGGAGAGCGAATCCCCCAGGCAGATGCTCTGAAGTGCGTTTTGGGAGGACAGTGGCAGTAGGATGAGCCGGGCAGAGCAGCGTGTCCACCCCTTCTGGGCTCCCACTGCTCATGTGGGTCACGCGGGGCCACGTGATGGGGCAGCTGCCCGAGGGAAGCTGGGGCAGGTACCGAGCCAAGAGCCTGGAGGATGAGAACAAAACTGCCTACCCCAAGGCAAGACAGGAAACCTGGGTGCCCGCGGAACACTGTCTACTGGTGAGGTAAGTTGGAAGGTGTCCCGGCCACAGGAGCCTCCCACCCCCGCCCCCATGTCCAATATCTGCCCTGTCCATGCTCCCTCTCCCAGCTGGACACAACTCAGCTTTTACAGAAAACAGCTTAGATCAGGGAGGGCGCCACAGCAAACACTGCAACTGGGGAAGGGGTGTGGAATAGGAGAGTCCTGTTTGTAAAACAGCATCTACACTGCTCCTAATTGAACAGCTCAGTGGCGCTGGACATATTCACGTTGTCTGGCTTCCATCACCACCATCCTTCACACTGGGGAACTGAAATGCTAAACCCAATCAACACTGACTGCCCCTTCCCTTCTCAGCCATCACTCAGCATCCTCTCTGCATCCGGCTATTTTAGAGACCGAGTATGAAGGCACTTTCTCCTTACTTCATTTCACTTATCACCATATGCTCAAGCTTCGCCCATGGCCGTCCTCTTTGTGTTGGGTTGAGTAACCTGGCATTAACGTGTGTTTCTCCAGGCACATCCATCCTTCCCTGGGCCTGGCTCACAACCTCCTCCTGGCCACTGTCAGTAAGGCTGCTCTGAATGGGTGTGTGTGAGCATCTCTCGGAAACCCTGGAGTCCAATTCATTAGACCATCTACGCAGCAGAAGAATTATGGGATTACAAAGTGCCTCTACCACTGAGCCATCCTTGGGCTCCCGAGAAGGTTGAATTCTGATGTACTCCATTTTATCTATTTTTATTGTTGGTGTCTGTGTTTTAGTGGTCATAGAGTGGGACCCACATTTTAAAGTCAGGCTGTAAGATCTATATGTCACCCGCTCTGGGGTCAAACAGAGCCAGTTAGTTCTTTGGCCCCATCCAGAATCATGCCCCCATCTTCCTGGCTGCCTGCCACATCAGTGCTGTTGCTGCCTCGGGTCTGTCCTTGGCTGCCACCCACTCATGCAGCATCGTGGCACAGGAGACCCGGGGATGGAAGCTCGCTGTCACACAGTAAGGGCACCTGTGGGTCCTTGGTGCCGGGGCCTCTGTGCCTGACAAGCCCCTGCGCTACTGCTATGTACCACTTGTGATGTCCACTGCCTCGGCAAATTAAAAAAAAATTCATTTATTTAAAAATAGCGAGAAACTAATATGACAAACACAACTAGTAAAACACGATTTCACGTTTTTAGTTTGGGCAGTGCCTCTTCCACACAAGAGGCAGCCCTCAACCCGGTCCCTGTGTCTGCCTTTCTGTGATGAGGGGAATTCGTGGGAGCCTCAGGACCTGAACCACAGTGGCCACTACGTCCCCTGGCTCCAGCCCCGAAGATAAGGAGTCCAGTCGCAGGCCTGGCTACCTCTGCCTGGAACCCTCCCCTCAGCCACCCCACAGTCCCTGTGACCACTCCCTAAACCTGCTATCACTCCCCAGTTCTGTCTTCCCCAGGGTTCAGGGGCCTCCTGGTCACATACCTGGTCACTCTCTGAGCCCCAGCCAGACCTCTGCACCCGATCAGCTCCCATCGGAAGAGTCCAGCTTTGGGACTGGCACTCACTCGGCCCAGATTTATCATTCTCTCACCTTGCAGCTCTCAGGAGAGCCCCACTGCTCCTCGGTCCCCCAGAACTCCACACCCAGAGTGGCAGAAACAGAGACCGTGATCCCCAGTTCCATCTCCTACACCATCAGCTCCCCCAAGCCTCTGCCCTCTCTGCCCAGCTTCGCAGGAAAGGATGCTGGGACCCAAGTGAGTGCCCCGATGCCGGGCCAGGCCTGGGGTGGGAGAGACAAGGCCGGCTCTACTTAGCCAGGAGGGGCCACTCCTTACTGCCCATGAGCACAGGTGAGGACCCCACTGGAGCTGATGAGTTTCCCATATGTAAATGGGAACAGTCCCCAGGGACCTCAGCACACAGTGGGACCACTTCTGCTTCTCTGGAAGCACCCCTGAGCACCCGACATAAAGGAAAAACACTCATTCTGCACCCTTTCCTGCATCAAATACACTGGCCTCCTCACACATGGAAGTAAGTGTGTCCCAAAGCCCAAGACACACCCAGGCTGCACTGGTTGCCACCCCCACTTCCTGGCCCAAAGGCTACAGGCCCCTTCCCTGTCCCCACACGAAACTTGGTCAGCGAGAGAGCTGCTTTTTAGGTGGTGGCAGAGCAGCCATCCTTCTGCAGGAATGTCACTTCTAATTAAGGGACAGAGTGGTAGCCTGGTCAGTTCTGGGCCCAGAGGGAGGCACCTGAGCTCACAGAGCCCCCTCTATGCCCACCCCTCTCCCGCTCCCAGTCCTAAGCCTGACCCAGCCTGCAGTCACAGCCACCATGCACGCATGAGTTCACCCCCACCCGCACGCTGCAGTGGCCTCAGAGTGCTCGGCCACTCCTGCCCAAATGTGATTTCCCAGCTGCTGCCGACTTAATCACCAGCCTCACGGGTAGCTCCTTCCGCTGCTGAGCAAAGGAAACTGCCAATTAGGTTACAATGCATTTCTTCACCCAGGGCAAGGCCAGGCTGAAACAGAAGGGCCACCCAAGTTGGTCTGCCGGGCACCACGTGCGGGTCCCCAGCCCCTGTACCCCCAGGCGACAGCTGACTGGGATCCAGCCCCTGGCCTGGGAGTAATGAACACAGGCACCACCTCCTGCAGACCTGGTGCCATCCTGGGCCACTGTCTCCTCCCATCGGCAGGCATCGCCCCCTCAGAGTTTGGGCATCTCAGGGTAGGTGTCTTACCTACTTTTGACCTGCCAGTCCAGCACCCTTGAAATCACCCCATTCAACACAGACCCGAGGGACCTCTAGAATCATTCCCATGGAAGAACATCAGTTCCCTTCAGTTTTTTAGACTTTGCTATATCTTGTTTTGGGGCCGTACTGGGCAGTGCTCAGAGATCACTCCTGGTGGTGCTTATGGGACCATATAGGAGATCATGTCTGGGTCGATCACATGTAGGGCAAGTGCCTTATCTTACTATTTCTCCAGCCCCCAAGAACTGCACCCATCTTAATCAGAATTGTGGCACTTGCTAAGGACAATTAGCACAGCTGGGTAGTCTTGGAAACCCTGCGGCTTGTCCCCTTGTAAGGTTGGCTTAAGGGGTTGGGGTACCATGGGTCCCGGAACCCCAAGCTCTTCACCCCCCCCCGCCCCGACCATGTCCTTCACAGGGAGGTCCTGAATTTTGGCATCTCACACATCAGGAATGATTCCAGCACTTCTGACTCTGGAGTTCAATGTGGCTTGTAGGGTCCAGATCTCTGGAGACTGTTCTCAGAGTCACAGTGGGTTCAGTCCCTGCAAAGGACCAGGATGGATTCACAGCCTCCTCAAAAGGGGCCTGACAGAAATGCCCTTTTAGCAACCATTGGAGGAGGATTGATAAAGCAAAGTAAACTCAATGACAAAAAGACAAGGCCAGTCCTGTTAACACACGGACAAAGGATCCAAAATGGACATGGTCCATAAGCACACGAACGAGATTTTCCGGAGGGAAAGACAGAAACTCAAAACTGAAAGGAGACGCTACTATTTTCCCACCGGGAGGGCTACAATTACAACAAGGGCCAACAAAATCCAAAGTGACAAGTTTAGTGAGAATGTGGTGTCAGCGGGAAGGAAAAATGGCTCGCCACTGTGAAAAACAGTTGGGCAAGTCCTCAAAATAAAACCTAGGATAACAGTTGAACATGACCATGCCTCTCTGCTGCATGTAGAACTGCCCTTGGGACTCACAGATGTTCGCATGTGAATGTTCATAGCTGCTGGACAAGCAACAAGAGCCGAAAGGTGGGAAACAATCCAGATGAAGGTTAAGTGTGTTTTACACATCACTCCCAAAGCAGCCAAGTACTGATCAAAGTCGAAAGAAGCCAGACAACAGCCCCTTTATGACTCATCTGGAATGGATGAATCCTGACAGAGTCAGGTTGCCAGGGATGGGGGGTCCAGGGTCCCATGCCTAATCTATGGGGTTTTATTTGGGATTATGAATATACTCAGGAACTACATCAAGGTGATGTGTAGTGTAGACCACACTGAATGTTCTAAATGCTGAAGGACTGTTGACTTTTTTTTTAATTGTCAAGCTAACATGTTTACAATAGCACTAACATTTATGGTTTTTATGCATAGTTACTGCACCCAGATCTACTAAGTGCCCAAGATCCTCCAGTGATGTCATTTTATTACTTCTAGTCAATCTCTTCATTCTCTCTCACTCTTGGTAATCTGAGTTTTGCAATCCAAGGGCAAAGGCTTGCCACCAATATTGTCTATTTGCTTGTTTTGTTTCTCTACACACAGATCTTACAGATGAGTAAGGTCACCTAACATGTGTCCTTCTCTCTCGTACTTCTTTCTATTAATGTGATGATTTCCAGTTCCATCCAAGTTGCCATAATCTGCTTGATTTCACCTTCCTTACAGCTGTATAATATTCCACAGTGATTATTAACCACGACTTCTTTATCCATTCACCTGTCATTGGACATTTAGGTTGTTTCCGTATCCTGGTCATACGTGCTGCAGGTGTGCATACATATATTCCAAATGTTTTGGTGTCTGGAGAGTAGATGCCAATAAGTGGAATCACTAGGTCATACAGAAGCTCTATTCTTGATTTTTGGAGAAGTTTTTGTACTATTTTCAATAGAGGCTGGTCCACTCACATTCCCACCTATGGTGGATGAGGATTCCTATTTCCCCACATCCCCACCAACACTGATTGTTTCTAGTCTTTGATTTTGATCTATGCCATCATACAGTTACCATCATTCGGTGTAGACGGTACTCACTGTCATTATGAATTACATTTCCTCAATAATATGTAAAGATGAGAACTTTTCCTTGTGCCGAATTTGCCATCCTGGGGAAGTGTCTGTTTATCTCCTCTCCCCATTTATGTACTAAGTTATTTTCAGCTTTTTTGTTTGTTGTTGTGCTTTATGAATGTTGCAAGCATCTTGAGTACTCGCTGGCCCTTTATGTATGGTATATGGTGGCTTGTTCACTTTAAACAGCTGATTTCATGTTACACGAATTTTACCTTAAAAAAATCTTGAAAACCGGAAGTAAATTGTAATCCTTTTTATTGGACATTTTCCTGGCTTCTAGCTACTGTGGCCAGAGGTCCTTGCATTGCTGAGCCAGAGAGGCTGATGTGAAAGAATGGGTGAGCAGGGCACACATCTGGGCAAGTTCCCCGGGGAAGGTGGGTGCCCATGTGTCCTGTCCATCTCTGCACTGATTTTAGTTTGGGGGACTGGAAAGGTTCCTTAGAACTTGGTGTCCACCAGACCACACAGGGAATAGGGAGCAGAAAGAGCTGTGAGATACGCAGATGGAGATATCCTGAGACTGGGTGGTGGCGGTGGTGGTTGGTGCCAAGTCCCTCTGGCCAGCCCCTGCAGGGAAGGTGGGGGAGGGGCACAGGGAGAATATGCCAGAAAGTGGGGTTCTGGCCAAGGCTTTTTAGGACTCTGTGGGAGATGAAGCCAGTGGTCTTTCTGAGCAAAGGCCAACTGTATCGTCCACACCCCAATCTGTTAAAATTGAGCTGCTTTCCCAGGTGGGCGCCAGGGCTGTCAGCCCAGAAGCCCCCACAGCTAAGCAGACACAGGTGAGGGAGCCTCAACTCCTGCCCTTTCCCCTCCCAGGGAAGGAGGAGAGCAGCAGACACCCCGAGGCCAAGCTGGGGAGGCCAGCAGGAGTTGGGGCTGGAGAGAGAGAGCTGTGCAGGCCTGGCTCTCTCCTCACCACAGCTGCATCTTTCACCATCTTTCTGTGTCTCAGTCTCTGGCCCTTTCACAGGGCAGCCAGGTTTGAGAAGAAGGTCCCAGTGACCCATCTCTGCACAGGACAACCCAGCGTATAGCTCTGGGCACCCCACACCTGCCTTTCCAGCACCCAGACACACACCTGTCCCCACATCTCCTCAGCCATGAACTACGTGTCAGGAACTACATGCTTTTCTTCACTCTTTCGAGAGCCGTACAAGGCAGAATTTTCTAGAAACAGAGGCACTAAAGGGGCACTCAGGACAGTTTTGATAAGCATTGTCTTGGGAGGAGCCTTGTACTGTTCAAGCAGCACAGCCATGGGCAGGGCAGGAAAGGGTTCCAGCCAGGTCCTACAGAGTCCCGGTGCCACACCCCAAGGGCACGGGAGGGCAAGGGGTCAGGCTGCCACCAGAGGCAGTGCCACACTTCCCAACCTGGGAGGGGCCATGCCCCCCGCCCATGCAGAGCCCCAGCCTGGGGTCCGCGAGCACCACTGAGGTCATGGAGTGCTGCCACAGCTGCCCACCAGGTGGGCACACACCTGTCCAGGTGCACCAGAAACTGTTCAGTGGGGTGTCTGGGCTGCGGGATCTCTGAAGCCACCTGCAAGGCCAAAGCAAATAGAACTGTTTGCTTGGGGCCTGCCACCTGCGCTGCTCAAGGCCCGGAGCCGAGAAGCACCGCCCCAGCCTTGCCCTGCGCCTGCACAGGGTGTCAGGGAACCCCCAGGGGTGCACTCACCCAACGGCCTCCGTTCTCAGGGACTGGGGCTTCTCAGAGCCCCCATGGTGATCACGTGGTTGAGAGCCCAGAGTGCCAGCCACGGCATCGAGGACACCAGGTAGCCAGAGCCGGGCAAGGTGGGAGTTGGGTGGGTGTGATGCAGGATGGGTGCAGGTGGGATTCCTTCCTGCAGGGCCTCCTGCGTGTCCTGGAGCCTAAAAAAGCTCCAAGAGGGGAGGGGGCGATGCATCTCCTAAAGCCTGGGCAAGAGGTGAGAGGAAACCAGGAGGCTCTAGAGGTGAGCGGGCCAGCACCTTCCCCGTTGCCGCCAGCGGAACCCCTGCTTCCGCGTCTCTAAGCACATGCCCCCCCCCCCAAGCCCTCCCTCCACAGTGCAGGAGAACAATAGGCCGTCAGGACAGGAGAGGGAGCCAGGGAGTGGCCCCCCTGCCACCTGGGCCCCACCACCTCCCTGCCAAGCTGCCCTCTACCCTCCTCCAGCTTGAAGCTTGAAGGGAGGTACTGAGGTACTGAAGCTTCCGTTTTCCCACCCACAACAGCTGCAGGTCACGGGACCCCTCTGCAGACTATAAGTGCACACACCACCCTGCCATGGGCAGAGCACAGATTCTGGGACAAGAGTGACTGTGCATGCCTGGGGGCTCATCCACGAATGCAGGTGCCCCCTGAGAAGTCCCTGGGTCTCCTGTCCCTGCATCCGACCCAAGAGCACCAATGTGGCCACGTGGCAGGTCTGGGAGCTGGCTCAGAGCCGCCACCGTCATCTCCCAGGACCCCTCCTTGGCCTCACCCAGGATGCCCCTCTTGCCACACCCTGACCCCACTGATGGACAAGAGAAGGCACTTGCTGAAAGCCAGAGGGGCGGGGCTGGGCAGTCACCAAGTCACCCCCACAGGGGCTGGGGGTCTCTGTTTCTCACCTGTGAAATGGGCAAACCATCCCATCCCTCAGGGAGTGTGGACAGCAGTGGGTCAGGGGATGGCCGCTGCCAGTGTCCACCTTATCCAGGCAACAGCCATGGTCTCTCCAGTAATGAGATGGTCCAGACCTTTGGGGAGGTGGCAACTTCCGGGCTTGTCCCTCCCCCCTTTGGCACCTCAGGCTCCATTTTAACAGATACCATAATTTTAATTTGTTTTCTCCTCCCCTGGCTAAAAGGCCATTAGCTCCCCATTAGGTGGACATATCCCATTTTCTTCACACCACCAAGGAAACAGCGATTTACTTAGCTATCCCTGAAGCAATTTTGCAGAATAAAGGCAATTTAGCAAAGGGCTCGATAAACTTCCCCATTTGTTCTCCGCTCAACCGCAAGCTCCACCCTTAGGAGCCCACCAGCAGGCCCAGCCCCTCTGCTTTTGGGTAGTCTGGACCCTGCCAGTCTGGGTCCAGTCAAAGAAGGAAAGGGAGGGAGTCCAGAGGCCAAGGCTGGCTGAAGGGGAAAGCAGGTGGGCCCAGGTGGCCTGTGACCCTGCATCATCTTCACTGGCGGGGCCCTAAGGAGTAGAAAAGAGGTGGGCAGAGTCGCTGCACACCTTGGAGCCTCACCTTACAGTGCCCCCGACTGCCCAGAGTGGTCTGCCAGGCCAGGGCAAGTTTCCCTTCTTTAGTGCCCAGGGAGAAAGTCCTGGCATCTGTGGGCAGAGGGCAAGAGTTTCCCTCAAGCCAGAGAAGCTGAGCAAAACGGGACCTAAGAAATCAGGCTAGTCTAAATATCTGTATTGCAAACCATAACACCCCAAAGTAGAGAAAGTATGGGGGAAGTTGTCTGCCACAGAGGCAGAGGGAGAGGCAGGATGGAGGGGATACTGCGGTCATTGGTGGTGGAAAATGTGCACTGGCAGAGGGATGGGTGTTCGATCATTGTTTGACTGAAACTCAAACGTGAAAGCTTTGTAACTGTATCTCACGGTGATTCAGTGAAAAAAAAAAAAAAAGAAACCAGGCTAGGAAGATGAGAGGAATTGGGCAGGGGTGGACTGTAGGTGGCCGGAGTGAGCTTGCCGAAGGAGGGTCTGGCCTGGCATGAGCAGGAGGAGCCCCAGAAGCGGGGACTCTCTTTCTCCCTGATACAGCTGGAAGTTGCACTGGACAGCAAACTGCCAGATTCTCTTCCGGGAGGAACATCTTTCAGATGGAGGGTCTCCTAGGGCCTGGGGCTCTTGGTCCCGCCCCTTCCTTGCCCCAGGGGTAGGAGGTTACCTTGAGGGCAGAGGGTGAGGGTAGGCACCGGGTGTGTGTGTGTGTGTGTGTGTGTGTGTGTGTGTGTATGTGTGTGTGTGTGTATGTGTACGTGGGTTCCCTATGTGTCAAGAAGGGCTGGCTCTGGATATAGGTGGCATGTGAAGGGCCACACCAGGTGGAGGGAATGTGTCCCCAATTCATGAATGTGAACCCTTGTGCAAGGGCAGGAGTTTGGTGTGTGTGTGTGTGTGTGTGTGTGTGTGTGTGTGTGTGTGTGTGTGTGTGTGCGCGCCCAAAAATCGTAGGGTGTGGTGAAAGTTTCCTGTTGTGTGCAGGGAATCTGGATGTGGGCTGATACCTTTTGTGAAGGCATGTGCATGGCATACACAATGACTGCATGGATGTGTACAGGGTACAGGCTGGGGTACGTGCATCTCCCCATAGCCTTGCTGGGCGGCGACAGATGGGGAGTGTGCATGTGCGTGCGTGCATGTGTGTGTGTGGAGGAGGGTGGGTGAGGGCTGTATCCTGGACCTTGAGTCCGGCCTCAGTGCCCTGGGAGATGCACAGTGACTGCACCTTCACTCATTCCCAGCCTGTTTCTTCATGGGGGGGCGCCTCCTCACACCCCTTCCTCCATTCAACACGGAAAAGAATGCCCTGCCCAGGGCTGGGCCACCAACCTCTAGAGACCAAGCCCCGCCCTATCCCCCCCCCAAAAAAGAAAACCCCATGCAGTCCACTGGAGTCCAGCACCCAGCAGAGGGCGCCCCGAGGCCAAGCCGCGCCCCTCTCAGGCAGTGGGGAGAGAAGGTGGGCGACAGGCTCAAGGATGGGAATTGGACAGAGGGAGACTGAGCAGCTCTGGGACGGCTGCTCCGGCGTTCACAAGTGCCACTTCTCCACAACCAGTGCCAGCATCATGGGCATCCAGGGGCCGGCTGGGCTGGGGGCTCCCTTTCCCTGGATCCTTTCCTCTCCCAAAGACCTCTTTGGCTCCCCAACTCCATGCGGCTGGGTGCAGAAAAGCCACCTGCACCCATGCTGATCGTGAAGGCTGGCTCCCAAAGCCCAGTCCCCATGGCCTCATGGGCACCTCAGCCATGCAAGGGCATAGGAAAATAGAACTCCTCTGCCAGCTGGCTGCCAGGGAGAAGGGGAGCCTGGACTCTCCACCCCAGGTCCCCTGCTCACACCTGATTCCATACCCCTAGCCACAAAGTTGCAACCCCGAGTTATTAGCAGCTTCAGAACATCTTGTTTGTTTTGACTTCCTCCTGCAGTCTTCCACCTCCTGCCTGGCTTCCCAGCCTTTGTGAATCCAGTATCTCTCTACTCGGGAGGAAAGTGCCGGGTCTGGGACTGTGTGTGTGTGTGGGGGGGGGGGGGGGGCGGGGGCGGGAATTCCGGCTTTGGACCCCGGTTCCAAATACACAAAGCCTTGGGCAGGCCTGCGAACCCAGAGTTCTGTGCAGGACCCCAGTACAGAGGCAGGAGACCCGCGGCTACCGTTCTCTGGGTTCCCGAAGGCCAGCGGGAAAGGCCGGCCTTTGTAAGCCGTGGGGGAAGGGACCCCGGCTCCTCTCTAGGAGGAAAACAGAACGGACATCAGTCCTGGCCGGCGGGAGTAGTCGGGGCGGGAAAGAACCGGCCATCAAAGGCATCGTGGCCTTTGAGGTTTCAAGATCCCAGTCCCGGGGTTCACCCTGGTAGGGTTTTGGGCGCTGGGCCGTGACCGCCTTTGCAAAAAGCCACATCCAATGCAAAGCCACATCCGATGCCAAACCACATCCAATGCGGGGCTGCACCAGCTGGGCGGCTTCCAGCAGCCCCGGACCGACGGCGGCGGCGCACCGCCTTACTCCACTCCAAGCCGCTCATAATGGGGGGCTAGTGTCCTAGGGTTCCAATGGCCACGCTTTCAGTGCCCGTGACGGGCAGGCGAGCCTGCCGAGCTCCCGAATGGGCGCGGGTCCCCGGGCCCTCAGCCGGGCGCGCTGGGCTGGAGTGAGCGGCGGTCTTCGGGGAAACCGCTCCAGCAGACGGCCTGGCAATCCGGTATTTTAAAGACCAGGGCGGCAACCACAGCGCAGAGGAGAACCCCGCCTCGTTATAAAGGAGCGGCGCCCCCTCCGCACCCCGCGACCCGGCAGGCGAGCAACCGGCCGGAGAATAGCTCCGACGTGGAGCACCAGGAGACACCGCAAGACGAGCGATCCGTGCAGCCACAGAAGTCCCCGCAAGTCGCAGGCTTTGCAGGGCGACCCCGCCCGGCCTCCCCCACCTGTGCCGAAACGGCTACCACCGGGTCTACAGCGGTTCATTTTCAGATGCGGGGCGCGACCCGGCGGATGCGCTCTCCGGACCCGGGCACCGACGCCCAGGCGGGCGCCAAACCCGACCGCTCGGCGTCCCGCTCCAGCCCGAGACCCACCTACCCACCCACCTACCTGCCCAGGCCCCGGGGCTCCCTGCCAGCCGCGCCACCTCGTTCGCCCCTGGCCGAACCCGCTCGTCTGGCCACTCAGCAGCCAGTCGCCCGCCTCCAAGAGAATGTTTCCGAAGGCGTTCGCCGGGACGCGGGGTGCGCGGTGCCAACTTCGCCCCGGCCGCCGGCAGGACTCACCTTCGCCGAGCAGCTGCAGCAGCAGCAGCAGGAACCGCAGCCCCGCGGCGCCGGCCGTCGCCTTCGCCATCGTCCGTGCGTGCAGGGGCCGTGGCTGGAGGCACGGTGGCTCGGGCGCGCGGGTCTCGGCGGCAGGATTGGGTGCTCAGCCGGGTACCCCCATGTCCTCCCGGGACGCGGCGGACACTGAGTGCGCAGAGCGTCGGGGCTCCGACTCCGGGACACTCCCCGCCGCTGCGCGCTGGGCGCCGGTCGCGGGACTGAGGCGGGGCGCGCGCGGGCAGCGCGGGAGGAGCAGGGGCGGGGCGTGGCGGGGGCGTGGCGGGGGCGTGCCGGGCGGGGCCAGGGTGCGGGCGGGGTGCGGGATGCGGGGTGCGGGTTTGGGGGATAGCGGCTCCAAAGGTGTGTGGGAGCACCGGGCAGAATCTCGCGGCTGGACCACTCGGGCAGGGACCTGCAGGCAGCGAGGTGCGGGGCGCAGGGTGCGGGATGTCACCCGCAGCCCCAGGGCGCGCACCGCGGCGCCTCCAGCCACTTTTTCACACCCCGCTCGTCCCGCCCCATATCTCCGCACTTTACTCTTCCCGATGTCCCGAGTGAGCGAGAAAACGGCGCGGAGATGCCGTGCGGGGTCCGGCAGCCGGTGCGCCGGAGCGGACGCGGAGACCCGGCGGGCGCCCCGCCTCCAGGCTCCGGGCGCCGAGCGCGTCCTCCGCCATGTCTCAGAGGAGGTGGGGGAGGCGCGGCGGGAGCACAGTAAAGGGGGTCGCGAGCGCTTCGTGTGCACACCTTAGGCGAGCCTGGGTAGTGGCTTACCACGTCCGAGGTCTCACTCGGGGAGAGGGCAGGGGTCGCTTAGGAATAGTTTTTGATCTCCCCTCTTTAGTTCAAAAGGATGGGAGCTGGGAAACTGCCCCAGGAACCACCCTTTGAGCCTCCATAGGGTGCTTGTAGGTGGGACCGAGTGGGAGAACGAACAGCAGGGAGGAACTGGAGCTGGAAAGAGCTTAAATCTTGTCCTTAAACACGTGCCGCTGAACAGGTGCTCTCCTGAAAGGGGGAAGCCTCTGGACCCCTAATCTAGCAGGCGGGGTGGTGGACTTGTGCAAGGAAAGGGACCATTCTTGCACCCAGCACTGCGGCTGGAGGTCTGGTCCCTACCTGGGGCCAGGGAATGGAGCCCCGGAGCCTGGTGCCTCCTCGGGCTGCTCGCAGCACCCGCTTGTCCTGTGCAGAGCCCCGCCCTCGTTCGGGCTGAGCATGGGCTGGATAAGTGATGGGATCGTTCTGCAGATATGAAGTCAAAGTGAAGTCACCCTCCTGGGCAGGAGGAGGAGCTGCCAAGACAGAGGCAGGCTGGGGCCTGTGCCAACCAAGATGGCCAGAGCCGGCCTGTTGGCAGGAGGCCAGAGCTGAGCCTGCCAGCTCAGGAGAGCCACCCTGCGGTCATCAGACCTTGTGCCTGGCCTGCACACCCCAGGGCCCAGGGATTCAACTCCAGCTTTGGGAGGCTGGAGATGGGGAGGGGCTCTCTCTCCCTTGGATGCAGGCAGGCGCAGCCTGGGACTGTGTTTCAGGCTAAGTTCAGGGAACAGGTGAGTAGGAAGGGGGTGGGCTTCAATACCATGTAGCCGGGGACATGCATTACTAACAGGTTTTGTGGCTACCACCCCAGAGGATCCAGAAGGAACGGGAGGACCTGATTTACTCTTCTAGCCTTCCCACCAGAACTTCAGGGGATCCTCTGGTCTTGCTTCCACTGATGTGGGGCTGGCTTGATGTGTGTTGGAACTCTGCTCCCTGCCTGGCCCCTCTAACCCCTCCCACCTTCCCTCTTTCAATCACCCTTGAGTAGATACTCCAAGGTTTGGGGGCCACTACCCTCTTCTTTAAAGAGGTCTGGAGGAGCAGCAGGGTGGATGGGCTCACACGTGTGCCTGTACTCACATGCATACTTGAATGTTCCTAGCTAGGTAGGGGTGTATAACACCCATCCCTGCCCCAGGGACATTCAGATGGGGGCAGAAGAGAGCCCCTGGCCTTGGGAGCATAGGGAGGGAGTGGCTCTGCATGGGATGTGGGATGAGATGGGATGTAGAATATGGGCTGTAGGATGTGGGATGGGAGGCAGGATATAGAATGTAGGATGGGACAGGGATGCAGGATAGAATGGGATGTGGATGGGATGGGATGCAGGGTAGGATGTGGGATGGAATGGGATGCATGGTGGGATGGGATGTGGGGTGGGGGATGGGGTGGGATGCAGGGTGGGATGGGATGCAGGATGGGACGGGATGCGGGATGGGATGGGATGCAGGATGGGACGGGATGCGGGATGGGATGGGATGAAATGCAGGATGGGATAGGATGGGATACGGACTATCAGAGCAGGATGGCAGAAAGGAGCTTCCCCCATTGAGAGGACAGAGTAAGCCTAAGGCCCATGCAGGGAGAACAAAGGACCAACTGGGTGCCTGTCTGGGTCCCCAGGAAATCTCTCGCCTGGCTTCTCCCAGTTTCAGGCAGTGGGACCCTCAAAGGTAGAGCCTGCAGGGAATTTTAACTCTCTCTGTGCCTCAGTTTTCCCCATTGCAAACTTCTCCATCTTAGGAAGGAGGGGTAGAGCTTAGTGCCTGGCAAGTCAGTGCCCAGCACACCTTGCCATGTTCTTGTCCAGCTGCAAGTCTTGGCTCTTGCGTTCCTTTGGGCTCTCCTATATCAGAGGATTCCCAGCTCCGCAGGCATCATCTATGTGAGCAGGTGTTGGGTGGAGGGCACATCTCAGGGCACCCTCCATGTAATTCTCAGTCAACGAGACTAGCAATTCCCCAGGGTAACTTTTATAGATACAGAGATTCCTGAGCCACAGCTCATAAAAATCCACATAAAAAAATTAAGTTTCCCAAAGAGGCACTGTCTCCAGATCCTGCTATGGAATGAGTCAGAGCTGAGTCTAAATTTTGCCTTTTAGAGTGGCACGACATTGCAGCCACATTGGCCTTTCTGAACCTCAGTTATGTCATCCACAAAATGGGACTGGAAAGAGAGTCCCATGCTCTAGGTGTGTCTGAAGGGAAGGGCTAAGTCCGTCTGCATGAGTCTGAGTCCAGCTTGGGATAAAGAGCTCAGTGCACAGGTGCCTCATGGCCCGCTGTGGCATGCACTGCTTCTAGCAGGACAGGGGTGCAAGGACTGGAGTTCCAGCCCCCAAACCACATAGGCCCCTGAACAATACCCAGTGTGGCCCCAGCATGGCTAGGCCTGAGCAGTTTCTCCTTGCTGGGCTCCTACACTCAACTCCCAGGTTAAATAGTTATTGCTGGGAGTGACCCCTGTGTCCTCTGAGCATTGCTTGGGATCCCCTCTCCCCCAAAGAGGAAAAAAAGGTAGGAGCCAGAGAGAACAGAACAGGAATTAAGGTGTGCGGGGGGGGGGAGGGGGGCCGCAGGTGAATCCCTGGCACCATAGATGATCTCTCAAGCACCACCAGGAGTGACCCCTGAGCACAGTCTGTAGCAAGCTCTGAGCATAGTGGTCCCCAAACCGAAAGGAAGGAGGGGAGGGAGGAGGGGAAATAAAGGTCTGGAGGGAAAGAGAAGGTAGAGGAAAAAGGAGGGAAGGGAAGGAAAGGGAAAAGGGTGGGAAGAGAGAGGAGGGAAGGGAGAGGAGAGGAGAGAGGAGGGAAGGGAGATGAGAGGAGGGAGGGGGAGGAAAGGAGGGAAGGGAGGAGACAGTGGGAGGGGGAGGAGAGAGGGAAGGGAGAAGAGAAGAGAGAGGAGAGTGGAGGTGAGAGGAGGGAGGGGAGAGGGGAGGAGAAAGGGAGGGGAGAAGAGAAGAGAGGAGGGAGGGGAGGAGAGAGGAGGAAGAGAAGAGTGGGTAGTGGAGGGGTGGAGAGAAGAGAGGAGGGAGGGGAGGAGAGAGGAGGAAGAGAAGAGTGGGTAGTGGAGGGGTGGAGAGAAGAGGGCCGGGGAGGAAAGAAGAGGGGAGAGGGGAGGGGCAGCAGGCCCCACTGGCTGTCTTGTCCAGTGGGAGGGAGCAGTAGGGGCAGAAGGTGCTGAGTGCTCCGTAATCATAAGTGCACGTGAGTGTGGGGATTCAGGCAGGTGCAGGAGAGCTGTGCGCAGGAGCGGAAGTGGGTGCAGATACCAGAATCCCTGGGCCAGGAGGCACCACAGGGAGGGGAAGCTCAGCCCCATGGTGGCCGTGGCAACCTGGAAGGCTGCAGAACTCCAGGCCTGCTGTGTCGTGCCTGATGTGGATGGAGCCCCGCCAGGCTCTGCATCCTCTCTGCCTGTTGCCTTCCAGAGTTCAACAGACCCTTCTCTGCCTCAGTTTCTCTGTGCAAACAGGGGCCATGAAAGTCCCCGGCTTCCAGTGTTGGTGAGTGGGGTGTTGCGGTGTAGACAGCTTCATTGATTCAGTCTTCCCCGAGAGCAGCTGCCAGGAGACCAGCTGGCTGGGAGGGCTCAGCTGGGGTCCCTGGCCCCCCACCCCATTTCAAATATGCTTTCCCCACATAACACACAGTGCTGGACTGGGGCTTGCCGGAATGGCCAAGGACCACTCTTCACTCCCCACTGATGCAGCACTGGCCTCACACACTCGAGGATGTGCAGACAGCATTTCTGCTCCCCTGGGCCTCACACAGAGTCCTGCTGATGGTCAGAGTCCCCAGCCTTTCAGAGCTCAGACAAAGCCCACCTCTACCCAAGTCCCTTACCTCTGGACCCTGACTTACCCTTCCCTGCACCTCTCAAATGGACTTGTCATTCTCTTCAGAATCTCCTCCCTCTAGATTTCCCCCTCTCCCCATCCCCTTCTTCCTTTCCCTCCTCTTCTCTCTTATACCCTTCCCTCCTCTTGCTCCATCCCAACCCCCTGCTCTGGGCAGGAATGGCATCTTAGAGAAATGACAGACTTCCTGCATCCCTGGGACCTGGGACCATCCTTTATCACTGGGGAAGAAGAATTGGAGAATGTCCTTGCCATGTGGTGAGGCTGTTCCCCCTGTGGAGCTCCCCCCATTCCTTTCCAGGCGGGTCAAGCGTCCAGGCGTTCAGGGCAGTGCCATGTGAGGGTTGTGAGCCCAGGGCTGTCTTGGTATGTCTCTGGTCCTGGTGTGTGGGGAGTGACCTCTCAGCATGCTGTCAGCCTCTGGGGCTGCAGCAGGAAGCAGAGGCCCTCCCATCAGCGTCCGAGGACAATGGAGTCTTCACAGTATGAGCTGTCAGTATTTTTTTGTGTGTATTTTTCTCATCTGTAGCATCTGAGGCCAAGAGGCCAAAGAGGTGCATGGACATTGCAGAGGTGGCATCTTCAGACACCCCCACATCGCAGTCACGTGATTCTCTCAGGACTACCCCCACCTGCAAAGGTAACAACTCACCAGTGTGGGGATGGAGCCAACCTGTACTGGCCTACAGGAGGCAACCTCTGTCCCAGGTAGCTGCACCTTACAGGGGAGCCCTAGAAACCCTGTCCTACCCAGCCCATGTGAACTGCAGCCCATTTCAGAACACACATGCACACACACACACACACACACACACACACACACAGAGTTCTAGAACCCTAGAGCCCTCTTTGCCTAAGCAGCACTTATCTGACTGTAATTACACAGTCAGTCTCAGTGGGTTGATTAATGCCTGCACCCCATGCGGATTGGGGGTGGAGGGTTTCACTCACATAGAATTTCCATCCTAAGGGCAGCGCTGGCTCACGGCCCATGACAGCTGATGGGGCCCCAGGCCCGCTGAGCAGCGCTTGCTTCTTGCATCCTCTGGACTCAGAGGAGCAGGCTGGTCCTAACTCACCAGCCAGCCCTGCAGATGTCAGGGCGCCCGGATGGGTAAGTCCAGCAGATATGGCCTGAATGCTTTTTAGAAAAACACATCTCCCAAGGCAGTTTCATAATCTGCCTTGTAATGCAGATTTAGACAACTTTTTACGAATGCACTTTTTAAAATAGGTCTTAATGGATCCTTTGCAGTAGTTACCGTCCATTGTGTAAATGCAAACAGAAGGCTTTTTGAAAACATGTATTATTGATCAGAAAGGCAGCAGCAATTAGAAGGCAGTGTGTCATATTATTCGATACACACTTCCTATACAGACCTGCTTGCGCTCACTCATAACTTTCTGACAAATTATCCTGTCACTGGGAAGCCCTTTCTTTTCTCTTTTGCTTCTAGAAGCGAACGAGGACCTCCCCATCAGTTATTAGCTGGAGGCACATGAAAAATTAAGTTTACTTTTACCATCACAGAACCTATTTGCGACTTCTTCTCCAGACTCAAGACGAAAATGGCAAAACCTTCAGGTGAGATGGATGATGCATCTGGGTTTGGTTGGTCCAAGGCCCGCAGTGACAGCACAGCAGATACACAGAGAAGGGGGCCGGCGGCCTGGAGCCAGACCATCCCTTTGGTGGAAAAGATGTTGGGACAAAGGGGAGAAGCCATTCCATGAGGGTTGACGGGGAAGCTGAAACCTGGTTCCCCAAGGCCTCGATGTTTTTGGAGTTGTAGAACTTAAGCCACCAGCCAAACATCAGTCTGAGACTTGCTTGGGCTCCAAGATACCTGTGTGACTTCTGCTGTCCTCCTGCCATTTCCCAATCACTTATAGAACAGACATTGACTTGGAGGGTGGTATGGCCCACCCTGGATTCCATGTGCTGGGTTAGCCCTGGATACAGGATCTTCTGAAGAACAAAGACCCCCCCCCCCCCCCCAATGGTGCTTCTCAGAGACAGTGGCCCATGTGAGAGGTAAGAGACCAGAGTGACAGATGGGAGTGGCCAGGGGCGGCAGGGTAGGTGCTCCTGAAGCTGACTCTGGGTGGCGAGATGGAGTTCAGGGGCCCTGCTCTCCATCCTGGAGAGATGGGAGGCTGCAAGGACAGAGTGGACCTTTGGGTTTCCCACGAGTGGGGACAGGATGGGAGTCATTGTCCTGCCTCCCCCTCCCCCAGGGCAGTGAGCCCCTCCCTCCCCAGCAGCCACCACCCTACGCTGCTGTTGTCTGGAAGTGGCAGCTCTTCAGGAGAGCGGCTCCACCCAATGGGATCTGCAGGGCCCAGCCCCTGCCCGGCTCCTGCCCAGCTCTGTGAGAGCCAGCGAGGCCTGCTGTGCTGCTGGAACGCTGACAAATAGGAAGTCCATTGACTTAATGCCCCTAATGGCTTCCAAAGGCTCCTGGCAGGGCCTGGCCAGCAGCTCCCTCTCAGGCCCATGCCTAGCTGCTGTGTGGCAGTTTGGAAAGGTGGGGCGGGGGGAAGCGGGGAGGAGGGCCTCACCACCTGCCTACTATGAGTGCAGAGTTGGGGGTGGGGGGAACCGCTGTGGGTGCAGTTCCCCTTGTGTTTGCAGACAGGGCGCAGGTGCACAGTGCTTGTTTAGCTCCCACTAAATAAGCTGATGAAAACCTACTCTGGGCCGTGCGAGGGTGGCTCGTGAACACTTGGGATCTGGCTGGGGTGATAGAAGCGCTACATTTTTCATTTGCATGTAGAATAATGTAAAACCCAATCTTGACATGTGGCGAGTATACCTATCAGGCCACCTAATTCCAGGAAACAGCTCCCGACCTCCACCTGGGCTCCTGGGAGCAGGGCAAATTCCTGGCACACAAACCTCCCCCACTGGGCCTGAGTGGAGAAACCGGAGGCTGCAAGCTCGCCCAGCACTGGGTCCCCTTGGGTCCTGCGGGCACCCCTGAGCTCTCGCCTCCTGCAGCTTTGACTGCAGCACCTGACTCCTTAGGGGCTGAAGACAGAGCATGCTCCCGGGAGGAGGTACTGCTGGGCTTACATCTGGGCACCCTCTAGCCCTGGGGAGTCTTCTCTCAGGCCTGTCCAGAGCTCTGAAATCCTGCCCTCCACCTCAGCTTACCAGCCCTGCAGGGCCTGCCCTCGGGGCCTCTTTGGAAAGGGGTTGATGAGCTCGTGCATATTAAGATGCCCTGATGAAGGGCTGTCAGGGGACTCCGAAGCAGCCTGAGACCCTGGGGCCTGCTCACTGGCGTCTCTGCACCTGGGTCCTCCCCCAGGGCCTCCAGTCTCCAGCCTCTGAGCCCCAACACCCTCTAGGCTTCCTACCCCCATTTCCCCCATGCACCAGGACTTCCTGCCTGTGCCCTGGCCACTGGCACCCCTGACAGTTCTTTCTGTCTGTGCTGCTGCTCTGTCCTCCTGTTCCTCAGCCAGAAGTCTCATCTCCAGGGACCATGGTCCACCTCATTCTATGAGATGACACTATCACCATCCTGTTTCTTGCCCCCACCCCCACACAGTCCGTGCGCCCTCCCGAGGTTCTGGAGAGAACATGAAGGAAGCCATGTAGACCAACTCAAGACAGAACAAGGAGCCCCAAATAAATCATCTGAGTCCTGACATTTGAAGCGTTTCAGTTTGAGACCAAACACAGATGCCCTTTAGATAAATATGTCTTTCAGAAGTGTTCAGCAGGAGAAGTTTTGATGACTTTAATAGGTTTTCAGTGTCCGAGAAGCGTCAAGAAGTGTTTGGGTGAGAGACTTTCTCTTAAAAGCCCGGGATCCTTCTTTCCCCTCTGGCCCTTTAAACTTAAGGATGTGGCGCTTCTCGGCAAGGGGAGCATTCTTTTCCAAGTTCCCTGGGGATTTGCCCTGGGCTGGAATTGCTCAAGTGTGGAATGTTCTGGAAGGTTCTGAAGCTCTGGTGCTCAGGCCTAACAGGGGTGGGGATGGAGTGTGTGTGTGTGTGTGTGTGTGCATGTGTCTGATTTAGAAGCTAGAAGCATCCCCTTCCATGAGAACAGCTCCCCATTTCCCACGGACCTTTGATTGGTGGTCCTCATGGAGAAAGGTGTCTTGGAGTGGGGGACGGACACAGATCCTCAAGAAACATCCAGAAGCTGACAATTTTCTGTGGCTTAAAAACTTGACAAAAGTTCTTCATGCTGAAGCTCGGGAGTTTGAGGGAGCTGAGCTCACCTCGGGCCCTACGCCAGAGAGAGGAGGCACGAGGAGAAGGTCAGATGCAATCACTTCTGGAAGCTTCTCCCCCATGGCTGAGGCGGGGGGGGGGGGGGGGCTGCGCCCTGCTCACACTGGGTCTTTTGGTCATCCTGTCTATGTCCAGCCCTCCTCTGCATGGAGACTAGCAACACAGGTGGGGAGGGTGCCAGGCCCTGTGTGTGTGACTCTCAGCCCTCCCAAATCACAGCCCCGGGAACAGGGGAGGGGACAGGGGAAGGTGGGGAGGGATTGGGTTCCCTTTTCAGGTGAAATCCCATCTTCCAGTGGCGCCAACAATAAAGATCTGTACCCTGATAACCTGTGTGGTGGCTATGGTACACGGGAGGTGGGGGGGGTGTCCCCGAGCCATGGTGGGCTGACCTCAGGCTTGTCTTTCTAACATAGGGGTGCACTGGAATCCAGGTGGGAGCAGTACCTACCATGTCCCAGGGCCTGATCACAGAAAACACTAGATGGGAAGAAGAGGGGGGTTCATGTGGCTGTTGGAGTGGGGAATCCCAGGGTTTCTAGAGGCCAGAGGCCAGGGGGACTTGTGCCCTTAATTGGGGGCTCCCAGATTCCCTAGATAGCAGGCATGGGGCAGAGGGGTGGGCAGTGGGTAATGTGGCCGCTGGTTGGCTTGTACATTGTCATTCCAAAGACTGAGGCTTCAGAGAAAAGGGATTTTCATTTTTTAATGAAAACCTCGCAGCTAGAAGAAGCACCCCACTAAATAACTGATACTCAACGAGATATGCACTGCTCAGAAATGTCTCCTAGTCAATGAAGAAGAGATAACGGTCAGTGGAATAAAAATTAATCTGGCCACTATAGGAATTAATATAAGACCATCAGATACAGGCTGTCTAAAGTAAAGCCACCTCACCTAGCCCTCCCGGGTTAAATACCCCCTGGATGTGATTTACTTTCCTGCTTCAGGCTTCTGTGCATAATCGATAGAGATGAAGAATGGGGCCACCAAGTGCCTGCCCCTGGGGAGGGCGGGGTGAGGGCTCAGAGTGGGGGTGGGGTACAGAGAAAAGTCCAGGGACTCTGGCATAGGCTGCTCTGGAGGATAGAGGGGGCAGGGGGTCTTTATAGATCCAGCCAACCCCCTTACTCCACCAATCTGCTGACCTCTAGGATTGTGATGCATAGTTTCTGGAGGCCTGAGGCAGGGCCTCACCACTGTTCCCCTCACCCCCCGCCCCACCTCTCCAGCGGCAGCAACAGGGGAGAAGAGAACAGGGAGGAGAGCTAGGCCAGATGCTGCCTGATCCCAGAGTGGTGAAGCCCTTCACCCCCACGGGAGCTGGGCTGGGTGATCCTCCTGATTACCATCAATCTCGGGTGCCCAGTTTTGCTCTGGGGTCCAGAATCCCTCAGAGGGATTTCCTGAGCCTTTCTGGAGCTGCCCTTCCCTTCCAGGAGAGGGGACTGGGTATACCTTGGGGCTCGGGTCGCCCCTTCCCACTGTTCAGGGTGAGCCGGAGGTGGTGCTCACCCAGTGCTGCAGGAGGCGGGGGGCGGTTGCTGGCTCCAGTCTGCCCCCCTGGCACCTGTGCACCTGCGGAGCCAGTGTCAGGGCCAGCCAGGCTCCCATGCCCAGTTGGCTCCTTGCTCTCCACCCTGCTGGAAACTGTTTTTGGGGGTGGTGTGATGGTAGGAGGGGTGGGGATGAGGGGTGGTTCACCTTGTCATCTGTCCCCAGATATGGAGGCACTGGAGGAGATCAGAGGAGGCCTTTAGTCCAGAGAATGTCCGGTATTGGGTCCCTCCTCAGTGCCAGTGTCTGCTCCCCTGCCCGTGATAGCTGCTCGTCAGAGGATGCTGAAAGCAAACTTCTGACTGGCAGGAGCGCAGCTTGCTGAGAGGGGGGAGCCACACCTCACTCATCCTCCACACAAAGCACTTCCCCTT
Source organism: Sorex araneus (assembly GCF_027595985.1). NCBI lineage: Eukaryota > Metazoa > Chordata > Mammalia > Eulipotyphla > Soricidae > Sorex > Sorex araneus. The sequence goes on from NC_073312.1 coordinate 49,937,575, forward strand.
CCACTCAGTAAGTCCTCGCTTGGCTTGGCCGCTGGGCTCTTTGGAACCTGGGGAGTGCAGAGAGGGCTTGAGGTGAGGGTGTGCTGTGCTAGTGTGCGGTTTCCAACCTGAACTCAGAGAAAGAGGGTGTTGCACAGTTACTCATTTTAACAGTGCCAGGCTGTGGGGAGCTGGGGTAGCCAGGGCATGACTAGAGGTGTAAGGTCCTGGAATTACTTTCGTTTTTCATTAGCAGTTGAGGGAGACCATGTTCAGTGGTGCTTGGGGTCAAAGTCACTGTAAGAGGTGCTGGGGTGGGGGTTGGGGGTACAGGGCTGTTCCTGATGGTGGCTTGGCTGGGCGGGGGGGGGCATTTGGTGCCAGGAGCAAACCAGGACCTCACACATAGAGGCATGTGGCTGGGCTTTCCTACTTCAGGCTATATTCATAACCCCCGGCTTTACTTGAAAGGTGACCACTGGCTCGGCCAGGGATGAGTGGGCTCATCCCACAGAGAGAATGTGGTGGCAGAAAGTTTGGGGCACTCTGGAGGTTGGTATTTAAGCCCTAGTCTCCTGTCTGAGCTGGAAGCGAGGGCCAAGGGAGGGGCTGGCCAGCAGAGGGTCATGAGGGATGCAAGACAGGAGTGAGTGTAGAGAGAGAGGCTGGAGGAGCAGAAGGGGACCAGCCAGGGAGTCTGGGCTGAGGGTGGGGAGCAGGTGCTGAGGCTCTGAGTCACCCCTGATAGGGTTGGCTTCTGCAAGGAGAGTTTGAGCTCTCATTTGGGCTGGTGAGATCTCAAGCCTGGGGTTTGGGAGCAGAGAAGGTGCCGTAAACCTCTGCAGAGGGCTGGGGAGGGCGGGTGAGGGATGAATGGGGCTCAGGGACACAATTCAATTCAAGACAGTTTTACTCTCAAGAGAAGCAGAGAAAGACAAAGGACAACAGCTGGGACACAAAGAGAGTCCAGCGGAGGGATGTCTTACCATGGGAAAGAGCCATATATTCCCAGCCAATGGAGCAGTTTGCCTGGAGGGGAAGCCCCAGGCAGCTGGGAGAGCTTCTGGAACCATCCCAGAAGACAGACAGGGAAATGTCCCTGGGAACTGGCAGGGAAATGACAGTTTGGCCCCCAGGGTGTTCTAGAGGCTGCAGGTGCCCCTAGAGCACACACGGGTCCCCCCTCTTCCGCCATGACGGCAGACAAGTGACCCTGGGAGCTGGAGCAGAGCTGGGAGGCTGCACGCGGCATTTCCTGACCACAGTGGAGTTGGTCTTTAATCTCCCGTTGCATCCTGTGTTTCGTGTGGCTGGAGACGCTGGGGAACAGAAGGCCTGATAAGCTTCAAAGAGGGGAGGTGAGACCAACCCAAAGACACCCTTGACTGACCCTCTGAGGGACAAGTGGGTGAGATTCAGAGTCTGGGGGCACGACCAGCTGCCTCGGCTGAGGGTGCGTTCAGGTGACCCAGTAATCGGGATCCAGCTCTAGGTGCATTTTTCAGGCAATGAACAGCCTTCCCCAGCCTCAGTGTCTTCATCCAGAAAATGGGAAAGGTCAAAGCACAATTGCACAGGCTTCGGGGAGGACTCATGGGAGGTGCAAAGCAGGGTGCTGATTTATGCAGATGAGGAATGAAGGAATTTTCCACCAGGAAATAGACCACAGTGGCACCAAACTAACTCTGCAAGGGGCCAAAATCACGTTGAAAGTATGAACTTGCTGGGGCTGGAGCAGTAGCACATCGGGTAGGGCATTTGCCTTGCACGCGGCTGAATTGGGTTCGATTCCCAGCATCCCATATGGTCCCCTGAGCACCGCAGGGGTAATTCCTGTTGCAGAGCCAGGAGTGACCCCTGTGCATTGCTAGGTGTGACCCAAAAAGCAAAAAGCAGAAAAAAAATGTATGAACTTGCTGTAGAATTGAGGAAAACCCTTATGTTTGCTTCCCGTTCTCTCCCATTGGCCCAGGAGAATTTGCTCCCTCTCAGTGGCCAAGAAATGTAGGTAGTAAGAGCATGACCCCAGGCCTGGATGCCTTGGCAAATTGAATTTTCCTTCTCTTCTGGCCTCTTGGGAGAGATATGATTTCCTCTGCTGATGTAAATGTGTTCAAAGTGCACTTTCCACAAATTTAGAAATAGTGAATTCCTACTCGCCTGAGGCTGGGGACCATGCAAAGGGTGACCTGGTTGGCTAGGCTGGCTCAGAGCCTTGAATTGGGGTTAGAAGGGGAACCCTCACACCCCACATTCGCAGTGGAGAGCAACCCCAGGAAGTATCTGGCCTACCCCCTTTATTTTACAATGAAGAATTGGGACCCAGGAAAGGTCTGGCAGATACTTTTCAGTTTCAAGATGGTATGGAAGTGATATATACCCAGGAGCAACTGTTCTTTGGATTCTCGTCTTTTCCTGGACTGGCCACATGTAGTGCGATTCCCCATGGTGATGCTGGCAGGAGACACTTTCACGAAACACCCAGTAGGCCATGCCACTGCACTCAGGAGTAAGTGATAAGGATATAGTTAGGCATTCTCAGTGCAGTACTCAACAAATTAGGTGAGATATTCACTAGTGTGTTATATAGACTTTGTGTTGGATGATTTTGCCCAACTAAAGGCCAACATAAGTGCTCTAGGCACCTACAGTTGGGTCAGGCAAAACTATAATAATAGGTGTGTGTGTGTGTGTGTGTGTGTGTGTGTGTATGTTTAAATTAAGGTAACAAGGGTTATGAAGTTACTCTACCACAACATCACAGAAGTGCCCCAAACCTCTCTAGGTTTCTGGAATACCCCATCCTTCCCCACCCCCACCCTTGCTTGGTAACCTCAGTCCTTGTGCTCTGCCAGAGTCCAAGGGCTTGTCTTCATTAGCCATTGTCTTTTCCCTTGCTTTGTTTCTTTATATACCACAGATGAGTGAGATCATCCTACATTTGTCCTTGCCCCGCTGACTCATTTTACTTAACAAGACAACCTCGAGTTCCATCCAAGTTGTGGCCCAAAAGCAATATTTTGTTTATTTATTTATTTTTAAATGTTTAATTAATTTTGTTTTTTGACTTTTGGGTCACACCCTGTATTGTTCAGTACTTGCTCCTGGCTCTTTGCTCAGAGATCGTTCCTGGCAGGGCTCAGGGGGTTATATAGGGTGTTGGGGATTGAACCTGGGTCAAATGTGTGCAAGGCAAGCACCTTTTTTACCTATATCTCAATCCCAAGAACTTACTTTTTCTAATATCTGAATTGTATTCCTTTGTGCATACATTCTACGATTTCTTTATCTACTCATCTACTACTGAAAACTTCTTTGAAGATCTTGGCTATTGTAGATAGCACAGCAATAAACAGAGCTATGCGTATATATTTTAGAGTTCGAATTTCTTGTGTTTTTGTGGTGGATTCCCTTTGGTTTTAGGGCCATACCAGGCAGTACTCAGGGCTTGCTCCTGGATCTGCTCTCAGGGAATCTCTCCTGGCTGGCTCAGGGTGATGGGGATCAAAGCTCGGTTGGCTACATGCAAAGCAAACTCCTTACTTGCTGTACTATTGCTCTGGCCCCAAGTAGTTATATTAAAAAGAGGTTTTTTTTTTTTTTTTGAGAAGTCTCTGCACTCTTTCCCATAGAGGCTGAACCAGATGATACACCAACCAAGAATGAGTCTTCCTTTTCATCACATCCCCCTCCACCTGGGTTGTTTCTGGCCATTTTGATTTAGACCATTCTCATGGTGTGACCTGATAGCTAAATATCATTTTGTTTTGAATTTCTTTGATAGTCATTGATGATGAACACTTTTGCTTAAGCCTGTTAGCTGTCTGTTAGCTGGGCAAAAAAAAAAAAAAAAAGAATCTGCTCAGCTTTTCTCCACAACTTTTCATTGTTCATTTTGATTTTGTTTTGCTTTGTTTTGGGGCCACACCCAGCAGTGCTCAGGGCTTAGTCCTGGCTCTGGGCTCCAGGATCACTCATGGCGAGACTCGGGGACCCGTATGGGGGACTGAACCCGGGCCAATCATGTGCAAGGCAAGTGCTTTACCCACTGTACTATCAGCTTTTCAAAAAGCATTTTTTTTTGTTTTTGTTTTTGGGCCGCACCCGGTGATGCTCAGGGCTTATTTCTGGCTCTGCATCTGGGAATCACTCCTGGCAGTTCTCAGGGGACCATATGAGTTGTCAGGGATCAGATCCAGGTCAGCTGCATGCAAACCATAATGCCTTACCCACTGTTATGTTTCTTTAGTCCCGGGTGTTCATTTTGTGTTGTTGAGAAAGTATAGTGTTTCATAAGACATGTATAGTGAATGCTTCAGTCAAATAAGGGTCTCCTTTTACAGAGGTAGGGAAGCAGGGGGCAGGGCTCAGCGTCACTCACCATGAAGCCTGGTACATTAGTGCCTGGCGATACAGAGGCTGCTTGGGCATGGAGGTGATAGGGATCAAACTTGGGGCTTCGAGCATACCAGGCAGTGCTCTTAGTGAGGCAGCCCCTTAGCGCTTACGTGTTTTTGGATTTCAGATATTTTCCAGCTGTAACAGATTTGTGGGGATGTAGCCCCCTTGACTATTAAGGAAGACCTGTCAGTTGCCCAGGGTGCCCAGGGAATCCAGGGCTCAGTTGCTTTCTTCACTGACCATCTCCTTCATTTCTCAGAAGCTGCAAGGAATTTTCAGCTGGGAGCTGGTGTTCAGCCAGGAGTGTGGGTTTCAGCCAGCAGTTGGTATTTGTTAGAGGAGATGAAAAAAGGCGACACAGTTATCAAGAGAGAGTATCTAGGGTCTGAGTTCACTGCAAGGTCTCAGGAACTAGATAGGATCAGACTGGTCTGCCAGCGGACATAGGGGGCTATGGTTGTCACACATGGGAGCTGCTCAGTCCCTGCTCCAGCCTGCCCAGGGCTCGAGGGGGCCCGGAAGAGAGTAAGGGGGTTAACAGTCAGGGAGGAAATGAGTCGCTGGCGGCAGTGGTTACTCCTGACTGAGATGCGACTGACTCTGGAAGCCGCTTGGAGTGGGGGTGAAAGTCCTGAATCTAGCTCTGTGCAGTTCTTGGTTTTCCCATGTCCCGGAGAGAAAGGGAGCTCCCAGCTAGCCCTGCATCAATAGACTGTTGCCCCCTGTTTCATAACAGGTGGGCTTTTGTAATAGACCGCAAGAGCAGGAGAGGAAGAGAGAGACTGAGATGGTCCAGTGGCTGAGTAAATGGTGAACTCATCACCCACTGCCAATTTACCAAAACCAGTCACGTGTATTGTCTTTCAATGGGATAAAGAAAATAGTGGCACATTCTGAAGCCAGTCCCAACACCTGGCCTTTGCAACCTGCATGCTTGAGGGTGTAGAGAAGTCAGAAGACATAGCTCTGGGAAGTGAGATATAATTAGCATATAGCTACAGGGTGGCTCATTTTCTTGATCAAAGAGCCAAATGTGATCAGTTCTTTTAGCTTCTCCATATTTCTCTTTTTCCTCTCTTGAAGGTGGCTATGATGACAGGAGTCAGGGCAGCCATGCTGCAATGCTGAGGCAGAATGCATAAAAGGGTGACTAAGCACAGGTACCTCGAAGTGAACTTGGACAAAATGTATTCTTCCTTCTCATCGCTGTTCCCAAAGTTGATTAATCCCTTGTGGGAATTGTCTTATTATTGGAGGCAGGGCAGGGGTAGGGGAGACTCCCAAATAGTACCCAAGGGATCTCAGCTAAACTTGGTTCAACTATGTGGCCAGATAATTCCTAGTTTTGTCCAGGTTTATGGTGCTACTGAGGTCTCTGAGAGACCAGCAAGGCCAGAGGTTCTGGGGGACCATGTGGCATACCAGGGATTGAACTCAGGTCTTACACATGTGCTTTAGCCCTTTGAACTATTTTTTCAGTTCCTTATTATTTAAAAAATTTAGTGGGTTTCAGCTAGCAGTTGAGCCATGTCCTTGAGCCAGAACAAGACTACATACTACAGCATGTAGTTCTTGCCTTGCATGCTATTAACCCGGGTTTGATACTAGGCACCCATATGGTTCCCCAAGCCTGCCAGGGGTGATCCCTGAGTGCAGAGTCAGGAGTAAGCCCTGAATATAGCCATGTGTAGACTCCTGACTTTGCACATTTGTTTTAGTCTGTTTCTTGTAGGTTTGGGATAGGTCATCTCTTCTTCTTTATGTTAGTGCTCTTGCTTCTTTAATTACAGAAGAAGAACATTCCACTTTATTTTTTTTTAGTTCAGTAATGCATAAAATAAAAGTTCCAATTTCATGCTCCCATATTATGTCTCTCCATGCCCCCTTCTCTTAGGTCAGAGGGAATCTCACTGCTGTGTGTCCTTTCTGAGTTGCCTAGACAAACAACGTCATCACAGACAGATGCTCATGTCCTATGAATTGTGGGGGAGGGGCGTTCCTGAGCAGTGCTGCTCGGACCCAGCATCACTGGGCCACTCTGGCAGTGCTTGGCGGTCTCTGGGAATGCACTCATGGATGATGGAGGGGGCATGTGGTGCTAAAGGTGGAACTTGGGCCCTTGTTAGTGCAATGTAGGTCCCTAAACCCAGGAGCCATATCTTGTTTTTAAAAAATAAAAGTATTAAGTCTACACTTGACATTCTGTAAGTTGCTTCCCCTGTGACTCAGACTGCTCCCATGGGCTATATTGTAGTCTGTCCTTTCAGAGAATTAACTCATGAATTTAACAAAGTTAATACATTGAAACTTGTTTGCAATGTAGGCTGAATGTTTCTTTCCCACTTATGAGACACAATAGACCGATAACATTGTGTAAGTTGAAGGGATAGGGTGTATTAACTTGATACATTTATATTTAATATGATTGCTAGTATAGCATTAGGTAGTGTCTCTGTCAAATCCCATAACCATCGTTTCTTCTAGTGATGGGAACAATAAGGTAGATTCAGCAAGTTTAATGTTATATATGGGTTTGTTGTCTATAATCACTGTGCTGTGTGTGTGTGTATTAGAGCTCTAGGAATTTTTAACCTACTGGTTGCAAGGACTGTGGTTCCTTCAGCAAACCATGTACCAGTGGATACTGTCACTGTTTCCAATGTGTTGCTTCTGTGCAGCTGTGTGATCCTTTGTATTAAAGTTTCTCCAAATGGCATAGCTGCACACAAGGGTGTGCATATCAGTGGTATGGTGGAAAATTGTTCCTCAAAATTGTTGCCTTAGTTACTTTCCCAGGGACTAAGGTAAGAGTGCTCCTTACCCCCCAATACTAGATATTTGAAGTCTTTAACAATTTCGCCTACATCCCAGTTACAGTAAGCACATCCAGTGCTTACATATTGGCTTCTTAATACTATCTCCAGAACCAGGGGTCAGGGCCTTTTGGAGAAAAGACTGATTCCAGGGATGGAAAGGGGAACAGCAAAATTGATTTACAACAACTTGCTGGGACCGAAAGAAGGAAGTACTTAAAGAATGCTGGGGATATGTTACAGGGACACAGAATCCATTGTGAAAGGGCTCCCATTGGCCCAAAAGGCACATTTTGAGCATCAAAATCAATAATTACAATCATAAGAGATAACTGTTGAAATGAAAACTCCTTGAGTCTATAATGATTTTTGGATACATAAATAGAAAAGGAAACACTTGTCCTTGTAGTAGAGTGTCAGCCAAGAATACTGTTAGATATATTTTTAAGGAAAATTATAACTTGGCAACAATAATAATTGATTCCAAGGAAAATATCCAGCTAAATTAATGGGTAAAAGATTGAACAGGAACAATGGAATCACAGATGGAAAGAGCCTTCCCATAAAATCATTTATTTGTTTATTTGTTTATTCTTGCAGTGCCAAAGGTTGAACCCAGTTCTCCTGCATGCAGCGCATTCATTCTATCACTGAGCCACATTCCTGGCCCCTACTATAAAAGGAAAAATAATGACAATTGGCCATTGAAGAACCAGTGAATATCAATAAACAAATAATTAAATTTACTAATGTGAGTGGTAGAACAAAATTCTCATCCTTCCCAGAGATGTTCACACTAGAACTCTAGCATATACGTGGGATTCCTGCCCCCAAGTGCGTGCTCCAAAGCTAATCCTGCAGAAACATGCCAACCCCAAATGAGGGAAATGCTCCAACATAACCAGGCAAATCCCTTCAAAAATGTCAATGTAATGCGAGCAAAGAAAGGTGGCGGCTGCTCCAGATGACAGGAAACGAGTGGGACATGAAAATCAGATGCAAAACCCTACCCCAGACTGAAGAAAATTCTAATTAGAATTGACAATATCAGAGGAGCAGATAAAATTACAGCCTGGTCGACTTGCTCTTCAAACCCATGTGCTCCCTTGAATGCTTATCTTGTTTACTTGTCTCGATGCTTTTTTTTTTATTCCCCTCCCCCCTCCTGGAGAAGCCCACGTTCTCTTTTGAACACATACTTCTCTCGGTCTCTCTTCTTACATCTTTCTTTTTTTTTTTCTTTTTGGGTCACACCTGGCAATGTACAGGGGTTACTCTACACTCAGGAATCACCTCTGGCAGTGCTCTGCACTCAGGAATCACCCCTGGCAGTGCTCAGAGGACCATATGGGATGCTGGGAATAGAACCCGGGTTGGCCGTGTGCAAAGCAAATGTCCTACCCGTTGTACTATTGTTCCAGCCCCTCTTCTCACATCTTTCTAAGAAAATTTGTTCACTAAAATACTATCTTGTTTCACTAAAAAGGAAAAAATGGTTGCATCCTGACCCTGGTTTAGATAACAGCATTGTATCAATATCAACTTCCTCGCACTTGATGAACGGACATTGGTCAGGTGGAAATGCCCTTGGTTTTATATAAGAAAGGTTTCCCATCTCCCTTCCCCATTGTTTTGACTTTGGGGGTTGCATGCGTGGCTAGGGTGCAGAGGTTGCACTCGCTGTGGAGCTGGGGATCCCAGAGACAGTGCTAGTGCCAGTGATCAAGGCAGGTGCTGGGGACTGAACTCGGGGCCTCATGTATCCAAGGTTACTGCTAAGCCATGTCCTTGAGCCAAAGACAAAGACTGAAATATTTAGGCGTCAGAAGCTTGAAGATTTGAAACTGGCCAGTTGGTTCAGAAAAGAAATGTGTATGGCTTCTCACTCTTTTGGCGAGGATCAAATATAAAGGGATGCTTGTTTCTCTACTATATATTTTTGTTTCACAGAAAGGAACGCTTTCTGAATTCGTCTCATACTTATTTTTGCAGATGGTGAATATTCCTACTAATCTGTATTTATGTTTGATTTTGTATAGGGGCCATGCAAAAGGCCCACCCAGATGCTGGTGATGAAACTGGGCTACTCCTGGAAGTGCATGCCTGATGGTTTGATGTTTGGCTGGTGGTGTGAGGTTTGCAGGGCCAGGGGCCACCAGGGCCACCTCCAGCGGTGCTCTGGATTATGCAGTGATAGGCTGAACTCAGGACCTGCTATGTGCTGGGCAGGTGTTCAACTGCTAAAGATATCTCCCTGACCCTTTGTCATTTGTCTTTTGATGTTTATAATTTACTCCCTTTAGCTATGCTGACATTTTACAGTTTTACAACTTTCTTTGTTTTGTTTTTTTGGTTTTGGGTCATACTCAGATTACCCTGGTCTGTGCTCAGGGATCACTTCTGATTCTTTGCTCAGGGGGCCATAGAGGGTGCCAGGGAATGGACACAGATTGGCTATGTGTAAGGCAAGTGTCTTATCAGTTGTACTATTACTCTGGCCCCAAGTCTTATACTTTTATCTAATAAAATATAACATCTTTCCCCATAGGCACTAGGTGTGTTATTAAGAATACTACACAAGGATATAAAATGCATATGTATGTGTTCACATATCAAATATAAAATTATCAGAAGTTTCACAGCATTGCTAGCACTCAAGTCTGCTGATTTCATCATAATATGTTTAATTAAAATTTTAATTTTGGGGACCGAAGCGATAGAAGCAGAGGTAGGGTGCTTGCTTGCCTTGCACACAGCTGATCCAGGATCTATCCTTGGCAACACATATAGTTCCCAGAGCGTTTCCAGGGATAATTCCTGAGTGCAAAGCCAGGAGTAATTTCTGAGCTTTGCTGGGCATAACCTAAAATTAAAAAAAATTGAATTTTGACATAATTATGGATTCACAAGCCACTGTAAAGTATAACAAAGGGGGTAACTGGTATAGTTTAGTGGTAGAGTATATGCCTCATAGATATGAGAAGCCCTTGGTTTGGTTCCCCAGACCACCAATAAAAACATAAAATACAAACAGACTTAACAAAATACAAATATTATTTATACATTTTTATATGTATATAATTATTATAGATACACATGCACAATGACCTCACATGCTGATTTGAGAAATTATTGCATTTGCCCTAACGGTAACATAATTCAAAACTAGAGCACATTGATAATTGCCATTGAGACAGTCAAGATGCAAAGCATTTGTTTTACTCAAAGGATCTACACCCACGTCCCTCTCATCCCCCTATTTCCTTAACTCCTGGCTAATCCATTTTCCATTTTTTTCAAATCACCATTTCAAGAATAATATGTAAATGATACATTGCTATGCAATATTTTGGCATTTTTTTTTGTCTCTCAGCAAATTCTTTGGAATTCAAGTTTTAACTTTTTATTAATGTTTTGTTCCTTTTTGTTTGCTTTTGTTTGGGGGTGGGTCACACCCACAGGTACTCAGGGCTTACTCCTGACTCTGAGGTCAGGGGACCATATGTGAATAGAACCAATGTAGATATTATGCAAGACAAGCACCGAATTCTTGTAATGTCTTTCCAGTCTTTTTACTTTTATGTTTTCCCTTCTTTCTTTCTTTCTTTCTTTCTTTCTTTCTTTCTTTCTTTCTTTCTTTCTTTCTTTCTTTCTTTCTTTCTTTCTTTCTTTCTTTCTTTCTTTCTTTCTTTCTTTCTTTCTTTCTTTCTTTCTCTCTTTCTCTCTCTCTTTCTCTTAAATACTGAGGATAAATAGATAGGAGTTCAGCAACTGGGTCATCTAGAAGCTACGTATTTGTTTCCTATTTGAAAGAAATGGTCAGACTGTTTTTCAGAGTGGCAGTACAGTTTTACTGCCTTGCTAGCAGCATGTCTATTTTCTCCACCTCCTCATCAGTAATTGGTTTTGTCATTCTTTTTAATTTTAGAATTTCAATAATATATCATTGTGGTTTTCAGTGCACTTTCTTTATAGCTTATGATGTCGAATTGTCAAATATCTTTTCAAATGCTATTTATTTTTATATCTTCTTCAGTGAAATGTCTTGTCATGTCTTTTGCCTATTTTGCTTTTGGGAGGCACTTCCTCAGCAGTTCACCAGGAGCCACCTTGATCGAATGCTCATGCCTGAGAATATCATGTTTCTCAGTTATTTTCATGCCTGGTGCCTCAGTGCCAGGGATTGAGCCAGGGGTCTGCAAATATAATCTGAGTACTTTGGAGACCCCACCGTTTAGTTCATGTTCTGACTGATTCTTCTCCCCTTTTTACTATTGAGTTTGAAGAGATTTTTAAATTGGAAAATGTCTTATGAAACAGTATGAAATGAGATAGTCCCAATACTAGTCTCATTGGACATGTGGCTTACAAATATTTCACCTACTCTTAACATCCTTTTTTTCTCATTATAGGTTCTTTCGAAAATTAAATTTCGATTTTAATTTCGATGACCCTGAATTTAGCAATTTTCCTTTTAAGGATCATGCTTTGGATTTCAATTCCATGACGTCTTTGCTTAATCCTAGAGCTCTTACATGCCATTCTATAGTTTTTCTAATTGTTTTATGTTTCAGATTTAATATGCTTTCCATTTTGCATCAATTTTTGTCTGAGATTTGAAACTGAGGTCAAGTTTTAGTTTTTGACTACAGATGTTAAATTGCTCCAACACCATGGGTTCAAAGGCTACTCTTTCATCATCAAATTATTTTCATACCTTGGTCACAAATAACTTAAGCCCATTTTTTTCTTTTTCTTTCTTTCTTTGTTTTTTTTTTTTGTTTTGTTTTTTTTTTTTTTTTGCTTTTTGGGTCACACCTGGCGGTGCACAGGGGTTACTTCTGGGTCTGCACTCAGGAATTAATCCTGGTGGTGCTCAGGGGACCATATGGGATGCTGGGATTTAAACCCGGGTTGGCCTCATGCAAGGCAAACACCCTATCTGTTGTGCTATTGCTCCAGTCCCTTTTACAATAATTTTAAACATACACATATATGTATACTAAAATTGTGTTGAGATTTTTGTAGGGATCACATTAGACATTTCACAAATTGTAGGGGGAGAAACATGTTTACATTTACTATTTTTACTTTTTCATTCCATGAATATATTATATTTCTTAATTTCTTTGCTATTTCTTTTTTTTTTAAAAATTTTATTTTATTTTATTAAATCACCGTGTGGAAGATTACAATGTTTTCGGGCTTAGGTCTCAGTTATACAATGCTGAAACAACCATCCCTTCACCAGTGCCCATATACCACCACACACACAAAAAAAAAACCCACACAGTGCACCTCCCATCCCGCCCCCCCACCCCCTACCTTGTAACTGATAAGTTTCATTTTACATTCTGTTTACTTTGGTTACATTCAATATTTCAACACAAACCTCACTATTGTTGTTAGGAGTACCCCACTAGATTCAGACCTACTGTGAAGACAAATAGGGTCTGAATAACCAAATAACCGCGGCCGCGCGGTTTTGAATTTCTGTACTTTAACAAGAAGTCCAGGGAGATTTCTTCCAGATATTAGATAATTGCAGGCTTGAAAACCCAATCTGTGGTCGTCTTAATATGGCGGCCACCGCGCCCTTCATCCCCGGAGAGAAAGAGGCGAGAGAGAGAAATACCTTTCCCCTCCCGGGCGGGCACGGGGCCGAGGCTTAGTTCTCAGGCTGGAGACATTCTGCGAGGAGTTGCTCACACCGAAAGAGGCTTTGCTGGGTCTGGATTCACGCTTGTACAGCTGCGGAGAGGCCGCACATACGTGCGGCCCCGGGATCACATCTCGGCGGTGGGAGGGGCCGGTGCCTCCCACCTTCCCAAGAGCACCCTCGTGTCCTTTTGCTGCAGTTTTTGTCGTAAATCCCATCTGTGGTCGTCTTAATATGGCGGACACCGCGCCCTTCATCCCCGGAGAGAAAGAGGCGAGAGAGAGAAATACCTTTCCCCTCCCGGGCGGGCACACGGCCGAGGCTTAGTTCTCAGGCTGGAGACATTCTGCGAGGAGTTGCTCACACCGAAAGAGGCATTGCTGGGTCTGGATTCACGCTTGTACATCTTTGCTATTTCTTATCAGTATTATATAATTTTCAGCATACTAAGCTTTGCTAGCTTTACACCTAAGTGTTTTGTCTCCTTTGAGCAATTATGAATGGTATAGTGTGCTTGATTTTGGTGTTTATATATGTCCATATATTTGGTAATATATAGAAATAAAATCTGTTTTTATTTTATTGTATTTATTTTATTTTTTTTTGCTTTTTTTTGGGTCACACCTAGCCATGCACAGGGGTCACTCCATCTCTGCACTCAGGAATTACCCCTGGCGGTGCTCAGGATACAATATGGGATGCTGGGAATCAAACCGGGGTCGGCAGCGTGTAAGGCAAACGCCCTACCTGCTGTGCTATTACTCTAGCCCCTGTTTTTATCTTGTATACTTCATGTTTGCTGACCTTTTAGTTCTGTTACTGGTGTCCGCTTGAGCAAATCTATGAGCAATGGGATGATGGGATGACAGTGATACAGTGAATTTGTCATTATTTCTTCCCTCTGGAGCGACAGCATAGCGGGTAGGGCATTTGCCTTATGTGCATGCAGAAGGCCCAGGTTTTATCCTCAGAATCACAAAAAGAGCACCACCTTTTCCAGAGTCAGCCATGAGCTCCTCTTGGTGGAAAAGCCCCATTGCCATCATCTTTCTGACTTTGTATTAATAGAAATTGAGAGAAGGTGCTTATACATGGAGGGGAGGGACTCCCCAGTAGTATTTTAGATGCCTGGGGAGGGGGGGAGGCGGGATTGGTGATCTTGGCCAACCAAGATGGCTATTCCATGTGAGAATCAAGCCCTTAGGTTCTAGGAATTACTGGATCCACCCCTGTGGCATTTGGGGCCTCTAGGGCTGCATCTGGCATGAGCACACTGCAATGCCGAGGACTATGGACCACAGGCACAGTGGACCACAGGTAATGCGTGTGTCATAACCCCTGTATCATCCCTCCGATTTAATATTTTGATTTTTGGGTTACACCTGGCGATAGACAGGGGTTACTCCTGGCTCTGCACTCAGGAACCACTCATGGCAGTGCTCAGGGGACCATATGGGATGCTGGGAATTGAACCCAGGTCAGCCACGTGCAAGGCAAATGCCCTACCTGCTGTGCTATCACTCCAGCCCCTCGTCCCTCCGATCTTGAGAACAGTTCTTACCTCTCCCAATGTGTGTATTTATTTGGATTAATTTCCAGCCTCACTGCAAGAACACCTGAGAGTAAGGAGTGCTCAGATGCTCATTTTATCTCCCCCAGCATATACAAGCAGGAGACATGCCACACATCTTTTATTTATTTATTTATTTATTATTAATTAGTGAGTCACCATGTGGGTAGAGTAACAGATTTACACATTTTCATACTTGAGTTTCCCTCATACAATGTTCGAGCACTCCTTCCTCCACCAGTGTCCATTCTCCACCACAGTGAACCCAGTATCCCTCCTACCTTCCAATCCCACCCTCTGTCCCCCCGTCCTCCCCACCTCTGGGGCAGGGCATTCCCTTTTGTTATCTCTTTCTCTCCTTTTGGGTGTTGTGGTCCGCAATAGGGGTATTGAGTGGCCATCATGTTCAATCTATAGTCTACTTTCAGCACGCATCTCCTCTCCCAAGCAGGTCCTCCAACCAGAGCTTACTTGATGTTCCCTTCTCTATCTGAACTGCCTTTTCCCCCAGCATGTGAGGCCAGCTTCCAAGTCATGGAGCCAACCTCCTGGTACTTATTTCTACTATTCTTGGGTGTTAGTCTCCTACTCTGTTATTTTATATTCCACAGATAAGCGCAATCTTTCTATGTCTGTCTCTCTCTTTCTGACTCATTTCGCTTAGCATGATACTTTCCATGTTGATCCACTTATATACAAAATTCATTACTTCATCTTTTCTAACAGCTGCATAGTATTCCATTGTGTAGATGTACCAAAGTTTCTTTAACCAGTCATCTGTTCTTGGGCACTCAGGTTTTTTTCCAGGTTCTGGCTATTGTAAACAGGCCACACATCTTTCTTGATTGGATGAGCTAACTGGTTCCAGAAAAAATGAAAAGCTTGATTCAAAGGAATGAGGTCAGATATGAGACAGTGTGTTAGTCACATTTAAATATTTTATAAAACTCAAAAAATGAAACCAAGGGGCCAACGGGGATGTAGGAGATGGAAGGAAACACGGGAGAAAGAACATCTAGGCCACGCCATGAGCTGATGTTGAAAAGAAACAGCCTGCCTCCAAATAGTGCAGCGTGACCTGAGTATGGTCCCTGGCAGGCGTGGCCTGGGTGTGGTCCCTGGTAGCCACATTCTCAGGCTCATCTTCCATTATAAGCTCCTTGTCAGGTCACCACGGGGCGCTGTATCCTTTCTACTTAGGGTCCTCCTGAGGGCAGACTGAGGTGAGGATTGACTTTATTTGGAGCATGGGTGATATCTGAGCTACACATCTTCCTGGTGGATGGTTCTAGAAGCCTCACTCCAGCTCCATTGCACAATACATGCCCTTCCAAATTATCTCCCACCTCTGAGCGTCAGTTCCCAGATCCTGCATGACCCAGACCCTGCTTGAGGGGATCCCAGACCACATGCTTGGTGGGGGTCCAGAAGACGAGGAGAGGGGGACTGAAGTGCAGGCAGTGGACGGGGAGGGGAGATAAGCCGTGAGGGGGGTGGGTTATGAGCCTTGGAGGTCAAGATGAAAGTTCTATTCCAGATGAGCAGCTGGGGCCTTGAGCCAGGAATTAATGACCAGCCCTTCTGCTTTCTGGGTATCACCATGTGAAACATCACTGACAGCAGTGAAGTGGGGAGCCAGGAACATTTGTTGTAGGTCAGCTGATGGCTGGCCTGGGTGGGTCAGAGGGTTGTGGAATGAGGATGGGGACAATGCAGAATCATGGGATCTTGGGTCTGGGAGCTTTGAAGGGAGCATTTGGAAGGATAGGCTGTGATGGAGAGGTGTGTGTGTGTGTGTGTGTGTGTGTGTGTGTGTGTGTGTGTGTCGGGGGGGGGTTATACTGTGTGAGCATCAGGGATGTTTCCGGAGAGAGTCCAAGTTACTTTGGAGGTGCCTTTTAGAAGGACAGAGCCACTGTGTGGGTGGCTAGATGAGATCACCGAGTGAGGAGTGGGGAGAGAGGGCTGAGGTGGGATCCTGGAACATTCCAAGGTCCATGCGTATGCTTTGAGGGCTGTGTGTGTGGGTGGCTGGTGGCGGTGTGTGTGTGTGTGTGTGTGTGTGTGTGTGTGTGTGTGTGTGTGTGTGTGTGAGTGTATGTGTGTGTGTAGACCTAAAGGGGCGGGCGGCAGGTGAGGGGGGCTCCAGGACGGGCTGTGTGGGCTAAGCCTGTCATCAAAAATGACTCAGAGTGCCAAGGGCAGCCAGCAATGTGGATGGAGGGCATGACAGACAGGACACATGTCATCTCCTTCGTTTTGACCCCTGAATCCAGGGTAGGAGAAACCTTCCTGGCCCCTAGGATCTCAAGTTTCCCACCTCTGTGCCCCATCCTGAGCACTCAGAGGAGGAAGCAGGGACAAGCCACGTGACTTTGAATTCTTTTGGTTCTCTATCTCAGTTTTCTGTTTTGAGCACATGTTATGCTTATTTAAGACAAATTAAAAAATAACACAGGGTTTTTATTTGGAGTTTGACTCCAGATATGTTCTGGATTCACAGGCACGGAGTGTGGGTGAGGCCTCCCTCAACCCCCCCAGTCCCATGCAATTTGGGACCTGACGTCTCCCTGAGGATAGGTTGCCTGTGACCCTGAGAAAAGTCCCTGTGTAGGACAAGACATGTGTAGGACAAGCACAGTGGGAGCAGGGACACAGGGCACTGACCGGGGTCCCAGAGCTGTGAGGCAGCACTGTCCTCTCTACCCCACAGCTGAGAATTGGGAAAGGCCAGAGACCCGCGAAGGGTCATCAGAGTGTGAGTAAGGGGACTGAGAGGGAAAGGGGTGGCTCAGGGCCACAGAGAGTCCTTCTCCCAGGCCTTTTCTCCCTGTGCCTTCCCCGAAGGCCTGCTCTCCTCACCCTAGAAGCTGAGCCCTGAGCCCTGCAATGGTCAGACACTGCCCGGGGGATGTCCTTGGTGTGTCCCACAGCGACAGTGCACAAGCGATGACTTTGCTGCAAGGCAGGCTGCTCTGGGGACACTTCCATATGCGGAACTGAAGGGCAGCAAAAATGGCAGGATGTGGCCTGGTCAGTCTGATTCCAACATAGAAAAGCAATACATCGAGCCAACAAGGTGTTGACTTCGAGCACCTACTCTGTGCTGTGGTTTCTTTCCTTTATCTTTCTTTTTTTCTTTTGCTTTTTGGGCCATACCAGGCGATGCTCAGGAACCACCCCTGGTGACCATATGGGATGCTGGGAATCAAAGCTGGGTTGGCTGCATGCAAGGCTAGTGTCCTACTAGCTGTACTATTGCAACTCCCATGCCCCCCTACCCCCTGGTCATGGTTCCAACGGTTATGGCTGTCTGGGGCCCAGGACCCCTGAGAAAGCAGAAGTCCACCTGGCAGTTCTTATCCCCATCAGCTCAGACCTCAACCCTGAGCCCACAGCCCTCTCCTGACAGACTTATCTGTCTCTTCCAGATTATTCATGAAGAATGAGTCACCTGAATAATTTAAAAACAAAGAGTGTTTATTAAAACGATGGAGCCTGGGAGAGAGTACAAGGCCTGGGTGGCATCTCCAGCACCAACATTGCCGGGTACAGCTGTGGAGGACCCCAGTTACTGCTGGGGTGGCCTTAGTGGTCCTGAGCACAACAAGGCCTGGGAAGAAATCCATCTATGTGCTCTCACTTGCATTGAACCCCCATCTGGTTGATCAACTCTCACTAAGAAAGCCTCTGGGTCCCCTAGACACTGCATGGAAGAGCCCTGCACCTAAAATGGAAAAAGAAAGTTTCTAGTTCGGCTGCCAGAGAGATAGTACAACGAGCAGGGCTCTTGCCTTGTGCACAGTCAACTCAGGTTCAATCCCTGGCACCCCATATGGTCCCTTGAGCCATGCCAGGAGTGACCTCTGAGCACAGAGGCAGAAGAAACCGTTAGCACAGTTGGGTGTGGCCCAAAAAACACGGGGGAAAAAAAAGAGGGAGGAACTTTCTAGTTCACTGTTAAAAACAACAGAAGTAGCCCCAACAAAGTCATTTGGCTTTTGGCTGGGACAAAGCTGTTTGCATGGCTGCCTGCCGGGCCCAGGGGGTCCACTGGCCAGTGCCTGACCTACTGCCCAAGCTGCTGGGTGTTTGACTGGGCAGATGGCGAGCAGAGCTGCACATTCATTCAGACCAGAGCCTCTCTGGTGGGGTCTATGATCTTTCTGGGCTCGGGGTCTCCCCCTGCTTCTACCACCACACAGTTTTCCTCTTCCAAAATGACGAAAAGAAATACAACCTCTCATTTGAGTGGGGGAAAATTAATCTAAGTAGTCTTTTCATTAAAAAAAAAGAACTGTTCACTTGATCAAAAAATCAATTAGTTAGTGGGGAGTTTTATTAGTCAATCATGTAGGTAATTAAAAATATTGATTGATGGGGGCGCCTGTGGCCGAGAGCTGTGGCTTTGCCCCAGCATGTGAGGCCAGGATGGCAGGGGGTCGCCGGGAAGGGATCTAGCGTGGGGCCTTTTATATCATTCCCTGGCGGGAGTCTTTCAAGGGCAAACCAGGACACACTGAACAAGGGACACAGCTAAGCCTGAAGCTTCTATTTTTCTCTGGTGAAAAAGAATAGTATTAGTGGTGGAAATGATCACTCAAAACAAGAACTGAGCGCTGAAAGTAGGTAAAGGGATATACATGATAACCTTTCAGTACCTGGATTGCAAACTATTATGCAGAGAGAGGGAGAAAAAAAGAGAAAAAGAGAGAGAGAAAAAGAGAGATAGAGATAAAGAGAGAAAGAAAGAAAGAAAGAAAGAGAGGAAGAGAGCAAGAGAGGAAGAGAGCAAGAGAAAGAGAGAGATAGGGAGAGAGAAAGAGAGAGAAAAAGAGAGAGGAAGATAGCGAGAGAAAGAGAGAGAGATAGGGAGAGAGAAAGAGAGAAAAAGAGTGAAAGAGAGAGAAAGAGAGCAAGAGAAAGAGAGAAACAGAGAGCATGAGAGACAGAATGAGAGAGAGAGAGAGAGAGAGAGAGAGAGAGAGAGAGAGAGAGAGAGAGACTAGGGGCAGAGACCTTGACAGGTGGGAACTCTGGTGGTATGAAATGTGCACTGGTGAAGGGTTGAGCTTTGGATCGTTGTATGGCTGAAGCCCATTTATAAACAGCTTTTCAACTGTAAAAACAGATAAACAAAAAACAGGAAAAAGAATAGTATTGAGCACAAGAAGCTCTGGTGGGGTTGAAATGAGACAGTTTGTACTGGGAGTGGCTCAGCCGCTGGCCATATTTAAGTGATCCCAGGAGTGAAGGACTTTGAACTCCAAGTCTACTATGTCCCAGGCCCCTGGGCCTGGAGGGACAGAAGGGCTCTGTCTCATGAGAGAAGTCTCTCAAGACAGGGGCTCCCCCCAGTTCTGCTGAGGCCTGGGGCAGCTGATGTTGGTACCCAGCCTCTTGTGCCCTGTGCCAGAGGGGGAGTCCAGAAAAATGACGCCTTTCCGGAATGCTGCTGTTCCCTTACTTCTAGCTACACACCAAACTGCCCTGCATCTTAGCAGCTCCAAGGATAAAGTTGATTGACTCATGAAACTGCAGGTTGGCTTAGGGCTGCGGGAGGCTGGCCTACCCTTTGGTGGTCGCTGCCGCTCAGAGGTGGCCGGGCCCTGTGAAGAAGTGACACCCCAGGCTTGACTGTGAGATGCTGCTGCTGTGGCAGTTTCACCGGGACCCCAAGGTGGAACACCCTAAGGGGGCAGCCAGGTTCTGAGGAGCACTCAATCTCCCAGAGACAGAATTGGACAGTAAGTGAACCCTCCCCAACCGCTGGACCTCGTGTCTGATTTCACTTGGTGGCAATTCTGTCAAATTCTGTATATCCAGGCACCCCAAAGACCCCTTCTCACCTCAGGTTTAGGGGCACAGGAAATAGTCCCTGCCACCTTAAAGGGGGTGTGACCAAGCTCTGAGAGAGTCTGTGGGACTAGTGACATTTGTTTCGGACATACTAAGCACATGGTGTATGCAGCTCCCCAAGATGCTGTGGGGGTGCTGCACCCCCAAGCCTCAGCCAGGCCCAGGCCACAGAAGCTCAGGCACTGGGTGTCTGTTCCCTCTGCCTATGGCACACCTGTGCCTGCCCCCAGTGTGTGCTCAGTGTGGGCTCAGGGGGATCACGTGCCTTGTCGGTACCTGCACTAACAGATCTTACTCATGGTGAAGAAGGAAAATGGGGTTCCGGGAAGCAGCCCCTGGCAGGGTGTGTGGGAGGGGAGACAGGGGTCCCGGAAGCTCCTATGGTCAACGCCCCCTCCCTTTGCCCGTAGGATTTGGTCGGACCTCCCTAGAGGTTTCAAGAGGGCACCTCTGTCTAGGACACCCGGCTCCCAAGAGCAGCAGGCACCATCAGCCTTGAAGAGGCCACCCGCTGCCCCCCCCCCCCCCGCCTTGGGGGATAGCATTCGGACCCTCAGTGTCCTAGGAAAGAGTCTAAGCATTCTCTCTGCCACCTCATTTCCCAAAGCCTTTTGCCAAGCGGATTCTTCAGGCGCTTGCCTGTGGCTGCTCAGCCTCCGGAAAACTTGGCTATTTGTTTAGAGGAGCTGACATTTCCACCGTCTTTTATTAAAGAAAATATCCTGGGAGCAGGCAGGATGTTTGCACAGAGCTTATGCCCTCTGCCTCCTGCCCCCAGCGCCCTGGGCTGCGGGCTCTGCGCCGTGGGTGGGTGAGGGGCCCCCGGCCCAGCTTCTCATCTGCTCTGCTTTCCTGTGATGGGCAGGTGACAGGAGGTCCCCAGGTGGGCTGGGGCCCTCGGTGCCCTGTCCTTGGCTCAGAAGGGTAAGATGGATGGGGAATGGGTGAGGCCACCAAGGGACAGAGCTTATGGGACAGAGGCCAGGTGACCCCAGGCAGGTCTTTTTCCAGCAGCTATGTCCGCTGGCCATCCACAGGGATTTGGTGGCTGTGTCCTTTGCTTTCCTTTGTCCCTGTGAGCGCAGGGGGCCCTGGCTGCTGAGGCCAGGCTGGCTGCTAGAGGCTGCTCTTCTGAACTGATGAGTGGATAAGACTGTCGGTTCTATCTCAACAGTCACACCTCTTCTGAGGCCTGCAGACCTTTCTCCTCCCTCAGCTCTCATACAAGCACTTTTTTTGGAGCTACACCTGAGTAAGCTCAGGGCTTATTCCTGGCTCTGTGCTCAGGGGGCTACATGGGGTGCTGGGGCCAGCTGTGTAAGGCCTTGTCTGTTACCCTCTCTTCCCAGCCCCCCAGGCACTTACTTCTGAAGAGGTGACTGCACCGGGGTATCACCTAGATCGCAGGGACACATTTGCGGTCACAATGGCTGCACAAGCCTCTGCAGAGCTGCAGAACTGGACGTGTGGTGAGGAGTCTCGATGGTCTGTTGGAAAGTTTTAGAAGGCTCACCGTCCCTGGCTGGCAGCCCTGCTCAGGGCAGCCTGGGAGGCACCTGTCTGTGCCTTCCAGTGAGCTTGGGTACCGACCAGGGACATGGACGGCACCAGGCCTGGACAGCAGCATTCCATGTGCCAGTGGTGTGGTCTGGGAAAAGGAAGAGGACAGCCCTGCCGTCCAGCCACGCCAGCACATTGGTGTGCAGTGACAGGGGGCCTTGCCTTGATTAAATCACCCACAGGCTCGACTGCTCTGCTCACCATGATGAATTTCTTTCATTCTCCTGGAATTGCCATCCCAGTATTCTGGCACGTCTGTGTGAACATCCCACACCCACCCCACTCTGACTTCTGCCTGCAAATCCTGGGGAGATTTCCATTTTAATTGGCAGGAGGCTTCAGTTGCAACCTACCACGGACACAATTAGTCACGGTCATCCTCGCTCACCACAAGGGACTCTCAATGCGTGGATTGGGAGAGAACTACTTCCGAAGCCCTAAGATCCCAAGTCTGAACTGAACTGTCCAGCTGCTCTGTCCAGACAGTCCAGACCCCCTGGACGGTGTGTGTGTGTGTGTGTGTGTGTGTGTGTGTGTGTGTGTGTGTGTGTGTGTGTGTCTTCCCATCTGCCAGGAATCAGCCCAACAGCCAAACAGGTACTAGTGGTGGTTGTCAGCCTGGGAGGGGTGGGTGGAGAGAGAGAATGGACGAAAGGGGAAGGAAGAAGAGACAGAAGGAGAAGACAGAGGGCGGAGCACACCTGAGTTAGCTGGGAGGCTTTGTCCCTGTAGGCCGGTTCTCACCTGCCTTTCTCTTGCCTGTTCTTTCCAGTCAGAGTCCGAGCTGGGGCACCCGTCTCTGGGACCATAAATAAAGCCAGTGGGAGTGGGGCAGGGGGCAGTCTGAGCTGCTCCAGATGATGGGGTCCCTGCTGTGAGCTGCGCACAGCACACAGGGCCAATGACCCCTTCTTGAAGCTCTGAGACCCCTGTGAGGTCGGGGCCTGGAATGGGATGACAAGAGCTGGGAATGGGACCTTGATAAGGAGGCATGTACTGGGATGAAAGTGCTCAACCAGCACGCTAGGATCATGAGGGAAGAGGAATGGGTGACTCTAGGCCTCCCCAGGGCCAGGAGCAGAAACTGGTTAGAGGACAGCAAAGTCACAGATGAGCAAGGCTGGGTTTGGAAGGGGGGACCACCTTCACCTGAGCTCCCTGGAAGAACTGTGGATCATAGCCCGCCCCCAGACAAGTGATCAAGGCTGCGTTTGGCTTGTTTGGTTCCCACCAGGGGTGGCGCCCAGCAGGGATTCTGGAATCAGGAATCTGGGGCCTCAGTTTCCCTGTTGGGATGTACTCTCTGTCAGGGTGGCCCATGGAGGGGCTGGGATGTCTCTTTGAACATGTTGAAGGCCTCACTGACCCCTGTGTGAACTGGTGAGGGCACCCCTGGAGCCAGGGGCAGGGAGTCCCTGCAGCAGCTTCTTGGAGGGACTTGCAGGCCTTCCTCATCTCAGGGAAGGGCTGGGAGCCAGCAGGAGTCGCTGCCTAGCTGGAATAATTTCTAGAATTCCTCTGGGGACGTGATCTGCAGGTCAAAGGTGGCACGGGGGGACAGGGATCCTCATGGAGGGATCCTGGGAAGAGCCCCACTCGGACTAAGCGTCTCCGAAACAGGGCAAAGCCAGCACCACCTCAGTGGCCAAACCACCCCCACCCATGGGACTTTGCGGCAGCAATACTGAGAGGGACTTGTCATGGGGGAGGTGGATGGCTGCTGGGTAGGGAGGGTGACTGGTCCAGTGCAGAGAGGTGGGAGTCACGCAGACCTCCTTCAGGACCTCTGTTCAGGAAAATTTAGGGTCTGCCCTTCCGCTGGACTTTCTGGTCCAGGTCACCAGGAGGAGGGAGGGAGAAGTAGCAGGAGCTGGTGACAAAGCCAGGGACCATGGAATGGGGAGGAGAGATTTCAGAGGAGGCCCAGGAGTGAGGGGGATCCACTCTGACGGGTAACTGACCCCTGAACTGGTCTCAGATGTCCTTATGCTGCTCTCTCTCTCTCTCTCTCTCTCTCTCTCTCTCTCTCTCTCTTTATCTCTCTCTCCCCCGCCTCTCCCTCTCTCTCTCCTTCTCTTACCCCTGCTCTCTCTCTGGGGCTTTGAGCTCCCTCTTTCCTCTCTTCCCTCTCTCCACACTCTCTGACTTTCTCTCTCTCTCTCTCTCTCTCTTTCTCTCTCTCTCTCTCTCTCTCTCTCTCTCTCTCTCTCTCTCTCTCTCTGTCTTGTTCTCTCCCTGGGCCCCCAAGCTCGCCCTTTCCCTCTCTCCAGGACTCCTTCAGGAGCCTGTGTGTGTGTTTCAGGGAGATGAGGGGCTCTAGGGCTCATGAAGCATGGGACACAGTGTAGGGGAGGCTGGAGGCCAAATCGCTCTCCTCTCACTTCAGAAAACTGAAAACCACAGGATTCTTAGCTGAACTTTTTCTGTGGTCCTTTGACTCTGAACTTAGCTGGGAATCTCTCCTTCCCCTTTCTTTGTTGAGTTCCTGCCCCCGCCTTGCTCCTTGCCTGCATTGGATGCCCCATGGCCTCAGCTCTCTTCCTCCCAGTCAGCCCTACAGACCCTGCCTCGCCCTCTCCCACCCGCTGTCTCCCGCCTTGCAGCCCCCTCACCCCACGCCACCCCAGTCACACACACATTAGCTAAAGTGGCCGGCAGGCCCTGCCACTCCTGCACACAGTTGCTTCCGGTGGTTCGCTGAGTAAACCCCACATTCCTTCTGATGGTCCCCAGGGCCCGGTGTGGTCTCCTGCCCGCCTGCTTCTCCAGCAGCCACTTCCTTCCCAGGGACCACAACGATGGGGTGGGGACAGCACCTGCCTGTCCCTTTGGCTCCTTGTAGCTGGGCCCCGGGACTTTTCCTTCTCTCAGGTCCCCTTGTTTCCTCCAGCTTCAACTGGGCCCTGGTCCTTCCAGTGAGAAGGACCTGCGCACCCCTCCCCTGGGGAATGATCTTGGACCCCGTTCCCCAGGCTTGCTACTCAGGGTCACTAGCATCTTCTTCAGAAAGGCCCTAGGGGACTCCCCTGCATGACACATGCCCTCAGAGGCTGCTGCTTCCGGCTTCATCACTGCTCCCGACTGTTTGTTGCTTCCGTGTTGCTTCCGTGTGGCACCTTCAGTGGGGGACTTAGCTCAAGGAGGGCACAGAGTGTGGTAAGCAGAACCCCAGGGTCCAGGCTCGTGGGAGTGAAGAAAGCAATGGTGGCTGGACGGGCTCCGTGGCCTGTGCTCCAGCCGCCTGCCTGCAGACACTGGCCGAGGCCTCCCCTGGCCGGCTTGCGCGGGACGCCTGGCTGCCCTCCAGCTGCGAGGACATCTGCTGCAGCTGGGCCTGGCCGGCAGCTCAGCCACATGTGTTCTGTCTTGAACCCTCCGCTGGGGACCTCCCGATGATGTGAGACTCACACTGCGATTTCCTGTGATGTAATTAGCTCCCCAGAGCCTGGGGAATGGAGGATGGGGTGGACTCTAATGCAGGTGTGGATATGTGTACACATGCCTCTGTGTGTGTGTGTGTGTGTGTGTGTGTGTGTGTGCGTGCATGCCCGCGGGTGTATGTGTCTGTGCATGTGTGTGTGCACACGTGCATATGTATTTGTGTCTATGGAAGTCTGTGTGTGAAGGTGGGTATGCATGTACCTACACGTGTATATGTGTATGTATGTCTGCAGAGTATCTATGTATATATATGTATGAGTGCTAGCACATGTGCATATGTATGTATGGCTTGTTCCTAAGCACTGCCATGTTAGGTCTGGCTTTTTTGGTTTGCTTTTGTTTGGGGCTCACACCTGGCAGTTCTTAGGGGTGATTATTGATTCTGCAGTCAGGAATCACTACTGGCGAGCTTGGAGGTCCATACGGGATGCCTGGGATCCTTGAGTTAGTCACATGCAAGGCAAGCATCCTACCTCTGGACCCAGGTCTGTTTTTTAAAGAGAGTGTCGTGGATGCTCCCTGAGCTTTGGCCCTCAGAGGTCTGGCTTCCTGGGACCCAGTTTCAACACTCCATTCTGGGGTCTTGGTACTTATCCAGAAAAGGGGACAAAGGTCCTACCTTTGGTGCATCTCAGGAGCTGGCTGGGAGGCTTGGAGGGTGTGGCAAGGGCTGAGGGCCACATTTACCAGAGAAGGTGCTGGAAGTGCTGCTGCCAAATTTGTGCTGAGCAGACTGGGATAAGGTGGGGTAGGAGTGGAGGACCGTCCTGGAACATCCCCCGAAGCAGAGGGACCTTGGGTAAGCCAGGGATCTCTGATGGGGTGCTCTTTCTCCACCACTTTGGAGACAGCTGTAAAGGTCATGTGATACTCTGTGGGTCCCAGGAGGCTGTACAGGGCCTGTCACTGTCCACCGTAGTCTGAGCTCCTTTCAGCCCCCACTGCTGCATGTGGGCCCATCTGAGGGACCTGCCTGCTTTTCCTGGAGATGCCGGAGGGTTTCTAGCTCAGAAGGTGGAGAGGGCCAGCACACAGGCTCTGAAGGGGGAATGGAGAACCACAGGAAGGCTTGTCCATGGCTGCTATCAGGGCACGCGTGAGTTCCTGCATCTGGGCCAGGGCCCAGTCGGGCAAACTCCATTTCCCGCACCACCTCCTCCAGGCAGTCCTGCAAGATGCATCTGCCAAAGGGACTCAGGGTGCTTTCCTGGGGTGCCTGCTTCTCCCCCTGTAGCTGAGCTGCTTATGTGGGAAGGATGGGAAATGAGAGTGGGGGTGGAAAAGGCTCTCCAGACACTGGGTGGGGGTGCGGGGGAGGCCCTTAGGTGGTGGCACCATTCCCTGTGCACACACATACCCCCATCCCCGGCATCAGCTGTCTCTCAGGAGCAGCCTTGTCCTGCTGCTGGGGCCACTGGAGGTCTAAGTGGCAGTGTTGGACAAAAGGACGAGGCTGACAGAAATGGTTAAGAAGAGAGCTAGTTTAGATTGTTACCCTGCTCGCCATGTCCTCGGCCTGCAGCTCTGCAGGCTCTGGCCTGTGCCGAATGCCTCCCCTGTGGCATTGTGATGCTAGAACCACATGTTCCCTTGTATGCATCCAACCAAAAAATTCAGTCCTGGGGTTCCCCTGTTCATTTCTGACAAGCAGATTCCACGCTCCAGCCCCTGCCTGGGGGGCCAGGGACCAGCCCCTCCTCCTCAGTCTCCTCATCTGTGCAATAAGGCCCTGGATGCATAGATGGGGAGACTGGATGGCCTGAGAGATCCTGGTTCTGAATTGTTTTTCCTGCTGACCTGTGATATTAACCATCATGCTCACCCCAAGCATAGCTTGGGTTTTGGGAACGCTCAGGTTTCTACAAAGTTCCCCAGGTATCCTTGACTTCCCCTCATCCAGACTGGCTTACCCTCCTCCTGCCCCCGCCCCCCGAAACCAGGCTTGGATCCTTGGATGCCTTCTGGTGTGTGCACTTCTCAGGAGATGAGAGATGACGAATGCTGCACCCCTGAATCTCACATGAGCAAGTATGTCCTTCAGGTGTCCTGGGATAGCCCAGCAGCTAACCTGTGAGGTACCTGGGCACTTTCTAGCTGTGCCTTGCCCTGAGGGTAGGATCCAACTGCGGTAGGTGCTAGCTTCTGCCGCTCCACTTGCTCAGCGTTGCTGTGTGCCAGATAGACACTCCTGAGCTCCCCACCACAGCTGTGAGCCCCAGAAGTGCTTGAACACTGGAAAAGCTATCTGAGTGCCCTTGGAGGTGGGGACCATCACCCTGTCATGCCATATCCAGCCACCACATTGTAGCCAGCCTGTGGCCCGCTCTCCCCGCACTGAGGTGGTGGGGCTTCCCGTTTTCAATCTTGTGTATGCCCAGGCTTGATGTCTTGTCTGTGTCATGTTCTCTGTCAGGGGACATTGCTGAGGACAACTGCTTGTCCTTTCTGTGACCCCACATGTTTTTCTTGTGGCAGGCAGCCTATGGTGGCTCTGGAGGAGGGGACTAGCTCCCAAGCTGCTTCTTTGTGTCCCCTGGAGGCTCTTCCCCAGAGAGGGGCTATGGGGCTCCTGCTCCAGCCCTGCCCCCTTGCTGGCAGGACGAATGGATGAGAAAGATGGAGAACATCTTCCAAATAGAACCCAACACCTTCCAAATGCCTGGGACCCAGTGCCTTTCCCTGAGCTTGCAATGGTTAACTTTACGTGTTCACCTGACTATGAACAGGAAAGATTGCACATTAGACATGGTGTGACTGTGAGTGTTCCTGGGTGGGATTCACACTTGAGTTGACTGTCTCTGAAGATCGCCGTTCCCACCATGGGGAAAAGGCAGCATCTACACCTTCGATGAAGGAGGAAGGAGGAATCGGTCCCTTCTCCTTCCTGTCTGACCGCTTGATCTGCTCTTATAGCTCTTGATTCTTTACCTTTAGACTCAGTTGACTTCAGTCCCTCACTTTCCCCTAGGTCTTCAGTCAACAGGTCTTGGGTTTTCCTGGTTTCCATGCTTGTGCGAGTCAATTCTTTATACTAAATCTCTCTCTATGCTTTATTTCTCTAGAAAGCCCTGGCTGATTCAGCAAGAGTAATGCTATACCATTCACACTCCACAAAAAACAGAGGTCTTGGGGATCGACTGGGTAGCATTGGACAGGGGGTGTTAAGGGTGCTCTAGTCTAGAAGAGTTCATGTCCTGCCCAAAGAGAGCACACACCCATCCTCAGTTGAGTGAACAATTCACTAGATGCAGAATTCAGCATGACTACTTATATTCCCTTCAATAGGATTTATTTCATTTCACACAACATCACACCACATAATACATCCACACAAGATCCAATTTACCACATAGAGTATACCTCTCAGGCTCTGATTTCATGTAGCTTCCCAAACACTTAAGTCAGAATCAGCCCACCTTACTTGGTGCCAGACTCCAAATTACCTAAAGCCCAACTATGGAGCAGAGGATGGGAGACAATTTTGGCACCTAGGCTTACAGCAGCTTAGTTGGGCTCCAAAACTTGGGTTGTTGGTTGGGTCAGGGACGGAATCTGGACACACACTGGGTTGACGTATTGGAGAGGCATGTAGAGATTATCTCTTCCTAAAGTCTGAATCCTCTTGCTTTTATATACAGTTATTGCTGAACTCTTGGCCTATATTGCGGGGGGGGGGGGGTAACTTCCTTCATCAGAGGTTCCAGAGTGCCCCTTGACACTTGACTGGTTTTCAGAAGTGAATGTCTATGCCTTCTCCTCTATTCTGGTTGTTACACAGGGGTGCACCTCTTCTCTTTACTTTGGAGGCCAGGCAGATGTCTGCCAAGTGTCAGCAAAAGTCCCTCCGGTTCTACACTCATTTGTGCTTTCCTCACTGGGTTGCCAGTGAGGCCCATCATGGTCCTGACACCCAGCCCCAGAATGATGCCAACCAAGAAACCTCAGGTGAACTCGCTCCTCTGCTGCTTTCCATTATCCCTAAAATAGCTTCCAGGATTAAAAATAAATTCACATTAGAAAAACAGGGTTATAGAACCAGCCCATCACAGAGACCATAACTCAATAAATAGCAGAAATGGAGAATTCCAGACCAATGACCACTCTCCTCTATGAAGACATATGCAAAATTCTTCAATAAATAATTAGCAAATAGATTCTTGCAGTGCATTAGGAGGATAATACCTCACAGAGCAGGAGCATATATGTCTCTGGTGAGTCAGGGTGTAGATTGTGGGGAAAGGCATTAACAGAAACTTCTCATAATGGGTCAAATGGTCGACAGTGGTTGGAGGAAGTGAAGGGTCACCTTAGGTCATAGTGGTCTGATTTTCTGGGCATGTATTTTAAAGAATTCAGAGTGGCATGCTGAAGTATTACACTTCACAGACCATTTAAATTGTACAAAAGTACAGGGGTAAAATAGTACAGGGATAAAGCACTTGCCTTGCACGTGGTTGATTTGGGGTATATCCTCTGCGCTGCATATAGTCCCCTGAACACTGCTAGGAGCGGTCCCTGAGCACAACTTGGTGTGACCCAAACTCCACTACTCTTCCAAAAAAAGAAGAAAAGCAATCAAGTGTGTTTGTGGGGAGGAGGTGTTTTCAACCCTTAAATATATGTAAAACAAATATAATGCATATTTGACATAACTATACATGTATCAATAACATAAAAATATAATGCATATATAATATAACATCATATATGCACCAATAACATATATGATCACTGTATCACTGTCATTGATCATTGTTCATCGATTTGCTCAAGCAGGCACCAGTAACGTCTCCATTGTGAGACTTGTTACTGTTTTTGGCATATCGAATACCCCACAGGTAGCTTGCCAAGCTCTGCCATGTGGGCGAGATACTCTCGGTAGCTTGCCGAGCTCTTGCAGAGGGGCGGAGGAATCAAACCTGGGTCGGCCGCATGCAAGGCAAATGCCCTACCTGCTGTGCTATTGCTCCAGCCCAACATATATGATATATTATATATGTATATATTATATGTTTTACACTCATACATATACATATGGAAATATACATGTGGAGAAAGTATGAAAAAGAACAATTCATTAAAGAAAAAAAGGATGGCCAATATAAATAGGAAATGGATATTCAGTATTGGTCATAATTGAGACAATAAAAATTCATGGAAATGAGACTTCATTTCCTACCCATCAGTTTGGGGAGAAATTGCTCTCTGATAGTCTCAAGTGCAGAGAAAATGATGAGCAGTGGGAAATTTCACGCCCCCGGGCAGGGGTGTAAATTAATCTAACCCCTCAGAGGAGCAAAGCACAGAAAGGTGTGAATTTCAAAGTACGTTCCCGAAGATGCTGCAGTGCCACCGGGTACATCCTCTGGGCGCATCGGGAGACTGAACAGGCATGTGCCCTACGGCCGGCAGCACAGCCCTGAAAATACAACAAAGGCAGACAAGTTGTGAGGTGTTCGTGAGAGAGCGTACTTAGGGAGAAGTATGTTTGCGTCCCTCTGGTCAGTCTCGACGGTGGTGGATTAGAGCCGGAAGCGCTGTGGGTCTTACTGTGTGCCAGAGCTTATAAACCGCAGTATCTGTGCATGCACTTGGCCGTGTGCGTGGGTGAGTCTGGAATGCGGGCAAGCAGGGACTTCTAAGACGGCCCTGAGGCTGCTCTGGTTCTTGCTTCCAGGGAGAAGAGAGTAAGCAGACAAGTCATCGACAGTATTTTACCACTTACATCCAAATCTCAAACTTCACAGGTCAATCCAACCAGGTTTTTGCATTTATCAGTTCTGATGGCATCTAGTGTCTGTTATATTATTTTCTGTTATATTCTATATATGTCTTAATATTTTCAAAACATGAAGCAGAAAAATAAAAACAGAAAGGAAAGCCAAAGGAATGAATGGGGTGGGGTGGAAGGAGCCTACTTTTATTTATTTATTTATTTATTTATTTTGCTTTTTGGGTCACACCCGGCACTGCACAGGGGTTATTCCTGGCTCTGCACTCACTCAGGAATCACCCCGGTACTGCTCAGAGAACCATATGGGATGCTGGGAATCGAACCCCGGTCGGCCGCGTGCAAGGCAAACGCCCTACACGCTGTGCTATTGCCCCAGCCCCAAGGAGCCTATTTTTAGAAGGCGAGAGAAGCTGCAGAATCTACGGCCTCTCCTAGAACAGAACAGGGCCCAAGCTGGGCCTCGTGTCAGCCCATGATGGGATCTGAACCCACAAAGCTTCTCCCTCACCCTTGGAGGATGATGCTCAGAGTTAGAATCCTGATCCCTGCTCTCACAGGCACTTGCTTTGGGTCCAGCTCTGGTCTCTGGTCGGCCGGTGTGGTCTGTAGCTCCACGGAAACAGCTGACTAGTTGGATCCAGCCCCAGACAGTGATTAGCCCTGTCCAGTCCTCCCCACACTGACTCCAGGCGCCAGGCTCAAGATTCACGTCGCCTTCTACATGGCCCACGGGCTCTGGGTGGAGGAGAAGGCAGGTTTACACCAGAGCACACTTAACCTGTGTTTGGAACTCACCAGGCAGACTTCAGTCACTTTGGGGCCATCTAATTTACCCCTTGCAACCATTATCTTTGGGAGCAAACATAGAAGACTGGCAGCTGAGTCTGGGCTGGGAAAGCTCCTTTCTGGTAGTGCACATTGAGGGAAAAGCAGCATCACCCTGTCCTGCTTCTCCCCATCCTCTCCCCTGCACAGACAGGAGGAAGTACACAGCCCAGGCTTTATGCCATTCTCCTTCATGGCCTTGTGTCCAGGAGGCCCCAATGCTGGGGCAGCATCTCTAGCTCTCTCCAGGACAACCTGGAGCCAGAAAGTTGGTCACACTGAGAAATTTGCCAACACATTTTTGTAAAACTAGGATTAAAGAAGAGATGGAATGACACCCAAACAGGGACTAAGGGTGTCTTTGGGTGCTTTCTGCTCCCTGGTCAAGTGCTTCTCTGACTATCTAAACACCTTGCCTATTAGCTGTGGGCAGGTACACACACATGGGGCAGAAATGAGGGGGTAAGGAGGTGCACTCAGAAGCCATTCCAGCTGCTCAGGCCTGATGTTGTCCACAGGGGACAGTCCTTGCTGGTAGATATTATGTGTTTCAGGGTCTTCTGCTCCATTCTGGGTTAGCTTCTAGACCCTTCCCTCCAGCTGACCTCTAGAGCCAGTTGCATATACTTAACAGAATGTTCTAGGAGAGAATGTTCTAGACAGAATGCTCCTCCAAGGGGCTTCCAATGGCAGTGGTCTTCATGGTGCATCATTTTCAGCTCATCCCTCACCCTCCACCTATTTTGGGACGCTTACTCACTGCCCACCTGGACTGGGTGCTTTTTGGCCATTGAATGTCAACACTCATGTCCTGTTTCTGGATAAGAACCTGCCCTCAGGCTGGATGCCCCTGCTTCCATTCTAGGACATTCCCTTGTAGGGGTTCAACTTCATTAACAACAGTGGTCATACAAGGGATGTCTCTTTTTTATGTTCATCGGTCTGATATTGTCCCCCATGTTTTTTTAATTTTAATTTTTTTATTTTATAAAGTAGTTCACAATATCTTATTACATTTATTATTCAAACACCAATCCTACCACCATTACACCTTCCCACCACTGTATTTCGGATGTTTCCATCTTGAACCCCAATCCCTGCCCTAAAGCAGAATTGAAATAATCTATTTTGTTGTCCCCCATGGCTTTTATTTCCTACACTTTTTTAGTTTTGAAGGCTCAACATCTTTCATTCAGGTACTCAAGTATTAATTGTGTACTTTGTTGCTTCCAGTATTGTATTTAATTCTGGTGTGTCTTTTTCTTTTTTTCTTTTTTCTTTTTCTTTTTTGCTTTGAGGCCACACCTGTTGGTGCTCAGGACTTACTCCTTCCTGGCTCTGCACTCAGGGGACCATATGGGATGCCAGGGATCAAACCTGGGCTTGTCCATGCAAGGAAAGCAACCTCTCCACTGTACTGTACTATCCCTCTAGGCCCTAATTCTGGTGTGTCTTTATTAATGGTCCCACATGTTAACTGCATCCCCTGCCTTTGGATGATCTGTCGAACTGGATCTAACTTTCAATCCCAAGCCTTCCCCAAGGTTTTTTTTTTTTTTAATTCCTTGCTTTGTTTCTCACATTTGTTCTCTGCCCTGTTATCACATCTCAGTCCAGTTCTCATCTGACCTGGCTATAAGTCTCAATTCAGTCACCAAATAAAAACTGAAACCCTAACTTTAGAAATATATAACTTACAGGGTGCAAAATATCCCTGTTTTAAGTGGACAGTTTGAAAAATTTTAACAAATATGCATATACGTGTAAGGGTCACCATAACTGAAAATTGTAATTTTTCTAGCACACTAGACATTTCCTTTGTGCCTTCTTTTTTTTTTTGCTTTTTGGGTCACACCTGGCAATGCACAGGGGTTACTCCTGGTTCTGTACTCAGGAATTACTTCTGCAGTGCTCAGGGGACCATATGGGAAGCTGGGAATCGAACTCGGGTCGGCTGCGTGCAAAGCAAATGCCCTACCCGCTGTGCCATTGCTTCAGCCCCCTTTGTGCCCTTTTTGGTCAAGCCTCTGTTCCTAGTCCCAGGCAATCACCCACCTATTTCCTGTCAGGATAGTCTTCTATGTTTTAGAATTAAAATATAAATCTGGCTCCTTTGACCACTCAATGAGTTTTAGATACACTTTTGTTGTTGCAACTTTGGTTCTTCTTATTATCAAGTAGCATTCTGTTGAATAGTGATATCACAGTTTGATTATTCATTATCCTGTTGCTATATATTAGACTCTTTGCAGTTTTTATGGTGCAATGACAAACTATGAATACACATATCTTAGCTAAGTTTTTATTTTTTGTAAGTAAATAATGAAATATGAGAGCTCTCCTGACTCCATATTCTTGTCATCAATTGGCACTACCAAAATTTTTAATTTTAACCAGTTAGTAGCTATGTAATAGTGTTTTCCCCTGGGAATATTATACCATCTGGTCCCACGAAGAACCACCTGAGCACAGAGCCAGGTGTAAGCCCTGAGCACCTGGCCAAAAATCTGAGTGCAGGACAAAAATTAAAATATCAAAACTTTATTCTTAAAAAAAGTACTAGCTAGATTAAATAAGAACCAGCTATATAAAATAAGAAAAGACATAAAAAACTAAAATTATAAATTAGTTTTATGTAAGTGAAATTTTATATAAGTAGAAATTTTATATAAGTAAAAAAATTATGAATACTGTAAACATAGCATTTTGCTACCAAAGCCCTCAACAAAATATTATCAAACATAATTCAGCAGTGTATTACAATATCTATATCTCACAACATGCTGGGATTTATTCCTGAAATTCAAGAGTAGTTCAAAGTATAAAAATTGATTGATTGACCACACTAACAAAATGAATTAAAAGGCCACAACATCATCTCAAGTGATGTGAAAAAAAACAGTAGAAAGAAAACCAAAGCATATGACAAAATTGAATACTCATGAAAAAATGTGCTCTAAACAGGCACAAACTACTCAGCTCAATAAAGTTATTTATTTAAAGTCCCCAGTAAACATACACTCATGTATGAAAGACTAATATCTTTTCCTCCAAGATCAGGAACATCGAACAACTATGCTTATTTGTACCACTTCAATTCAAGGTAAGTAGTAAAAGTGGTTTTAGTCAGATCAATTAGGCATGGGAAAGAAATTCTAGGTGTCTAGATTGGAAAAGAGAATTTGCAAATTTGCAATATTTGCAAATGGTATGGTTTTGCGTGTAGAATACCCTAAAGATTCCACACACTACCACCACCATCACAAAACCTTAGAACTAAGAAATGAATTCAGCAAAGTGGTGAGGTATAAATTCAGCTGCATAGTGTGCACTGTTTTCATAACTGCCAATCAACAAAGAGTGGAGGGGTGAATGGAAAAAAAGGAAGGTCAGACCAGAGGTGACACATGGATAGGGATAGAGGGTCATGGGCATATTGGTGGCAGTGGTATACTATGTTTATAGTATTCATATACTATATGAACCCAGGTGTGTGTAATCCCATCAATGGCCAACATCCAGAGAGAGACTTAAAAGCAAGCTTTGCGGCCGGGTGATATCTTTAGCCTACTTCTCCCTCTGGGAGAAACCGGCAATCTTCTAAGAGTTTCCTGCCCACATGGGACAGCCTTGCAAGCTTCCCATGGTGTATTCATATGCAAAATCCAGTAACAAGCTGGATCTCATTCCCCCGACCCTGAAGAGCCCCCAGTGCAACATCATTAGGAGGGCTGAGTCGAGATAGACTTCTAAGATCTCAGGGAAAGGACGAAATGAGATGTTACTGAGCCCGCCCAAGAAATTGCGATTAACGGGATTTCGTGATTTCGTGATAGTATTCATAATCTTGCTGTTTGGGTCACACCTGGCAGTGCTCAGCGGTTACTTCTGGCTCTGCACTCAGGAATTACTCCTGGTGGTGCTTGGAGGACATATGGGATGCTGAGGATTGAACTGGGGTCGGCCACGTGCAAGGCAGACGCCCTACCCGCTGTGTGGCTGGAGCGATAGCACAGCGGTTGGGCATCCGCCTTTCAAGTGGCCGACCAGAGTGAGCCGAAAGAGCCCGGCAAGCTACGGAAAATATCGAGCCCGCTCGGCAGAGCCTGGCAAGCTACCTGTGCATATTGGATATGCCAAAAACAGTAAGTCTCTCAATGAGAGACATTACTGGTGCCCGCTTGAACAAATTGATGAGCAACGGGATGACCAGTCTGAGTCTGATTTATAATCTTTTGTACTATGTAAAATTTCTACTTGTATAAAATTTACTTACATAAAACTCATTTGCAATCTTAATTATTTATGTCTTTTCTATTTGATTTAGCTAGTTCTCATTAAATCTAGCTCACCGAGTAGGGTGTTTGCCTTGCACGCAACTGACCCGGGTTTGATTTCTCCATCCCTTTTGGAGAGCCTGGCAAGCTACCGAGAGTATCCTGCCCATATGGCAGAGCCTGGCAAGTTACCATGGCGTATTTGATATACCAAAAACAGTAACAACAAGTCTCACAATGGACACGTTACTGGTGCCCGCTCGAGCAAATCAATGAACAACGGGACGACAGTGCTACAGTGCTACAGTTCTTATTAAATCTAGCTAGTGGTTTTGTTTTAAGAAAATGAAGTTTTGATATTTTGATTTTTGGCTCACACCCATGGTGCTCAGGGCTTACACCTTGCTTTGTGCTCAGGGATCACTCCTGGTGGTTCTTGGGGGACCAGACGGTAAGCAGGGGATTGAACCCAGGTTGCCTGTATGCAAGGCAAATGCCTTACTCACTATACTTTCTCTCCAACTATAGAAGAAAGTCTTGGTTTTATTGACTTTTATCTACGGATTCTCTAGTCCATATTTTGTTTGTATCTGCTCTAATATTTATTATTTACTCTTCTTTTGCTAGCTTTGGGTTTAGTTTATTTTTCCTTTTGCTGCTCATTAATGAATAAAGTTACAGTGTTGATTTGAGAGCCTCCTGGGTTTTTTTTTTAATTTATTTTATTAAATCAACAAGTGGAAAGTTACAAAGTTCTCAGGCTTATATCTCAGTTACACAATGCTCAAACACCCATCCCTTCACCAGTGCCCATATTCCACCACCAATAAAAACAAAAACAAAAGCAAAAACAAAACAAACAAACAAACAAACAAAACAAAAAACAGTATACATCCCACCCCTCACCCCCAACCCACCCCGTAGGTGAGTGATAATTTCACTTCCTTTTCTCTTTACCTTGATTACATTCCAGATTTCAACACATAACTCACTATTGTTGCTAGAGTTTCAAAACAGACTCACTATTTTTGTTGGAATTTATCCCCTAAGAATACAGCTCTATTAACAGGGAAATATTTGATAATAAGTTTTCCACTGATGAGAATGAAGAGATAAAATGCTACCGCGGCCGCGCGGTTTACAATTTCTGTATTATAGTAATTAAGTCCGCGAAGATTTAAGTTTGAAAATGAATCATTTCTCTTCCTGGAACAGCATGTAGCCAAAGTTAGTTCACAGTCTCCATACATGGGTGCAAGCACTTGCTGGAACCCCAATTCCTAAAGCTGTCTTTGGTTCCCGCTCGTTCCACATCCACCGGAGAGCCTCCTGTTTTAATGTAAGCATTAACAAAGCTGTTTCCCTCCCAACACTACTCTCCTTAAGTTTCATAATTTTTTGATATGTTTTATCTTATTTATCTCAATATATCTTCTAATTTCCTTTGTGATTTCTTCTTTGACTTGTTTCTGTTTAATTTTCACATAAAGGTGAATTTTCCAGCTTTCCATTTACTCTTGATTTCTACTTTCCATCTTGAATTTTTTTTAAAAAGACTTTTTGTTTTTGACCTTTGAAAGTTTATTAAGATTTGTCTTAGACATAGAAAGATTGCACTCATATGTGGAATATAAAGTAGCAGAGAGGTACGAGCTAGCAATGATGCAACTTCTGGCAGAAATTCCTCTGGACTTAGTTACTAAAATACTAAAATACAGAAATCCAAAACCTCGCGGCCACTATTGTGGTCACATGACCTCATATCTCTTCATTCTCAGCAATGAAAAACAAATTATCAAATGGAAAACAAAAAATCAAAAGTCTGACCTTTCCAGCAGGTCCGACTCTGGGGCAGGGCGGGGGAAACTCCAAACAATAATAGTGAGTTTTTTGTTTGAATGTAATCAAAGTAAAGAGTTAGTAAAGTGAAATTTATCAGCTACACAGAGGGTGGGGGGCTGGGAGAGTGGGGAGGTGGGGGGGGAGGTTTACTGTGGTTCTTGGTGGTGGAATGTGTGCACTGGTGAAGGGATGGGTGTTCGAGCATTGTGTAACTGTGACTTAAGCCTGAAAGCTTTGTAACTTTCCACATGGTGATTCAATAAAAAAAAAAATTTAAAAAAAATTTGTCTTAGAGCTTCTATTTTCTTATTGATTTTCTGTCTGTTTTTCCTATCTGCTATTGGAAGTGTGGTATTTGCAGAGTTTTACTTTAACGTGTTCCATTGGTGTGTCACCATCTTTTTCTCACTTCGATTCTGTCAACGTTTGCTTCTTGTCTTTAATAGCTTTAATGTGTGGTGGTTTTTTTTTTTGGAGGGGGTCACATCTGGCGATGCACAGGGGTTTTTCCTGGCTCATGCACTCACGAATTATTCCTGGTGGTGCTCAGAGGACCATATGGGATGCTGGGAATCGAACCCGGGTCGGCTGTGTGCAAGGCAAACACCCTACCAGCTGTACTATTGCTCCAGCCCCTATGTGGTGTTTATTTAAAAAAATAATTGGAATAAATTTTTTGGTTAAATTGACACTTTCATCATGATATATAATGATTCATTTTTGTCCTGTAATTGTTTTAGACTAAAACTTTATATTGCTTGTTACTGTAGCAACTCTTTTACCCTCTGGTTGAAATTTGCATGAAGAATTTTTCCAACCTTTCACGGTAACCATGCATCTCCTTAGAGCTAAGGTTAGTCTCTTGCAGACAGCATATGGTTAGACCCTATATTTTTAAAAAATGTCTCTGTTGCCATTCTATATCTTTTGATTGGGAAGTTTAGTCCATTTACACTTAAAAAATTATTGATACAGAAGACTTCCAATTGCTACTTGTA
Source organism: Sorex araneus (assembly GCF_027595985.1). Taxonomy (NCBI): domain Eukaryota; kingdom Metazoa; phylum Chordata; class Mammalia; order Eulipotyphla; family Soricidae; genus Sorex; species Sorex araneus. The sequence goes on from NC_073312.1 coordinate 49,976,533, forward strand.
TTTGTTTTCTGGCATGTACTATAACTTTTATTTATTTTTTCCTCTCTTACTGCCTACCTTTGTACTTAACTAGTTTTTGGGGGAGGGATATTATTATTATTATTATTATTATTATTGGGATATTATTTTTATTGAGATTTTTGGACTCCCTTCAATATTTCTTTGTGTATAGTATATAGATATTTTATTTGTGGCAACATTAAGGAGTCATTAAACATCTTACCATTAGAAAAATCCAATTCAAACTGACAGCTTCAGTCACAAGCAAAACATTACTCCTTTACAATTTTGCCTTCTCACTAGAATCACAGAATGTATTTTTATAATTTGCTAGCATATATTTATAAATTAGCTTATTTTAGTTATATTTTCCTTTGAATTATATAAAAAAGCAAAATTTTAAGCCAAAATTATAATAATTGATTTAAAAAATTTATTAGAGAATCACTGTGATGTACAGTTAGAAACTTATGAACTTTTGTGTTTGCATTTCACTTACACAGTGATCATTTACCCATTCCTCCACCAGTGCCCATTCACTTCCACCAATGATCCCAGTATCCCTCTCGACACCCCCACCCCATCCCCCACCACCCCACCCTGTCTCTGCGACAGGGCATTCCCTTTTGTTCTCTCTCCTTTTGGGTGTTGTAGAGAGAGACAGACATAGAAAGATCACACTCATCTGTGGAATATAAAATAACAGAGTGGGAGACTAATACCCAAGAATAGTAGAGATAAGGACCAGGAGGTCTGCCCCACAACTTGGAAACTGGCCTTACATGCTGGGGGAAAAGGCAGCTCAGATAGAGAAGGGAACACCAAGTAGAGGATGTTGGGAGGACCCATTCAAGTTGGAAGATGCGAACTGAAGGTAGACTGTAGACCGAACATGAAGGCCACTCAATACCTCTATTGCAAACTACAACACCCAAAAGGAGAGAGAATAATTGATTTTTTAATTTGAGGACTGGAGTGACAGCACAGCGGGTAGTGCGTTTGCCTTGCACTTGGCCAACCCGGGTTTGATTCCTCCGTCCCTCTTGGAGAGCACGGCAAGCTACTGAGAGTATCCCGCCCACACAGCAGAGCCTGGCAAGCTACCTGTGGCGTATTCGATATGCCAAAAACAGTAATAACAGTTTCCAAGCTATGGGGCAGACCTCCTGGTCCTTATCTCTACTACTCTTGGGTGTTAGTCTCCCATTCTGCTACTTTATATTCCACAGATGAGTGCAATCTTTCTATGTCTGTCTCTTTCTTTCTGACTCATTTCACTCAACATGATACTTTCCATGTTGATCCACTTATAGGCAAATTTCATGACTTCATCTTTTCTAACAGCTGCATAGTATTCCATTGTGTAGATGTACCAAAGTTTCTTTAACCATTCATCTGTTTTTGGGCACTCCGGTTTTTTCCAGATTTTGGCTATTGGAAACTGGCCTCACATGCTGGGGGAAAAGGCAGCTGAGATAGAGAAGGGAACACCTAGTAGAGAACGTTGGGAGGACCCACTCAAGTTGAAAGCTGCGTGCCAAAAGTAGACTATAGACCAAACTATGATGGTCACTCAATATCTCTATTGCAAACATCCAACAGGAGAGAGAACAAAAGGGAATGCCCTGCTGCAGAGGCAGGGTGGGGTGGTGGGGGTTGGGGTAGGGGTGGTGGGACGGATACTGGGAACACTGGTGGAGGAGAATGGGCACTGGTTGAAGGATGCAAGCAAAATGCAAACATGAAAGTTCATAAGTTTATAACTGTGCCTCACACTGATTCACTAATAAAAATTAAATAATAAAAAACAGTAACAACAAGTCTCACAATGGAGATGTTACTCGTGCCTGCTTGAGCAACTCGATGAACAACAGAAGGACAATGCTACAGTGCTTGTATTTATCTTTTTATAGAACCTTATATTTTGCAAGACTCTGAGTTACTTTCTATTATCTTTTTATGGAGGAAGCACACCCAGTTGTGCTCAGGGCTTGGTCCTGATTCTTTCCTCAGAGGTCACTCCTGGCAGGGTTCAGGGGACCATATGTGTTGCCTAAAATTAAACCTGAGTGATCACTTGCAAGACAAGTGTCTTACTTTCTATATGGGCTTCTCTATATTTTCTCCCCCTCATTTTTTCCTCCTTTCCTCCCTCCCTCCCTCCTTCCCTTCCTTCCTTCCTTCCTTCCTTCCTTCCTTCCTTCCTTCCTTCCTTCCTTCCTTCCTTCCTTCCTTCCTTCCTTCCTTCCTTCCTTCCTTCCTTCTTTCCTTCCTTCCTTCCTTCCTTCTCTTCCTACCTTCTTCCTTTCCTCCTTCCCTCCTCCCTCCCTCCCTCTCTCCCTCTTTCTCTTCCCTCCTCCCTCCCTCCCTCTCTCCCTCTTTCTCTTTCCTTCTTTCCTTCTTTCTTTCTTTCTTTCTTTCCTTCTTTCTTTCTTTCTTTCTTTCTTTCTTTCTTTCTTTCTTTCTTTCTTTCTTTCTTTCTTTCTTTCTTTCTTTCTTTCTTTCTTTCTTTCTTTCTTTCTTTCTTTCTTTCTTTCTTTCTTTCTCTTTCTTTCTTTCTCTCTCTCTCTCTCTCTTTCTTCCTTCCTTCCTTCCTTCCTTCCTTCCTTCCTTCCTTCCTTCCTTCCTTCCTTCCTTCCTTCCTTCCTTCCTTTCTTTTTCCTTCCTTCCTTCCTTCCTTCCTTCCTTCCTTCCTTCCTTCCTTCCTTCCTTCCTTCCTTCCTTCCTTCCTTCCTTCCTTCCTTCCTTCCTTCCTTCCTTCCTTCCTTCTTTCTTTGTTTCTTTGTTTCTTTCTTTCTCTCTCTTTCTTTCTCTCTCACTTTCTTTCTTCTCTCTCTCTAGACTGGATGACTGGATAATGATCTCTCTTCAAGTTTATACGTTCTTCCTTCTACTCAAATTTGTTGTTGAAGTTCTTTAATAAATTTTACAACTCAGTTTTTTCTTGTTTGTTTGTTTTTGCTTTTGGCCTATACCTGAGAGTGCTCAGGAGTTGCTCCTAGATATGGATTAAGAAATTACTCCTGTGAGGCGAACGTGATAACCACTACACTACGGAAAGAAATAAGTACCAGGAGGTTGACCCCATGGCTTCGCGGCTGGCCTCACGTTCCGGGGAAAGGGCAACTCAGAGAAGCGATCACCAACTACATTGTAGTCGAAGGCCATGTCGGGGAAGGGAGTTGCGGGCTGAATGAGGGCTAGAGACTGAGCACAGTGGCCACTCAACACCTTTATTGCAAACCACAACAGCTAATTAGAGAGAGAGAACAGAAGGGAATGCCCTGCCACAGTGGCAGGGTGGGGTGGGGGGGAGATGGGATTGGGGAGGGTGGGAGGGACGCCGGGTTTACGGGTGGTGGAGAATGGGCACTGGTGAAGGGATGGGTTCCCGAACTTTGTATGAGGGAAGTATAAGCACAAAAGTGTATAAATCTGTAACTGTACCCTCACGGTGATTCTCTAATTAAAAATAAATAAATTATAATAAAAAATAAAATAAAATAAAATAAAAAGTTAAATATAAAGTCAAATGAAAAAAAATAAAAATAAAAAAATAATTTAAAAAAAAAAAAAGGTAAATGTCTTCCTAACCAAAACGGAGTACCAACTTAATTTGATTTTTCAAGTTGCTTAAGGTAATTCTTCATTTAAACTTTCTTTAAACTAACTTGAGATGATGTTCATTAATTAGATGAAGGTGGTTATTATAACTAATCTCTCACTACTTTTTCTTTTAAAAATGAATAATTTGCTGACCTTGTTGATTTTGGTATTTAATATTAATTAAAATTTTCAAATCAAAGATATTTTGCTTTAACAGTGATCTTATAGTCCTAAATCAAAGTGTCATTAAAGAAAACTTTAATAACAATGAAAAAAATAAAATAAAACAATAATTTATTCAATAAAAAAAAAAAGAAATTACTCCTGGTGGTGCTTGGAGAACCATACTGGGGATAGAACCTGGGTCAGTCACATGCAAGGCAAGTGCCCTACCTGCTATACTACCTCTCTTGCCCCTCAATTGTATTTTTAAGCTCCAGAATTTGTTTAATTCCTTTATATAAGTTATTCCTTTGCTTCTTTGAGTGGGTTATGCGTTCCTATTTTCATGTCTTGTGATTTTTTTGGTTGTTATTTTTGAAAATTGCAAATTTTTTAAAAAAGGCCATCTTTTCTATTCTTTGCAGACTGACTTTGTATCAGGCTGGTTCTCTTTTTGAATAGATAGGTGAGCTACATGTGCTTTTCCTGTCACCCTACTAATTTATCTTGCATGCATAGCTTATTTTGAGTGCTTGTTGCCCACTGTGCTGGAGTTTCTCCTTTAATTCATTTTTTTCTTGTGTGTGAACTGATCATTCCTTCTCTTTCTGTCCTGATCTCCAGACTGTCCTGTACGCCTCAGGTAAGCTATTACTCTGACTTTCCTGATCATGTACTTCTGAAACCTGCGACCCTCTACACTAAGGTTTTCCATGGGCCATGCTCTCATCTCCTCCCTGAGCCTCCCTCATCTCCTGCATTCTATGGTTATTCTTCGGCTCCTCCAGGGTCTTCTCAGTTTCTACCTCTACTCCTTGGAGGCCCCATCACTGTTTCCCTCAAGCTCTTTACCTCTACTACATATTATGGACATGACTTAAGCAAGTGGAGTGTAATGATATGCTGCTCAGATTTCAAAACTAGATATAAGTTTTGCCTTCCTTTTCCATTTTTTGTGTCTTTTGCACCAGCATTTAGGATTTGCATCAGTCAGATGTTCATGCTTGGATCTTCTTCTGCCTGATTGTCCATGACATATTTTAGACAGGACTTCCAAGACAGAATTTGTGCTTTTCATGTAGATGCGAAGAGGACAGGGGTTGTTTGCAGCTTCTTTTTAGTTCCTTCAAAGGGGAAATACCTGTTCCCCTGAGCTTGAGCAACACCTAGGAGGAACCAAAGGGAACCTGAACAGACAGGAAAAAATGAACCAGAACAAGACAGTGGGAGGATATTAAAGTTGGGCAGTAGTATTGCATTTGATTTCTATTTTGGTCCTTGACACACTTCACACACGATATACTAACATCTCTAAATGAAATAAGAATAAATGGAAGTCACCATTTGGTTCTACCCTGCCTATCCCCACTTCCTGGGCCAGGGCCCTCCATTTTCCCATGCTTACGCTTTGGAAGAAGAGCACTCTGAGCAGGAATGAGTAGCTCTGAATCACAAAAAGGCAGAAGATCTTGGCTACCTAGGTGAAATGGGGCATTATAGGTGAGATGATGCCCCCTTTCAACCAGCTCTAGTATCTCCTCACAGACCATAGCATGGCACCGAGAAGTTTTGTCTGACTCCAGCTGCTGCATGGCCCACTGGGGTATTGACGGTTAATTCTAGACATGCTGCCAAGACAATAAGCAGAAACTGTTCTCTTGGCTTCTCGCAAGCACTTAATACGGGAGAAACAAGTTCCTGAGGACTGAGCATCATTCCAGGCTCTCCATAGCCTGCAACACTTGCTGGATTCAAAGAATCCTATGGTTGGGCCTGAGTTTTCTAGCCTGAGTCCATCCAGGTTTGCGTGTAGAGCTCCAGTCGTGAAGGAGCAGCCACCCATTTCAATAGTCTGGCTATGATATCTGCTCACGGTGGGCCCCAGGGAGGGGGACTCAGAGCTACTACATCTGTTGGGAGAGCCTGAAAGGATAATAATGCAATCAGCACCATGAGACTGTGCTGAGCTTTCTCTGTGGTGTCGTGTTCATGTCTTCTGGTCTTGCACACACTGAGTGATGCATCCCTCCCATCCATCTGTTCAGTCCTGGGGTTTACTGTGACCCCTCCAAGCACTGGATCACTCATGCTTACATTCTTTCCAGTATGTCTGACCCATGGTCAGAGTCCCTGCTCCTGGGCCACAGAGCCAGGACACCCACTTCTCTGACTTTCCTTGAAGAACCACATCCTCAGATCTTGGGTGGCTTCTCAAAGCAAAGTTGTGAAAAGTAAATGTGACATACACATATCCTTGTGCTCAACTTCCAATCATACATTAGAAATCACGTGATCATCATTGGGAACATGAGGTTGCACTCAGAAGGAGGACAGGCAAGATGAGGTAGTTGAAGACCAGGTGTTCAACTGATAGATGACAGCAAAATCCAGGTGAAGCCACACAATCTGGTCTTGCACACACTCGGAAACAAATCAAGGACTATTACAGTTACCTGCGGAGAGGCCTCCACAGAACAAGTAACATGGCTATAGAGCCCCCCAAGTGTCAAAGTTGTACCCCATTCTGATGACATGGCTTGCCACCTGAGGTAGGTGGGAGGCAGGAGCTTGATGAGGTTCAGGCTTGATCTTGGTGTGGCAATTCAGGTGTGTGAACACATCTGAACTCTGGGCTGGGCCTCACATGTTGGCCCCTGCGGTCAGTCCCCTCAAGCACATTCCCATGAGTGAACTACTGTCCCTCACTGTTGCTGCTGGGCATGACCTATAGAGCTTGTGATGTGGACTGGGCTATGCCACTCTGTTGGGCTGTGCTTCCAATGGGCACTTTGTCTTCCCTTTCCACACTGAAGAGGCACAATGTCCAGGGAAGCCACTTCCAGGAGCTGTTGGGTGAGCAGAAAGGGTTTCTGGCTGCCCTGTGGGGCTGGATCTGCCAGGCTGTACTAGGTGCCTTGGGGCTGCAGCACACAAGTCTGGCTCTACGTAATCCTGTGGCCTTGCTCTCATGATGCATGCAGATAGCAGCAGGGGGTCTTCAGAGGAAGTGGAAGTGATCACAGGGACTGACTTGGTGAGGAACAGAACCCTGGATACTCTGAGTGCTTGAGAATAGAAGGGGTGGGACAAAGCCAATAAATATAACTGTGGAGGTTTCTTGAGCACCTAATGTAGTCTCAGATGATGCCAAAGTCTTTGTGTTTGTTTTTCAAACAGTCTTATTTAATTTTTAAAAACTAGATATTATCCTTTTCTTTTTTCCAGATGGGACCAGGGAACCTGTTTAAGTCATATAGAGTGGAGAGTCACAAAACCAGTCAACTCCCTTCTCAGTGGGTGGCAGCGGCTGAGCCAGCAGCTTCAGTGGAGGCTTAACCCAGTGGAGGGCACTCAGAGACACCCCCACACCCAGCGGGCCTCATGTTTCCAAAGAACCCCAGGAGATGGAGGCATCTTTCCCTCTCTGGAAAAATCTATAAAGCACAGAACGTACACCATGGAGACTGTCTAGTCGCCACCAGAAGGGAGACTGGATCACGGCTGACTCTTGGGTAACATGGGCAGAGAAGGTGGTGGCAGACTTGGTGTGCAGACCTCAGGACACCACCCTAGGCTGGTGTGTGTGTGTGTGTGTGTGTGTGTGCGCAAATGCAGCACACCTGTGTACATATGGGGAATGCCTAGGCATGAGACTAGGGAAAGGGACCTATCAGGATGTCAGGGTTGTGAAAATTCTTCTTTATCTGAAAATGTCCTCAATGTCCTTAGTGGAGAGACATAGTAAGGCAGATAAATGCATGCTCTGGAGTTGGAGCCTGTATTCAGAAAAATGTTATCAAGGACACTGTTGGAACCATGGTGAATTCTGAATATGGACAGAATGCTAGAAAACAGTCCTTTCTTGCTAAAATTGTCCGACTTTGATCATGTTGCTGTGTTCCTGCAAGGAAATGCCCTTGACTTGCTAACAATGGTTGAATCTCAGTGTTACACGGGGATCCGTTGTACTCGTCTCGCAATTTCTCTGTAGGTTGAAGGTCACTTTCAAAATAAAAAAGTTAAAAAAAATCCCTAAAGTGGTGTTTATCACCATTGCAATTCTATTTGTGCAGTATAAAAAGGAGGAGAGAGAAAGAAACCATGGTCTGGGTGGTGACAGGAAGGCCCAGAGGTTCCTCTTGGGAGGTGAGAAAAAGGCCTTGCCCTGTGACCCCCGCATCCAGCTGGCGTTCTTCCACTTCTAAGGCTTGTTCTGAGACATTTAAGGCCGCAGTGGCTCTGAAGTGTAAAGTGGAAGGCAGAGGTCAATTGAAAATCGATAGAGCAGGACACACAGGTCAGTTCCAATTCAGGGGCTCCTCCTCCTCCGAGGGAACAGCTGTTCTTCTCTCACCCCAAAGTCTAGGGCAGGGGGGAGGGGTTGATGCCAGATCCACTGGGGCAGGGATCTGTCCTGACCTTCTCAGGCTCTGATTTCTGTGGGCTGTGGTGGGCCTGGATCCAGAGGGTGCAGAAGTCCTGGTGTCATCTGTCCCTCTGGCCCTTGGAGGCATCCGTTCCGTTTTGGTGCTCAGCAGGCGTTTATTCAGCGGAGTTACTCAGTGACTGTGGCAGGCTTAGGCCTGGGGCCAGTGACAACAGGCACACAGCCTGGCCCCTGGGAACTTGTGTTCTTGTGGGAGAGCCAGATGCATAAACAGAACAGTCTGTGTGGCTGCTCTCTTCCCTGCGAGATGATGCCCCAGGGTCCTGCAAGTCCCTGTCTGGCTTGGATGTGGAGTCATCCGAGAGAGAAAAGCAGGCCTCGCTCATGGATGAGGGTTTACCCATCCTATGTCTGGGTAGCTGTGCCTGTCTTGACCATCTTAATCATTTTTTTTCTTTTTGGGTCACACCCAGAAATGCACAGGGGTTACTCCTGGCTCTGCACTCAGGAATTACTCCTGGCAATGCTTGGGGGACCATGTGAGATGCTGGGAATTGAACTCTGGTTGGTGCATGTAAGGCAAATACTCTACCCACTGTGCTATCACTCCAGCCCCAACTTAATAATTTTTATTCTTGAACATGTGCTTACTAGGTGAAATCCTGGGAAGTGAAATACAGACGAGACATGTGGATGTGCACACAGCCTCATTTGCACATACATTCATGAAGTCTCAAAAGAGCAGGGGGTTAGTGGACCCAATAGGGTCAGTGACTCAGCAAGGACAAGGAGAATGAGTCTTGTTGATGACTAAGTAATTGTGGGGAGTGAGACAGTTCTGCTAAAAACATGTGCTTTGCAGAGCATAAGAAATGCAGAGTCTTCTAATGTCCTTCCTCCTAAGGCCACCTTGCTGGATTAACCTATCATTCATATTGAAAATGATGACATAAAGGACAAGGAGAGTCATCCTTGTAGCCTGTGAACTGAGGTCTAGCATGTTGGGAGAATGTGTCAAGAGTCATGCTTAGAGCAGTTAAGTTAGTTCTGTGGAAGCATTGGCACTCTTCTGATAAGAGGGAATATATGCATGTGTGAGAAATTTTGGGGATTCCGCATATCATGTTAAATGCATTCAAAACAGTGACATTAAACACTATCAAGATAAATGGTAAAATACAAGTTGGCATATAATACAAAGAAGCAAAACAAAATTGGACCCATCCCTAGTGTGGGTACCAAGAACCAGATTGGAAGGTTGTAGAAAATAGAGTGCCAGACAAGTCAGCATACCTGTGGTTCCCATGCACCCAGATGCACTCACTTGGAGAAGAAAATAAATCTATGGCCCATCCAGGATAGAAATTCAACCAATCATTGCTTGACAGTTTTCCACCCTTCAGAATTGTTGTTTGAAGACCTCAATGGACCACTTCTGGAAATATATCCCAGAGATGCAAAAAAGTATAGTAGAAATGACACCTACACTCGCATGTTCATTGCAGCACTGTTTACAATAGCCAGAATCTGGAAAAAACCCAAATACCCAAGAACAGATGACTGGCTAAAGAAACTTTGGTACATCTACACAATGGAATACTATGTAGTTGTTAGAAAAGATGAAATTTGCATATAAGTGGATTAACATGGAGAGTATCATGCTAAGTGAAATGAGTCAGAAAGAGAGGGTTAGACATAGGAAGATTGCACTCATTTGTGGAATATAAAGTAACAGAGTGGGAGACTAACACCCAAAGATAGTAGAGACAGGGAACAGGAGGATTGCTCCACGGCCTGGAAACCGACCTCACATGCTGGGGGAAAAGGCAGTTCAGATAGAGAAGGGACCAACAAGTAAAGGATGCTTGGAGGACCCGTTCGGGATAGGAGATGTGTACTGAGAGTAAACTATAGACCAAACATGATGGCCACTGCAGACTACAACACCCTAAAGGAGAGAGTAAAAAGGGAATCTGCCTGCCACAGAGGTGGGGGTGCGGGCTGGGGGTGATGTGGGAGGGATACTGGGACCATTGGTGGTGGAGAATGGGCACTGGTGGAGGGATGGGTACTTGACCATTGTATGAATAAAACATAAGCACGAAAGTTTATAAGTCTGTAACTTTACTTAATGGTGATTCATTAAAAAAATAATAATAAATTAAAAAAAAGAAAAAAACTTTTGGCACTTAGCATGAATGCAAAAAAAAAAAAAAGAAACCTCATTGGCACAAAGCAGTCTTTGAAGTCTGGCTCTATTCTCTTGGGAGAATTAAAATACACAGTTTGGGGCTTCTTGGGTCTGTGTCTCCCTGACTAAAGTTCTGAAAGCCCAAATAAATGGATATTGTTACACCAGAACACTAAGACTTGCTGAAACCCTTTTTATGGTTCTTACCCAGACCAAAAGTACCTCCATTATTTTATTATTTTAATATTTAATATTTTAATATTATTGCATATTGCTTTTCCCCACTTTGCTACCATTTGTCATCATATTCTTCCATTTTTTCCTGTTTGTTTTTCTTAGCTCACAGGGCCAGATTGGCAGTGTTCAGAGCCCTCCAGGGCCATTCATGGTGATTCTGGAGCCAGGGTGGGGGAGTGTACAGTGCTGGGTATTGAACTCAGAGCCTGGACCATGCAAGGCATGTGCTTTAGAACTTGAACCACATCCCAACTGGGACACCCTTGCTGCCAGTTTTAAATGCCAGTGTAAGAGCATCTAATAATTAAAACTTTCATTTTCTTAGAATGACATATAGCAAATTAAAATATCCCCAAAGAAGGACAAATCTTCATACCTCAAACGTTTCTCTTCATTTCACACTGGACCATGGTGTTTGCAAAGGGCAGTTATAAGGATGTGGCATGCCAGGGATGCATAGAAAAGGTTGTGTGAGAAGGAGCTGATGTTGGCCACTCTTTAGCTCACAGGTAGCCTGAGAGGCGGGGAGGATAGAAGAGGTCACCCAAACATGCTAGCCACTGCCCTCTTAGGGATAGTCTGGAACTTCCATTTGCCTGGTGTCCACCAAACTAGCTTTTATGCCAGGCATCCCTGTGGTTCTTATCTTTGCCATAGTTGATCCATCCCTGGCCAAGTTCAGGACTGATATTGAACCATATTTTCCTGCACCCTGAGCTATCTGGACCTGGGGGACATTCTCTATCCTTCAAGATCTGCTGGCGCTGTGGCTCTGGGAAGGGACTGGATATCACCATCCTGGGTGTGTCCTCAGGCCCCCTTGCCCCTCCTCAGCTTGGCTCTTGCAGGGTCTGCTTGCAAGGAAGGGCCAGCATTTCTCCTTTCACTCATCAGCCCTGCTTTGGCCCCCTCCCCCAAATGGAAGATGATGCCTGCCTCCCCTTGCACCCCCTGCCACGGCCTGGTGTCTGGGGAGGTTGTTTTCCACTTGAAAGTGTGGATGATTAAAGCCTGGGCGGGTGATGTTGGAAGTGGCTCCATTAGCTTTGAGGGAAAGTGCTACTTGGAGTAAACACACCTCAAGGAGTCCTCTGCAGGGTCCGAGCAGGCTCCAGGGAGACACTGATGACACATGCACACACACACACAGACACACAGATACACACAGCAGCAGCAGCAGCACCTCCTGTGACACAAAACAGCTGGAGTTCAGCAAGATGAGACTGGCCAGGGCTCTTAGGTAGAGGAAGTCAGGAGGACTCAGCTTTCTGGTGACCATGCTGGTCTGCTCTCTGCAAATGTCCAATCTCATTCATTCAACCCTCTCACTGCTCTTAGGACTGACGTGATGAAACAGCCACAGTAAACCACTGTTGCTAGAGTGGCCCTCAGTTTCAGGAATTTTGAACGTTCCTTCCAGATTTTTGTGTCAGTTGAGCTGGCCAAGAGTGGCTGGTAGTTCTAGATCAAGGCTTTGCCTGCCATTCCCGAGTTCTCTCCAGGACCTCTAGCTCTTTCGTCCTGATTTCCTGCCTCTTACACTCACTGGGCATTCTCCAAACACTTCCAAACTGGCCTTGTTCCAAAGCCCCATCTTGGCATCTGCTTTTATAGGAGCCTGAATTCAAAATCTTCTTTTATAAACAGCAGCAGGCAATGCCAGCGAACTGAGCAATGCCCCTGCAAAGCTGGGCCAGACCCCAGACTCATGCCCAGCTCTACCCTCAGTGGGAAGAGTAGCCTGCAGCCTATTTTGGAACTCTTGGAACTACTACCCATGGAACTGTCAGCACAGCTGGCACCTGGTCCCTGGGCCCATTCCATGACCAGAAATGACCTCTGGATATCATAGGCAGATGCCTAGCTTGTTCGTTAAGGGGCACAGATTTTTCAGAGATTTCTGAGCAAGGTGGATGCTCAGATTCATTTTAAAATGAATCTCTGGAGTCCAGGTGTGTGTGGTGTGACAAGTCCATGGAAGTCAGTGTTAGAACTGGAAGACAGAGGTTATTAGTTGCTTTGAGTGCCCAGCCCACAGGACAAGAGGACACTTGGTGGGGAGGTAGAACTAGGGCATGGCTGGCTCCCTGGCTCTTCTGCTGGTTATGGATGGTTCTCAGGCCAATTGCTCAGTGGCTTGTGAGGGGCTGTGGAGGTGTTGAGGCTGTAGACTGGGAAGCCTGGTTGGGGGCGTCCGGATGCCTCAGTCTTTTGAAGGGAGTTTTTTCAAGGTGACCTGGCCTGAAGAAGCAAGGGGAAGAAGAGGAGCCATGAGTCAGCGGCTGGCAACCCTCACTGGATTCTATCCAGATTCCAAGTGAAAACATTAAAAAAATACCATGAAATTTAAAGCTAATTGCTGAAACACTTGGCACTTAAAAATAATGTCTTTATTGTGATTGAATCCACATACTGTGTAATTCACCCTTTCCATGGTTTTGTGTGTATTCACAGAGATGTACCACCACCACCACTATCTAATTCAGAACACTTTCATCAGTCCAAAAGAGAAGCTACAAACTTATTAGCAGCCACTTCCCATCCCCTCCTCTCCTAGCTTCTGCCAAGCACTCATATATTTTCTGTCTCTATAGATCATCTGGACATTTTATATAAAGAGAATAATATCCAACGTGGTGCTTTGTGACTGCCGTTCCCCCCCACTTGGTGTACAGCTTTCACATTGCAACCACATTGCAGCGCAGAGTGGCATTCATCACTTAATCCTGGAAATAGACTCTGAGAGATGCTGTGTAAGGCAGTTGGGTCCTTTTGTGGACATAGAGCACTTGCATACACCTAGATACCACAAACCACCCCACACCCGGGCTAGATAATACGACCTGTTGGGACCATTGTTGGATATGTGGCTCCCTCACTGATCAGAATGTCATCACATAACTTGTGACTTGATTAGGACTTAATCTTTTTTTTTGTGGCCAAATGATATTCCACTGAATGGATATACCAGGTTTGTTTATTTATTACCAGCTGAAGATCGTTTGGGCAGTTTCACTTTGAGGTTAAGACAAATAATGCTGCTAATAGACACCATTGAACATTTTGTGTGTGTGAACGTTATTTATTTAAAAAGTATACAGTGATGAGGTTTTGTAAAAGGAGCAGACAAATTCTGTGGAGCTCTCAGCGGCTCAAAGAGGACAACTGAAGCAACAAAAGAAAGCAATATTGAATTTTAACTGAAAATACAAAGTTAGTATCCAAGAGCCCATGTTATATAAAGAAATGACTAGATCAATAAGTGGAGGTAAAACACAAATATCCTAAGCAGAATAATTCCAAAAGATATATGGTGGACTTAACTCGAAGTCAATGTGGGCTGCTTTCAGTTATTCAGTACCATAAACTTCACAGGGTAGAAAAAGTAGACAGAGATGACAACCTTACAAAGAGCTTGGTCAACATTACAGCAATAAGTCATTTTAGAAGAAAACATCCTTGATATGAGATGATTTGATATGATGAGAAAGATACTTCCCTGTAGTGTCTTCTTTTGCGAAACATGTTATCCCAAGTCTACTGATAAGATGCCACTTGCCAAATCACAACTGAGAGACATTCTGCAGAATGCCTGCCTGATCCTCCTTAAAACTGTCAAGGTCGTCAAAAGCAAGGAAACTGTGAGAAGCTGTCACAGTCAGGGGAGTTTCAGGGGACATGGTGTCTAAGTGTAATGGGGTCTCTTGAATGGGACCTGGGAACAGAAAAAGAGCCTGAGTCTCAAATGAAGGAAATCTAAATAAGGTATGTTAATTTATAATAATGAATCAATATTAGTTCATTTGTTAGGATAAATGTATCTTATCCGTGCAAAGTGTTAAGAAGAGAAAGGGTGTGTGGATAGATCAGAACTCCATACTAGCCTTACAATAATTCTGTAAACCCCAATTTCTTTTTACAGTGAAAGTGTGTAAAAAAAATGGATTGGAACCTTTGTCTTGGCAGATGTGATTGATGTGCCAGCATTTTCAGTAAGGGAACCTTCCCTAAATGCTTTCTCTCTAGGACAATTTAGTTTCCCTGGAGAAAATCATCCACTTTCTGTCTGCAGGATGGGGGTGGGGCATGGGATTGACTGGAACAGGGGCTGTGAATGCTGGGCTAAACCTTCAGGCCCCCACCCTCCATGTTTGCTTGTTTTTTGGCCATACCTGGAACTACTCAGGGCTTACTCCTGCCTCTGTCTTCAGGGGTCATTCCTGTTAATGCTCAGGGGGACCATGTGCTTTGCCAGCAGTGGAGCCTGGGTAAGCTGTCTCCAAGGCAAGTGCCTTAAGACCTGGACCACCTTTCTGGCCCCTGTCTGCCTTTTTCAACTGGTGCCTCTCCTGTCTCAGGAGGTGCTTGCTAGTCACAAGACCTGGGGCACTTTCCTCCAGGGACATACCTCTCAGCATCTCCTGCAAAGCTCTTTCAGTCACTGCATCTCACCAGATCCCTTTAGCAGGGCTTAGGACCAAGCCCATCAAACCATGTTCCCTCCTTGTTCTTATAAGACCATTGCTCTCAGTCCTCCCATTTTCCATCTTCTATGGTCTCTTGGATCTTTTAACTCATTAATGATTTGCTTATATTTTTCTTTAGTTGGTGTCAAACTTCTCTATTTATGATGATTTGGTTCCATTTTTCTTTCTTCCTTTCCCCTTTCCTACTGTTGTTTGTGATACCTGGAAGCTATACACTTGTGGGGTGCACCGTGAGTCCAAGAGATCCCCTGGAAAGATGGGGTGGCAGTGCAGGGAATCAAACTCACTGCCTCAATCACAAAAAGGCAGTGGCTCCCCCAACCCTGTTCCATGTCCCTGGGCCCATGTTGTCTTCCACTGGGGAAAGAATGAAAATAAATGAAACCTCAGTCAGCCAAGATGAACGGAAAGTTGTATTGATTCCTTCCATCATGCACAGATACTCTGTAGAAAAATCTGGCATGATCTTTCTACCCTAAGACCCCAGGGCTTAGCATTCTCTGGTGTTCCAGAGAATGAAGAAAAAAGAAAAAGGAAGAAAAAAGAATCAGAAGGTCTTAAGACAGAATGTGGGCACTGAAAGATGAATGTTAGCACTTCAAACCTCTCTAATGCCACCCCCCACCCCGCCTCCCACCCCAGACTCATCGCCACCTTACCTCACAGAAGGATGGGTGAATAGGCATGGGCGGTGGCCCCATGCAAGCTGCCATCTGCCTATGGCCTCTGAAGCCTCTTGACAAAGCTGAGTCACCACCCTGAAGCAGATGGCAGCTTGTCCCCTCCCCAAATGGTCCAGGACAGCAGCAGACACATCACTGGAGCTCAGAAGTGGGGCACAGAGCAAACCCCCTGACATGATTTGTTCTGACAGATTTACCTTAGGGGGAGTTGGGGAATATCCCAAGTATTTTTCCATAGACCAGATCCCCAATCAGTGATTCTCGGCTAACCTGGCCAGTGGGTTGATGCAAGGGCCTGAAGATGCTGCTTGGGCCCTGCAATGCCGGGAGTCCCCGGGCCACCCCAACAGTGCTGGAGGCCTCCAGGGCCACATCTGGAAATGCTCAGGGTGCCATGTGGTATGGGAAATCAAACCAGGTCTATTGTATGCCTAACCTGTTGTACCGCCTACCCCCAACCTATTCCAATAGACTCACGTTAAAGGTGTAGGCTGAACCCCTTAGGTAAAATAGAAAATGGAAGTCAATTTCCTGAGAACAGGAATGCTGAGTCTCACATGAGCAGCCCAGCTGTGGGCTGTGAGGCTGGAGAGAAGGGCTGAGTGATAGGCTTTGCTGTACCGAGATCTGTCATTCTCCCGAGCCTGCAGCAGGCTCTGTGGGCCTCTGCAGCCCAGCTGCCCCACAGCCTGTGATGTCACTGTTTTCTCTGTGGGGGTAACAATCTGGCCAGGAGAGGCTGTCCTGGAACTGTTCTACCACACAGGGGGACTGTCTGAGGCTGGGGGTCTTGTCCCTCCTGGGAACAGAGTCACTCTGAAGGCCTGTCCCTCCCGGCCATGCCATTCTGCCACAATGTGTGCAAAGTAGACACAGAGCCAAAAGCACCTCTGTCATGCTTCCACTTCAGAGGAACCCAGAATTCTGGGGAGGGCACAATTCTGGGGAGGGGGTGAACACTCTATCTTAGCCCTCAACTGGCTCTAACCAGTGGCTGTGCTCCCCACCAAGTCCTGGCTCCTGGGGGTAAACCCTTCTTTGGAGTGTCTGTTCCTCCAGAGCCCAGATGGCCCCAAGCCCCCTCTACCCTTGGTAGAGGCCTTCCTTGACCCCCATCCCAGCAGGGACCTCATCTCTAGGGACCCTGTACCCCTCCAGCCACTGCTCATGCTGGGAAAGTGTCCCCTGGAGGGCAGAACTCAGGGGCAGACCTCGGGGGTGGGGATCTCACTGTGAGGAGTCAGGAGCTGCTGTGTGGGTGCCGAGGGCTGCCATGGAATGAGCCTCACCCCCAGAAAACAGGCTGGGCTCCACCTTCAAGTATTTCTAATCAGCCTGCTTGCTTCTCCATCAGCCCTGTTCTCTGTCTATCGATGAAATCAATGCCACAAACCCCACACCGGGGGCTGGTTTGAAATCTCTGCTGGGAAATGCTCCTTCAAAGAATGTCTTCTAAAAGGGGTGATGGGCTCTGTTGGGGGAAGCCGGGAGACAGAGCAACCCTAGTGTCACCGTCTCTTCTTGTTTGCAGCCTGGAGCTGACCTAAGTGGGGCTCCCTGGCCAAGGAGAGTACCCTATAGGGGATACCCTCAAGGGACCAGGTTACAGGCTCAGTGGTAGGGGGGCACAGGCTGGCTCTGAGTTTCTACCCCCTCCTATAACTGCTACCTGTCCCACTAGTCCTGGAACTGGCCCTCGAGGAGTGGCCGTGCTGAACCAGGGGGCCTGGAGTCCAGTCCAGGAGGGCAGAGCCTGAGCACAGTTGCTAAGGAGTACCCAGGAGAGTGGGGAGGCTGCAGAGCAGCACAGGGGGGCAGATTAGGGTGGGGCATATGGGGGCTGTGGGAAGTGATATGGTGCTTGGTGCTCATCAACTCATAGCCTCATACTAGCCCTGGACACTTTTTTTTCTTTCTTTTTTCTTTTTTTTTTTAAAAATTTTTATTGAATCACCATGTGGAAAGTTACAAAGTTCTCAGGTTTATGTCTCAGTTATACAATATTCAAATACCCATCCATTCACCAGTGCCCATATTCCACCACCAAAAACCCCAGTATACCTCCCACCCCCAACTGTATAACTGATGAATTTCACTTCATTTTCTCTTTACCTTGATTACGTTCCATATTTCAACACAAAACTCACTATTGTTGTTGGAGTTTCCCCCCAACAATGACAGCCCTACAATCAAGGAAGCATTTGATAATTAGTTTACCATTAAAAGATTGTATGTTTTCAGTTTTTAGAAAAAACTGCTTTAGCAGCCACGCAGTTCGGAGTTGTCCCAGTCCTGCATCCCAGAGCCATGTTAGTTGCTGCTCAGGATGGAGAGGGTGTGGTGGCTGCACCTCCTCTGTCTGGATCCCTGGTGTTGCTGGCCCGGTCTCGGGTCCGGAGCATTCTCCAGCTGTGTTGCTCACCAGAACGCTCGGCTTTTTCTCTGTTGAATGTGGCAAGATGGCGCCGAGGGTGGGTCGAGGGTGTGACTTCCGGGGGATGGGGCCACTTGGAGGCTGGGCTGGCACCGCCCCTGGGCACTTTTTAAGCCTTTGTGCCATCTGATGGGTCCTTTCTCACTGGGATCCCAAACAGCAGAACTGCCAAGATTGCCTCCGTTACCAAGGTGGGACCAGGCTTCAAACATCTGAACTTTCATCTGCCAGGCAAGAGCTTGAAGCCATAAGGACGTCTTCTGAGTATCAATCTGAGTTGTTTATTATGAGATTGGCTCCCACAGTGACAAGATCTATAGCTGTGAGCTGCAGACCTACGAGAAGTGAGGGTGGAACTTCTAGTCCAAAGACTGCAGGTTCGACACCTACTATTTCACTCTGAGTCTGAAGGACAGAAAATACAATCACCTCTGCTCATGGTCTGAGGTAGACTGCACCCCTTTGCTCCCCCAGGAGGACTGAGCTTGAAACTAATTCATGCTTGAGGTACTGTGATGTCGAATGCTGTGAATGATGGATTCATGCACACATCGTTCCAACACCAGTGTGTTCGCTTCCATCGGCCAATGACCCTCCACCTCTGTTGCTTTTGATCATTTATTGCATCCTTTGGGAAGCATCTTTATTTCATTTTTTCAGAGATTCTGTTTTTAATGGGGCTTTTATTTGGGGCTTTATAAATTCTTTTTAAAATTTTTGTTTAGTTTCTAAGTGATTGAGTCCTTTCCCACCCAACATTTTCACCTGTGATTGATTTCCATCTTCCAAGCATTTTGGTCCAAAAGAATTGTTGGTAGGATTTCTATCTTCTTCATTTGATGGTGATCTCTTTTGTGACTCAGTGTGTGTCTATCATAGAGAATATCTCACATGCCCTGGAGAAGGGCACTCAACTTTTGGGGCAAACAGTGCCCTTTATATGTCTTTTAGTCCCAGTAAGGCCAACCTTGAGTTCCAGGCAGGCTTTCCACTGACTGGGTAAAGCCCACACACATTGAGGAGGGCAGTCTACTTTGCTCCATTTACTGATTCAATTGCCACCTAAACTCTGGAATCAATGTTAGACCAACAATCTGAGTTCCTCCTTGGCCTGCTGAAGTTGTCACATACATGAACTCTCTCGGGCTCTGAGCCCAGGAACCCGAGTCTCTCCAGCTTCTATTCATGTGCGTCATTCTTTGGCCATGTTGTCTGACTATGGTTATGGAACCCAGCCCTGCCCTTCACTCTCTAGACCTCCTTCCTCTGCTGGACATGATACGTTTCTGAACCGCTGACCCAGCCAGTAGGCCTGCATGGGAACACTGGTCATGGAACTTACACTCAGATATCACCTGTGTTCTAGCTATGAGCTGTACCTTGCTGAAAGACCTTCATTCTGGAACTCAGAAAGACCTCACTATTAGTGAGAGGGCCATTAGGATATAAACCCCAGCGATCTCATCTGCAGAGCATCCACTAGCTGTCCTATCCAGGGAGCGCTTGTCACTGCCCCAATTCTCATGGGCTCCAGCAGTTTCTAAAACTGAGAGGCCTCCTAGGCTGCTTAGTCTGGGATGGGATGAAAGAAACTGAGTCCAGTGTAGGGCAAGGGTACTTGAGAGAAAAAAATGCTCTCACATTAAAGGGAGGATCCGTTTTCTCTGGAACCCACCAGGGACTGGTCTTATGTATGTGTGTGTATGTGGGGAGGGTGGTTAGGAGCAGCAATGAGGGGATGCTGTCAGATTTGAAGGAGACAAAACTCCCCTGCCCCAATAAGGTGACCCCTAGACTCAGTATCTGCCCCCCAGACAGAACTATCTTTATGTGCAATTTAAAAAGAGCTCCTTCCGAAAATCGATACAGCCTCTTATAATACTGAAATAGTTCTGGGACATGCTGCTGAGATTTGTGGAACTGAGTCCAAAGTCCAGGAGAGAGAGAGTGAGATAGATAGATAGATAGAGAGAGAGAGAGAGAGAGAGAGAGAGAAGAGAGAGAGAAAGTTTCCATAAGACACCCCTCTTGTTTAGTTGATTACACAAAAATAAAACAAGCTGCCTAGGAATATTTTTAAAACCTCAGTAGACACCAACTTTGTTTTAGGGCCGCAGGAGCTGAGACAGCATCTCTTTACTGGTCATGTCAAGAGAGAGAGGCTCCAGTCTAAATTGGGAGCAGCGCCTGAGAAACCTTCCAAGCATAGGGCAGCATCAGGTCCCCGGGGGAGCATCCTTGAAGGCCTTGTAGGCTCAGGATGGGCTGACAGTGCAGTGCAGTCAGAACACCCAGAGAGAGCTCAGCCTCTAGCTGCTCAACTGCTCCTCATGCAGTTCCTGCTCTTCAGCCTCCGGTAGCAGTGCCCTCAGGCTCTGTTCTCCTGCTTAGGCCCCAGGGGCAAGAGCAGGGATTCTCTCCTCCTGATGCTGGATCATCCAGGCTCTGCTGCTGGGCCACACTGACCCCAGGAGACATGTGGGCCTTCTCCAGGCATCCCTGTCACTATGTCACCAGTTTTTGTAAATCAACTCACACCTAGAAGTGATGCTCTGTCTCACCAGGTAATAAGATACTCAGGGGAGACCCTCTAGGCTACCCTGGCAGTGAGAAAAGAGTGGAATGGCAGGGATCAAATTCAGGGCTTCACACATATGAGGCATGTACTCAAGTGCTTGAATTATCTCTCAGACCTAATCACTCACTTTGAACCAAGTTGCAACGCAAGCAATGACAACTTTCCAATGGTACCTTTGGTGCAGGGGGTTTCTTTTCCCTTTGAGACACAGGTGGTGATGATTTGGGCAAAATCATCAAATTTGGGCAAAAACTCCTGGCTTCTGGAGTCAAAGCCTATTTCGGGGACACATTTCAGGCTGTTTTGGGGCCCTTTAGGCAGGGAGACAGGGGCAGGCCAGACTGGATGGGTCTGAATTTACCCATGATTCTACTACCTTCAGGAAAGGCTCCTTCCTTTACAAAGCTGGAGTGAGGGTTCAGAGAATTAGATGTGGCTTCACCTCTCCACTGGGCTAGCTAGGATCAGCCATATCTATCCCAAGGAATCATGGCAACTGGCCACGGATACAGTTACATGTAGTACGAGGTTTCATTGCATGATCATTAAAGGTTTTATGTCAAAACCTTTTTTTTTTTCTTTTTGATAAAAAGTTAGGTGCTTGGGCCGGGAGATAGTACAATAGTTTGGGTACATACCTAGCATGCGCCCAATTCAGGTTTGTCCCTGTGGTCATTGCTGGGTAAGGCCCTGGAGGACTTCGACAATGGTTAAGTGGTCTAGATTTCCCCGACACCGCAGGGCCTAAGCAGCAGAGCGTCCTTGTATCCTTGCTCTGAACCACTGGCCTGGCTGAATGAGAATTGCTTGTGGGGTACCTGGATCTCTTGAACACAAGTTGGGAGCCTCCCTCTTCACCCCAAAAGTGAGGCGCTGCCATTATGTGCACTCAAAAAGAAAGCATGCCACTATTACTTAAAAACACTGTCATAATGATGCATTAGTGACAATCATTCAGTGAGGAGCAGCATTCAGTGGCAAGACTGCTCTTGCCTCTCTCTGCCTTTCAATGATTCAGTATATATATATTTTGCAAACAACGAATGACTAGATTTTGCTTTTGTGTTCAATCAGGCAGTCTCTGTTTAGTACATTTGTGGTTATTGCTTTTATTGATCAGTGAAAATTTATTCTCACCTTGAGGGTTTGTTATGCTTGGTTTTGGTTTTTGGTTTGGGGGTCACACCCAGTGGTGTTCAGGGCTTGCTCCTGGCTCTGTGATTAGGAATAACTCCTGGCGGGACTTGGGAGATCCTTTGTGGTTTGGTTAGATACAAGGCAAACACCCCTACCCGCATATTATCTCCTGGCCCCCTACCCTGAATTTTTGCTTTAAATTGTTCTAGATTTCTATTTCCCCACTCCCCACTTTTTGTACTTGAATTTTCACTTACTAATGGCTTGGAAATTGTAGTCCACTGGCAATGACTCCCCGAGGCATGTCCATATCATAATTCCCCCAAATCGTGTTTATTACTCTATGTGGTGAAAGAAGGGATTACATGAAGGATCTTGAGAGGAGGCACTTACTTTCCTGGGTTATCAAAGTGAACTCTAAATGCAGTCACATATATCTTTGTAAGTAAGAGGGAAGCAGCAGGAGTTTTGATACATAAGAGAAAGTTGTGAGCAGAGAGTGGCAGAGGCAGAGGGAATGGATTCCAGTAGGAGCCCTGGACCCCCTCCTGCAGGTGCTGACTGATAATAACCACCAGAAACTGGAAGAGACAAGGACAGAATTCTTCCCTGAACTCTCAGATTATTTTCTCAACTCTCTGCCACAAGCATGTGTTTTGCTTCTTGAATTGTATGACACATCTCTGTTGCTGTAAACTACCAAGTTTCTGGAACTGTAGAAAGCCACAACAGAAGTCTTCCCTTTATATGTTTGTTACTTTAATAAAGTGCCCTGAAAGAAGTTGGTTTCTTTTGATTTTTGGGTCACACCCAGCGGTGCGTAGGGGTTACTCCTGGCTCTGCACTCAGGAATTACTCCTGGCAGTGCTCGGGAGACCATATGGGATGCTGGGAATCGAACCCAGGTTGACTGCGTGCAAGGCAAACGCCCTACCCGCTGTGCTATTGCTCCAGCCCCAAGTGCCCCGAAAGTTGTATCCTGTATCAGAAACACGGGTGATTTGCACAAGATAGTTGACACTTGTCCCCTTCTCGCTCTCTGGTATTGCTTTTGCTTGAGTTTTTCAGTCTTGGCTTGTTTGCACACTAATAAGTCTTTGCACTTATTTTTTGAATTGCCAATGCTTTCTTGGGTCCACCCATACATTTACAAGATCTTTTGCCCACCATTGTTCCTTTAACATTTTTTTTTATTGCAGAGCAAAATAAAATCAAAATTTTAAATGCCATCTTAACAACTTCTAAATTTACTGTTCGATGGCCTTCATTTAAAAGCATAACGTACAATGGGGCTGGAGTGATAGCACAGCGGGTAGAGCGTTTGCCTTGCACGCGGCTGACCCGGGTTCAATTCCCAGCATCCGATATGGTCCCCTGAGCACTGCCAGGAGTAGTTCCTGAGTGCATGAGCCAGGAGTGACCCCTGTGCATAGCCGGGTGTGACCCAAAAAGAAAAAAAAAAGCATAACTGAGAAGTACAAGTTGGCAACGATGCAACTTCTGGCAGATATCTCTCTGGACTTAGTTACTAAAATACTAAATTACAGAAACCCAAAACTGAGAGGCCGCTAAGTGTGGTCACTCAACCTCACACTTCTTCATCCTCAGCAATGGAAAACAAATTATCTAATGCTTCCTTTTCAGCAGGTCTGACTTTAGGGGAGAGACTCTCCAAACAATAATAGTGAGTTTTGTTGAAATATTGTATGCAATCAAAGTGAAAGTAAAGTGAAATTTATTAGTTACACAGGCGGGGGGGGGCTTAGGGTGGGGGGGCTAGGGGCGTGGGGGGGTTTGGGGTGTGAGGGGGCGGGGTGGAGCTATACTGGGATTCTTGGTGGTGGAATATGAGCACTGGTGAAGGGATGGGTATTCGAGCATTGTATAACTGAGATTTAAACCTGAAAACTTTGTAACTTTGTAACTTTCCACAATAAAAAATTTAAAAATAAAAAAAAATTAAAAAAAAGCATAACGTACAATAGCCATCAGTTTTAGAAAATTTTTATCAAACAGAAACTATGCCTATATAGCAATCAATTTCTGTGCCCCACCTCTAGTTTCTGATTTATCTGCTTTGTCTGGAAATATGCCTGGTTTGTTTCAGATATTTCACATAACTACATGGCACCTGCACAGTTCAAGCTGCCTTGCAGGGAGCTGCCCTCCAACCCCCTGAGTTATATTTGGGATGTTCCAGAACACAAAACAAAAATAGATGTTTTGTGTGATGGAATAATACCATAGTTATCCTGTCTGGTTTATTTCACATTAGTGTAATGTTGAAGAGGTTAATTCATGTTGTAGCATGTATCAGCACTTCCCTCTAAGGCTGAATGATGTTTCATTGTGTGAATATACCACATCATGTTTAGTTACTTGTGAGTGGATGGACTTGGGTGACTTCTACCTTCTGATTTTTTGTGACTAATGCTGTCAATAGACATTATTACCATAACAGTATTAGCTTAATTACACTTTCAATTATTTTGAGTATAAATCTAAGAATGACGTTGCTGAGTCTTAGGGTAATTCTGTTTAGCTTAATTTTTTAAAAAAAATAATGACCAAATTATTTTGTTGCATTTTACATTTTGACCATCAGCATATAAGGGTTATGATTTCTCTGGATCGTCATCACAACTTGTGATTTCCATTTAGAATTTCAATTTCCTGACATATTCCCTTTACAATGTTTCTCTCAACAAGGATTGGCATTAAATTCAATTTCTATTTTCTTCAAAGTTTCTTTATTTTACCTTCTGTCTCAAATAATAGCTTAGATGACGTTTCCCCCATAGGCATTTTGACATTTTTATTCATTATCTTTTCCTCTATTTATTACTATTGTTTGTTAACAGTCTAAGAATCTTTCTTCTTTAGGTATTTTGCCTTTCTCTCTGGTTGCCTGTCTTTTTTATTCTTAATTTTCACTGAAATAAGACCAGACATTGATTTTATTTTGTTTGTTCATGTTAGGATCTCTGTGATTTCTGAACCTGAGGGGCACTGCTTATTAATTTTGAAAGATTCTCAGGTGTTATTTTCACGGATATTGTCTCTTACTCCTTTTTTTGCTTTCATAGTGTTTATCAGGTCTCTGTGTTATAGTTGGATGGTTTTCTTAGTACACCTTCATAATTAGTAATTCTCTCTTATAGTTCTATACATATTAAGTTTTCTTTATTTCCATGACTTTTTTTTTACTTGTAAATGCCATATTTTTCTTTTTAAAATATCTGCTTGCAGATCGACTTTGGGGGGGGAGAAACTCCAAATTAATAATAGTGAATTTTTTTTGTTTAAATATTGAATGTAATCAAGTAAAGTGAAAGTAAAGTGAAATTTACCAGTCACACATGCGGGGTGGGGGGCTGGGGAGATGGGGGGAAGGGGGGAGGTATATCGTGATTCTTGGTGGTGGAATATGTGCACTGGTGAAGGGATGGGTGTTTGAGCATTGTATAACTAAGACTTTGACCTGAACGCTTTGTAACTTTCCACATGGTGAATTAATAAAAGAATTTAAAAAAAATAAAAAAATAAAAAGAAAAAATATCTGCTTGCTTTTTTTCTTTATGGCCTCAGAGTATATCTGTGGGTGGTCATTTTACAGTTTCTCTCCTATAGTTCTATGAGCTTAAATTCTCTGGGTTTGAATCCTGTTACTCTGTTTTCCCATCAGCTGACCTGTGTTCTGTGTCCTTTATAATTTGGAAGACTGAACTTTTCGTTTGTGAGGCTTGGGTGGAGATTGGGGGGGTGTCTCAGGAATCTTTGTGAGACACATCTGTCAGGGAGGACTCTTTCTACCATCAGCCTGAAATTATGGCTTCCCTAGAGTCACTGATGGTTCCTGGTTGGGACTTTAGATTTGTGTATCTGGTGCTTAATTACACTTATTTATTTTATTTTATTTGTGTTTACCACTCCCCTCATATTTTGGGTGTATAATTGAACTTCAGTTGGAAAGAGCATGATTACTCAAGAAGAAATCTGTCAATGAGAAAGTTTGTTCTGTTTGCTGTTTGCTCTAGACCATATCACCTTGTTGGGGCCTGATGTGGGCGGGGGAGGAGAGGAAGGTTCTCAGTTCCCACTTTCTGTCTCTTGCAGACTTCAGCTCTTGACTCCTGCACTGCATAGGAAACGGACAAGACACTGCTTTCCCCAAAGGGTCAACTCACTGGGAATCAATTTGCCAAGAGTCAATTTAAGAAAAAATCAATTTGCTGAAGATAGAATTTGCCAGATGACCAATTTGCCCAAATGGCCAATTTAAGAAACATTTGTTTCCTTAGTGCTAATAAAGTTTGTAGCTATTGGGTAACATAGTTTCAGCAGTTTTAGAGGCCTTTTTGAGACTTTTGGCAGCTCCTTCCCTGGATAGTACAGTTACACAGTGTGGCCACTCTCTGGGAGCATATTCATGCCCTAGTCTTGGGCTAGGTGGTCGCCCTGCCCACCATCAGCTTAGAAGGTCAGTCAGGGAGGGTGTGGGCATACACTCTGTCACTCACATTCTTTCCCTGAAAACATCTTCTATGTTTCTGAAGCTTAGTTGTGCATATAAATGTTGTTTGTTGCATTATTGTCTAATTTTAAGGTTGCATGGTCAGAAGCCTTTCAGGGTCTTCAAGATACAGATACTCCTAGACTTCATGGGTTGCATCCTGAAAATCTCCTTGTAAACTGGAAACATCTTTTTTGGGGGTTGGAGATTTCCCAAGAGGTGTTAAAGTGGTCTGGGGCAGGGGGATTGGTTCCTCCTGGCAATTTGCAGTCAACCAGGCCAGTAGTTTGAAGATATGGTCCTTCCATACCAAGAATTACACCAGCCACCCTCTTGGTGCTCAGGACCCTCTACAGCTGTTGTACTCAGCAGTGCTCAGGGGACCCCACATTGCCAGGGGTTGAACAAGTGTTGACCACATGCAAGGCAAGTGCCTTAACTTCTGGACTCACTCTGGTCCCACTTGAAAGTATCTTATGTAAAAAAATGCTATTTAATACCAAACATCAGAGATTAGTCTACCTTAAATGTACTCAGAACTGTTATATTCACCTGCAATTGAGTAAAATCACCTCACACTAAGATATTTTATATTCAAGGGCTCAATAGCTCCAGCCACTGTGTTGACCACAACAGTGAGAGTGAAAATAGAACAAACAAAGAGTGGCTTCGTTCAAAACTTAAGAAATGCAGTTGCTCGTCCACACTGGAGAGGTATTTTCCACCACCATAAAGGCGCAGCCCTGCTGAAATTCAGTCCATACTGCCCAAGAAGTGCCTAACTGGAAACCGCTGGTAAAGGCCAGGCAGTGCTTGCGGCTGAAAGCGAGAGTGACTTTGAGTCAACTTTCTGCTGCCTCCAGAGCTGATGGCATAGATGTTCCTGTAAACTTTGGAAATTCCTGAAGGGTCTTTGAGGAGGAGTAAGCCCCCATTGCCAGGTCTGGCTTACCCATTGCTGGGCCTTCAGGCACCTGCGACACAGCCTGCTGTTGGATCCTCAGAGGAGGGAACTGGGGCTTAGTGATAAAACTGCATCTCCCCTTCCTCATCTGCCAAGGGCCAAACTGGAAAAATCATTCCTGTAACCCCTTGCCTGGTGACCTCCACTGCTGAGTTCCCACATTGCACCAGCTATGAGGCACAGTAGGGTGCCAGCCTGAGACCCAGCTCACACAGTTCTGAAGGGGAGAAGTAGTGGGGGTGGGTGGGAGAGAGGTGACTTCTACAGCCCTGAGGAAAGTTAAGGCTGGTTGGAAGGCACTCCCGGATTCCGAGGGGCATCTGGGCAAGGCACTTCAATGCTGGGGTCCCATGGGCCTCTTGTCTCCTGGCATGTAAAATAGGACCATGCCACATACCCTGTTCTTTCTCTATGGTCTTGTTCTAGCAGGTACTGAGCAACAGCTGGTGCTGTGAGTACCTGAGGGGAGATGCAGGGAGCTGATGCTGGGGGCAATGATAACTAGGAAGCAGAATTAAGGAAACTCTGTCCTTGGTGATGTCCTTGATGCTGGAGGGCAGAGGTGGAATGAGTCATGGGGTCAGAAGTGTCCAGAAGTTGACTCCCTTTATTCACTTATCGAGAAACAGCCTGAGGAGTCATCTGAGGTGGTGTGTGTGTGTGTGTGTGTGTGTTGTGTATGTGTGTGTGTGTGGGGGGGGGCTGATGCTAGTGTAGGTGCCAGGTTTGTTGTCCGCCTTGTCCACAGGTGGGTGTGGTGGAGCAGCAGCTGGAAGGACAAGGCCCAGACCTCCCTTCCCCACTGATCTTTGTCTCTTCCTCCAAGTTCCAGCAGCTTCTGCCGAGCTGGCTCCATCTGAGGAGTATGGGTTAATGTGCTGTTACATATTGCATGAGGCAGCTTGCTGATGAGGCACCGGGATTCTTGCTTACAGGCAAACCGCCTCTGAACTCAATGCCCAGAGGGTCCCATTAGCTCTGCCGGGCAGGTCGATCGCACCTCAGGAAGGCCTGGCCGAGCTATGCGAGTGGCTGTCCCGACCCGCCTGTGCTGGAGGCCTAAGGCCTCCCTGACAACCCCAGGCCCCTTCATGCAACCTGTCTTCTCTGAGGCCACCTTAGCCACATGCTCGGGGAAGTGGGGCACAGCCCTATGCTGGGGGACTCCCAGGAACAGTGGCCAGGGCCTGCTATGACTTATTTTACCTTGCACCCCTGCAGCCCAAGGAATCATCCCTTTTGCAATCTCCAGCTTGGTGGCCTCAGTCAGCTGCTCTGTAGCCCCTAAATGTCACCTGCACATCAAAATCACCCCAAGAATTTGTCTTTCAGACTGCCCTCGTGGGCACAGACATGTGGAGGTCCACCTGGCACGGGTCCCCCCTCATGGGTGATTTTGAGACTCAGAGCTATCGACTGGGGCCTCTGTGCTTCCTGGCCGACTCATCCCCATGGAGTTGCTTTTACCCCACAAAGTGGGGACTTCCTTCCTGGGGCTGGCTTCTTTGATCCCCCAGGGAGACTGCCTTCTGGTCCTTACTCTGGAGTGGCCCCCAGGGAGGGTCGGGGCATAGATGTCCCAAATACACATTGCCTACATGCCATGGAGGGGTCTGCAGCTCTGCAGTGTGGCCCCAGGATTGCCCTCCTCTTCCCAGGAGGGCGAGACCCCAACCTCCCTTCCATAGGGATGAGATCTGGCCCAGCATCGGTCATGGCCACTCCAGGGGACATCCTTCTCCCTATCTGTGTTGAGCCTCTTCTCGCCTGCCTCTTCTAGAGAGGTTCCCACTATACTCTGGGGTGCTCCCGAAGGTGCTCCTGTGCTTCTGAGCTGCTGCCAGGCTCTGGGCCGGCCTCCGAGTCAGGGGGGCTCACTGCATCCCAGAGCAGCAGGAGTGGGAGCTGGGTGGGCAGCACCGAGGCCCCCCGCCCCAGAGGACTGTCTTGTGTGGCCTGTGGGGGTCCCTCCAGTGAAACCCGAGTTGTAGCTGCCTTCCACAGCCCCTCGGACTGATGGCCCCTCAGCTTGCTCTGCCCCTGGAGCCGGAGATGAGGCTCAGCTGGCTCAGACGTTCTGGCATCCGGCGTCTCGGGGACCTCCCTGATACCAAGGAGGCCACATTGGACAGTCAGCCCAGCTTCTGTCCACTCTGTCCCTGGGGTCTAGGGAAAGGTTTTGTCAGTCTGTGATCTGCCAATATAGAGGAAGGCCTGGCTGGGCACCCCCCTTCCCCAAGTCTCTAGGTAGGGGCTCTGTCAGGAGCAGGGGCATTAGATGTCACGGGAATGAAGTTCTGTGCTAGCTGGAAGAGTGTGGGAGCTGACAGAGGAACCTCTGAGGTGCTGCTTAGAGGCCCAGAGGAGTGCAGGGACAGGACCATGCACCGAGGGCCCTGCCCCACTCCCCCAGGGTGGCTGCAGGCTGGGAGGCCTGTGACCCGAGGCTGAGCAGTTGGTAGGGTTGGACTGGACTGGACTCTGAGTCCTAGGCTGTCCAGTCCTCTGTGCCCCTACCTGGGCTGCCTGAGTGCTTGCGTCCAGCTGGTGTCGAGGTGCTCACTGCACCAGTGCCATGAGGACAGCTGACACCCTAGCCCTGTATGGGGGACTGGGTTCTGCTCTTGACCATGATGGGTGAGGGGTCGGTCAGTGAACAAGAACACCCGGCTGGTGGCTCAGGTGGGGGTCTCAAAGCCCTGAGAGTCTGGAGGCCCATAGGGGGTTTCTGATCTTCACGACCTTCCTTCTGCTGGGTGAGGACTGAGGCCGGGGATCCCCTAGAACTTTGTCCCCAGTGCCCTATAAAGGGAAGAATGTGCTCTCTCCTAGTGATGGAGAACTCATGCCCTCCTCATCTTGCCTCTTCTCCTGAACTTCCCATTGTGCTCTGTCATAGGCAGGGCTGACCTGAGTCTTTTAGAGAAAAACAGACACTTTGGGGGCCCTCAGTTCTTCTCACATCCACCAGATTCTCACCAGCCCCTGGAAAGGCCCTTGCGGGGTCCCCACGGCCTATCAGACTCTGTCAGGGACAGGGGTGCAGGAGCTGGAATATCACCGGGGCATTGCCCCCACTGCAGTCTGGAATATGCCGTCCCGAACTGGAGGCTCAGTGGTCAGTAGCAGGGACAGCAGTGGGGCCAGTGCTCGCTCCTGCTTGTGTGCCCACCTCATTCTTCACCTTACCCAGAGAGAGGGTTCAGGAAGCTAGCTTGGCCGTTAGGGCCAGGGAAGGTGTGCAGCACCCCACCCCCACCCACCACTGCTCACAACTCCTAGGGGTGCTATGGGAAGGCCCCTCTCTGGAGGGCTGAGGAAGCAGACCTTAGGTAAACCTGCAATCTGGGGTTCCCCGTTCTGCAGTGTCACCCCATGTCCCCTCATAGGAGGCTCTGACATGGGGGACCTGGACCAGTTGTGCCTGCATGTTCAGGAGATGTCAGCTGCTTCCCAGCTGCGGAGCTTCTGGGTGTGGGCATCAGCCCTCCCCCATGCTCCCTCGCACTCGGGGTGGGGGGTCCAGTCTGAGGCTCCTGTGCTTCCCCTCCAACCCCTGTGCCACTTGGGAGTACATCCATTAAGGCTGATGACAGGAACTGCCCCCCAGGAGACCCCCTTTGATCTCTGTGGCAGGAAGCAGAGGGGTCAGGGAAGGGGGTTGTCCAGCCCCAGCCTGTTCTGGATGTGGCAGACAAAGAGCCGAGAGCCAGGCTCTGGGAGGTGGGAGGGGCAGGTCTTGACCTGGAAGTGGTAGCCCACAGGTTGGGGGTCACTGGTAGGAACTCACAGGGCTGCGCCCCAGGCCCACCACCCATTTGCCAGCTCCCAACAGCCATGGGAATCTCCTTGCCCTTGTGGCAGTTGCAGGGCCATTAGGAATTCGGGATGAACAGGCTGAGTGGGTTTCCATGTACTGCTTTCCCTGCTGTGACCCCCTGGATGTCCCTCTCTGTGGGATCTCTCAGCAACCCCCCCTGCTCGCTCCCCACCCCCCGCCCCCCGCGCTTCTTTCTGGAGGAATCTGAGGGTCTGACACTCCCCTGCTCCTTTGTGCAGAGTCCTAAAATCTTCTAATACTGTCCACCTTTGAGCCAGGACCCTAACGGGGTCCTCATGGCACCTGGGGACCTGGACTCTGAGCTGCAGGGTTCTGGGAAGTGTGACACTCCCTCTCCAGGCCCTGGAGTCCGACAGCTTAGCTCACTCTAGCTTGGTGAAGTAGCTAAAGCCAGATAACCCAACCCCGGTCCAGTGGCAACCCCTCTTTGTTGTGAGATGCTGAACCCATGTGCGACAACCCTAACTGTTGTCTCACCCCAAAGCCAGATTTCAGCAGAGGCCGAGCTGGTGGAAGCACCACGCCAGACACACCAGGAGGGAAGCAGCAACCTTCAGCCCATGGTGGTTCAGGGACCGAGTCCTCATTGCCCCTCGAATCTAGCCTTGCCTCTGCCTGCCAACAGGACCCTGATGTCGAAGAGGGTGAGAAGAGATGGTCTGAAATGTGGCATCCTCTGGTCCTTCTATGGTTTCTTTAGAATCTTCTTCAGGGCTTGGAAGAAGGTGTTGGTGTAAATAAGTTGGAATTACTTACCTGCACTTACCTGAGACTCCAGGGGAAGGGAAGGTTGCCAAGGCTGCAGTTGAGACAGAGCAGCTGGGGTCTTGGGGTGGCGTGATGGAGCCTGGGGAGGTTAATGGCTTAGAGGTGCTAGTGATGATTTTGAGGGATGGTGACACGGAGGCGTGTGGTGTGGAGTTTCAGGCCCCCTGCTCTGCTGTGGTGCAGAGTACCAGGGCTAGAAGGTCTTGGGCTGAACATCCATCATAAATGTTCATAGACACAGCTACCGAGACTAATGCTGGAAGGGTTTTGGGGAACTTGGAGGTTATATCCGAGTCAGCCAGACTCAAGACTTTGGTCTCATTAGACACTTCCCCTTCAGCTCTTATGTCCACCCATCTACTCCACATCAAATGTGGGGGGATGCAGATAGGGGGGTCACCTGGCTTCTCCCCAGTAAGAGAGAAAAGGTCCCCAAGGCCATGGATGTACAGCTCTGGGCTGAGGAGTCAGGTGAAGATGGGCAGGAGAGCGTTAGGACAGAGTAATACTGGGGTGAGCCAGGACCCACAGGTGCTGGGGGAAGCCCTCTGCATCCTGGGCTTCCTGCAGCCAGACCCCAGGATTGCTGAGGGCCCCCTTCTCTGTGTTCATGGGGCCTGGCCCAGTGACTGTGGCAATGGCAGCTCCTGATGCATATTCTGAGGCCATAGATCAGGCCATTGGTCAGAATCTGACAGTTTGTGTGTGCTCTGGAAGGGGGAGGGGCCCTACTTTAACCTCTTTTTCTCTTTGTCAGGTGGACTGAGATTGCCAGGGTTGTTGAAAGGATGAAGGAGAGCATATGAAGGTGTGGCCCACTGGATGACATCAGGATGGGAGTGTCTCCCAGGGAGACCTATGAGTCAGGGTAGCAGACCCTCCGAGGTAGCCTGAAAGCCCCGCAGAGGCAATGCCGAGTCCAGGAAAAGGGAGGGTCAGCGAAACTGGGGGCTCAGCGCTGACTGACTGGCAGGCCAACCAACCATCCCGGGAGGTAAGCGCTGGCCATCATTGTGGAAAGGCGAGTCCAGCAAGACAAACTAATGTCCTTCAGTGGGGAAGCAGACAGCTGGGATTACAGGCCGCCTCCCCGATCAATATGCACGCGCTGATTTGCTGAAGAGGCTTTTATGAAGTTTAAGCAGAGTTCATTGTTAAATACTCTTATGTTCAAAGGATGTGGGCGGCCGTATTAATTCCTTTTCTCTTACAGATCAATAATTACATTGCTGATTTGCTTAAAAGGCTCAGGTCGAGGCAGGGGTGAGCACTGCAAGTCTCTCGTTCCCCAGCAGGACTGAGGGTCCAGGAAGACCACACCGTGGTTGACGGAAATCACTAGGGTCAGGGAAGGCCAAGTGACAAAGGGACCCGGACAAGTGGGTTGGGTGACCCCCGATCTCAGACTCTCTCACCCCATCCCTCCCTGTCCTGCCTGCAGCCTTCTCTCCGCGTTTGGGGGCATCTGAGATTTCTCTCTTCAGCCCTTCTTATGGTTGCTGTCCTGGCCCCCTCTGATGTCTCCCACACCCAGCTTAGGGAGGTCCAGAGGGTCAGGGCAGGGAGCAACAGAGGCTGAAGCCTATTGCTGGCTCCATAGAACTCCCCAGGACAAGAATCCAGGACCCAAGCAAGGACTCCTCTGGCTCAGACCAAGTCCACCTCGCAGGGCAAGAAGGCATCAGGTCTGGGGCCATTCCCAACACTGAGTGGGCCTTAATGTCACTCTGGGAAGGTTGTGAAGCTGGGAGTATGGCACAGGTCTTAGAGACGCCTTCAGGTGATGGCCCAGCTCATCACACACTGCCAATCTCTCAGCCTGCCCTTGCAGCTACTTCCAGGCCCAGCAACTGGTAATCTGCACCTGCCTTTCTTGACCAGAAGTCATGGGACCCCCCCTGTAGGCCCTTGGGATATTCAAAGAGAATCACGAGTGAAAATTGCACAAATGATGTGGGGGCCATAGCACAAGAATAAGGGCCAAGTGGTAGGAAGGGTGGGGGACTGCAGGAAGGAAGAAGGTTGGAGTGGTGCATGTGGGGCAAAGATTGAGAGATGCTGGTCTGCACAGTACTGTGGAGTGGGAGGTGTCAGGTTCAGGCTGGAAGAGGATCCTAGGCTGGTCCTATTGAAACAACCTGGAGGAGGTTCAGCTGGAGGGCCCTGGTCACCTCAGCTAACCCATCCCAGAACCCACGAGGCACTGGGCACATGGTACAGGGGTGAGGACCCATGCAACAGTGCAAGCATACCTGACCCAGGTTCATACCCACAGCCCCCACTAGCATCACCAACTGTGACTCTGCAGGTCCCTGAGCACCACAGCATGGACCAGACAGGCCCACGTACTGCAGCATGCAGACCGTGAAGGCTGAGTACTGCTCACCCCATCCCTTGCCCGCTGCCCAACGAAATAAAGAAAAGCAGCCAAAAGGGCAGCATGGCAAAAGCCATCAGTTCACTTTTCTTGTCTGGAAGGTTAAAAAGGTTTCTTTGTGGGCTGTGATTTATCTGTTGACGTCTATGCTGAGAAGTCAGGTCCAGACTCGGTGGTGAGTGTTGGCTACAATTGATTAGTAATGTCTATGTGGACATGTGGTGGCAGTGGACATCCATCTGCCATGCACTTCAAGCCACATGGACCTGAGACTATTTGGCACTGAAAGTACCATACGACTTAAGACCTCTTTTGCAGAATCTCTTGAAAAAAAGTTGAGCCTGGCTAAGGGGCTTTCTAAGGGTTCCTGCCTGGCCCCCACATATGAACACAGGTGCACAGAGGCTGTTGGGAGGCTATTATAAATTCTATTGCATCTAATAGCCTGGTCAGGAAATGGAAAGTTATATTACAGATCATTAAGCGAGTAAAGGAATTTGACAACCTTTGATCCAAGTCGGGAAAATAGATGGCATGAATTAATTCTCTGGCTTGTGGGGAGAAGGAAAGTCATCCTTCAATGGGTGACAAGCCCCGCCCGGCCCATTCTAGGGAAGGTGAGTAGCTGCTCTCCTGGGATAGCAGAGGGATGGAGGGTCAGCAGGGGTCTGTGGGCCATCGCTTCCAGGCTGCCCTCCCCCTGCCCAGTGAACACAGACCTGCCCCTTAACTCCACCATGACAGGAACTGGCTTCTAGGGAATGTTCAATGGGAGAATGGGTAGCTATCCGAAATAATAAATGCACTAGACTGGGAAGAATCTCCATGAGTGCGGTCCAGAAGGTCCGAGGGAGCTGAAGGGAAGTAGGGCAAGGTCAAAGAAATTTCCGTGGGAAGAAAGGTTCTAGTTTATTCCTGGGGAGGACACTGTTGCTCCCAGGTAAAGGTATACTGCAAGACTAGTGTACACAGAAGAATATTTTAGGATTGATTGATTGATTGACTGAGTTTGGGGCTTAACCTGGTGCAGGTCAGGGCTTACTCCTGCTCTGTACTCAGGGATCATTCCTGGCTAGTCTCATCAGACTATATGTGGTGCAGGGTATCAAACTAGGGTCAGTCACACACAAGATAAGTTCCTTAACCCTTGTGCTATCCTTCCAGCCCCTAAAAGCCTTTACATGCCAGTACAGGAGTGTAGTAAGGCATGAGCACATGCTTTAAAGAATGAGCACAGGCTTTCCAGGCTGGGCAGGATTCTGGTATATTGGGAAGGTACAGGAATCTGCTGGAAGATGGGCAGGGATAGGGCTGTGGCTCTGGTGCCATCTCTCTCCTTCTCCCACCTCTACCTTTACCCCAAAATGGGGCCTAACACATAGGTCAGTCAGGTTGCACCAGAAGTTCCATGGAGCAGGGCAAGTCCAGAGTTGTAGGCCTGGGGATAGTCTATCAGAACCTTCCCCAAGGATGAGGGCTGGGCAGGAGGTGGCAGGGCTGAGTTAGAGAGGCTGTGCTGGGCTGGGTGGGGGCATGGACCCGGGGCACTGGACCGGAAAGAGGGCTGAGGGAATTAGGCCTTAGCAGATGGGAGATAGTCACAGCCCTAGAGTCATTCTGAATCCTAGTCAACATCTCTCATTGCACCCTAACAGCTTTGGAGATGCGGTGAAGAGTTTTCGTGGGGAGTGACATCTTTTTTCTGGTGGGGGGCATTGGGAGAACCATGCTATCAGAAGGCACAGAACAGATTGGAAGGAGACAAAATGCAGGGAAAACAGTGCAGGAGGGAGACCAGGCAGAAAGGGGGAAACTGAGTCAGCAGACAGAAAGCAGGATAGGGAGAACAGATGAGCAAATTTCTGAAGGACCCCTGGATTCTCCTTTCACTAGCTGTGTGAATTCGGGCATGTTCCCATCCTTCTAGTCCTAACCATGGGTGCCTCAAGGGCAGATCGAGATTAGATGAGCAAGATGAAGGCCAAGTCCTCTACAGCCTGACTCTGTCCCAAGTGGCTTCAGGCTGCAGGACAGAGCGTATACAGCAGCTCTGAACTGGGATCTCTCCTGGGCACTCATGGTCCAGCCTAACTGCTGACACATGGTACAGGACAGGCTTCCAGAGGGAGCGAGACTTTCTTGAAGAACACCCTGTGCCCAGCTAAAACACATCCTTAATATGCAAGGACGCTGGGTCCATTAGCTTTGAGTGCATTGTCATATTACTGGAGCGATTGTTCCTCAAATAGAATTACTTCCTACAATTATCCTCTAAAGAGGCAAGCCCCGGGATATGGGTGAGAGGGGCCGAGAGGCCAGCGCCAAATTAAATTACGGACTTTGTTCTTTGGGACGGGTCTGGTACTGGGATCCATGAGGGGCAAATGTACATGGCTATGGCTGACACCTTCCAAGGTGTCACTTCCTTGGCCCAAACCAAAGAGATCTGAGTCCAGGAGAGGTGGGTGGGGTGGGCGGAGCAAGGGCCTTGCTAGGTGAGGTGGGATAAGGGGGGCCTGAGAGATGCTCATGGGAGGAACTTGTTGTAAGGCAGCTTTTCTGGGTGGAGCCGGCTGGCCTAGGCAGCTCCCCTCCAGCCCTCCTGCCCTGCTGACTGTGTTGCTGCAAACAAATGAGGCAACTCCACAAGGATAACATTAATAATCAGGCCAAATACTGCCCCAGGAACCTGGATCTCACCCTCATTTAACCCTCAGGAGATTGGTGTAGCAGGGTACTGTCACTGTTTCCTTTCCATGGATAAGGAATTTGAGGTCTGCAAACCTTCTTGGCTGACACCAAGCATCTTCAAGGTCCTTCCCTGGGCATTACAGGTGGGGTGCAAGAGTGAAAGAACTAGAGAGGAACCTGGGGAGGGAGAGACCTTGATGCCTGAGTGGAAGGAAGAAGGAAGAAACTCCCTGCAGGAATTCAGGGTGGATTCCAAGCAGATGGTGGAGACGAGGTGATGCAGGGAGGATGACAGAGGGAGCCATGGGTGGACCATAGGGAGCAAAAACCGAGACAGAATCAGGAGACATGGGGGATGGTTTGAGGGATGAGGGTGCTTAGGTCTGGCTGGCAGGGAGTGGCTCTATGTGTATGAGGGAACCCCCACTCTTCAGAAGATTCTGATGCTCTGGAAAGGGGCGATTCAGACTCTGATGAGGCTGCTGCTGAGGTACGTGATGGAGCCTGCTTGAGGAAGGACCTGGGAGGGACGGTCCAGGTCAGGTCACATCCAGGCATGGGGGTGTGCAGGGGCAACAGGATGGTGAGGTTGTCTCTGGGTTGGAAGTGGAAGCAGGGAATCATGTGACTAAGGCAAAGAGATTTTGGTCTGAGCCGTGGGATCCATTCGGGGATCTCTGATGTGCATCTGAGGTCAGCTGTAGGGGGGGTCAAGAGGGCCCAAAGTGTGGTTTGGGACCTGTGTCTGGAGCAGTGGAGAAGTAGGGTCCAGCGAGATGGGGTTCAGTAAGGTGGGGTCCAGGAAAGATAGGACCAAAAGCATGAGTCCTGCTTGATGGCACCAGGTACATTACACCCACAGGACCAGTCTGGGGACAGACTGAGGCTGCCTGACTTTAGGTAGCTCAGGGCTCAGTCCCGGCACAGGATCCGTATGTGGGCAGCCGGGCCTGGGTCACCAAGTTCTGCCTGAGCTCAGGCAGCTGCACACACTGTCTTGTCCTTGCCTGCCTGAGTCTGTACCCCAGGTGGCCCCAGGACATATGTCCCCTGAATTCTGCCAAGGCAGGGCCCTGCACCCGCCTGTGAGACCAGAACATGCCAAACTATATCTCATTAGTCTCTGAACTCCCCAAGCACTTAGCAAATAGTAGGCGCTCTGAATGCTCATTCCATTAAATTGAATAAATCAGAGTGTTTTCTTATCTCGCTCAGAAATATCTCGCTCTTGCCTTCACTCGCATCAGCCTTCAGCGCGCTCTGTTCCATGGGGCCACGCCAGCATGTCCGATTAGGATCGCAGTCAATATCTGTTTTATTGTCCTTCCACACCAGTGCGGTACAGCATGATCGATAGCCCTCCTGGCTGCAGATAAGGCGCGTCTCGGCTCTGGCAGACCAGCCTTCTGGCGCTGGAGCTCCCGGACCCCAGTCTCCTGGCCTGCCCGACTCCCAGCTCTTAAAAGTTCTGCCCTCCTCCAGCCAGCCCCTTGCCCTGAGATGATTCAGAGTTGGGCATGGAGGTGAATGTTCTTAGCCCCCTGACAAGATGGGCAGCGCAGACCAGGGACACTCTAGTTGTTGGCATCTCTCTGATCTGAAGGTATGGGGACAAGGTGGCCCTAAACATGGTGGAGGAATGTGTGTGTGTGTGTGTGTGTGTGTGTGTGTGTGTGTGTGTGTTTGCGGCAAGGGGGAGAGGGAGGGATCCATGGCCACCTTTTGGCTTCCTGAGCAGAGCAGAAACTGTCTTCATTGGGCCCTAGCCCTGATCTTGGTCCCTCTTGGCCCCCTCAGAGCAGAGCCCTCTGCTGGGACAGAGTGGGGAACAGCTTGGTGGGATGTGAAATAGTAGCATGTGTACCATACCCTGTGGCTTCCATGCTGAGCTACTCTCAGGCACCCCAATCAGCCTCCTGTTTGGAATCAAGAACCATGACACTGTCCCCAGGCATCGTTGGGCCCGCACACAGTCAGCTGCAAGTCTCATGACCTCTCTGTCACCTGGTGCTTGTGGTCTTCCCTGCCTTTCTAGTCCCTGGCTGGATGGAAGACAAGTCCTCCTCCCGTTGTGCAAGTTTGGACTCTGGGTGGTGTGATTTTCTCTGTTCTCTCTGAGCTACCACTCACTCTGGCACCCCCATTGCCCTTTTCCTGGTGGCCCTCCATGCAGACTGAGGACAGGGACCTTAGTATCTGAGTGGTGAGGGAGTTTCTGCCCCCTCCACCCAATGCATGCTAGACTAGCCCTGGGGTCTCTGACGATCCTCAGAGTGATCATGAAAGATGTGTTTGTTCTTAGGATGGAATGACCCACTTGGTTTGAACCCTGGCACCACATATAGTGCCCCTTCCCCATCCCGAGGCCTGCCAGAAGTGTTCCCTGAGCACAGAGGCAGGGATGAGCTCTGAATACCACCAAATATGGCCTCAAAGTGGAAAAGAAAAAGTATTCCCATTTTACAGAACACTAAAGTATCAGAACTTCCTAGTCCCTCGTCATCCCCTTCCTGAGGATCTGACCCACCTGGCTAGACAAGGAAGAATCTATCTGCCACTGGGTCATGCAGAGTGGGGATGGCCTCCTGCTCTGTTCACTACTGCTGGCGTCTGAAAGAGAAGTGCAGTAGCAGATCCCCAGGCCCGTGCACTGGGAGTCTCAGCAGGCTCAGCAAATTGAGCAAACTCAGCGCGAGGCCAGTGTGGTCAACCCTGGTTGGGGTAAGGCAGGGGCTAGGGCTGGGGCAGGGCACAGGAGCTCCACTGAAAGTTTCCACTGTGGCTCTGCACATCTGCACAGCTCGGCACAGGCAGATGTCGCCAGCTTGTGCCAAGGTGAGTTGCTTTGGTCTTCCTTTCTGCCTGGGCTCCAATGTCCAGGCAGATGGCACTGGCCAGTCACAGCTTTAGCCAAGGTACCTTGAGACTCTGGTGGGTTCTCAGCTAGGAAATAGAACTCTGGAACTCAAGAAGCCAGGCTCTGTCCCCCTCTGCTCCTCTTCTCCCTGTGGCTTCTCACACTGGAACCATCATGTCCATTAGTTGTCATGGCAACCAAGACAGAGCGGAGTCATTTTCTAGAAGGGGCCCTGTGCAAATGATGGCATTACACCAACTTATTGCCAATCTTTTTAATTAAAACATTTTGCTTTCAACTCTACTAATGGCAGAGATCAGTAAACAGGAGAGATTGAATTACTGATACTGAAGCTTCCACATCTCTGCAAAGGCTTAATTACTGGTGGGACTGCAGGGGAGCTGCTGACAGGCAGGTGGGTCTCGCCCTCCAGGCTAGTCTCGGGGAAGGTAAAGCCAGTGAAGCCCAGAGCCCTGAAAGCTTGGACAGCAACTTTTTATTTTTAGAATTTTTGAAGAATCCCAAGAACAACTAAAGTTATGGCTACCATATCCTTTCCAGGAACTATGATGTCACGTTGCTGGCTGCTCAATTTGCACTTAATTAAATTGTCTGCTCTGACACCTGAAAGCAGAACGGGGTATCCATGTGTTCTGGAGAGATGGTCACTGGTCACATCTCCAAAGGAGCCTCCTGCCCCTCCTCCCTTCCATGGTTAACATCCTTTCTAACAAAAGGCCCCAGGGAGCACTTCTCCTCCCAGCAGGGTGACTAGGAAAGTCTCCAAAGGAAATGCCCTTCTGTGGGCCTCCTTTAGTAAAGGGAAAACAGGTCCCAGAGAGAGGTGGCCCAGTCAGTCAGCTGGGATCACAGAACTGGACCAGAATCTGACCCAGGCTGTTTCTGTGTGTAATGAGCTGTGCTAATCAGAGTCGCAGCCTTCATTCCCTCCAGAGTCTGCTAAAGCTCAGGCCAAAACTTGCAGTTAGATTAAAACTGAAGTTGACTATAAATTGAAAAGTGTGTGTGTATGTGTGTGTGTGCGCGCGCGCGCGCACGTACAAGCACATGCGCCTGTGTGTTTGAGAGCACATGAAAGTAACAAGAACATGGGCACAAGGAGTCCTAAGTTCTTTGTTTCTGATGGTTGGGAACAAGCCAGTGTCCATGTAAGAGAGCAGAAGTTGGATGCCTTTAGAGGAAACAGACATCACAGGTGCACATAAAGAAAGCCCATAAAGAAAGAGCAAAGGAATAAAAGACACACCTGGGAAATACTACAAAACAACATTGAAAAAGTCCATGTGGGAATAGTAATTGCGGACACAACAGGATGCAAGCACAAAGCATTAATGAGGATAAAGTCAGGGGCAAGAAGGGAGACTGAGACAGTGGTGGAGAGAAACGGACATGGGTGGAGGATGTAGTGTTGGAACACTGCATGCATGAAACCTTATAATTAACAATATTGAAAATTATAATGTCTCAAATAAAATTAAATGGGATAAGGGCTATAACCATATGTTCACCATTCAGATTCACTGATCATGAATCTTTGATCATCTAATATAATCTTAAAAATTCATAAGCATTTACATAAAATGGCCATTTGCCACCACAGTGGAAGTTTAAATTATTGTTTTTAAATTAGAAATGTGTCCTGTCCCGCGAAACTTGGTCAATGTGGGTAGCCGGGAGAGGGT
This sequence comes from Sorex araneus, assembly GCF_027595985.1. Classification (NCBI taxonomy): domain Eukaryota; kingdom Metazoa; phylum Chordata; class Mammalia; order Eulipotyphla; family Soricidae; genus Sorex; species Sorex araneus. The sequence goes on from NC_073312.1 coordinate 50,018,149, forward strand.
GCTCGAGTGAAAAGGAGACAGAACACAGACACAAGAAGAAAGAGGTAGACACAGGCAGACACAAGAATGGGAGCAAGCTCCAATTTTATTTCTCCTAAGCTAGTCTTTTATAATTGATTATATGAGGAAGTGGGCAGAATGAGAGAATAGCAAAGAATGCAAATGTTTAACGAAACCGGATGTGGGCCCTGATGGCAGTTTCCCTGGGCATTGTTCTGCAACCTTTCCCAAGAAGCAGTTGTTCCTTAGTTATAGGTCAGTTTGTACTGACATATTGGTTCCCAGGTATAGGTTTCTGGCCGTCCCCAGGCATTGGTTCCCGGCATCTCTTCCCTTCTTATTTTCTAAAATAGGCAATTAGATATTGGTAGTATAACAAGCCTGCCCTTGCAGCTCCAGAGTTGGCTCAACCCTTTTCACTGAAGGCAATCTCACCTCCATAGAAAGAAGGGGCATCAACCAGCGAGGGAAGTAGGGGCCTATCCCCAGTCACTATTAAGGATCCTTTTAGTGGGGAGAGGAGTATTGTTCAGATCCAACCTCTATGCAGATAGGCGTGCTTCTACGAGCTTGGGATGGCCTTTGAAGGCTTTTAATAGGCGGATACTACCTGGTTCTGCCCCTGAAGGTGCCCATGGCATTTTTACAACTGCCCCGAGATAGAGTCGCCCTTGCTTGGTGGCCCTTGGTGCGAGTCGCCCTTGGTGCGAGTCGCCAGTAGCTGCACAAGGAGCAGGTGTTAATCCTGAGGGTGGCATAGAAAGGCGAGTGTAGGAGTCCATTCAGGTATCTCCAGCCCTCGATCAGCTAGATCCAATCGATGATAATGAATTTGGATGGGTTTTGATGCCAGGGAGTCAATCTGCCTTTTTATGAAGGCCATAATTCTATTAAACTAAAATGGACCCAGGGATAATATAATCAGAAAACCAAAAAGGGGACCAAGCAAGGGAAGCACATAGGATAGTACTCCTCCCATCCCTCACCACCCCTGGGAGGTGTTGGTGAGTTTTCTCCGCCTCTTGAGGTTTTCTTGGCACTGTCTTATTTGATCACTGACCACTCTGCTCTGGTTGACGAAGAAGCAGCATTCTTCTTGCAGAAAAACACAGAGGCCTACCTGTTCAGCAGTAAGGAGGTCCAGTCCTCGCTGATTCTGCAATACAACTTGGGCAAGAGGATTTAATTGCTCCTGAAGTCAAAATAATTTGGGATACCTCTTGGATGTCCCCTATCAGCTGATTCTTCAAGAATTATGTAAGGACACAGCAGTGGTGATTCCTGCTGCACCAGTGGCTACTCCAGCTGCTACCCCCAGACCAACAATAATGAGATAAAGGCAGGGGTCCGGGGGGGTACGAGTATGTTCTTTCAGAAGTATGGGGATGGATTTGGATGCTGGGAGTATACTAAGGTGTGGGAAAACAAAAACAATAGCACAAATTCCAGTCCAATTTCCATACAAAAAGGGGTGGATATATGTATTGCAAAGAAAGGAGACATTAAATGGGGGACAATACGTGAGGGAAGCATCCATGACTGGGAGTTCCAGGAATCTTTGACAAAGGAAAGTTTCCATGTAGGAATAGTGGCTGAATTGGAATTATTAAAGCAAATAAGATTCTCTGGAACTGTAGACAGCACATAATGGGGAAAATAATTGAAAGGCCTATTATCATGATGGGGCTTAATTAGCTCAGAGGGATTAAAGGTATCATTAATCAGCAAAATGGAGGCATCTAGGGGGACCTCATAAGAGGGGCGCATACACAACCAGCACCCTTGAGCAAACCCACTCTGAGTAGTATTAAGCAACTGATAGGAGAACTCCAAAAGTTTAAGCAAAAGGGTAAAGGTCCAAGAATGTGTTGGATCTGGCTGCTGAATAAGCGAATGGAAGATTTGAGAGACATTGGCTATCTTTTCAAAGATAATCTCGGTAGGAGAGGCGGTAGGCCTTGGGACCCATATTTTCTGTATCTTAATTAGCCCATAGGGGTCCATCCCCCATTCGTCCACTCGAATTCCTGCTAAGGCACCGGTTATCCAAAGCTGATTATTGGGGTCAGGGATTTTATATATTTAAGTGGGTTGCAATTCCTTGGAGTGCAACTTTCGCTGGCAGGTAGCAGCAGCTCCAGGTTAGCCTTCAAGGAACCAGAATGCACGTGTGGGCAAGACCAATAAGGGCAGTAGGCTTCTTGAGCATCATAACAGTCTCCTGATTGCTCATCCTTCCAACAAATATATTTATGGGATATGGTATAAGACTGTTCCCAGCTGCCGCAGGAACCTTTCCCAGAGGTGGGCTTGCAGGCATCAAAGTACAGATCTACGTGGCTATATGTTAGGGCATTGTATCGGGACCTATTAAGAAGCAAAGGTGGATCAAACCCAACAGCAAGAATCTGAAATTCCCAGTGTGTCTCTTCTCTTTTTCTGTAGATTGTCTGTGTCAGCGCCATCAGGAGGGGAAGTATTATTTTCATCTTCATCTGTGGGAAGAGAAAAAGGGCCATTCTCAGGGATTTGAATCTCCCTGGACATTTTGGTGTTAGCAAGTATATTTACAGGCTTAATTAACTGTTCAGGGAGCCATTGAGCTGTGCCCTCTTGGCTATCAAAAATACAAGTGGATCCTCTTCCCCAGATAAGCATGGGGTCTGGGCCATTCCACTGAAAGGAAAGAGGGTCTTTCCACATGGCAAGGCCATGGATATTTTGAGTAGATGGATGCCAGAGGCGGTCTGCTGCCGAACGTCCTTGTAAATCTAAGGTTAGAAAATTAAGAACAAAAAGGGCATGATTCAATAGGTTTTTAGGAGTGCCCAAGGTTGGGTAGGTAATTCTATGTTTCAGTTTTTGAAGGTAGGCCTTCCAAGTTTGGTGAGCACACTCCTCTATGCCTTGGCCTTGTGGGTTGTAGGGAATTCCTGTTATGTGTTTTATTTGGAACTGGTAACAAAATGTCTGAAAATTTTTAACCACATAACCTGGGCCATTGTCAGTTTTAATCATTCTGGGCTTTCCCATAAGGGCAAGGCAAGTTAAAACATGGGCAATAACATTCTTGGAAGCCTCTTCAGATTGTAATGAGGTGTGGATAAAGCCGCTATAAGTATCAATAGTAACATGAATATATTGAAGTTTCCCAAACTGATTGTAATGAGTGACATCCATTTGCCAAATATCATTTGGTACCAATCCTCGGGGGTTAACCCTCAGATGTGGTGAGGGCAACATAATAACACATCCAGGGCACTTTAACTATCTGCTGGGCTTGCTCCCAGGTTAGTTTGTAAAGAAGCTTAAGAGTATTAGCATTCAAATGATGGAGGCTATGAACTTGCTGGGCTTGAGTAACTGAACCAATGAGAACCTGGAAGGCCAACTGAGTGGTGGCATTGGCTAGAGCATTCCCTGCAGCTAAAGGTCCGGGGAGATGAGAATGAGTACGAAGATGACCCACATGAAATGGCTGGCATCGTAAGTGGATCAATTCTTGCAACTGAGCAAAAAGAGGGGAGGCATTTGTGGACGGTTTAATAAAGGGAACTGTTTCCAAGAGAGGAAGGGCAAAAGCTATATAGGCGCTATCTGTAGATAGATTAAAGGAAACAGTAGATAGTTGTTGAAAAACTTGGACAATAGCAAACAATTCAACCAATTGGGCAGAGGTATAGGGAGATTTCTTATGCTGGGGGGTGCCATCAATCACATAGGCAGTCTTTTAAATCAATGACTACCTTAAGATGTCCTGTGGGAATGGCAATGGGTGAGGGGTAGGCAGGTTGTAAGGCTCCCATAGGTATCATGGTTTTATTAATTTCCCTAAAATCTTGGAGTAACTTCCATTTGCCATTCTTTTTCCTAATAACAAAGATGGGAGTGTTCTAGGGAGAATTAGTGGGTTCAATATGGCCTGCAGCAGGCTGCTCCTGCATTAAAGCTTGAGCAGCTGCAAGCTTCTCCCGTGGCAAAGGCCATTGGTCAATCCACACAGCATCATCCGATTTCCATGTTATTTTGTCTGCGTGGGGTGCAGGCATGGCAATGGCCATTAGGGAAAATATTTTGCACCCAATCCTGTGCAGTCAGTCCTGTGCAGAACTGACACAGGCTCCTTTATTCCCTGGGACATTTTTCCCAAGCCTTGGCCGGGCAAATATCCCTGCTTCAGCATGAGCTGGACCACTATTTCATTAGGACTGCACATGATCAGATTCATTTGAGAAAGAATATCTTGGCCCCATAGATTGATGGTCAGTCCTGGGACTACATAGAGCTGTACAGTGCCAGAATTACCCTCTTCATCCTCCCATTTAATCAGGCGGGAGCTTTGTAGAGGGTTAGTCATTTGTCCTATCCCCATGAGATGAGTGGAAGATGCAGTGAGAGGCCAAGACTTGGGCCAATCCTTTTGAGCGAGGACAGTTGTATCAAGTATGCACCAGTATCAAGTAGCCCTTCAAAGGAACGACCATCCGGCTTTAAGAACAAGAGGGGCCTGTCTTGGGAGACTTTTTGAATCCAGAAGACCTCAGGGGATTTGGGGGATGAGATCAGGGCAGGGGACATTTCTATATTTTTGGTTTAGTTTTGCTGAACAGGAAGAAACAAGAGCTGTGCCAAGGGTGTGCCCTTAGGGATGACTACAATGCCTGCAAGGGCAGAAGCTAGGATCCGAATTTCACCCGTAAAGGTAGAATCCACAGCCCCAGGAATAATATGCAAACCTAGCAAGGGTGTATCAGTTTTACCAAAAAGAAGGCCAAAAAACCCAGCCGGGAGAGGACTCCGGTGGACAGTACCTGAATGTCCGCTTCAGGGGTCAGTATTGTGCTGGTGAGGGAACAGAGGTCCAATCCTGGGCGATCTGGGGAGTCCCAGAGCAATTTGGCGATGCTGCGGAGGGGGGAATTTTCGCTTGTACTGGGAATGGTGTTGGAGGGACAAACCTAGAAGCCCCAACGGTTTGCCTCTGGGGAGGGGCCTGGGGCTGGCCCCACTGGGAGTTTTCCTGGCATGGAGGGAGGGGGTTGTTATGCATGTCAGTTTTTGAGCAACATTCGGAGGCTCAGTGTTTCCCTTTCTTACAGCGGGGGCAAGGAGTATTAGGTGGTGGGCGCTCAGCCTTGGGTGCAGTGCAGTCTCTAAAAAAATGGCCTGGTTGTCAGCAGTTAAGACAGGTTTTGTCTCTAGGGGCTACATACTCTTTAAGAGTGGCCCCCGCTGGCCACCCGAGAGGAGCCAATCCCCTAGCATAGCCGAATGTAATCTGAGATTTCGGCACCAACACGGTGGGAGCGGATGGCCAACTGGCATGCAGGATTAGTATTTTCATAAGCAAGGTGTTTTACAAAAGCACTTTCGTTTTCTCCGCTGCCAACCAAGCGCTTGACCACGTCAATCAGGCGGCTGATGAAACTGCTATGAGGTTCATCTGCACCTTGCGGAAGCTTTGCGAGAGAGGTGGTCGCAGACCCCTTACGGGGGAGGTGCTTCCATGCCTTGAGACCAGCACGCTGAATTTGGGCAAGGAGACCAGAGGGAAAACGGGCCTGGCGAGCGTTGGAGTCATATGGACTGCGGCCCCAAAGTTTATCTCTAGTCCAGTTTTTAGAGGCTGCATTTTCCAGATTTTGTTGAGCAGTTTCTCTGCAATTCCCAATAAACTCAGTCCTCCACGGGACATAGTTGCCTCCGAACAAGGTGGCTCGCGCCAAAAAATACCAATCACTAGGTGTCAGCCAGCGGTCAATAAGATTATCAAGGAGTGCCAGAGTAAAGGGAGCTATGGGTCCATACCTGGTCACCGCCACTTTCAGGTCTTTAAGATGTTTAACACTAAGGCGGCGATACTTCTGGTCAGGGACCTTATCCGAGTCGGACTGGTCTGGGTGATCAGAAGTTTCCTCATCGTCAGAACCCGAGTTTCCTGAACCACCATCCTCATGAGAGTCTGCTTCCTGAGCTCCAGAGCCATGTTCCTCACTAACAGGTTCTGGTTTCAGAGCGGTGCCAGCCCGAGCCGGGCCCGCCTCTGAGGGGGTCTTACTGTGGGTGACTGGGAAGGCAAGGGCAGAAGGCTTAGGCTTTTTAGGATGTTTTGATTGGGCTTCCTTAGGGAGGGAAAGTCTCACTAATTCTTCATCTAATGCATGGTGTTCTTTGATCAGGTGGATGTGTTCTTGCTTGTGTTGGAGAACAGTCCGAAGCGAAGCCGCCTCTCTACATAGTTGGTTTTTAGCCCTATACAGGTCACTGAAAACTAAATCAAAATCAAGAACCGGAGCACAAAGGGGAGGAAAGGCTCCTTGAGTGGGAGGAGGCTCACAATAATGATAACGGACAGCCTCCTTCTCCAGGGTTGTAACATCAGTGGGGGATAATTCATCAGAACTCTTTAGGGAGGGGTAAAGGGCCTTGGTCTGAGGTGAAGGCGAATCTCTGGATTGTGTTTTATCAGCGGGAAGGCTGTCACTACTGGGCATAGAAATAACAACCAAAGAGCAGGTTGAGGAGGGTCTTGACAATGTTCTTTAAAAAATCTCTCCCTTGTTGGACAAGTTTCCTTACTTCAGGAGAATTATTATAAATTTTAAGAATATCATTAATAAGACTCCAATAGGAAAAGGCTTAGATGGGAACTTTCTCAGGCCCAAAAGTTTCATAATAATCTTTTAAGCAATCTCCTACTCTCCCCCAACGTTCTTCATCAATGGTACCTTCCTGGGGAAACCAGGGACAAACCTCACCCATGTAAGTAAGGAACTTCTGCAGGTCCTTTTTCTTAACCCTAGTGCCCCGTGTCCTAAGGGACTCCTTAAGCCCCTTGAGGAACATATCATGTTTACTCAATGACTGTCCCATAGTCAAAAGCAAGAAAGGATAGACAGAGAAAAGATCGCCAATAATTTCTTAAATAGGAGTGACCAGTGGAATGCTTGGTAATGAGTGCCTACTTGATGCACAGTTTTTCTTCTGCGGGGGATGCGAATTTATCTGGGATTCGTGGCTGTGACCCCCTAATCTTCTCACAGGAGTCTTCTTAGCAGCAGGACTCCCTAAAGGCATTTATGTGCCCGACCGCAGGGGAAGAGATTATTGGTGAAGGAAAAACAGCATTCAAACAGACAAATAACAACAAAAGTCACAACAATTAAAAGAAGATAATAGTAATGGGTACTTTGTATAGGTGAGTACAGATAAAGGCAACAAAAGGAAGACAAGCCATGAACCTAATGTGAAAAGAAAATTCTCCAATCCCCAATCGGTCAGTTCCTCGGCCATACAGTCTGCTGGACTTGGGTTGAAAATAGATACACACTGAAACCTAATGTGAAAAGAAAATTCCCCGATTGGTCAGTTCCTCGACCACCCAGTCTTCTGGACTTGGGTTGAAAACAGGTATTCACCTCTTACCTTTTCTGAAGTCTTCACGACTTCTATGATCATGGCCACTTTCCAGCGGTGCTCGTCGCAGGGATCCCTCGTGCCCAGCACACATGTTGGGCGCCACCTGTCCTGTCCCGTGGGACTTGGTCAAAGTGGGTAGCCGGGAGAGGGTGCTCGAGTGAAAAGGAGACAGACACAAGAAGAAAGAGGCAGGCACAGGCAGACACAAGAATGGGAGCAAGCTCCAATTTTATTTCTCCTAAGCTAGTCTTTTATAATTGATTATATGAGGAAGTGGGCAGAATGAGAGAATAGCAAAGAATGCAAATGTCTAATGAAACTGGATGTGGGCCCTGATGGCAGTTTCCCTGGGCATTGTTCTGCAACCTTTCCCAAGAAGCGGTTGTTCCTTAGTTACAGGTCAGTTTGTACTTACATATTGGTTCCCAGGCGTAGGTTTCTGGCCATTCCCAGGCATTGGTTTCTGACCGTTTCCAGGCATTGGTTCCTGGCAGAAATGGAGAGGTCAAAGATATAATTAGTAAGTAAAAGCAAAGTTAGTGTCATACATGCCCATGCCTACACTACCTGACCACAAAGCAATAAATTGGAAATTCACACTTAAGAAGTCCTCACATACAAGACCGTTTGGAGATTGACAAATGTTCTCTCATATGACTGAAATTGAGATGGAAATTTTAGGTCATTTAGCGTCACAGACAGAAAACTTCTATAAGTCAAAAAGTGTGAATTGCTACTAAAGCAGTCCTTAGAGGAAGATGCATAGTCTTAAATACATTAATTGGACAGCAAGAAAGATTTTCAAGCATTTTTGGGTTTTTGCATATTTTTTGTTTTGGTTTGAGGGGGGAACCTTCAAAGCATTGCTCAGGGAACTTGGGGCCTACACCTGGTGATCTTTGGCCAATTGGGCCAGTGGTTCCAGACCAGGGTTCGAGGATGTGCTGCTCAGCCTTGTAGTACTGGTGATCACCAGGACAATCCCAGTGGTGCTTGGAGCATCTCCAGAGCTACACCCAAGCATGATAAAAAGCAGGAGCTAATAATATTTAAAACTGACATAATAGGTTGAAAGCTAATTTTTTACTTTAAAAAATGAAATAGGACAAAGCAAGAGGGAACTTTGTTATAATACACAGGTGCCTGGCTTTCCAATCTCTTTACCTCACCCCAGGTACTCCTGTCCCCTCGACTGGTCTGTGACCCTGTTCTATAATCCCCTCTCGCTCTTAGGGCACCTGTGTAGCAGTAAAACAGTGACAGCAATTCCTCCTATCTGTTCTCAGACTTCTTCTCAGGGATGTTAGTTCAAAATGACCAAGCACATTGCTATAATTTAGAATTAGCACAAGCATAATCTCTAGGAACGAGATTCAGTGTGAAATAGCATGTATAATACTGAATGCAAATGAACCTTTACCAGGCTCTTTGCTCACTCAACTTTTTGGTTGAGCACCTGCCACATTTGACGTTAAGATGGCAAGAGGGAAGTGGAATTCAGATTTTGTGTTTCTATTGTCTAAATGTGAAGATGACCCCACATGCCCACCCAGTTTTATGCTTTCCTATATGACAAACAGCTCAGAGAACTGGATCGTGACCAGCTCGGGCTTTTGTCTCCTCCGGAGTCCACAGATTCCCTGACACCTTGGGTCTGTAGGAAGCAAATGTTCCAGTCAGCCAAAGGATCCAAACAGAGCCAGGCTGGCCTGAGGCTCGGCCTCCTGCCCTCTTGGGGTTTCCTCAGGAGCAGAGCCAAATACCCATGGCATTTTCTCAAACTTCCTAAAAATAGCAACTTCCATAAAATGTTATCTTAGGGCAAGTTCCTCATCAAATACTTTTCTCAGATAAATGTCTTTCTTCCTTTCCCATCCCCAGGAGACACTGGAACAATCATTATCACCTTCACTTCATGGATGAGGAAATAGAGGCCTGGGAGGAAAAAGGGTCTCGGAGTCTGGAGGGTGGGTTTGAAATGGGCACCCCAATTCCCAATGTCGACTCTGAAATGCTGACCTGCCTTGGCCCAGAGCTTAGCCTCAGCCCTTCGCAGGGCTCCTGTTTCTCCCCTTAGAGCCCCCAGTCTTTCCTGTCACTGTCACGTGTACACACACAGGCACGCGCGCCCGCACACACACACACACACACACACACACACACACACACATACACACACCACGAACAGCTTTGCTTTTTAGGGGCACAACCTGACTGTCTCAGTCTTATCTGACTGCAGGAGAATGAGCTGGCAGCTGGATTACAGAAAAGCCTCCTGTCCCTGTGGAGTTGGAGATAAGGAGAGCTGCATTAACCCAGCTCCCACTGGAATTCTCCCCTGGGCCTCAGCAACAGTCCCTGCTTGCATCCATCGCTTCAGCATGGCAGTCACCAGCGCTGGGTGGGGGCACCCATCTTCCTTCCTTTGCTGGATACATGGGGCAACAGGAATGTTGACCATCAAACCATCAGGAATTTCTCATCTGCCCATGATGCGTCCCCTAAGTGAGTGTTAATCAATAGATCCAATCTGCCTCTCCATCAGACGTGTGTGTGGCTAGTTAAAAACAGCACTGCTATGCTCACAGAAGGTGTTGGTTTCCATGGCCTTCTGGAAAGCAGCATTTCTGAGCTGTGAGCCACTTCAGAGAGCAGAGAAAGCCCCAGCTCAACCCAGGAAACCTCCATTCTGCAACTAAGCTCTCTCTGGGGTCCCATCTGGTCAGCACCTCTATCTCGCTCTGCCCGAGCACTCTGAGCTCGAGGAGAGTCCCAGGTAGCTGCTGTGTCTAACACAAACTAGCGCTGGGTAGAGGCTGGGGTGAAGAGCCTGGTCCTGGTTTTAGGTACTGCACCATACCCTCAGCCAGCCCCAGTCTGAGATCTCTGCACCTGTGATAAGAGGTGGATTCCCCCCAGCCTTTCTCACTCTGGTCTCTTTTCTGGACTTCAGAAGGACCTATATAGGTCTTTTGGGGGAGGAATTGGGAGGAGAAGTTTGGACCACTTCTAGCAGTGCTCACGGTTTACTCTTTTTTTTTAAAATTTATTTATTTTTAATTAGTGAATCACCGTGAGGGTACAGTTACAGACTTATACACTTTTGTGCTTATACTTCCCTCATACAAAGTTCGGGAACCCATCCCTTCACCAGTGCCCATTCTCCACCACCAGTAAACCCAGCATCCCTCCCACCCTCCCCAGTCCCATCTCCCCCCACCCCACCCTGCCACTGTGGCAAGGCATTCCCTTCTGTTCTCTCTCTCTAATTAGCTGTTGTGGTTTGCAATAAAGGTGTTGAGTGGCCACTGTGCTCAGTCTCTAGCCCTCATTCAGCCCGCAACTCCCTTTCCCCACATGGCCTTCGACTACATTATAGTTGGTGATCGCTTCTCTGAGTTGACCTTTCCCCAGAATGTGAGGCCAGCTTCCAAGCCATGGAGTCAACCTCCTGGTACTTATTTCTACAATTCTTGGGTGTTAGTCTCCCACTCTGTTATTCTATATTCCACAGATGAGTGCAATCTTTCTACGTCTGTCTCTCTCTTTCTGACTCATTTCACTTAGCATGAAACTTTTCATGCCGATCCACTTAAATACAAAATTCATGACCTCCTTTTTTCTAACAGCTGCATAGTATTCAGGGTTTACTCTTGGCTCTGTGCTCAGGGATCACTCTTACAGGGGCTTGGGGGATTATATGAGTTGCCAGGGATCAACCCTAGATCAGCTGTATGCAAGATAAGCGCCCTACCCACTGGAATATCTCTCCAGTCTTGGCCCATACTAGGTCTTGTTCAGTCTCTAAGTCCTCTCTTGAGGTTCCTGGCCTGGGGATGTGGACCCTGCAACAGTCTCCATGAACCCACAGTGGGTCTGGTGACTCCCACTTCAGAGTTGAGTCACCCCATGCTTCTTCCCCTCCTGGCCCAAGACAGTCCCCTTCGCCTGTGCCCCTGCAGCTGCGAGGTGCTGGCAAGGCTGCTGGTGTCTGCGACACTCAGAGATACAGCGGTTTAAGAGAGAAAACTGGGGTAGGAGCCAGGAGCTGGGCGGAGGCTTGGCTCCCATTTGATCATTCCCGTCTATGCTCAGTTCCGGGGCGAGTACTGTCAGGAATTCTGGGGCCCCTTTCAGATCACTCAGGCTGGCTGGGAGGGGGGCAAGGAGAGAAGCCAGGTTTTCCTTCCCACATGGCTCTCAGGTGAACTGGGCTGTGGGTGGGGCCTAGCCCTCATGTCCCTCACCACCCCTGGGGCACGAAGCACCTGTGCTGATGAGGTGGGCAGGAACCGGGTGCCCTGGGATCAACCCTCTCTCTGCTTTGCTCGCTCAGGGCTGAAGGTTGAGCTCAGGCCTCCTCTCAGGGCCTGGGGCTGGGCTTCCAGAAGACCCTGAGGGTGACCAGCAGGAAGGTCATGTGACCAGCTGGGGTTGGGCATGTGAAGATGGTGGATCAGGTCCCCTGGGCCTGTGGTGAGGCTGGACCTTGGACTCCTGCCAAACAGGACCAATACAGTTCTTCCAGGTTTAAACAGCAAAGACCCCTTGAATTGGCTGTTTGGGGAGCTTGGCTCTCTCCACCACATGCTCTTCACCTCTCCATGGGGTCCCATGGGCTCTTGCCTGGCAGGTCATCCCTGAGCTGAGGTTCTTATAGGCTCCTGCTGTCCACTGGATGCCGGGCTCAGCCACTGCCCACTGAGGGGCTTCCCAGGGGCTGGGGCAGGGACAAGTCCTCATGGCAGATTGAATGCTGCCAGGTATCATGCCCCCAAGTCCCTCTGTGCTGTCTACCTGCTGTTACCTTTCCCTCTCTCCCAACAGGAGACCCGGGAGGACTCACCCACCTCCTCCCATCACATGACTATGCCCCCCCTGCAGCCACAGTCTTGGTGAAAACTCCCCTCTTTCAGAAGTGACTGAGGGTGTAGATTTGATAATACCCACAATGTGGTTGCCACCCCCATTTTTTTCTGGGTGCACCTGTGGGGGATCTATTTTCATGGTTTTCCTTGCTGTCCCCTACCCTCCCCCATCCCTGCTTCACCACACATGTCTTTAGAAAGTTGGGGTGCTTTGGAGGGGACAAAGGTGGGCAGTCTGCCCAGAGGGACTGTCCTCTCAAGCATAGACTTAGGGTGGCGGTGAGTCCAGATGGTCTCTATAGAGGCCTGCCTCTTTTTCTGCTGTAGCATCAGGACCTGGCTCCTCCAAGCCAGAGAGCACATCTGGGTCCCTGGGGATACCCACTGAGCCAGCATACAGGCTGGGGACCATCGGCTGAAAGCAGCTTCAAGATGCGGCTCTACAAGAGTTCTGAGTCTGGCCAGGGGAACTGTGGGCTGAGCACCTTAGATGGGTGGGTGAGTCCCTGCAAGGCCAGTGAGTAGTGGGGTCAATAGAACCTTGGGAATGTCTATCTCCATCCCACCTGAGAGCACAGGTGATAAGATTGGAGAAGGAGACCCTTGAGCCCGTTACTCTTGTCAACTTCTCAAGGGGGCCCTGTGCCCAGGCCACTTCTTTGCTTTTGGAATGCATTCCAAGAGAAGAATCTTTTTTTTTCACCGGGGTGGGGGGGATGTCTTGCATACCTATTTCTTGTGGGCGGCATGGTGAGGACTCTCCTGTCTCCGTGGGGAAGACAGACTGCTCCCAGCATCCTCCTGCTGATTGTCATTCCCAATAGGTCTGAGCCTGCCACAGGCAGCATCAAAGGGATTTTTTCTCCTACTATGATTCAAGGTCAAGGGTGGCCAGCAGCAACCCACAGGCCTCCTCCTTGGCGCTGCCTGCTCTTCTCCCAGAAGTTTCCCTGGAGCCCAGCCAGGCACTTTGGTTCAGGCGTTATCTGTGGCTGTTTTCCCTTGAGCAGCTGTTACAGAGGCTCGCAGGTTCATAAAGCAGAAAATGAGAAAATGTTTACCGTCTCTTCCAGGGAAAGCTCGCCAGCCTGGTATTGGAATGTACCCACTATGACTGACTTCAGCCAGGCTTCTAGACCAATATGCAGAAAAATACACAGGGTAGCAGAGCAGGTCAGACACCACAGCGGGGAGACACAGCCAGTAGAACGAGCAAGGGGAACCCTAGAGACAAGCATTTCTTCTGTGGGGGGCAATGATTATTTAAGAGAGGGACTTTTCTTGGATCTGGCTCATATAAACTGTAAAAGGAAAACTTGGGGGGAATGATTGGAGATATGAACACTGATTGGGTGTTTAATGAAAATTGGGAATTATGATCCAATTTTTCAGATGTGATCACAGTTGTGTTAAAATACCTTTTTTTAAAAAAAAGTCAGTATTTGAGGTATGTAGTAAAATGTTCATAGATAAAATAAGATTGCTTGGATTTGCTTCAAAATAATGAAAAGGTGAAAAAGTGGGGGTGGATAGGGCAGAAATGGCTGTGGGAGAAGGGACTTTATCTTTATATTTGAGGGCTTTATCATAAGATTGGTAGAACTTATCATATAACTCTGTCTACTTACACTTATGTTTGGGATTCTCCACATCGATAAAAAGCAAAAGAGACCCAGCAAATGATGAGGAGTCTTCCCCACAGTGGAGTGATACCCAGCAATCCCCAGCAGTTGTGCCTCCATCCCATTATCCCATTGCCTGATGCAGGGACAATTCTCACACAGCAACATGGCTTAGGGTTGCTCCATCATCCACAAGGATCCAGTGAACTCTGTCCTAAAGGAACTGGGCTCCTGAATGTTAGAACTGAGTTAGACAAATGACTACTCTTTCACCCATTGTTCTGCAGGAATTTCTCTGCAGAAGAAGTTATAGGTGTCAACTTGTTTTCAGCAGTAGCAAGAGGAAACTTATACCGATGTGCATGGCACCCCCACCCTGTCCTTTTACCTTTTAAACAGTCAGAAGTATCTAAAACCCATTACAAGTTTCGGAGAATATACATCACTGTGTTTACTCCAATGCCTCCTTCCCCAACCCCTGTCACTGTCACGGCCCCCGACCTGTTATGAGAAGAAAAAAATTTATATTTTTCAGGAAACAGAAATTTCAAACCTCTTCTCCTACCTGTATGAATATTCCCTGAAATGAAGTGACAGGGACTAGATCTGAGCATTGCTCCTGCCTCCATTGCTTCTGAAAGGTGTCTCCCTTTCTATAAAACCCAGTGGGCAATGTTTATCTTTTTGCTGTCCCAGGAGCAGGTCCTCATTTGGCTTCATAATTTCTGGGGAGGTGTGTGTATGTGTGGAGGGGGGCATTGCCCAGGATTGGAGGCTGTCTGATCAGTGTTTCTCCTGTGATCATCAGTGGTCAGCCAGGAAATGACTATTATAAGGCCCAGCAGAGAAAAGGAGGAAAAGTGGGGTGGCCATTGTACAAGAGATAAAAGTGAAAATGAATAAGGGGAAATTAACCATAGAGGCTGAAGAAGTTTACAAGATTCCATAAGGGCTTCCTATGTAAATAAATTTTTGCAAATAAATGTTTTGTAAGTGAAAATAAATACCCAGAATAAAGGGACTGGATTCCACAGGACGTCAAAAGAATGCCTGGTTGCCCACCTACGAGATGGTCAGACTTTTTTGTCAAGACTCTGAACCAACGGTTTGATTCTCTTCATGTTCCTGGAGCAAGCAGATGCCATTGGGCTACACTAGCATGCGACAGGGACGAGTGGGGATGTTACTGGCACCCGCTCAAGCAAATTGATGAGCAACAGGATGACAAGTGATACAAGTGAAAAGG
The DNA here is from genome assembly GCF_027595985.1 of Sorex araneus. Lineage (NCBI taxonomy): Eukaryota > Metazoa > Chordata > Mammalia > Eulipotyphla > Soricidae > Sorex > Sorex araneus. Next base: position 50,033,304 of record NC_073312.1, read on the forward strand.
AACTATTTTCAAGGAATATATATATAAAGTGCCAAAAGTAACCCTGAAGACTTGAAAACATGGCTTTAGTAAGTACTGTAAAGACCATAGACACAACTCAATAGCTATCAACCTTACCAGAACAGGACTTAGGTCAGGATACTTGGAAACATATAGTAATTCAACAAGCAACAATAGCAGAGAGACCAGACTACTAGACCAAAAGAATGAGCCTTCCATGAGACTATCAAGAGGAAAGAATAAAACACAGGAGAAAGGAGGGGAAAGAATCATTATGTGCAGATATATGATTGCTGGCAAATAAGACCCGAAGAGTCAGCTGAATGTACTACTAACAAAATATAAAAAACATAAGGGACTTTCCTATACTTAAAGAATAAATGGAATAGGAACTTCACACACAAAGGCAATTAATAAAAGGAAATCTTAGTATTACCAGCCATAATATGTTGAACCTATGCGAAGAAATTTTGAAGTGTCACCACAGATACAAAAAGATTTGTATTCGAATAATAAAGCCCATCCTTATAATGATAATTAAGTTGTAGGATGAAAATTTCAAAAGAAATTAATGAGTTCAAAAGTCTAAATAAAAGTGTATAGAAATTTAGTAGGAGAAGGGATGGTACCTTATCCACGAGGGCAATAATAGAACATTTAATAAAGTGACAATAGATTAGCCACTTAGACAAAGTAAAACTATTTTGAGTTGCTTTAACTTAATTCCTAACAAAGTAAATTTAAATGCAAGAAAAAATCTGTGAAACTACTAGACATGATTTTAAAAATGAGACGTTTGCCTACCTCCTGTAGCCTCCACGATGCAGACTCAGCCACTGGCCTTGCTCTTCAGCGTCACGAACTAAATCTCCAAGGAGATGCAAGCCAAGCAGCTGAAATTCATGAACACACCAGTCTTCTGACTGAAAACTTGGGAGCCCCTCAGCAGCTGCACTCGCACCCCACTACCATGACAATCGCCCAACTCCATGGCTTCACTAAGAATCTGTGCAGACTCATTCAGTTCTACAGATCCTGAAGTTTCTGGACTGTGTAGCCACAAACGTGGTTGAGCAATACCTTCAAATTCCTCAGTGCTGTAAACAACCGTAGGAGCAAACCCAGCCCAATAAAACGGGAGAATTAGCAAAGAATCCAACAACAAAAACAAGAACACAGAGGGCTCAACTAGCAATCAACAGCAGTGGATTTCAGGCAAGTTTCATAAAGTCCCAACCGGCTCAAGTTCATCATAAATTCATAAAGGATTCATCAAGGAGGATCCAGTAGCTCTTCCTTGACAAGGCATTGTTGTAAAATGAAGGCTTTGAAGAAGGCTATGGAAGTTCTTCATCTTGCCTCAGAGTCAACCACACCTTACTCTGCAACTGACACTCATTACTTTGTGGAATGCACGCCATTCCTGGGAGTCACCTGCACCCATTTTGGGTTGTATAATCCTTCTCCTTTTTTGATGCTCTCTTCTTCCTCTAGAAAAACCTGTGTTCCCTCTGGGCCATTTCCCCCACCACACCTCCTTCATGTTTCCCAAATAAATCCTTGCTTTACTATTTGTCTTCTGAACTTCTTTTCTGAAAGACTAGAAGTGCCTGGCAAAGCTAGGTGGAAGTCAGAACTTTATTGTCCAGGCCATGCATGAGCTTCTGCAACCTTTGTGAGACCTGAATCCCAGGCATAGAACAGAGAGGTCAGTCGTGGGTTAAATAGGAAGGTGGTGACAGCGGGATCTCTCTCTCTCTCTCTCTCTCTCTCTCTCTCTCTCTCTCTCTCTCTCTCTCTCTCTCCTCTCTCTCATATATACACAGACTCTCTCACACAGACTCTCCTAACCTCTCTTTCTCTCCCCAACCCACTTAGTGGGCCCTTTTGTGCCCACCACCAACACCAGGAGAAGCCTAGACCAAACCAATACTCGACCACTTACCTGGACTGACCTCAGGACCAGAAAACTAAAACCCCATCTAGAACCAGAATTTTTGGGAAACCTGCTGTTCTGCTTTTATAGTGGGTCTGGGTTCTTCCCATGGAAGTGTTTCCCTCTTGGCTTGGACAAAAAAAAGTTACCCCAAGCCTGGCCCTACCATATTAATTCTGTTTCTGTCAAGGGCTGGAACCCACCCGCTGTGACAATATTCCGACTAGTCAAAGCATCCACAACAAATGGTTAGTAGAGGTTATACAGGTGGAGAGAGATCGTCTTTTTCTTCGTTACTATTTTTTATTTTGGAGCCCTCATAAGTCATTCTCAGGAACTGGGGGGCACATCTGGTGGTGCTTGAACAATAGGGCCATTGGTTCAGTGCTAGGGTCTGGGAGTGTGATTCTGCTCAGGCCTTGAGGTCACTGAACTACCCTACTGGTGTTTGGGGGACTCCAGGGCCATGCCCAGTGATGCTCAGTAGATCACACTGTGCCAAGGACTGAACTTGGACCTCACTGCTCTACCATCTTCTGATTTTTACTTAAAAATTCAATTAAATTAAAAAAATTATTTATTGGAGGTGGGAGGGTATTGGGCTGTGCCCTATAGTTTTCAGGGGCTTTTCTGTACTTTGTGCTCTGGAATGACCCCTGGTGGTGCTCAGGGGACTATACCTGGTACTGGGGATTCAAACTGGGGTCATGGCACATGTGGCTATATGTAAGACAAGTGCTTTATCCCCATGCTCTCTCTTTGGTCCATAAAGTTGATTTTTGTTTTGCTTTGTTTCTTTGATTTTGGGCCAAGCCTGTTAGTGTTCAGGGCTTACTCCCGGCTCTGTGTTCAGCAATCACTCATGGCAGGGCTCGGGAGACCAGATGTAGTGCTAGGGATTGAACCCCGATTGGGAGGATTCCAGGCACTCCCCATATTTTACCTACTCCATATTGTTTGAAATGTATCTTGTGTAGTTATTCAATCCACTAACACACAATAAATCAAAGACAATAATGGTTTTAAACAGCCTATGACTTCTGTTAAGATTGGCAGATGTCTGGACCTATTTATCCCCAAAAGAGATCTACTGTGGATAGTAGATTATTTCAGGAACTTCCAGCAGTCAAGTTTGTCCAAAGATGGATTTAGTGTGGTCTGAGCCGCAAGGCCATGTGGGAAGAATGCAGCCTGACCTGAAAGAGCAGAAAGTCACCTTTCTCTCCAGAAAAATGCTTCTAAAATTTAGTGGGAATAAATGAGTCATAGAAAAAATGTGCTGTTTGAAGTGATTTAAAGGACACACAATAAGAAGTTAAGAAGCATTGAGGGACCAGAGAGGTAGCACAGGGGTTAAGGTGCTTCCCTCGAGTGCAGCCAATTCCAACACCAAACTGACAGAAGTGATCCCTGAGCATTAAGCCAGGTCCTGAGCACCAAAATCAAAACAACAAAAAGCATATAATTCATCTCTAATATGTAGTCATGCTCTTATGCTTGCATGTCTCTTGATTCCCAGTTACTCACAGTATTTCTGGTACCCATTGATGGGACCTAAATGTCAAGGGCACTGGTGGTAGAATTGGGCTTGAGGGTTAACAGGCCTCTTTGGGTCCAGTAATCCAACTCCTGTGAATCTAGGCTGGTATTGATGGAGACACGTGGTGTTTATAGCCATGAGCTTGATCCCCTTGAGGGAAGCCACAAGTTCTCTTATGCTTTGTTTTTGTGTGATTGACTAGAGTCTGAATTTAGGGATACCCAGGATCCCTCCAGCACCCTCACTCAACAACAGCTCCCCATGATTGATTTTTCCCGGACCCTCCAACTGCTCTGTAGCAACACTGCTCAGAGCAATGATGTTCTTTCTTATTTCTTTGGGGGGAGGGCTTCCAAAGAGTTCTCAGGGACCTGGGGTCACTTGCTTCAATACTTAACCAACTGGACAGAATGTTCAAAGCTTGGGTCTAGTGATGCTCAAGCAGGTGGTGCTCAGGGGCCCCCAGGGTTACACCTGCCCATGCTGGGGGGACCAGTCAGTGCTGGGGATTGACCTGAGACTTGTGCCATGCGAAACTGTACCTCTGCCCCTGGCAATAGCCTCATGCTGAGGAAAGAGCTTGATTCATCAAGAGCATCAAGGGCCATGGTCAAACCTGGGTGAGGGGCAGTGATGCTTCTCAGTGCCCTGAGCATGGCATTGCAAGTCCCCTTCTTTCTCAGGCATGCAGACCTGCACCCAGACCTAAGTTAAGGGTGCTTGTGGGAGGAGGCAGCGTGGTCTGGGTCCCTGTTGCAGCAGGCATTGTAGGAGGAGTGGCCTGGCCTGAGCGGAAGCTGACATACTAATGCTGGTGTGCTGGGCTACAGAAGCAAGGCGGCCTTCATTCGATTTGGGAGCGCCTCTCCCGGTCCAGGCCTCTGGTTTGACTCCTATTGAATTAGTCAGCTAAGCAGAGCAGGAAGGAGCTGTTCACCTAATTGCACTTGATGGATCTTTTCGTCTTGTTCAGATGCCAGACACAAGATAGCTGCCCCTTCTTTGCATCTGGGCCCCAGGCTGGTGCTTTGGGGTCAGCAAGTGGCTGTTTCACATAGAGGGCTGGGGGTGGGGATGGGGCCTGCCCCCCCCCATTTTCCTGGGCTTCAGCTGGAGAGCTGGGCCCCTCAAGAGGAGCATAGTGGGCAGGGGTCAAAGAGGCCTAGAGAGCCAGCTCAATCCCAAGACTGGCTGGGGGAGGGGACAGATACAGGACCAAGGCACAGCCACGTGTCAGTGACTAAGTCTGCAGGGTTAAGGGCTCCTTGTCTGGGTAATTGTCTCCCCTTTAATTACAGTGACGGAAAGTGCCTCCTAATTTACTCTTGGACCCTCAGATGACATCTTAAGAAGGATGACATCCGCTCCCGGCAGGGCTCTGGGAGGACAACCCCTGCTCTTCCTAGGTCCTGGCTTCTGCTCTGCTCCAACATCTAAAATCAGCCCAATACACTTTTGTTTAAGAATCAGAAAAATGGAGAGAGAGGGGCTCTCTATCTTAGGGGACCCTCACTTTTAAATAGTCAGAAGTTGAGGGCTCCAAATTTCAGGGTTTTGAATTGAGGTTGCTACGAAACCAACACCTAAGGGATCTGTTTTGACCGAGACAATAAGTTATCTTGGTGTGTGACAAATTCTGGAACTCTTGCCAAGCCTTGGAGAATGGAAACCATTCACAGGGTCTCACCTGACCTTTAGGAGAAGTGATAAGTCACATGACTTTGATGTGAGCTGGTTCTGGTCCATTGGGAGTGAGGCAGGAGAATTGTCCCCACAGTTAGGCTTGGTCATGACATCCTGGTCTTTCTCTGCCACTGCATGTTGATGTCACTATAAGGTGCTCAGGGGACACCAGCATTCCTTTGCGTCTTTCCGTGCTGCTTCTCCATCTGTCTCCATCTATATTTTCCCTCAGGAGACTCTGAACCTTTAAATGCTCACAGTAGCTGGAAGGTGCATTCACAGTGGGGACTGGTGCACCCAATGCTTAGTCAGAATTTGGAGCACTGAGATCCTTACAAGTGCATTCCAGAGCAACTTCAGTTCTAAATCTGAGCAAGAAATCAGGAAAAGCTCATTGGTGAGGGTGGGGAAGACCTCTCCAATCACAAGAGCACAGCAAAACCATTAAAAGAAAATTAGACAGAGCATTCAACCCCGATCAAAATGAAAAAGCGAGACAAAATGAACACACAGAACTCCCAGGCAAAGTTCAAAGGCAAATAATGCCTCCCTCCGGGGAAATGTTGTCACACATACGATAACCAGAGGATGCGCGTCTGTAATGTACAAAGAGCTCTTATAATTCAATCAGGAGATGATGAACACAGCCAGGAACAGAAGCTGAAACATACAGATGAGGCAGGCAGGCTTGATGCATGAAAAGAGCAGAGAACAGATTCTGGGTCCTGTAGCAAGGGGGATTTTGAGTTGCTGATTTGTGTGATATTGCTTGGCCATCCCAGAGTTTGGGAAGACCCCATAGGGCAGCTCTTCCCTTCAGAGTTCCCCTGAAAGATGCTGCATGACCTGGGTTTGGGATGGGGTTTGGGGATTGTCAGAGTATATTTGAGAAGCAGAATGGGGAGCAAGGGCCTTACCTGCTCCTGCTCTGGGAGGTAAGCGGGAGGGCTGGGTCTCAGTGCCTTATAGCCAAGGTGGGTGGGCTATAAATATGGGGGTCCTTGTGCATTAGGACCTTTGGTCTCCGTGCTAACTTCTGATACATAAATGGATAAGGAAGTAGATGATAAGGGAAGTAATGAAGGAATAGAAGCCAGGGGCCTCAGTATATCAGTGATGTGGAAGAGTGGGAGAGCAATATAACCAAAGCACAGATTCAGTAACACTGAAAACAAGATCTAAACTACAACCACCAAACTTTGGCATGTGCCTGTCAAGGTGGCAGGTGGGCATTGGGGATGGGGGATGGGGGATGAGATGAGTGGGAGTACGGGAACACTAGTGGAGGGAAGTTGACACTGGTGGTGGGACTGGTATTAGAATGTTTTATGCTTAAGACACATCTATCAATACCTTTGTAAATCATGGCCCTTTAATTAAATAAAAGTAAATGAATTATAAAAAACTGATTTATTCCTGAGTATGTGGGTACTTGAGTATTGTATAGACCTGCATACAAAATTCCAGATATTGGGGCTATAGAGATAGCATAGTGGATAAGGGTTCACCTTGCACACTTCCAATCCTGGTCTCTCTCCAGCTCTAGATTTCCCAGGAGTTCCCGTTGGAGAGAAAGTGGTAGATTCCCTTCTCTACACTGTCACCTCTTTCCTCCCCGTGTCCCATAAGTCATCTGGGGAACCTTTCCCGGCAACACAATCACAATGGGTCTGGTTAGTAGTAGCTCAGCAGAAGAGTGATTGTTTTGCAGGTGGGAAGTTTTGGGTTCTAATCTCAGCACCAAAACCACAGCAAGAAAAATGATCACATGGGAAAGTATCATGTTAAGTGAAATGAGTCAGAAAGAGAGACAAACATAGAAAGATTGCACTCACCTGTGGAATATAAAGTAACAGAATGGGAGACTAACACCCAAGAGTAGTAGAGATAAGGACCAGGAGGTCTGTTCCACGGCTTGGAAACCGGCCTCACATGCTGGGGGGAAAGGCACCTCAGATAGAGAAGGGAACACCAAGTAAAGGTTGTTGGGAGGACCATTTCAGGTTGAAAGATGCATGCCGAAAATAAACTATAGACAGAACACAATGGCCACTCAATTACCTCTATTGCAAACTACAACACCCAAAAGGAGACAGAACAAAAGGAAATGACCTGCTGCAGAAGTGGGGTGGGATGGTGGGGGATGGGATGTGGGTGGTGGGAGGAATATTGGGAACATTGGTGGAAGAGAATGGGAACTGGTGGAGGGATGGGTAAATGATCATTGTATGACTGAAATACAAACACGGAAGTTTGTAAGTTTGTAACTGTATCTCATGGTGATTCACTAATAAAAAAGTTTTGAAAGATGATCCCATGGTTGGACACGAAAATCCTCCTTCTTGAAACTTGTCTCAAGGAAACAATCTGAGAGACATCCATATTGGTATATGGATTTAGCATCATGGTACTGGACCAACTCTGCATGGGTCCTTGAATTCTGTGTGCTAAATGGGCATGATAAAGACCAGATGTTTACAGTGTTCAAGTTCCTTTATTTTGCAGCTTTAAGCAGGTACACATTGGGACAGGCAGCGGCCAAGGTCCAGGCAGGTCTCTGCTGCCAGGGTAGGATGAGCGGGTATGTCCCCTGCTGTACTGATGCAGTTTAGGATGAACAGATGCTGTCCCCAGTGTATTCAATCCAGGGCACAACTTCTGTGTATTAGGTCTGCAGTTGAAAATCCTCTGATATGGGCCCCCTTCTTGGAGTTTGCTGCCCTTTGTCCCCTTGGTTTTCTTTTGTTCTTCAGCCACCTGCCTGTGGGTGAGAACTGCAGTTTTTTCTGCGTCTACCAAGGGAACAGGTGAAGGGTCAAGAGATGAAGTTTCCTCTCCTTCACCCTCTCTTAAGTATTACTATTCCTGCCCCTCAGCTATTTCCATTTTCTTTCTGACTGGCTACCCCCCAGGTTGGTGAGATTTAAAACAATCGTTTAAATGAACTGAATAGTGAGTCGAGGCCACAGTTTTGGCCATAGGACATCTCAATCTATTTAACACTGATAGGTGTAGCACACCAGATTGGATGGGATGTAATGCAGCCAATCTAGATGAGCAAAATGTAAACATAGAAGGCCTAATCTGTAACATTTCAGTAATTTCTTTTCTCAAAGGCTTAAAGTTTCCATAGTGAGATACAACAATCTTCACTAACTTTCTTCTAAGGAAACGGTTTTTGATCATCCTTTTAGCAAATTATTTATAACACACAATATGAAATAAATTATTGAGGGCCTGCTATGGGGACAAGCTTAAGGGTAGTTGGAAAACTTGGAAATAATGGTGGTGGGATTGGTGTTGAACAATTGAATGTCTGTAACTAAACTTATGACTTAATAAATGTTATTGGAAAGAAAATAAAGTCTTTGCACTGAGTATGAAGTAAAAAAATGAACTAAATATGGCCAAAATTAGAACAGTTAAAAAATGCACAAGAATTGGAAATTTATGGTATATAAAATATGCTCAAATTATGTTTTAAGTAGTATCTTTTAGTAACACAAGGACACTAAGAGATACCATTCAGTGAAAGTGTCCAGTACATACACTCACACACATACACACACACAAACATAAACACACACTTTATAAAAAGTAATGTTTGTGCTAAAAAGCCTGGCTTATGCTCTCAGTGAGCTGTGGTCCAGGAGGAGGTAAGATTTTTAAAAGCACTGTTTTCTCTGTAGGTTTTTATTTTACATTGCCCAAATTTTCTCCAGTAAAAAAGTCATTTTGCAATAATCTGAGATAAGCAGATAAGTTTTAAACTCATCACCATATCAAACTGTGGGAACTGAAAGTTGTGCTGAGTACCTGCTCCTATGGGAATCATACTCTAAATGTGGTTTAGTCCCTAAAGCAGAAATTCATTATGGTGAGTGTGGGTGGAGAAATTTCTCCACTTTGTAAGTTCTTGATCTATGACACAAGAAGAATTACGTAATTGAGCTGGACTTTAAAGGTTGGTTTGGAGGGCCAGAGAGAAAGTACAGTGGGTAAGACACCTGCCTTGCATGTGATCAATCCAGATTTGATTCCTGACACTCCAAGCACTGACAGGAGTGATTTCTGATTGCAGAGCCAGGAGTAAGCCCTGAGTGCAGTCAGGTATACCCCCAGCCCCACCAATAGTAGTTGGTTTCTATTTCTCTAAGTCAGGAGGTACCTAAGTGTTTGAACCAGAGAAGCCCAGAGCAGCAGTCACTCAGAAGGGTGCAGCACCAACAGACTTCCTGAACTTCCTGGCTTGAGGCAGGTCCCAGCAGAGATGAAGGGTTTTCGTCTGGCATTTTTGCTATGGGGTTTGCTAAGGGAGTAACAGAAACCATTAAACTGTAAAAGTCTTTCTTCAATTTCCTGCCCTAAGGAGGCGTGTCTGTGTGCATGTGTGCATGTGGGGGGTGGGGGTTAGGAGGGATGAGGGGTGGTAGGGAAGAAATAGTCAGAATTTTTTTAAAAAATTGTATTGTTCTATGCTGTTTTTGGATTTTATAAATTGATTATTTTTCTTCTTCCTTAATGAAATATAAATTGGCAATGCATGAATTTAAAGTGAACATTGTCACAAAGTTCAATGTTGTGTAATTTTTAATGCAATAAGGCAACTAATACTTCCTTTATCTTAGAAAGGGGGGGTGGAGGAAAAAAAAAACAAAAAGAAAAAGGCAGGAGTTTTTAAGAAAGCTTTGTTTTAAGTTTGGCTTCCTGGCCAAGGTACCCCACCTGGCTGAAGCAGTAAGACAGGTATGGCAAAAGGGGCTTAGAAAGGATTATAGTACTGGCTCTTACTAAATAACAGGGGATAACAAAATATGATAGCAGGTATAATATGACAAAAAAATCCCACTAACAAGTATATCATCATCACTAAAGGGGAAGCTGAGAGCTGAAATAAGCACCACAAGGATGAGGACAGAAGGTGTAACAAAGCTTTCTGGTAACCAGGACCCTGTCTTGCCTACTCCATGTACCCCTGCTAATCTGTTACTTGTAATTTGGAAACTCCACAGCCCTGAAATGTGTACTAAGTGTCCCCATCAGACACAGTGAATGTTTTGGACTCACAATTTAAAGGGTGTAGTAAGAAAAAAAAAAGAAGCAAGAAAGGACCTAAAGCAAAAAGAATGAAGGAAATGATAGATGAGAACAAAGTACATGAAATTGACAACAGGAAAAAGGAGAGAAAAACAGTGAAACAAAAACTCTGGCTTTCTGTAGGAAAAAAAAACCTCTAGCAAGACCGACAAAGATGAAACAGCAGATATAAATTACTTATACTGGAAATAAAACCAAGATATATTATACATCCTGCAACCATTTATGAGATAATAAGGGGATGATACAAAGAACTTGACACTCATAAACTTGACAACATAGAAGGAATGTACTAATTCCTCAAAAACCACAAACTCTCTATGCCCAGGGGAGAGCTCAATGGCTTAAAGTGCCTAGCTTGCCATCTTAATTGAGTTCTATCCCCTGTGCAACAACAATTTCTGGTTGCACCACAACTAAAGGGTGTGATCGCTGACAAACACTGACATTGATAACCATGAAGTTTGATCCTCCGTGAACGTACATGTGAGAACCACAGCTAAGGCCCCAGTGAGCATCAAGTCAAGTGCAGGAGCATTGCAACCTGATTTCGACCTCTGTTGGGCATGAGATCAGTGGAATCCAGTAACAAACCCACACAAATCTACTGTCCACCATCTGTGACAAAGGCACTGGAATAATTCAGTGGACGAAGAAAAAGTTCTTCTACAAATGATAACAGAGAGGTTGACATTCAAAGTGAAAGAGGACCTTATTAAACCCTGCTCAGAATTAACTCAAAAGAGGTCATAGATGTAAATGTAAAATGATAACATTCTTAAATAATAAAAAAATAGGGCTCAAGACTAGCCAGAGTTCTTAGATTTGATACCAAACAATTGAATTTCCTCAAAATTAAAAAAACATTTGCTCTAAAAGATGGCTAAGTAGATTAAAAGACAAAACTGTACATTAGGAGAAAATATTTGCAAGAGTTTTAATATCTAGAATAAAGAAGAGACTAAAAACTCAGCAGTAAAATAAAACCAAATAATCCAATTGGAAATGGGCAAAAGATTTAAGCAAACATTTCATATAAGAATGGAATAGCAATAGTACAGATGGCAAATAAACTGTGGAAATATGTTTGCTATTAGTTAATAACTGATGAAGATATCATTAGTTGTTAGAGAAATGAAAATGGAAACCACAATCAGACATCACTGTACGGTTGACCTCTATAGAACATAATGCCAAGAATTCCAACCTCCTAGAGTCAAAATTCTACATCTAAGTTTTGAGTAACCTAAAACACAACTACCCTTAGCTCATTGTTGACCAGAAGGCTTACCAATAACATAACCAATGGATAATATGTGTTATATATATTGTACTCTTACAATGATGTAAGCCAGAGGGAATAATCTTATTAAAATCTTTAGGAAAAGAAAATACATTCCGTTATCATACTAATCCTATTTATATTGTTTACACTGCAAAATTTACATTGTTCACAAAATTTTCAGCGTCTGCATTAATACTGCCTTTTATGGTATGAAACACCATAGTAGGTGTAATATATATTACTAACACTAAACAAAGTGGAAGATAATTTGGAAAAATATTTATTAACAGAGAAAATGATCCATGCATTGACAGTAAAGGAGTAACAATATGATTGATTTATGGGAGCCTAGTGTAATGATAAAATCATTTCATAGTAGCCTAACTCATTTACTAAAGTGTTCATGACATAGTATCATACTCATCATATTTTTGAATATTTTATGGTAGTAAATGACAAAATAGGCTATTATCTGCATATATTTTATGTGTTCTTGACATACATAACTTTTTCATTTCTAAGCTATGAGGAGGTTTACCTGCAAGTTTTTTCAAATAGGGAACAACCTCCAACATTTTTTCAATATATTTATTTAAATAAATCCATGTACAAGTGGGCCTCTGAAGTTAAAACTCATGTTGTTCAAAGGTCAATTGTATAGCTACCAAAGAAGCTAACATTGTTTTTTTTTTAAAAAAAAAGTGACAGCACTAAATGCTGGTGATTTAATGGAGAAACTTCCATGCTGGCAGCATTGGAAATACTAGAATTGCTTTAGACAAGAGTTTTCCAGTTTTCTGTAGAAGCTAATGTGTAATTGCAGTAGAATCCAGCCACTGCACCCCTGACTATTTATCTCAGAGGGATTGACTGATATTCGCACAAAGACCTGTGCATGAAAGTACCAAAGGGGCCTGTGACCCCACTTTCCAGAGGGAGATGGGAACACAGATGTCCTATTATAGCAGAGGGCAGAGGTCACGAGGTTCAGGACCTTGTATCTCATCACAGCAGCCAGTGACTCGGTCTCCCTGGGCAAGCACCCTGGAAAAGACTCAGAGTGTGGTCCAGGCCATGTGGGTGGGCCCGAGTCTGTTAGGGCATGCACTAGCCTTCCCAGGAGCACCACAGTGGATGATGGGACATCTTACTCTCCCACCTGTGGCAGATGCATTATCCAAACATCATATTCCCACCAAAGGTGTCCCTCTGTCCTGGTTGATCAGGCTCTGCCCTATCTTGGCCAACTCACCCTTTGGTCCCATGATTCCTGTTGCTGTCTCCCACTCTGGTGCACTCTCTAGCTTCGGTCTGTTCCCGCCCATGGTGTGCAGGAGACTTTCAGCTGTCTTCAGGGGAATTGGTGGGAAGAAGCCACGGAGGGTGCCCCCAGCCCCCTGGCCCCTTCCATTCTCCTGTGGGGTCTTGTGAGGTCTTAGTGGGCAGGTGTCTCAGGTGTCTCAGGAAAACTGCCTTTTGGTCCAAGGCAGGAGCAGGAGGCAGTCTCATCAGTTCTCTAGTGGAGCCATGCAGGGAAGGTGGTGGACACAACTGACTTTCATTCAACGGGACCCTCTGGTGAAGAGAGGCAAAGCATAATCATCACCTGGGCCACAGGGACTGGCCTGGAGGACTGGTTTGCTGCAATAACCATGGCAGCCTCACATGGAAAGAACAGAGGCAGGCTCAGGGGCCTCAGATGGTCAGGAGAGATGCCCCAGAGAGGAGTGCTTTTCTCCCTGGGGGTGAGGGGTTAGAGACCTGGCCATTAACAGGGATGAGCCGGCAGCAGACACCTCCCCCCTGCAGAAGGCGCTCAGGGCAGGAGGCCAGCACGTCTCTCTCACTCCTGTGGCCTGCACACTCTGACAGATGGCTGTGGCTGCCTGGGGACCTGCACTACAAGATGATGCATCTGCCTGTGTCCTCTCTGACCTTCACAGGGACTCCTGGCCCTGTCCTGAGGCTGCAGCTCCCAAGCCCAAAACCCACTGGCCTCCCTTGAAGGCCCAGCTTGAACCCCAAGAAAAAGGCAGAGACTTTGACATGTGGGAAGCCCAGGGAGAAGGAGGGAGAGAATACCAGGTTGTCTTGGCAGAAGCAAAGACACGGGTCCAGCTAGCAGGAGGGATCTTGCACATTCAACTGGGGTGCACCAGGAGACATTCTGTTTGTTGTGGGCTGACCGTCAGCATATTCACAGCTCCAGAGGAAAGGACTGGTGAGGACCTGGCTTATTTTGTTTCCTGGGAACACCCTTGGCACCAGCGAGGCACTGTACCACAGACAGACCAGGCTTAGGTTTCAGGCTCCTGGGCAGATCTAGAGCTGATCAATAAATCAACAAAATGGGTTCTGACAGAGAAATGGCCAGAACTGGTTTTCTCCCCTGATTCCAATGGCTGGACATGGTTCTTCTGGCCCAGCTCATGCTAGAGGCTGAGTCTTGGGGCTCCTGGGCAGGGACTAGTTGGTGGTTTTCAGGGTGCCCAAGACAGCAGAGAGCTCAAGAAAATTCTTAGATTATTTTTGTCTTGTGCTGTGGACTGGAGTGATAGCACAGTGGGTAGGGCGTTTCCCTTGCATCTGGCCGACCAGGGTTTGATTCCTCCATCCCTCTTGGAGAGCCCGGCAAGCTACTGAGAGTATCCTGCCCGCACGGCAGAGCCTTGCAAGCTACCCGTGGTGTATTTGATATGCCAAAAACAGTAGCAAGAAGTTTCACAATGGAGACGTTACTGGTGTCCACTGGAGCAAATTGATGAACAACGGGACGACAGTGCTACTATAGTGACAGTGTTGTGCTGTGAGGCCTGTAGTGACTTTATTCTTGGGCCACATCCCAACTGGCAGATGCTTTTGCTCATCTTGGCTTTTATTCCCCAGAGGGACACCTATGGAGAAGGAAGGCCCAGCCGAAGGGTCTCACAGAGACCCTTATGACTGGGGATGGGGTGAGAGGTATGGATCCATGGAGCCCTTGCACATGCTTGTTTGGAAACATCCTAGAAATGATGATGGGACCTGCAAATGACGTTCTTGTCAGTGCTGCAGCATTTCAGGTTCCCATCAACCATCACCGGAGGGGAAGCCTGTGGTCTCTTCTCTTTCCAACAGAGAAAAGGAGGCTCCAGGGGTCCCTGTGCCCTGGCAGCAAAAGAACCAGGAAGTTATTTAGGGCCTCAGGGCCCAGTAGGGCTGCAGATGGCTCCTTTCTTTCTTGCAGATGGAAGGTTGTAGATGGAGCTTGGCCCAACCAGGGCACTTAGTCAGGATCTGGGCTGGAACCCCCAGCAGCAGTGGTGGAAACCTTCCCTAGAGACCCCAGACCAAACCTGAGGGTGTCTTGACTGGAAAAGAAGTCATGGGGGTTCAACCACATGGGGGTTCAAATGTTCTCAGCACTATCTTAAACTCTAAACACTACCAAGGCTGATACTGTGTGAACAGAATGACATGTGAAGGGAGGCTTTGGAGGGCCCTGGTTCTGAGCCCTGGGCTGTGGGCCTCGCCATGCCTGGGTGTGGGCTGGCTGAGCCCCACGGACAGCTGAGCATGGAAAGGCCAGCAGCAGCTACGAGCGCTGAGAAGGGTTAGCAGTTGCTTCTTGGAGTAGCTTCAGCTGGAGGGCCGGGTGTCGAGGCACTGAGGGGACCCGAGGGAAGAAAGAGCAGAAACCGCACTGGCCATGCCAGGGGTGATTCTGCAAGGCCTGCTGCCCCTCCCAGGGGCCAGCCACTTGTCCCAATCCCCGTTATTCGATCCAGCACATGTGGTTGCTTTTGTTCTAGTTCCCTGGGAGTCCCAGCAATGGATACATCTCTTGCCTTCCCATGTGATCCCCTCAAGGCCAAGAGCACTGCCCTGGGCAGGGAGGAAGCTGGGCTGGACAGAAGCTTCCAGCGCGGGGCTTGATGCCAAGAACAGCTGTCTGCAAGGGCGGCAGAGGTCCTGACCTGAGACGCTCCCATCCAGACAAGAGCTCATGTGAGCTGGGAGGGACCCAGGCGCTGACCCGACCCTCCTGCCACTGCCAAGGACAGTCCTCTGGATAGGTCTCAGGCGCAGATGTCTGCTGGAGACCTCACTCCTTGGCTAGAGTCTCTGCCGAGGGCTCAGAGGAGCCCAGGAGGAGCTGGGGGCCACCTCTGACACTGCATTCACAGACCATCATTGATGGTTTCAGCGTATGGTGCAGGCACAGCTGGCCCATGGCAGAGCACCCACTGCAAGCGCCCCCTCTCTGCCCCCCGCCAGCCGTTCTCCCTGCCCTGCCTGCAACCATCTCAGCACAGGCTCCAGAGGGAGGGTAATCACAGCCCTGCTGCTATCAGAGAACCCACTGAACAGTTTCCAAAAGCCTCTTGAATTCTAGCCAATGGAAGAAGCTCTGCCCTTTTGAGGTGATCTGTATACTCTTGTCTGGCTTGTCAACTTTTGGAGGATTGGGGGAGAGGGTTGGTCCACATATGGCTGTGCTCAAGGGCTATTACTGCACTCAGGGATCACTCCTGGCAGTGTTTAGTGGACCATATGTGGTGCCGGGATTCAAACCCTGGTCAGCTGCAAGGGAAGCGTCGTACCTACTGTATTATCTCTCTTGCTCTAGCTTGTCAATCTTAAAGTGGCCCATGATCTCCAGAACATCAGAACTGGGCTTGAGGTTAGAGGTCTTTAGGCCCTCCTGGGTCCTGGAACAAATTGCAAGCATCTGCCGTGGATGGAAGGGTGCAGGGCTGTGGAGGTAGAGAGAACGGGCTGTCAGTTACTTCTATGGATGAGACAGATGTCTCAGATCTTTCTAAATCTTGGAGACAGAAAACAGTGCATAATTTTGAAATTATATAATTTGGAAACTTAAAAAATTGGATCATTCTGGACATATTTTGATAATAGGGTTGGCTAGGTACCTAGATCCGCTCTTTCACTGAAAACAGCAGAAAATCTGGGCAAAATATTAAGATGATCCTATAAAACACATTGCAGCATTAGCCAAAAAAACAAGAACTTATGTCAAAACATTTCGACGGCATGGAAACCCAGAGAGGTGAACCATGAAAGCTGCCAGCATCTGGCCTGAGGAATCTGTCTGCAAGGTGAACTTGAACTTCAAGTTTCAGCACTTGTGAATGAGCTGTGGACAGAACAAAGTCAAAGCTCACAGATGGCTCTGATGTCTACAGGTCAAAGATTCCTACAGGGATTCCTGCTCCCTCCCCAGATGCTGAGCCCCTCCTCAGTGACACCCTTTCAGTAAACTTAGAAATAAGCTTGCCCTCTCAAAGGGAAGAACACAGAAATCCAGGTACTTGAATTGTCCCAAGGGGTCAGGCAGAGGAACCCTTTAAGAAGATGCAGGTGGAAACCAGTGGCCCATATGCAGGTAATCAGCCTCCAGGTAATCAGCCTCCAGTCATGTGATCTTAAACATCTAAAACCCTCGTGTGGCTCATTGAAATTTCAACAAACAGCAAGGTGATACCCTAGATACTTGGTGTATGCCAGATACTCCTTACTGGAGGAACCCACAGAGAATATTCCAAAAAGACTGAATACTTGTGTCCTCCAGCTCCTAAAATTAAACATCTAAACCTAATTGCCAGTGTGATGGTATTTGGAAATGGGGCCTTTAGGCAAGAACTAGGTAATAAATGGAATAAGTGCCCTGACACAAATGACGCCCGATCACTCCCTTTTTAAATTTATTATTTTTTTTTTATCATGGGAGCTTGTGGCAAAAAGGTGCCATCTAGAACTAGAAGTTGGGCCCCCACCAGATACCACATCTATCCTCACCTAAATCGTGGATTTCCTAGCCTCCAGACATGTGAGAAACAAAAACTTGTTGCACATGTGCTAAGTGTATATAAATACAATTGATTTTGTATCCTGCGGTCCTGCTGAAGGATTAGTTCTAATAGCATTTTGGGGATTCCTTGGGATTTTTTTAATATAAAGATAAGCTATATCAACAAATACGTAGTCTTTCTTTTTTCTTTCCAACTTGGATTCCTAAATTTTAAAAAGTTTTATGGAAAAAATAGAACCACCATGTACATAGGGAAAGAGTACAAAATTCAACTGATACCGATCAACAACTGAAAGTCGCAATGATCCATGTTGTTTGCGTTACTTTTTAATTGCTCATTTGGCTCCCCTCAATTGCTTAATAGCCACACCTACTTTTAAGTTGAAACAGCATTAGGTTTTCAAAAACTGAAAAGCCTCAGGGAATGAAGGCCCTGCTTCCAGATAACAAAAGTAACATCGAGTCTCCTCCTAACAAGGCCAATTCTACCTAAAAACTCCTAAAGAATAACTATCAGGTCTTATGATGTGTTCTATATCTCTCCGAGACCATCAGAGAGAAGTTGCAACACTGACACAGATGGTCCATTACAGAAAGGGGATGAAAAAACCATTGAACTCATGTAAGGGACCCAGGAAAGAGCTATAAAAATATAGGCAAAGGTTGGCCAAAAATCATTAGGAAGGCGGATGTCTATTTCTTTTTCTTGCCTCACTGTCTGGATAACTCCTGCCCCCCCAGAACAATATAATAGAAGTGACAAAAATGGACATCCATATCTTGGCTCTGATTTTAGAAGGACAGTGTCCTGTTTTTCCTCACCTGAGCTTTTCATGAATACCCGTAAGAAGAATGAAGTATGTTTTATTTACAACTTGTGAACGTTTTAATGGAGAAGTGTTGAATTTTTTTGCTCATCTATTATTGTTGTTGCTACTTTTTGCATCTGAGATGATCATAGTTTTGTTCTTTATTTTACTGACATGCTGTATTACATTATTTGAGGGAATTTAAACATGTGTTCTTTGGAAAAACCCCACTTAGTCACAAAATTTAGTCTTTTTGTGTATTGTTAAATTCATGTATTTGTGTTATGTTTAATAATTTTCTGTCTATATTGATAATAGATACTGGTCTATATTTTTTCTTGTGATAATTTTGCTAGTTTTAGAGTTAAGTGGTAGACCTCATGGAATGATTTGGAGTGTGTTTATTACTACCTTATTTTGGAGACTAGTTTGAAAAAGATTAGTAGTAATTCATCTTTAAATATTTGGTATGACTTATCAGCAATGATGCATTGCCTGGACACACTTCTTAGTGAGAAATATTTTGCTTATCTCTATTGCCTCACTTGTCAGTTCCATTCAGCATTTCTATTTCTTTGTGTCAGTTTCAGTAGATTGTGTCTTTCTAAAATTTTAGTCAAATTGCTCAATGTGTTGACATACAACTGTTCACAGTACTCCTTTATAATTATTTGTTATTTCTGTAAGATCAACTCCAGAATTTTCATGTGTTGCTTTTTTAATTTATATCTTAAAAATTATTTTACTCGGGAGCTGAAGCAATAGCGGGTAGGGCATTTGTCTTGCATGCAACTGACCCGGGTTCAATTTCCAGCCTCCCATAAGGTCCCCTGAGCACCATCAGGAGTAATTCCTGAGTGCAGAACCAGGAATAACCCCTGTGCATCGCTGGGTGTGACCCAAAAAAGCAAAAACAAATTATTTTACTCAAAGGGATATTGCTATTGCAGCCTTTACTTATTTAAGCATCATTTCCTTTAGCTCATTGTATACATTGACCTAGTTTGGAATTTTTGCTTGTTGACCAACATCTGGGCCCTCTCCCAGGCACTGTCTATTGTCTGCCTTAACCCCCCGTGAATGAGTCACACATCATGTTTCCCTGTGTGATCTGCTGAGAACTGGGCATTTTAGACATATTATTTCAGCAACTCTGGATGCTGATTTCCTCCCAGCTCTCCAGGACCTGCTTCTGTGGTCTTTATTTGTTTAGGCTAAGCTCTTCTAGTGAAGTCTATCTTCCCTCTGAAGCCTTTCATTCTGCTCCATGGACTGCAGCCTTGGGTCCTGTCTCAGATACTTACAAAGCCATCCTAGGAGACAGTTTCAATGGGGACCATAACCTAATGGTTTGGGGCTGGGGGTCACTCCTGGCAGATCTCAAGGTTACTGAGGTGCACCAAAAGCTGCTGCAGTAAAGGGGGAGGCCATGTGGTACCCAGAGTCATACTAAGCATGTATTTTACCACTTGATGGGGCTCCCCAGTCCAAAAGATGTTCTTTAACATGACATTTTCTGACTTTCCCCTGAATTCTATTTTTAAACACTCTGCCTCCCTTGATAGAGTATCCAGCTCTCAGGTTCTACTATTTGATGGTGCATATTCCATTGTTTTTGCCAACAAAGTCTGAGCCCCTGAATCTCAGGATTCCTCAAACCTGCCAAGACTGATCCCTGAGTGATTCCTGAGCGCTGCCACATCTGGCCCAACACACACACACAGACACACATACACAGACACACACACACACAATATATGAGAGCAGAGACAGAGAAGAATAAGGATTCAAGAGAAACCATAAGCTTCTGCAGCATAAAAAAAAAAGCCATTAAACAGGGTTTTAAGGACCCGCTATTTGATTCTTTAAATGTTTCATGTGAGAATTTGTCTCTGCACAAGAATTTTTTTCTTTCTTTATTTTTTCCTGAAACTGGAGTGATAGCACATTGGGTACGGCGTTTGCCTTACACGCCACTGTCCTGGGTTCGATTGCTCTGTCCCTCTCAGAGAGCCCGGCAAACTACCAAGAGTATCCCGCCCGCATGGCAGAGTCTGGCAAGCTTCCCATGGCATATTCAGTATGCCAAAAACAGCAACAACAAGTCTCACAATGGAGACATTACTGGTGCCGGTTCGAGCAAATTGATCAACAACGGGACTACAGTGCTTTAAAATTATATCCTGAAAATAAATTGCTCTGAAGTCTGTTATAACTAATTGAATCTGTGGTAATTTTGGAGATTTTTCTGATTCTGAAAGGGCTTATCCTACTTGTCTCTCTCCCATGTTCTTTTTGGTGAGTGAGTTGGCCTATAACTTAGCTTGTTCCTGGAGACATTGGCTGCTTCTTTGTATTTGGGGTGGAGCCTCCACCAATAAGGCAGGAGGTATGAACTCCCAACCTCTCCGCAGCACTAGATGTGTGTTGTAATTTAACTTCTACAACTTGGAGTTGGAGGAGATTGTTGGCCAAAAATAACAGCCACTGCTGCAAGGAGCAAAGGTGAATAAAGACACTTTGAAATATTTTCAGTGTCAGGGATGAGGACTCATTTGAGAAAGGAAAGTTTAGGATCCAACAGTGATCACTTGTACTTCCATTTGGAGCTAGGTTACAGCTTATATCAATTTTGAAAGGTGGCAGAGGACAGTACAAAAAAAAAAGTACATTAATTGAGCAAAGCCTTTGCTTCAGAAGCAGGTATCTGTTAATCTAACATCAGCATGTGAACAGGAGTACATGATTTGCTTTTAAAGGATCTTTGTGGTTGGATATAGTCTATGTGTGTGAAATGTGAGAACTAGGCGAGAAAAATCTTTATCCCAAAGGATGTCTTTTTGTATAGGTTTGGTCAAAATAATCTATATTTAAAAACCTTAAGTAAAAGGACTTCAGTTTGTATTTGCTACATAAACAAACACTAGCAATTCACAGTACTTGGTAATTGGTCCAGACATGAAAGGTTTATGAAATCAGTAAGTGACATTTGAAAAAACTTTTCTGTCACAAATTCAAGATAGGACTGCTAAAAAAAAATCCAACAGCATTCCCTTGGTATTTCCTAAGTGTTTTCTTCGACTGGTATCAATCTATTTGGCACATGGACCCATTCATTTACTCCATATTTACAATAAAATAATCCTTTCTGAAGACATCTTAATTTTGGAGGGGCCTTCCAAGTGGAACTTTGGAAGCCAGGGGGCCCTACCTATGATTCTCAGTCAACTACATCAGTTTTATTTATTTGTTTTGTGATGCAGTGATGCTCAGGGCTCCCTTCTGGCTCTTCGGGGATCACTCCAAGTAATGTGCAAGGGACCATATGGGACACTGGGGATCAAACTCGAATTAGCTGAGTGCAAGGGAAGTGCTCTACCCACTGCACATAGCTCCAGCCCCCAGGCCAGAATATTAATTCAAGGGCCAGAGGATGCAGTGGCTGCTTGTGTCCTTTGATGCCTGGAATTGCCCAGATGACCCCAGAGAGCTGGGAGCCTCTGGGGTGGCACTTGGCAATGCTTGGGAAAACAGTGTGTCTGGCACATGCCTGACATGGGCCCTAATTGTTGTACAATTCTCTTTTCTCAAGAGCTCTTAACTTTAAGAAACTGTTCGGTCCAGAATTGCCCTGTGAATGTGCATCCTTCTGCTGGGAGCTCTATGGGGGGCTTATTGTGGGGGTAATGGGGCAAATATAGTCGATTGTGCTGAATCCTTTTTAGAACCCGGCTTGCTCACATGGTTGTCCTTCGTCTAGTGCACAATTGACCATATCCACACAGTGACCAAGCTAGTTGAAGTTCCGCAAGAGTTCAAGGTGCCGCTCTAACGTTCATCAATTTAAAGAAAGCCTTTGATTCTGTTGAGACTGAAGTGATCATCGAAGCCCTAACCAAACAGAGCATTAAAACTCAGTGCATCAAGATCCTCTGTGAGCTGTATTATGGATTCATCACCAGGATCTCACCATTCTACGAAGAAGTGATCATTGACGTAAAGAGAGCGGTTCGGCAGGTGTGTAAACACACAAAAAAGGAAGGGGCACCACACTGGGCACAGGGCAGCGGCGCTCTATCTCTCCCGCTGCCCACGTTCGGTAGTCTCCAGCCGCTTCCCCTACCCCGGGGAGGTTGATGGCGATGATGAGGCAGGTGAAGGAAGGAACAAGGGCCAGGCTGGTTGGTCTCAATTGCAGTTTATTCCAATATCCTCTCTATACACTCCCGTCTCTCTCTCTCTCTGCTTCTTTCCCAAACCCCCTCTTACAGCCTCCTTAAATACCCCAGCATGAGGGGTCAGGGCTACACACAGGTGTGGTCACAATCAATAGGGGTAAAATTCTTTTCCTCAGGGGATGCTCATTCCAGGACAGATTCTCTTTCAGTAGGATGACCCACCCAAGGGCGGAATCCCATGGGTGTGTTTCTCCTCTCCTTGTCCAACTAACATATAAGTATTCATAATATCAATCATTTTGTATGGACATAGCAAGAGATGCATTAAGCTTATAGAATTGCTTTCCTGGGGTCATCTCGATCTCAGAGTCCTAGTCTCATCATTGCTTTTGGATCATGACATGACATGTCCATGACCAAGCTCTTAAAATATAGTTAAGCATTAGGCACTTTGGCCAGGCCCATCTCAATGCCAGGGTAGCACATACCTCACCGCTTGCCCTGGGTCCGTCCCGTCCCTTGTTGGGACCCTGCTTTTGGGGGTGCTAGGAAGTAAGGGCAGCTGAGGCTTAAGTCGAGAAAGCAGATGCTCAGGAGTGAATAATATTCGAAGTCAATTAAATCCCATGTTACCAAAGCATACTAACAACTGTCTTTCTTTGTCCATACAAAAAGCTTTAAAGTAAACTATTCAAAAGCACAAGGAGAGGAGAAAGGCAATATTAACTTAAAATACAAGTTCAGTGTCCCAGAAAGTTCTGACCTTACAAATTGACAGAGTCTGATTAGGGAAAAAGCTGATTGACTGGTTGGGGAAGAGAGCATAGAAGTGGTTACAGATAGACAAAGGAATGGGAGTGACTTGGGAGCACCTTGATGGGCGTGATCCGATATACCTAAGCTCCTTGTGGCAAGGGGAACAGGACATACCAATATTGTCTAAAATTATTTAGAGATTATTACCAGATAAAGCTAGTCTTTATAGCAAGGGAGAAAGGACAAACCAAAGTCAGGCCTAAAATATTTAGAGCTATATTCCAACAGGCAGGGTGATGCCATTTCACTGAAACTCTTCAGTGCCACCCTCAAGAAAGTCATGCGACGACTGGAATGGGAAGGAATGGGAGTGAAGATAGACGGTCGGCAACCACACCACCTCCGCTTCACGGATGACATTATTCTCATAACACCAAACATTAGCCAAGCGGCACAAATGCTGGCTGACTTCGACCGCGAGTGTGGAAAGGTCGGGCTGCAGCTGAATCTCACCAAGACAATGTTCATGAAAAGCGAACTAGTCCCTGAAGCTCCATTTGCTCTCAATGGAACGGACATCTCCGAATGCAGCAACTATGTGTACCTGGGTCAAGAACTCAACATGAGGAGCAACTTGGCGCCAGAACTGCGCAGGAGGAAGAGAGCAGCGTGGAACACCTTCAAGAGCATCGAAGAAGGGGTTTTGACCCAGCAATACCACTTCTGGGAATATATTCCGGAGAGGCAAAACGTTATAGTAGAGATGGCATATGTATTTCTATGTTCATTGCAGCACTGTTTACAATAGCCAGAATCTGGAAAAAACCAGAGTGCCCCAAAACAGATGACTGGTTAAAGAAACATCTACACAATGGAATACTATGTAGCTGTCAGAAAACATGAAGTCATGAAATTTGCATATAAATGGATCAACATGGAAAGTATCATGTTGAGTGAAATGAGTCAGAAAGAAAGAGACAGACATAGAAAGATTGCACTCATATGTGGAATATAATGTAACTGAGAAGTACAAGTTGGCAACGATGAAACTTCTGGCAGATATCTCTCTGGACTTAGTTACTAAAATACTAAATTACAGAAACCCAAAACTGAGAGGCCGCTAAGTGTGGTCACTCGACCTCATACCTCTTCATCCTCAGCAATGGAAAACAAATTATCTAATGCTTCCTTTTCAGCAGGTCTGACTTTAGGGGAGAGACTCTCCAAACAATAATAGTGAGTTTTGTTGAAATATTGTATGCAATCAAAGTGAAAGTAAAGTGAAATTTATTAGTTACACAGGCGGGGGGGGGGCTAAGGGTGGGGGGGCTAGGGGCGTGGGGGGTTAGGGGTGTGGGGGGGCGGGGTGGAGCTATACTGGGATTCTTGGTGGTGGAATATGAGCACTGGTGAAGGGATGGGTATTCGAGCATTGTATAACTGAGATTTAAACCTGAAAACTTTGTAACTTTCCACATGGTGACTCAATAAAAAATTAAAAAAAAGCAACAAAGTAATTTTTGAAAGCTTTTAAATTAAACCAGATAATATACATGCATTCATTTTTTAACAATAAAATGAAGTACAATAAAAGTAAGATCCCAATATTATTCATATAATATTTTAACTTATTTATATTTTAAACTGAATCTTAAAAAAGAATAATGGACAATAAAAACGTTTGTAAAAATAAATAAATAAATAAATAAATAAATAAAGTTTACCAGAAAAAAAAAGAGGACAAAAACCATCTACTCCAATGTTCTTCCTGCACTAATATATGCCTCAGAGACCTGGGCCCTATGCAAACAGGATGAGAAAGCTATTTGGTTATCCCAAAGAGGAATTGAAAGAGCTATGCTTGGAGTATCATGTTTCACTCAAGTGAAAGAAGGAATCTGGAGTTCTAACCTCTGTCGATGATCAAGAATCAGGGACGCTGTCTCATTTGCCAAGGCATCAAAAATCAGATGGGCCAGACATGTAATGCGATTTAGAGACAACCACTGGACTAGAGATGTTACTGACTGGATTCCATAGGATGTCAAAAGACCATGTAGCCCACCTATGAGATGGTCAGACTTTTTCGTCAAGACCCTGAATGAATGGTTTGAGGCTCTTCATGTTCCTGGAGCAAGCAGATACCAGTGGGCTACACTAGCACGCAACAGGGATTAATGGAGACGTTACTGGCACCCACTCGAGCAAATTGAAGATCAACAGGATGACAAGTGACAAGTGACAATGGGGCAAAACCTGCAGGTCAGTTTTATAGCCAATAGTACGTTGCCTTGTGACTGTCTTCAAAGCCTCTGCAGGCTTCTTGTATATGCCTGAGGGCATAAATTTTCTTACATGACAAAATTTATTTGAATGGCTCACTTTCCCAGTGACATCATGTCCATATTTTTAATGGCTTTTTTTTTAACAAATCATCACCAACTTGACAGATGAAAACAAATGTTTTATCTTAGAGCTCTGGAAGCAAAGTCAGGAGAGGAAGATCTTACCAGGTGTGGTCAGTGGTGCTCCGGCAGGTCTGATAGAATTGCTCTGGGTCACTTCCAGCTTGGAAACTGCTGACATTTATTCTCTGCCTCTTGGTCATACTGCCACTTTCTCCTCTGTCTGTGTGAATCTCTCTCCCTCTCTTTTCTTAGGGCACTGTGATCCCATTACGGGCACATCTTATTCAGAACACTCTATCTCAGTATTCTACCTTTTCACCTGCAGAAACGCACCTGTCTGTGGGCCAGCAGTTACAACCAAGGTAGTAGATCTGTGGTTTCCTGTGAACTGGCATGAGTCAGTGGACCAGTGGTTGAAGATTAATGCTTTATCTCAAGAACTGTAACTTAATCATATACACAAGTCTTAAACTGCCTCTTCCTCCTCCTCCTTTTCTTCTTCCTCCTCCTTCTCCTTCTCCTTCTTCTTCTTCTTCTTCTTCTTCTTCTTCTTCTTCTTCTTTCTTCTTCTTCTTCTTCTTCTTCTTCTTCTTCTTCTTCTTCTTCTTCTTCTTCTTCTTCTTCTTCTTCTTCTTCTTCTTCTTCTTCTTCTTCTTCTTCTTCTTCTTCTTCTTCTTCTTCTTCTTCTTCTTCTTCTTCTTCTTCTTCTTCTGCTGCTGCTGCTGCTGCTGCTGCTGCTGCTGCTTCTTCTTCTGCTTCTGCTTCTTCTCCTTCTTCTCCTTCTCCTTCTCCTCCTCCTCCTCCTCCTCCTCCTTCTCCTTCTCCTTCTCCTTCTTCTTCTTCTTCTTCTTCTTCTTCTTCTTCTTCTTCTTCTTCTTCTTCTTCTTCTTCTTCTTCTTCTTCTTCTTCTTCTTCTTCTTCTTCTTCTTCTTCTTCTTCTTCTTCTTCTTCTTCTTCTTCTTCCTCTTCTCCTTCTCCTCCTCCTCCTCCTCCTCCTCCATCATCATCTCCTTCATGGTTGTCATTTTTTGCACCATACTGGGCCATGCTAATGGCTTGCTCCTGATGGGTGCTCAGGGATCACTCCTGGTGGGGCTTGAAGGACCACATGCAATGCCATGGATAAAAATAGGGTTGTCATTTGTGACGGAAATGCCTTCCCTGCTGTACTATTCCTGTGGATCCTCCTTCCAAGAAAATATTTTGGTTCCATGGATTAAGACTGGGGAAATATCTATGGGGAAGCAATTTTCTTCCTCCCATAGGCTTCCCTTGGCCCACTCTCTTATGTGATCTTTGAAGAAATACTTTCATCCTTCACATGCAGTTACATTCAGAATCAATTAAAATAAAAACCCAAATCTCATCATCACAATCATCTGAAATCACATATTTGGGAATTTTGATCCCTCCTGAGTCAAAGTTCCTCTCCACTTATAGATCTTTGAAACAAGAGACCAAGTTGTCTGCTCTCCAAATCTGATGTTGAGCCACCATTACAGGACAACTCATTATTTCCATTCCAAAACGAAGAAAGGAGTCTATAGTCCCCAGAATTCCAGAAGCCTAGTAAAATCCATTAGGTCCTGAGGCCTGGGGACATCTGCTGTGCTGCCCTGAAACTTCAGTTTGTGCTGCTGCAACTGAGAGAGCTGTGCCCCAAAATCTACCACTTTCCAGCCTTCTAGTCTACCACTGAGAGCTTGGAGTGAGCCCTAGTTTCTTTCTGGAAGGGCTGGGCAAGTTTGAAGCTCCCTAGTTTTATCAGCCTGTTTCCAGCCTGTAGAAGTTGCAGTCTGATTGTTTTCTCTCATTTTTCTCCTGTCTCTGTGTCTCTAAGTCTAAGCAGGCAGTGTAGCTGTTGGGACACTATTCTCAGGTGCTTTGTGGGTATCCCAATATCACATGGATTCATTCATTAACCAAGAAGGTTGGACCTGAATAATCCCATTGCTCTTCTGGCATTTAAAAAAGTTAATTAAATTAAAAAAAATCTTTTTACAATTTTATATTATTTTTTGTAAAGTTGTTCACAATAATTAGTTACATTCAATATTCCAACACCAATCCCACCACCATAACACCTTCCCACCAACATTACTTCAAACCTTCTCATCACCACCCAAACCTGCCCCCAAATCAGGTCCAAGATAATTTATTTTGTGTGGCTTATTGAGAATAATGCATTAAAATAATCCAAAAACTTTCCTTAGAATAAAATGTGTGAATATTGCTGTATCTCACCCTAGAGCTATTAAGCCCTTGTTTAAGAGATTACTAACATGTTCTTACATGTTGAGTCTTGTGTGCTAATATTTATTTATTTTTGGATCAAAATCAATTGCCTTCTACTTTAACCCATCAAATGTGGTGTGCCATTCTTGGTAATGGCCGTGTGCTCCAGGATTCTAAAACTGTAAATAGGGTGATACAACTGGAGATGACTTTGGGATGTGGAAGCATCTCTATAGCTTGTGGCTCTCTTTTGAGATTTATTTGTGAGTCCTCTTCTGGTTTCTTTTGAGACTGAGTGGATTTGTACTAGCAAAACCTTTCGAAATCCGTTATTTCAGAGTTCTGAAAGCAACTCAAATGTTTACAAGTCAGATAGATATTTAATCAATATAAAACATCAGCTAGATCTTGGTAGATGTTTTATGTGGAGTAAGATTTCTCTAGCGCCAATGTTATCCCTAGCATGGTGGTCACCTTGAAGTTGGTAACCAATTATCCCTGGGTGGACTCCTGGTGTTGGGGGAATCTGAATGGGCTTTGTTCTAAAATGTTTTCTGTGGTGCTTCTCTTAACCTGCCTTCTGGCTTCCTGATGCATTTTTGCAAAGAGCTTGTCTTTATTTTGTTGAACTAACAACCCTAGTAGTACTTGTTGGCCAGATGGTAACAGGATTTGAACTCTGAGCCTTGTGCATGCAAGGTGTGTGCTTTACCGCTTGAACTCCAGCCCCAGCCCAATTCTGGGATTATTATAGTCTGTGCATTTATCAAACTACCCTTGGCCTTTCCTCACAGCGCACTTCCTAACAGCCAGTCTTCTAATTTTAGCATCTTTTGCAGAACGGGTAGGTTGAGCATTTTCCAAATCATTAAATGCTGATTTCTTTTTGCCTATGAGTTCTTTCTTTAATTTATCCCTCTGCCTTCACATGCTACTATATATAATCAGTAAGGAAAAGAGCAGCTACCAAAACCAAAACCCATACAAAACCCAAAACTGCCCCTTTAACACTTTGCTTGGACTCCCCAACTGAGAAAAATCCCAGCCCACTGCTTCTGAGATCTGCTTCCTACACATTACAAAACAGTGCAGCCATGTTTCCTGATGTTATACAAGAATTGCCTTTTCTCTAGTGTCTGAATATGCCTCATTTCCTTCTGAACGTTCACCAGAAGTGATTTTAATGTTCATCTTTCCACCAGTGTTATGACATACGCAACCTCCACAACACAGGCTTTTTTCTCTAAGTCCCCACAGGCAGAGTATTTGACATCTGTATTATTATTAATATATCATTATGTCTGTCCAATTTAAGCTTGGATTTTCTATCATGCTTCTTCTCATATTTCTCTCAGACTTACCCAATTCCAAAGCCACTTGTATATTTTTAGGTATTTGTTGCAGAAACATCCCATTTCCTAGTGCCAAAATCTGAATTAGTTTGTTGCAAATACAAAAAAAAACCACCTCAAAACAACAAAGAAAGAAAGAAAGAGAGAGAAAGAAAGAGAAAGAAGAGAAGGAGAGAGAAAGAAAAGACAGAAAGAAAGAAAGAAAGAAAGAGAGAGAGAAAGAAAGAGAGAGAAAGAAAGAAAGAAAGAAAGAAAGAAAGAAAGAAAGAAAGAAAGGAAGGAAGGAAGAAAGGAAGAAAGAAAGAAAGAAAGAAAGAAAGAAAGAAAGAAAGAAAGAAAGAAAGAAAGAAAGAAAGAAATACAATCCCACAATATTCCACAAATTTGGTCACTTAAAATAATAGTAATATAATCTCTATAGAGAATTCATGGGTTGTAACGAGCGTTTGCTTAATCAAGTGTACCGAGACAATCTATGGCAGGAGAAAGAGTTCTTTGTTATATCAGTTGCTCAGATGGTGTGTTTGAGGCTAGGCAATCACCTCAAACCTTGGCAAAACTAAGTGGTCCAAGAACTGGTTTTCACAGGGAACTATTGCAAATTCATTATTACTTTGCTTCATGCTCAAGCAAAATGTAGGAAGCACACGCATATGATGGCATCTTATCAGTATGGTTATAGGGATTTTCCTAAAATCAGCACTTTCTTAATTTGGAACAGGGAAGTTTATTCCAAGTGCAGACAGGGTGAGCATCTTTTTAAGACTTTCCACCCACAAGCAAAATCATTTCTTTAAAGTACAATCTATAAATCAATTATAAAACCAAAGATACACATAATAAATTTTCATTATAACACATGAAGCTCCTTGTTCTAGTAGTGAAACCCTCTCTGATTTTTAACCCTCTTTCCTCTCCTCCTGCCCTCCTTCAACAACATCAAAGTATTTGTTATGCTTTATTTCCTTCTTAGCTCTAACTAGCTTTAATTCTTGTCATTTTATTGCTTTTGTTTTGTTTTGTTTTGTTAGGGCTGTGGTTGGACCACTAGTGGTGCTCAGGGCTTACTCCTGTCTCTGTGCTCAGGAACTATTCCTGACAGTGCTTCTGGGAGCAAAATTACGTGCTGTGCAAGGGATTGAACTGGGGTTGGCTGTGTGCTTTAACACTTGTAGAGTATCTCCAGAACCTCATTGTTTGTTTTAAAGTTTCTAGTTTATATCTTTGATCATAATTTACCTTCAAGCGATACAAAAAGTCATAATATTAGGCCAGCACAGCCTGTGGTCCTTACAGCAGAGATCCTCTGTGTGTACTTGCCATTGTTCATGTGTCCTTTTAAGATATTCCTTTACTTATTGATTTTGAACAATTTTGATATGACTTTACTTGATTCTGATGTGCCTTGGGGTTGTTTTCTTCATGATTATGTGTTTGTGTGTTTTTTTGTTTGATTGCACTTCTTGGTACTTCTGGGTTAAAGTTTTCATCTGATTTAGAAAATTTTCAATTATTATTTCTTAAACCATTTTTTCTGCCTCCATTCCCTTTCAAAGATTACACATCTACGAGTCTGCACAAAATCATCTCTCAGTTCTGTGCTAGTCATTCTATTTTTCTGTATTCCTAATTCTTTCATATTATATTTTGGGTGGTTTTTAAGTTCTCTAATTCCTCCTTCCCCAATGCCTAATTTGCCATTCATTCCATATAGTAAAGTTTTCTTCTATGTTGTGGTATTTATTTATAGAATTGCAAATTTGGGCACTTAATATATCTTTCACATCTCAAATTACTTTGAACTTTTTGTTTTGGAAAATAGGGGAACAGAACTGGAGGCAATGACTGAAAGTCCCATGAAGAAGATATTAGCTCAAGATAATGGGATAGTTTCCATGAGAGAAGCTTCAGGAAGGAATGTGCTGTCTTGGATGTGCTGAGTTCCCTTTAGAGAGGAATTATAGACTAGAATCCTGATTAGTAGGAAGCCTGGAGCCTTATTTGAATATTTAACATAAGACTAGTCTGAGGGTCCCTTGGAGTTATGCTCTCCTTGGCACGATACTTTAGAAGTATGAAACTGGGTCTCTGCCTTTCTCTTCCATGAAGATTTCACCCATCCCCAGATCATAGTATGAATTCACTTCCAGTGGTCAAAAGCAAGGTCTCAGAGGTCCTCACCTGTCACTCACACATAGATCTACCAAGCACCAGATATTTCTTTCTGCACTGCTAGTGTTTTCATAACATACCCTGATAGGCTGATAATAGGCCCATTTTCCCAGACAAAGAGCTGGGACTTGAGGGCAGTAAATTACCTGCCCAAGGTCACACATAGTCAGGGCCAGTAGCACTTTCAGGCAAGCCCAGATGGTGTAACAGTCATGCTATGCCCTCTGCCAGCACAGGACCCTCTGGTCTTGCCCCTGCTCCTCTATCCCAGACTTGAGAGAGATTCAGGGTGAGATTGGGTATGGTGATGCATGTAGGAGACTAATAGAGCACTAATAGTTGCCTAAGAGAGGGCAGTTTTCACCCTACATGAATCCCCACTTCTCTGATTCGAGGAGGCTGGTATCAGAGAGAACACTCTGGATGTGGACTGGTCCAGAGGACAAATGACAGCATGGAAAGTTCCTGGCCTATCCAGGGATCAAATGGAGGACACACAGGGCTGGGACAGGCCAGGTAAGTGGGCAGGGGGTGCTTCCCATGGGATGGTGGCTCCCATTTAAGGAGACAACATGGGAGGCAGAGGACAAGAGTGTGAGCTGTGAAACCACATTGTTTAACCTGTCCAGGGAGATTCGGGCAGTGGTGTACGGTTTAAGTGCTATGTATTGCAGGCCAGAGAACATGTGAGTTCAGTGTCCCTGCTTTGCCATCCCCTTTCATCACTGGGCATGGCCCCAACGGACCCAGTCCCATCCAGTCTCAGAGCTAAGCTTTGGGACAGCCATAGAAGAACTGGGTGTAGGGCTAAGGGCTAAACCCTTTTCCCAGTGCCACCTCTGGATCCCCACTGCCGTCCAGGTCAGCAGTGACCTCTGCCTGGAGTTGTGTTGCCACTGTCACAGCCATGGTCCCTTGCCACACCTGTGTCTCTAGCCGCACTCAGCTCAGCTCTGGTCTTTGCCGACTTTCTATGATGGCTCAGAAAGGTGTCACAGGATCCAACATGGTACGGCCTACACCTCTCTGGTGATACCACTGCGGTGTCCCCTAGGTGTAGCCCAGGAGACCTCTGACCTGGCAGAGCTAGGATGGGCTGGATAATCCTACCTCACCCCACCTGTGCCTCTGCCAGCTTCTGCAAGAAAGCGAGGCCCAGCGTGAGTGGCCCGAGCAGGAGGCATCCCTGGGCAACCACGGAAGGAATATTTTTAGGCTCTGTTGTGTTTTTCATGATAAAATATTTTTAGACCAAATTCATCCAGAGTGGAAACATGTTGCTTCCAGCTAATTATGCAATTAATCAGCAGGGTAGGGGATGGAGTGGGTGGGCAAGTGAAGAGCACACAATGCCACTGTGCCCCCAACAGGGCCGCATGCAGGAAGGTCATGGCAACAGAGACCAGTAGCCACTGGGCGCCAGGTACCTGACATCGCCTTCCTCAGCCTAGCCCTGACTGGCTGCAGATGCCCCGAGAGAAAAAGCAGGGAGCCCTGGAGAGCTGAGGGCTGCTTCCTCCCGGGACCAGGGTGCTTGGCCGAACGGAACCATGCAGAAATCACAAATCTGGGAGCTGGCCTGCTCGGGGACCCCACTGGGCCCCAAGGTTCAGAGACCTAAGGAACAGCACATGTGATTCCTAGGAGATAGGGGGACTGATGTCCCTTGGGTCCCTGGCACACCCTGATCCAGGCTCTCTAAAGTAGTTCAAAATCATTCCTGGTCAGCCCAGCTGCTGAACTTGTGTGGGGTGGATAAATTGTCTGTCCCTACCTCACAACCTCTCCCCATCTCTGTACGTAAAAATCCACTGGAGTACCCTTGTGTTTTGACCCCCAGGATAAAGAAAAAGCAGAGACCTACTTGGGTGCCTCATTGAGGGCAAAGAAATCAACCCCCTAAGAGATTTCCTCTTTCATCTCCTCTGTCCTTGCCATGCTGACTTCTGGCCACCGGGATGCCCACTTGAACTGGGGACCAAGGAATGCTGTGCCTCTGCTCCTCCTTCCACCACTCTGGCTGTGACCTTCCTCTGCCTTATTTTCCCTCTTTTGTGACAGTGGGACAAGGAGCATCACTGAAAGGGTTGAAGGTTTGGGGAGTCCAAATGTCCACTCACAGGCACTCAGCCTGGCAGAGTCTGGGGATACTGGGCTAAGCAGAGACCAGGACCACCTCAACTCCCCACTGAGACTTAGGAAAGCAGAAAGCAAGTTTCAGCCTAAGTAAGGAACTTCTCCTTGCAGACATTCTACTCTTTAAAAAGCAAACAACAAAAGGTAAACGAAGGAGCCAGGGATGTGGCTGAGTCGTAGAGTACAAGCTTAGCATGGGGGAGGTTGGGTTCAATCCTGGACACTGCAAAATACAAAGATAATTTTAAAAAGTCCAAAGTAAATAAAAGTAAACTGCACCATGTGGCTTTTCTGAGTAGTATGGTTTGGTTTGGGGGCCAAACCCACAGTGCTCCAGTAGGTAGGGTCTGGGGAACTCTGCAGTGCTGGGAATTGAACCCAGGGTTCCAGACATCCAAGGCAAATAAATGCATGACCCCTGATCCTCACCTTGAGCTATACTGCCTTTTGAGGGGATCCATGCTTTGGACCAAAGTGAGTCCTGGATCATAGGAACTATGGCCCTGTGAGCAGCAGACCCAGTGTTCACTAGGCTACACATCGTCCGAACAGTTTCCCTGCACTAGATTCCAGGGGAGCCTGACCATTGGCAAGCACAGCCCTGTTTGGGGACACCAAAGCAACTTCTCCCCTAGTGACCTCAGTGAGGTTGACCCTCTGACAGCTCTGGTGCTCACCTGATGTAGCAGTGGCGAGTCAGCCTTGCATGCAGCTGACCTGGGTTAAAGTCCCAGCACCACTGTCACCTGAGTGACTTCTGAGCCCCACCAAGAGTGATCCCTGAGCACAGAGTCAGGTGTAAACCCTGAACACCGAATTGAGATGTGCCCTCACTCCCCTGTCTCACCCCCTTCCCGGGCAAGGGTGTAATATCAAGCCCATTATATTGTGTGTTGGGGGGGGGGGGTCAGAGAGTGGCTCTGTGAGCTGAGTGCTCTCTTCACAGGCAGGAGACCTGGCTTTGATCCTCAAAGCCGGTGGTCCCCTGAGCATCACTAGGACTAACCTTGGAGCACAGAGCCTGCAATAGTCTCTGAGCACTGCCAGGTGTGACTCCTACCTTGCATAAAATAATGTGGGATTCAGGGAAGGCATGGTTGCTGAGACAGGAAAGGGGGTACCGACTGTGGAAGCATCTCCCCTCCTCAGATGGGACGCAGGCCACCTCCTAATTCTCTGCGGTGCTTGTGCTGAGGGAAGCACCTGCCTCACAGCTGCCCTGGCGAACCCCCTGAATGCCTCCTCTTCTCTCGGTGTGTGGCAGCAGCACCTCCAGCGGAGGCTTCCCAAATAGTTCCAGATCCTCCTTCCTTGCCTTTTGCACCTTGTCCAGCATGAGCTGTGCCTTACCTGCCTGCACGGCACTGTGCACAAGTCACCTGCCCTGCTCTGTCACATCACCTGGCCTCTGGCCTGACAATGTCAGCCCTGTCCCCTGTCCCCGACCCAGGCTAAGACCCTCTGCAGCCTGACTGGGGAACCGATCCAGCGCTGTGGCCACTTCCCTGGCTCTTGGGGCTCCTCCCACCCCGACTCCTCTGACCAGGGACACCCTCAGCGCAGCGAGCCCAACCTCGCCTGGCACTGTTCCTTACCAGCTGGAGGAGGTGGGTGAGCTTGCCACTCACCACCCACAGCACTGCTGCACCAGGTCCCTGCAGGCTGACCCAAAATAGCCCGGGCTGGGAGAGCTGAGCGTGACAAGGACGCCGCAGCCCAGCTGTTTGTAAAGAATGCTCCTTCCTCCCCACGCACACTCAGAGTCAGCCCCAGCCTGTTTCCCCGGAGAAGCCACCGCCAACACCTCAGCCCTCCTCAGGGACTCAAAAGTTCTCCACACCCTCAGCATTCTCTGCTTTTCTGGGGGTTGCTTGTCCTCACCTTGTGGGAATGGAGCATCATCATCTGATGCCACATGGGGAGAGGGCCTGAGAGCAGAGGGGGGTGTTATGGACTTCTTCAGGCTGAGGGGGGAGAGGACAGAACCCCAGCTACTGCTCAAGAGTGCAGCAGGGCACCAGGAATGAGAAGTGAGTCTGGCTTCCCAGGAGGTGAGGGTCCTGGATGCCAAGCCAGAGTACTAAACAGCTCCCGCTCTAGTGACCCCCTACTTTCCCTCTGTTTCCTCTGCTCTGCTACATTGCTTTGGGGCTACAAGCTCACCACCTCCCAGGACCTTTTGAGCTTCTGTTCTTTTTGCCTGGATGGCTCCAGGAACCCTCTGAGACCAGGTTCAGATGGCAGAGATCGGAGATCGTGACCCATATCCCTGGGCTGTGTAGCCCTCAAGGCCCTGCAGAGACCAAGGAGAGTGAGGAAGACCCAGAATTTGGTCTCTAATCCCTGACTTTATTCCCTACACCAGCTTCCTTCTCTACCTTAGTGTTTAGTATTATTTAAAGGAAACAACTACACAGACATTAAATTCTACTTCAGTCTTTAAATACTGTGTTCTATCTACTTAGGTATGCACAAAGGCTAGTAAAACCCAAAACACTGTTCCCTTTTAAGCAACGATAGGAGTTTATATTTGCACCATCTGTTACCTACACATGCACACACATGGGGTACACACCCTTCCTATATCAGAAGGTTGGCAACGCTAAGTTGTATTATTAATACTATTTTACTGTAGTTGTACTCTTGTACTATTGATACAATTGTATCAGTATTATGCAAGGCACATAGTGATTTTCTTTTTTCTTTTTTTTGGGGGGTCACACCCGGCGATGCACAGGGTTACTCCTGGTTCTGTACTCTGGAATTACCCCTGGCGGTGCTCAGGGGATCATATGGGATGCTGGGAATCGAACCTGGGTCGGCCACATGCAAAGCAAACGCCCTACCCGCTATGCTATTGCTCCAGCCCCAATGATTTTCAAAAGCAACTAGGTGCTGAAGACTCAGAATGAGATTGAGTAGTAAGAGTAGTGGCTGGTGATCTAAATATTCCAATAAGAAACATTTTTTTTTCTTGAACAATTTGGGTTCCCATCGGTCACTTCTCCAATAGGAAAGCAGGAAAGCAGGCACACGCTTGTTCTTACTCAGCTCTCTCCCTGAACCTCATATTCTTTTGTTGTTTGTTTGGCTCAGTGTTGTGCCCCCAGCACCCCAAATGGTGCCTGGTACATTATAGGTATCAATAAACATTTCTTGTATGAGTGACAAAGTAAATCGAAAAGGATCTAACTCAGTTATAACAGAAATGCACTAGCTATGTGTTAAAGAGGAGATACTAGGGGCTAACACCATTGGAAGGAAGTAGAGAGGGTAATTCATGGGACTTGGGGCTCGGCATTTAAGCAGGACCAAACTTTTCATTTCCTTGAAAGGCTTCCATTGTTTAGTTAACACCTAAAAGGGGGGAAAAAAAGCAAACAAGGAAGAGCAGTGTAAGCACTTTACTTAGAATCATGGAAGTGGATGCCAAAAGGAAGAGCCAAGGGAATTAAATGGGACTCTAGGAGCAAGGAGACATAGAGCAGGGGACTGCCCACTTTTCTTTATAAACCAAGTAATCCGCTGAAAGACAGTGTGTACATCTTGCTTGCATAAAGTTTAAAAATTAAGTAACAAAAGATGACTTTGATTTGATGCTTTATAAAAGGTCATTAAATTCACAGATTGGTTTGATTTTGTAAAATCTAGGCAACATTTCTTCATACTTTAAAAAAATTAAATTAAGCTTTTTTATTTGGAAATATAGATTCACATATTGTTCTAATAAATAGAGAGATTGTGTACTGCTTACCTAGTTTCCTCGGATGATAACATCTTATGAAACCGTACTACAATGTCACAAGCAAGGTACTGACATTGATACTGGAGAAACAGAACATTTCCTGTACTAAGCTGTCCTTCTTTCCAGCTTCCCCAAGGAAAGCAGTTCTCTGACCCTTAGCCCCACCCCATCCTTAACAGCTGGGAACCATTAATCTTGTCTCCATTCCTGTCATTTCAAGAATGTTATATCAATGGAACCATAAGGCCTGTAACCTTTGTCTTTAGAATTCTGCGTAATTCTCTAGAGATTCCTGCGGGTGGATGCTTGTCCCAATTGTGTGTTCCTTTTTATTGTTGAGTCGTACTCCATGATGGACATGTCCCATCATTTTTTTAACCAATCATCCATCTAAAGACATCTGGGTGTTCTCAGTTTTCAGCTATTACAAAGAAAGCTACACTGTACTTTGTGTGTGTGTGTGTGTGTGTGTGTGTGTGTTGCTTTTATTCCTTAGAAATAAGTTTCCAGGAAATCAGTAGTTAGGACATAGAGCAGTTGCATGTTTAGTTGTCTTTTTTTCTTCCTTTAAGAGACATACCTAGTGGTGCTTGGGGCCCAGAGCCATTCCCAGTGATACTTTACCTACACCAGAGCTACATGGAGTGAGGTGGGATGCAGGTGAGCCACCACAAGCCTAGGTGTGTGTGGGGGGAGGGTGTAGGTGGCATCAGGATACTACAAACTTAAGCATATGTTCTATCTCCATGATTTTGTGTATTTTTGTTTTGTTTTTAAAGAAACCACCAAACTATCTCTCAGAGAGTCTTTGTCATTTTATATTCTTCTCAGTGAAGGTTCTCTGCATCTTCACAGCACTTGGTGTTGTTGTACTAAATTTTAAAAAATTTTAGTCTTTATGATAGATATGAAGTAGTTGTATTTACACTTTATGGTCAATGATTGTGAGTATATTTTCATATTCTTTTTTTCATCTCTTTGGTAGAATATCTCATTGTCCTTCACCAGTTTTCTATTATAATTATTACTTTTGTTGTTGCATTTTAAGAGTTCTTTGTATGTTTTGGCCTATTCCTTTGTCACATATGTGATTTGTAAATATTTATTTCCAAGTCTGTATCTTGTCTTTTCATCTTTGTAGAATGGAGTTTAATTTTTGTGAAGTCCAATGTTTCTCTATTTTCAATTTGAAAATATTTATAGTATTATTTTATGCTTAAGTGCATTTTTATTTTTAAACTAATTTTTTCTTTCTTTTCCTTCCTTTCCATCTTCCTTCCTCCCTCCCTCCCTCCCTTCCTTCCTTCCTTCCTTCCTTCCTTCCTTCCTTCCTTCCTTCCTTCCTTCCTTCCTTCCTTCCTTCCTTCCTTCCTTCCTTCCTTTCCTTCCTTTCTTCCTTCCTTCCTTCCTTCCTTCCTTCCTTCCTTCCTTCCTTCCTTCCTTCCTTCCTTTCATTTCATTGTTTCTACTCCCTGCCTTTTTTAAAATTTTTAGACCACATACAGTGGTATTCAGAAACTGTTCTTCACTCAGTGCTTGGTGGATGCTCCTGGATGTGATTGGGAGACCATGTAGTGCTAGGGATTGGACCTGTGTCTACTGATATAAAGCATGTGCTCCAACCCATTAGCCTATCTTTCTAGTCCTTTTAAGTTCATTTCTCATCAGATGTGAATTTTTAGTTTGACATTCAGTTTTTTGCTGATAAATGTCTGATTTTTCCAGAACATTTGTTGAAAAGTTCTTTTCTTTTCTGAATTACTATTGTGGTCTTATAAAAACTCAGTTGGGTTTATTTGTGTGGGTTTATTTCTGGATTATATAGTATGCTCCATTTATTTGTGTAACCCTCTGCCAATAGCACATAGTCTTACTACCATAGTTACATAATAAACTATAAAGTCATAGATTCTACTCTTTTTAATTATAAAACCCTCCTTCTATTTTTTTTTAAAAATAATTTAAGCTATTATAGTTCCTTCCAGCATTTACACATAAGTTTTAAAGTTAATTTTGTCAATATTGTAAGAGGCAGTTGCTTGGCTTTTTAAAGGATTTGTGTGAAAACTAAAAATCCATTTGGAGAGAATTCATATGTTTAGCACTATGAGTCTTCCAATCCCTGAACATAGTATGTATGTTTATTAATTTAGATCTTAGAGTTTTTAATTGGCATTTAGTAATTTCAACACACAAGTATTGTGCATGGTTTGCTTGATTTACACCTATGTGTTTTATTTTAGTTATTGCAAATTGTTTTTTCCAAGCTTTATTGATGTATAATTGACATGCAATTGCATGTATTTAGAATGTATGTTCTTAACAAAAGATGAACTTCTGCCATTTCCAACAACACAAACTGATCTTAAGAGTATTATGCTAACTGAAATAAGTCAGATGGAGAAAGAAAATTCCATGTGATTTCATTCAAATGTGGATGGTAAAGAAAAAAGCTAATGAACCAAACAAAGTCTTGGTTACCAGAGGTGGGAAAAGCGCAGCTTAATCTAGGTAAAGGGATTATTGTTATGATGAAGGAATAAAACTAGACTTTCAAGGATGAACATAATGTAGCACATAGAGATGTTGATTTATATTACTGTACATCTAAACATTATGCAACTTGTAAAACAATATATTTTGATAAGCATTTTTAGGAAGAGGAACAAAAGCATAAATTACGATGACTTGATATATACATGAAATTCAAAATGATTTCTACAATTTAGCTAATAAACACATCCTTCATTTCCTGGTGTGCGTATTCTCTCTGTGTGTATGTGTTATGGGAAAGCTTAAAACCTAGTCTCAGTAAATTCAAAGTAGATAAAATGCTATTATTAGCTATAGTCACCAAATAGCATTTTATATTCTCAGAATATAATATACGATTATATACTTTTGCCTGAAAATTTGAGCAGTATCTCTTTACTTCCCTCCACCCAGCAGAACTTCTGGTATCCATTGTTCTCCTCTCTGTGTTTCTGGATTTGACATCTTTTATTTCAGATGTGAGTGAGATCATATAGTATTTGTCTTTCTCTATCTGGATTATTTCACCTAGTGTAATGTCCTCCAATTCCATTCATGCTTTAGAGAAGGGCAGGATTTCCTTTTTACAGCTGAGTAATTGTGTGAATATGTATATGCACAAGCTTTCTATATCCATTCACAGAACTTAAGTTGTTTCTATATCTTAATTATTGTGAATTATGTATGCTTCAATGAATATGAAGCCCACTTATCTCTTCAAAGTTCTGATTTTGTTCCTTTTAGATCTATACCCAGAAGTGGGATTGCTGGATCATATTATAGGTCTATCCTGCTTCTAGTTTAATGTCAGTGTATCTGTGCTCATTATAACGTATAGAAATTCCTTGAATGTTATGTTTATTTTGTATCCATGACCTTGCTGAACTCAGTAGTTCAAAGAGTATCTGGGAGGTGGGAAAATTTCTCAACATTTTCTGTGTAGACTATCAGGTAGCTTGCTAATAGAGACATTTTTATTTGTACTATACTCATCAAGAAGATTAGTTTGCAGTTTTGCTGTTGTTACAATTGCTCTGTTTTAGTCTGACAATATTAGCAATTGTATTAGGAAGAATTTACTCCTGTTCTATATTTCCTGGAAGAATTTGTATCGAATTAGAGTCAAAAAATGTTTTTTAACAATTGAACTTCATTCTTTAATCATTTACTTAAAATTTTCAGTGGTACTACTTGGAACTGGAAATTTCCTTTATGAGAGATTTTAAATTAGGATTTCAATTTTTGTGATAATTACAGGAAGTTTTCAGTTATTATTTCTTTGAGTAGTTTTCCAGGTCCTCTTTTTTCCTCTCCTGAAACCTGGTGACACGAATGTTAGATCTTCTATTCTTGTTTTGAAGTTTTTAGAGAAGCTCCTCCTTTCCCCATTACAATCTATTGTAGCTATACTGTTTAGTTTAAACAATTTCTTTCTTTGTTTCTTACTTTCTTTTTGGTTTTTGGACTACATCCAGTGATGCTCAGGGGTTACTCCTGACTCTACATTTAGGAATCTTGGTGCTAAGGGACCATATGGGGTGGGGATTGAGGATGTTGGGGATTGAACCTGGGTCAGCTGCATGCAAGACAAGCACCTTACCTGCTGTACTATCTTTCCAGCCCCCTGCTCAGTTTATATAGTTTCCACGATTTTCTTCCATTTGAATGTTTCTTTGTTTCCACCATTCTGCCACTCTGCCTATTGCGTGATTTTGTTTTGGTTATTGGATTTTTCAGTTTTCACATTTCCATGTGTTGTTCATTTGGATCTATTTTTTTCTGAAACATTCAATTTTTTCTCATTTTTTCCATGGCAATTATAGTTCAAATGTAATGGCTTGATTAGGCCTGTTTATGCTGAATGATTTATCTTAAGAAAAATCTTAATATCATTGTCATCTATGGATTGTCTTTTTTCATGCAAGATGAGGTTTTCCTGAACCTTGATACGATTTTTCAAAAATTGACACTGGAACAATTTCTGTCCTATATTAGGAGACACTAAATTTGAATTTTAACGACCTGGTTTAGCTGACTTCTGCTGACTCCGCAGGAGATGTAGGATGGGAAAACTTATTACTGACATTTGGGCGTGGTCTAGGTTTTCACTTGGTCACTATTGATTCCTCATTTTGCTAAATGGGGATGAATGTTCAACTCCCAGTAGGGCTTGATGACAGCTAGGAAGCATGGAGAGACTTGCTATTGCTTCTTGCATGGTCCCCACAGACACTATAGAATGGAGAAGACACTTTCCTACTTGATGAGAATGGATACCATGATTTCATACTCTGTCATCTCTCATGTCACCCTGACAGGAAGGCTGGGTGCTCTATTCCAACGTGGTGATCAGGAAGTTGAGGAGTCTCTTGACCTTGTATGGGGAATCATCATTTTTGTATGTGGTGTCTGGATTTATTGATTATTGACTAAAACTGAGTTTGTGTTTCGTAGAAAATTAAAACAGGAAAGGAAACCGTTGAATCTCACAGTTGGAAGGAGTGGAGCTGAGCTGACGGCAGTACCCAGCACCTTGGGTATGTGAGTTCCCAAGACTGCTGGTGTGAGGCCTGTGGGTTGCACTGGGAGGTGGAGGGGGGGTCAGTTCCC
Organism: Sorex araneus; assembly: GCF_027595985.1. NCBI lineage: Eukaryota > Metazoa > Chordata > Mammalia > Eulipotyphla > Soricidae > Sorex > Sorex araneus. The sequence goes on from NC_073312.1 coordinate 50,075,587, forward strand.
AGCTGAAAATCTCTTTATGGCTTTCTCCAGGAAAAAGTTTTTCCTTCCAGGGATGGTATCTAAGTTCCTTCAGACTGAGTCTTCTACAGACAAAGCACTGATCAACACTTGCTCCAAGCCCTAGTGTCATGTATTTAGAAAAATATCTAAATTCCAGGTCTTATCAGGCCAACCACCTGATCTGCTCATCTTTGTACTTTCCTGATTCACGTGCCTCTGTGGTGCCTGCTGCTGTCTCGCCTGGAACATTCCAGGTCCATTTCTACCACAGGGTCATGGTCCTGCTGCTCTGTCCCCCCAGACCATCACGACTACTTCTGGCTTCTCCTTGATAACCACCTCAGCACAGAGGCTGAAGTGTATACGTGGAGGTCTCAAAACCAATGCCCCATAGATACCAAGAAATGTGGATACTGAGGAAAGACTATTGAAGAGTGCTCAGTTACACTCACCTTTTTGGCTGTGTGGTGGGAAGTGGTATGTGCCCCTAAATTCTGAACTATTTAAGGGTCAATTGTATAATGGTCCTTTGTACCTCGGTGGATTAATTTATGGTCGTACATAGATATATCACATGTCATGGGTAGCTGGAGGGACAGAGAGGTGAAGATGCTTGGATGAAAGGAAAGGCTATCCTTGAAAAGTCTATGATTGTGGACAGAAATGTAACAGACTCCTGGTGTACATGTTTTGTGCATAAGAGGTTCTGAGTACCATCCTTGGAACCAAGAAAAAAATTTACAATTACTACCAGACATTACATGTGTGCCTTTCTTCCCTAGAAAGATAAAAATTTAGCAACAGTACCAAAGGGCAGGTATGACCATACATGAAGCCTGTGTGTTGTAGAGGGAAAGGAGATAATACTGTGTGTGTGATAGAGTGAGTGAGAGAGAGAGAGAGGAGAGAGAGAGAGAGAATAAGCACTTAAGCACTGGTCATTGGTCCATTGGTCATTGGCTGGGAACAAATCCACTCAGTTGATACCAGCCTCCCTAAGCCCATGCCGTTGGTGCAGGCAGCCTGGTACTGCCCATTCCCAACACTTCCAACCTAGAGTATCCTCAGCCAAAAGGAAGGTGGGGGTGGGAAAGTGTCACTTCTCATTTCCTTTGACCAGCTCAAGAAGAAACAGAGCTCAGTTTTCTGAGAGGCTCATAATTAAATGAATTAAAATGTTTTCCTTCACGGTGACTTTGCCAACTCCCATCCACCTCTCCCTGGCCCTGTTCCCAGCTAGCGGCAGAGGCGGGGAGGATGCAGAATGACATGTTGTGTGCCTCCAGAGCAATTAGCTTGTGCATCGTCATTTTGGGGAGAGATTTATAGCTGGCTCTTGGAGCATTCCAGCCCAGACCTTGGCGGCCCGGATTTGTCTGCTGGGGAAGTTCCTGGAAGCGAAGCCTTGATATTAATTCCAATTACAGTCAGACGAAAGTCCATTCATAAGGACTGCCTTCGACAGACTCCTCTCCTGCCTCTACATCTTGACCTTGAGCCACTCTTGCTGCCACCAGCCTCTGCAGGGAAGCAGAGCTCCCGGGGTTGGGTCAGGTTCCCAGAAGACAGAGGAGGCAGGCTTGGAGGTGCTGGGCTCGCCGGAGGGAAAGCAGGGGAGGAGGAATGTGAAGGCCAGGGTGGTTCCACCTTTTTCCAGAAGAGTTGTCTTTAGTTTCTTCTCCAGATTCCACAGTAAGGTTGAAACTTTAGGGAGCTGAGCCTGTAGCCTGAGATCTCTCAGACTCTGCAAACACTCTGTGGCCTGGTTTCTGAAATAGACCTTGTAGTGCCAGATTTGGGGTTTGACTCCTTGATGGACCCAGGACACATTATATCCCAAGACACCAAAGCATCTGCAGTGGGAACTGAGGCCAGTCTTCTATGTGACCTTCAATGTATCAGCCAAGCAGTGCTCCCATGGGGTCCCAGGTGAGCCAAGCTGTCAGTGGCTGACATGCAGCCATTAGCACATCTTCAATAGATGATTCTCATGGCTCTAAGGCCCCAAGGACTAAATATAAACCTAAGGAAGCAATTACCCACGTATTGATTATGGATTAGGCTAACGACCTTACTAATTACATTTAAAGATGGGGATCCCTGGCACCAGCCTGTTAATGGCTCATATGAGATATTAAGGCTGCTAATTAGGAAAAACAGCAGGTTTGTCACCAGCAGTAATTACAGATCCCTGGGGAAGGAAGATGGCTGAGGTGACCAATCTTGCTTTTCATGACGGGGTTACCAAGGACTGGCTCAGTGGAGACCTTGAAGCCTCTACCTGCAACCAAGGTTCCACATTCCTAGTTCTCTGCCAGAGGCACCCTAAGTACATGGTGCCCATCCTAAGGGGCAGAGGTGGACACAATAGCCCCAGGGAAGGAGATAAGGTTGTGAGGACTGGACATAGGACAGTCTTGAGGTATCTGGGTTCCGGGGATTACAAGCAGCCTGAAAATAACCCAACTCCCTTATCTCCCTTATAAGGCATCTGGTCTAGGTCTTTCCTTCAGACACAGCAGTAGCATGAATGCCTGGGTTGGCCAGCACAGGGCCTAGCCGAATGTGCTATACACCTCCACCTGCCTCCCTGCACTGGTGGTGGCTCTTTATGGGCAGAGATTAGGTTGCTTCCTTCAGGACAAGAATGTAGAATAGTCCCTCCAGTGGGTTTTCTTCTGTTTGCTCCTTGGCCAGGACCTCCTGTCTCCTTCCCATCCCAGCCTTTATCGACACTCCCTCTGCCTTTGCTTTCTGCTTAGAGACACTCCTGGAACTCACTCCTGCCAGTCCAGAGTCCTGCCCAGGGATCACAGGGGCCCCTCCTGGGACAACTGTGGGGAAAGGTGGATATCCATCTTCCTCTCCCATGGTTCCAGCTCACAGGGCAGTGACCCAAGTGAGACTGTGGATAAGAAAGGAGTGCGTGTAGGGCTTGCTGGGTATTTATTGTATTTTAAATAATGGCTGAGAATTCTATATATTTTAATATTTAAAGAAACATTTTATTTTGGGGCTGGAGCAATAGCACGGTGGTAGGGTGTTTGCCTTGCATGCAGCCAACCCAGGTTTGATTCCTCTACCCCTCTTGGAGAGCCTGGTAAGCTACCGAGAGTATCTTGCCCACACAGCAGAGCTGTGGTGAATCTGATATGCCAAACACAGTAACAACAAATCTCACAATGGAGATGTTACTGGTGCCCTTTCAAGCAAATCAATGAGCAATGGATGACAGTGACAGTGACAGATTTTATTTTGATTTGGGGAGGTGGCGTGGGGTTGGGGGAGTTTGGGCTACACTTGGCTGTGCTCAGGGCTTAGTCCTGGCTCCCTCTGCTCAGGGAACATTTCTGGTAATGCTCATAGATTCAACTAGGGTTGGCCACATGCAAGTCAAGAGTCTTATCCACTGTACTAACCCTCAGATTCCTTGTTTTTAATATTTAAAAATTAATATTATAAAATTTATTTTTAATAGGATGTTTCTCTTACTATATTGGCACTATCTTTTGATAGTGGGGTGGGGCGGAGAATGGACCCAGCATCCCGGCTGCTGGAAGTCACGTCCTCAACCCACCCTCGGCGCCATCTTGCCACATTCAACAGAGAAGTGGCCTGGAAAATGCTCTGGACCCAAATTGGGGCCAGCAACACCAGACGGAGGAGGTGCAGCCAGCACACCTCTCCAGAAGGAGCCCTGGTGACACTGAGCAGCAACTAACACGGCTCTGGGATTCGGGACTGGGACACATCCGAGCCGAGGGGGGGCACTGGAGTGGGGCGGCGCCAGCCCAGCCTCCATGTGGTCCCGGCCACCGGAAGTCACGCCCTTGACCCACCCTCGGCGCCATCTTGCCACATTCAACAGAGAAGCGGCCCGGAAAATGCTCCGGACCCGAATTGGGGCCAGCAACACTGGGGAGCCGGACGGAGGAGGTGCACCCAGCACACCTTCTCCAGATGGAGCCCTGGCGACACTGAGCAGCAAATAACATGGCTCCGGGATTCAGGACTGGGACACATCCGAGCTGTGCGGCTGCAATACAATAGTGAGTTTTGTGTTGAAATATGGAAGGTAATCAAGGTAAAGAGAAAATGAAGTGAAATTCATTAGTTATACAGTTGGGGTGGGGGGCGGGGCAGGGGGTATACTGGGGATTTTGGTGGTTGAATATGGGCACTGGTGAAGGGATGGTGTTTGAATACGGTATAATGAGACATAAACCTGAGAACTTTGTAACTTTCCACATGGTGATAAAATAAAAAAAAAAAAAAAGAGAATGGACCCAGCAGTGCTCAGGGTTTACTCCTGATTCTGAGCTCAGGGATCACTACTGGTGGGCTTGGGGTACCATAAGGGGTGCTGGGAACCAAACCCAGGTCAGCTACATGTAAGGCCCTACTCACTATACTATTGCTCCAGTGCATAATATATGCAAAAGAACTTATATTGTCTTTAAAGTTCTCATATTTGAATTCCTCAAGCAACACAAGAATACATTTCTTGATTAAAAACTTAAAACATGATATAATAGAATCCCCCTTCTTTCCCTGGGTCATCACCTACGACCACAGAGAAGGTCTGTGGTGCATAGGGGTGGACACTTCTAAGTCTTTTTGTGCATTTGTCTGCACACATTTATACCCAGAATACCCAGAAATATTGAATGGTGTGTGTGCTGCTCTAATGCACATATCTCCTGTCCCTTACACAGAAATGCACTATAGGGGACAGAGAGATATCACAGTGGGTAGGGCATTTGCCTGACCTGCGGCTGACCTGGGTCTCTTACCCATACTGTCCCCTGAGTACTGTCTGGAATGATCACTCAGCATAGAGCCAGGAGTATGACAGAGCCCTGAGTACCACTGGGTGTGGTCCCCAAACAAACAAACAAACCGAAGTGCAACAAATACTGGAGAGGACAATTTAACCTGGACACGGATGATACTACTGGTCATCTAGATTAAGAAAATGAGGCATGGCAATCTTAGACTATAATAGAATGTGGACTGTTGGGATTTTGAGGAGTCCACCAGGGCCCCTGGAATCATAAGCCTTGACTCTCTTGTATCTCCCCTTCCTTCTGAAGTGGTCTAGTATAGGTCAGGAGCCAAGTCTTACTCTCCTGGAAATGGCACCTAAGTGGGCCTGATGTACTATGTAGGTGCTCAGTGAATGCTGACTAAGGACAAAGAATGAATCAAAGAGAGCTGTGGGGGCACACGCCACTCCCACCAGTCACCACCCCGACGCCTTCACAGATGCCTGCATGCTCCATAGGCACATCAACAGAGTCTAAGATAAAGTTGCAGATGTGGGGGAGAGGCTGGGGTGATAGTCTAATGGGTAGGGCTTTTGCCTTGCATGTAGCTGACCTGTGTTCTCTCCTCAGCATCCCATATGACCCTCTGAACCACTCCACTGTAATCTCTCAGCACTGCTGGGTGTGGCCCACAAACCAAACAAAAACACAAGAAAACAAATATAAAGTTGGAGGAGGGGATTGAGAGACCAAAATGCATGGGGAGCCATGACTTGGAGAAATGAAGGGACAGAAAAAGGTGTAGCCACTACTCTGGACATGGAGCTTGACCAAAGCCGATCAATACAGGAGGTCAGAGTGATAATACAGTGGGTAGGGCATTTGCCTTGCATGTGGCTGACCTGGGTTTGATCCCTGGCACCCCATATGGTCCCCCTAGCCTGCCAGCAATGAGTCTTGAGCTCAGAGCCAGGAGTAAGTTCTGAGCACTGCCAAATGTGACCCCCCCTTTGCTTCCCCCCTCCCCTTCCCCGCCAAATAACAACCCTACCTCTTTTATGTGCTTGCTTCAGCAGCACATATACAAAGCTGGACAATGCGTAAGTGGTGCTGCCACCAAGGCAACCTGGTGGCAGAGGAATTGAGATGCAACTTGGCTGGACCAGTCTCCACTTCCTGGCTGGGCTTTCTGTTGTCTGAGCTTGTATTGGGAAAGAGGTGTTTGGTGTGTGATGTACCTGCTTTCTAGAGCCAACATGGGGATGGGAGGGAGTAGCGGAAGTTGGGGGAAGAAAAGGCACTTTCCTTTCCTTCCCAGCAGCAGCACGAGCAAGAGGGTCTGTCTCTGAGCCATCTTCAATGCCAGCCTGGCCCTCATGACGATCTCAGGGGTCCCCTATCAGCCACCTGAGGCTGTCCACCAGTCCCCCTCAACCCCCACTCTGGCAGCGGTGGATGGGGGAGTGCATACCTGGGCATTCGGCCAGGTGCAGAAGGGTGGGGAATTGCAGCACGCTCCCGTTCCTCTCTAGCCGGTGACATCAGCTGGTGACATCAGCGGCTGGCCTGCAGGTGGAGGGCGTCAGAAGTTCAAGGAATCCATTGGGGATGAGGGTGAGGGATAGCGTCAACAGCAGGGGCCGTGCCAGGAATGCTCCTGCTGCTTGCTGAAGGACTCAGGAGAACGCAGCCTCGCGCAGCTGTCCGAGGTTGCAACCTCAGCTCTGTGCTGGGGAGGGGTCTGCGCACAGCTGGGTTGCCTCTGAGTACGTGGGAGCGTGTGTAGGGGTGAGGGGTGGAGGGTGCAGCATTGAAACTTCAGGTAAAAGCTTCGACCTTCTGTGAGTAGACCTTTTTGTGTGAAGGTTGTATGGGGCTGCTCTTCCCACTCCACTTGCTGTCATGTTGGAGGGGCTCCACTTCTTCTAGAGCCCAGAATCACCTGCAGACCCCCCTCCCCCCAACAGGCTGGCGTCTTGATATCTTGCATCCACTCTCTCCCCAGGTCTGTTCTCATACAGTTGCTTTAATACCAAAGTCTCAACCACCCCCTTTCCACTGAGCTTGCGAATGGAGCTCTGAGAGCAGGTGGGAGGAGGGATGAAGACAGCTGGTGTCTTTCCATGTCCCCTGGGGACTGTCAGAGCTAGGGTCCTTGCCACTTTAAGCCCAGCATCTTCCTTCTCACCTGGATCCTTCTCTGTGGCCCCAGGATGTTGTTTCCCAGGCCCCGTTCTGTTGTTCCCTGAAGTTCAGTCCCAAGGTCCACTCATAGTCCTATCTTCCTGAGACCCTCCTGAGTTGTCACTTCCCTTTGCCTCAGAGGTCTACCTGGCCACCCCTTGATGTCCTGCAGTGTGTCCAGGTCGCTGCCCTGGGTGGTTTGCTTCCCGAGAGAGGCTGTGTCAAGCAAGAAATACCAGATGGTGCCCAGCTGTGCCCGATCTGGGAGCCTGGGCTGGTGCTAAACAGGAAGCCCATAATCAAGCCGGGGTAAAGGATTTCAGCAGCTCTGGGACTGGTACTCAGCTCGGGGACAATTGGCCTCCAGATCACCGACCAGAGTGCAAAGGCAGCATGGAAGGCAACTAGGGTGGTGATTAAAAATGGATGACATTTGTGCCAGAGAACAGGATCAACAATGGCACCAGTGTGGTGAGCAGGTTGTCACATTGGGTGGCTGTCACACTCATCCAGAGCACTGGGGGGACTGGTGGTCACTCAGCTATGTGAGGGCAGGAGCTCAACTTCCCTCTCCTCTCTCAGGACATTCTCCTTCCTGTGAGGCCCTCCTTTCCCCACAGGCCACCCCACCTCTGCAGTCTGGTTCTCCCAGGAACTCCTGTATCTCCTTGGGCAGAAGCGATAGAAATAGGATCCTGGAGGTGTTTTTTTGAGAGCAACTGTTTGCTGAGGTGCTGGGGACTGGGGACCAGAGGAACTGACCCTTCTAGCAGGCTGTTTATAGCTGTGGGGGTGAAAGTCTCTGGCAGGAATGAGCTGGGTATGGACCAAGCAAGACAATCTCTCTTGGGCAAGCAGGGAAATAGCAGGCAGGGCCACAGCAGGCTTTGTCCTGTCCCAGCTCTGCTCTGCAGGACTGGAGGAACCGAATCCTACCCCAGCTTGAACTTTAAAGACTTCCTTGTATCCCAGGGTGCCCAACTTACCAAGGCCCACACAATAACCTGGGGAAGCCCCCCCCACACCCCACACATATAGGTCATTCATCTCGCCAGCCGCCCTGGGTCCACTGCCCTAAGCTGACTCTGGGCTTTCCTTGGTGACCACATCACCCCTGTCACCCTCCAGCCACCCAGGAACACCCTAAGGAGGTATGCTCATGCAGCTATGACCAAGATTTTTTGTCTTTGCTTGTTTGTTTTTGGGCCACACCCCTGGTGCTCACAACTTACTCCTTCCTCTTCAATTAGGACTCCTGGCAGTTGCTCAGAGGACCATATATGGTTCCAGAAATTGAACCAATGTCAGCTGCGTGCAGAGCAAGTGCCCTATCTGCTGTACTATCTCTCAAGCCCCCAAGTGCTTTTGTCTTGAATATTCGACAACGCCATGTTCCACTTCTCTGCTCACCGCCAACTTCTCTTTGATTTCTTGATTTCTTTTTCTTTCTTTCTTTCTTTCTTTCTTTCTTTCTTTCTTTCTTTCTTTCTTTCTTTCTTTCTTTCTTTCTTTCTTTCTTTCTTTCTTTCTTTCTTTCTTTCTTTCTTTCTTTCTTTCTTTCTCTCTCTCTCTCTCTCTCTTTCTTTCTTTCTTTCTTTCTTTCTCTCTTTCTTTCTTTCTTTCTCTCTTTCTCTTTCTTTCTTTCTTTCTTTCTTTCTTTCTTTCTTTCTTTCTTTCTTTCTTTCTTTCTTTCTTTCTTTCTTTCTTTCTTTCTTTCTTTCTTTCTTTCTTTCCTTCTCTTTCTTTCTTTCTTTCTTTCTTTCTTTCTTTCTTTCTTTCTTTCTTTCTTTCTTTCTTTCTTTCTTTCTTTCTTTCTTTCTTTCTTTCTTTCCTTCTCTTTCTTTCTTTCTTTCTTTCTTTCTTTCTTTCTTTCTTTCTTTCTTTCTTTCTTTCTTTCTTTCTTTCTTTCTTTCTTTCTTTCTTTCTTTCTTTCTTTCTTTCTTTCTTTTTTTACTTTTTGGGTTACATCCAGCGATACACAGGGGTTACTCCTGGATCTGCACTCAGGAATTACTCCTGGTGGTGCTCAGGGGACCAAATGGGATGCTGGGAATTGAACCTGGGTCGGCCACGTGCAAGGCAAATGCCTTACCCACTGTGCTATACTTCCAGCCCCATCTCTCTTTGATATCTAATGTATGTCCAGTAAATGAAAGGTTGAGAGGTTCTGCAGTAAATAAACATCTTTAATTGGGGTCACGCAGGTTTCTGCTGTTTAATCATGAATCCATTCTCATCTAACACATTTTGAGATAAGCTAAAGAGTAGGTCCCATCATTTCTTCCTTCAGCACTTGAGTGTTTCCTTGGACTCTCCTGTCCACCTCAGAAAGGTTTCTGGTCCACCTTGTACTCCTGCTTTGCCTTAGGAATCCAGGTCCCTTGATTCACCCATCTATACTCTGCAGTGGCTCTGACTTCTCAGCCTGGTCACTGCCCACATCTGACATTCACACATTTTCTGAGCAGGAACTCTCACCCTCTCCTCTTCCATCCACTCAGTCCTAATTCCATCCACTCAGTCCTAATTCATCAACAAGGTTCTCAAATGCTCACGTCCTTTTCCTGGTCAGGAATACTTTCATCAGAGGGACTTTGTCTCCCTGTCTCTGTCTGTCTCTATCTCTGTCCCTCTCTCTCTCTCTTTCTTTCTCTCACTAACTCTCTCTGTTTTTGTCTGTTTAGGGGCCATACCCAGACGCTCAGGACTTACTCCTGGCTCTGTGTTCAGATATCACTCCTGGTGGCTTGAAGGACCATATGTAGTGCTAGAAATTGAACTAAGGTCAGTCACGTGCAAGGCACGAGTCTGACCCCTGTATTATGTCTCCAGACGCTGGCTTTGTTTCTTTACTATGCCCTCTTCTTGCTTTCAGCCAACTTTCCTAAAGAATACTCTTGGATGGAAACTGATGGCTTTAGTTAAACCCTTCATCCTACCGCAGTCCCATTTCATGTCACTGACCCCCCCCCGCCCCCCGCACAGATCCACATGTGTCCCCTAGTTTGATTAGATATTGTGGGGAACATCCAGGAAAGTTCCAGAACAATAAAGCACTCCCTTCCCCCCTCACCTTTTTGACCATGATAGCGCCACACTGGGAACGATCAGTGGGACATCTCTGAAGACCATGGTGCAAGGCCGGTCATGAGGGGCAAGGACAAGAGGGGCAAGTGCTGAGGCTGGGGATGGTGCCCTATCACCCCCTGAACTGGCTTAGGCTACAGGGGAGCCTTTGCCAGCTACAGGTTGCTGTCTGTGAGAGGCCATGAGAGAGGAAGGCAATGGGGGAGCAGAGACAGGAAGGAGCTTTGGGCCCACCAGACTTGCTGGCTACTGATCACTCTACACGCCAGCAGCAGCCCTGTTCCAGCGAGACCCTTCTGATGCTGTGAACCCCACGTCCTCTGCAGTTGTCCTTGGAGCAGCTGCACTGCCAGCACTGTGATGTCAGATCAGCTAGGTCGCCCAGTTCAGGATTTGGATTTTCCCAGGATCCCCAGGTCTGGTCAAGGGCCAAGGTAGAATGGCTAGATTAGGTGCTGTCTAGCTAACTTGACTTCCCCACCCAAAGGCCCAGCTCCTTGAGGTGCAAAATCATTGTTAGGTATCTTGGTTCCCTTGGCCCACCCCCAAACCCACCCATCTACAGTTGACTCTAATTCTGCAGTGAGGTCACTGCTCACTGGGATGAGTGAAGCTAATGAAGTTGGGAAACTGGGCTACACTATTTTTTGGGTCTTGAAAACCATGGTGACTTTCAGAAATAGAGGGGCAGACATAGAAGGACTACACTCATTTGTGGAGTATAGAATAACATCACATGAGGCTGACACCCAAGGACAGTAGATACAAGGGCCAGAGGGATTTCCCCATAGCTGGAAGACTGCTTCATGAGTGGAGGGGAGAAGGCAGATGGAATAGAGAAGGGATCACTAAGAAAATGATGGCTGGAGGAACCAGTTGGGATGGGAGATGCATGCTGAAAGTAGATAATGGACCAAACAGATGACCTCTCAGTATCTGTGTTGCAAGCCATAATACCCAAAAGTAGAAGAGAATATGGGGAATATTGTCTGCCATAGAGGCAGGGGGAGGTTGGGAAAGTGGGGGTATACCCGGGATATTGGTGGTGGGGAATGTGCACTGGTGGAGGGATGGGTGCTTGATCATTGTGAGATTGTAACCCAAACATGAAAGCTTGTAACTATCTCACAGTGATTCAATAAAAATAAAAATAAAATAAAATAAAGAAAACCATGGTGACTATAATCCTGGAAATCTTTGAACCATAATCAAGCACTTGTTATGACCCCTTTGCTTCCGGGGCACCTGCCTTTAGAAACACAGTTGGCCAGGAACCCAGATCCCTCCTTGTTTGATTCGAAGAAACTTCACATCTTGTTTTATTCCTGCTGCCAGTGGGGAGGATGAATGTCTCGCTTGTGTCAGAGGCTCTGAAGGATGTGGCTTGTCCCATGTGAATGTGCCCGGAGAGCCTCCAACCACTGTCAGGTTCTCACTGTGCTTCTCGGATCCCTACCGGAAGAGTTGTTCCCCAGAGAGGCAGCTGTTCCCTTGGGCAAGGGAGCATCTGCCAGGTATCCCAGGAGCTGCAGGCAGATGGTCTCTTGGATAGCCCCCGGGATGAAGGTCGTGGCCTTCCAACAGAGCCACCTGCCATCACCTGACAGATTGATGTAAGGAAGGTGGACATGGTCTGTTCTGGGCCCAGCCTGCCCAGCAGAAGAGGATTGAAAAATGTGTCTGACGTTGGTGCCACAAGAGAATGTAAAAGCAGCCAACTCACTTACTGGAAAAGAAATGACCTAATTTGCCAAGACAGCCTGATCATGATGGGAAGACCAGGCAGGGGGTTGGGAAGGTCAGAAAGGGATCCAGGCCTATACAGGGGTGGGGGGTCGGGGGTTGTGGGGAGCCTTCACCTGGCACCTCGGCTGGGAACAGCCGAGCCTTTTTGAAAGCCATGGTGGTTTTTAAAACTTTGCTCTTTCCAGCAAGAAGCGGTCCTTGGTGGGAAATGGTGAACTGGACTCAAGAAACAAAGAGGCTTAAAAGGAGAGTGGACAGTGGGAAGCCAGATGGCGGTGAGCTGGCCCCACTGGCACCCTTTAGGAGGCAAAGAGCTTAGAAAAGTTTGGTGACTGTGATACACTACCCATGTGCTTTGTCAAATTGCTCATCCCCTTCTCCCTCTCATTTTACCAAAAATATGCATTTGTCAAAACGAAAGAAGCAAAAAGGAGAAATAGAACCCCCTCTATGTACCACTCATGGATATGGAGGCTCTCTAGATGCTGCTTAGTCTACACTTTGGCTAGGAACCCAGGCAAAGGGACACTGGGACTCCCCTTTGGGCACTTCCTATAAGCTAAGAGCTACAGAAGTCAGGTGGGGAGCACACTTTGAGTAATGAGGCCCCACAAGAAGGGTTTTAATACTTTTGTATATGTACTTTGTTCCAAATATTTCAACCTTTACTATTTTGTAGCATGATCCATAGGACTCAGTTCTGTATCAAAAACATACTTGTGTTGTGGCCCTTTGATATTTGTTAGGAAGCAGAGAGCTGGAGCAAAAGTAGGAGGTGGGTAAGGGGTTGCTGGTGGTCACACAGCCCCAGAGGAGACCTGGGAGGTCAATGTCATTGCACTCATTCTCTGGCCATAGCCAAGCTTTAGGACTTACCCTGGTTCTGATCAGGAGCAGGGAATATTCAGAGTCTGAGCTCCCATGATGGGGCCAGAGACAGCACAGCAGTGGGTGTGACTTTGGTCACATGCAAGGCAAGTACCTGCTGGACTATCTACAGTTCTGAGAAAAACATGTTTTAAAACATGGGGTTGGTTGGCTGAAGAGATAGTACAGTGGCAGGGTGCTTGCCCTATATTTGGCTAACCTAGGTTCAATCTCCAGCATCTCTCTCTATCTCTGTCTCGGTCTCTATCTCTCTCTCTCTCTCTCTCTCTCTCTCTCTCTCTCTCTCACACACACACACACACACGCATACATATGAAAAAATTACAAACAGAAAATTAAAAGAACCATAAAAATTTGCTTGGTCAGTTCTATTTAAATCTGTTTGAAGACACTTAAGGAATCAATAATTTCCGAGAGAAAAGTAACTTGGCAGAACTAACTCCAAAAGATTGAAGTAGAAGAATCTGCAAGAGTAGATAAGATTTTTGTTAGGAATTAGAATTGCTCCTGAAGTTCTGGCTCCTGATACCTGTGAATGTGCCCCTTTCAGTGAGTGCACTGCAGGTGTGTAGCTTGCCAAGTTAAGATGAACCCACTTTCGTGGAGCATTAGTCCTAATCTGATATGACTGGCGTCCTCATACAAAGCATAAATGTGGACAGACTTGGGCACAAAAGTTCCCAGGTGGAGATAGGAGCTCAGCAGCCACAAGTCAATGAGCTGCCTCTGAGAAGCTGGGAGAGAGACCAGGGATAAATCCTTCCTCAGTCTTCAAAACATCATGGTTCTGCCAGCACCTCCATTTCAAACCTCCGGTCTTCAGAACTAGGAAATAATGCTTTGTTTTGTTTTGTTTTGTTTTTGGAGGAAACAGCCTGGCTGTTCCTGGGGTTGCTTCAGACAGTGCCCTGGGGATCGAAGCCTGGGCTCCCTCATGCAAAGCATCTGCTCCAGACACACACACGGCAAGTGCCTTACCTGTTGTACAGTGCTGAAAAAAATTTTTTAAAAATATTCTTATATGATGGGGGCTGGAGTGATAGCATAGCGGGTAGGGCGTTTGCCTTGCACTCGGCCGACCCAGGTTCAAATCCCAGCATCCCATATGGTCCCCTGAGCATTGCCAGGAGTAATTCCTGAGTGCAGAGCCAGGAGTAACCCCTGTGCATCGCCAGGTGTGACCCAAAAACCAAAAAAAAAAAATTCTTATATGAAATGTTTCTCCAGCCCAAGGCAGTACATTTTTCTTGTTTAAACCACTCAGTTTGTGATGTTTTGATTTTGCTTTATAAATTTTTATTCTTTAATGGTTTATTTTCTTGGCATTCCACCAAAGTAATATAATTCTCAAAGATCTACTCTGCAGAATAGACCTCGATAATATTGTAAGGGAGTCTACATAGCCTTCAAAACAAAGCAATACTTTCTATGTTTTCCAAATGGCTAAAAATATGTTAAAATTTTTAAAATACCTTTTAAGTATTTTTTAATGAAATAAAGATAATATTGAGACCAGATATGGAGTGTGCTTATTAAAAAGGAGGAGCTATAGACCAATCTGAATTATTAATTCCCATTTAAATAGCTTAAATAAAATATTAGAGAAGAGAATTTAAAAGTACATTAAAGTAAAAATACATTGTTATGACTAAGCAGAATTTATTCCAGGAAAATGAGGATGATTGAGTATTAGGAAATTTTTCAATTTATAAAATCAATTGCTCTAAAAAGAAAACCATATGATTATTCTCCATGAGCCATAATATTTTTATGTCCAGTTTTAGTTTTAACATTTTTAATGAAATAAGAATATATTAATTAATGTTTCAAAGTGGGATAAGTGTATATCTCTCAGCCAAAAAAGTATGTGTCACTAGAAGATTTCTTGTTAGTGTAAAAGAAACCCAAGAATGTCCTCCATTATCATTAGCATTTAATTTTTCAAAGGAATTGTCAGCCAACACAATTAAAGAACAGAAATAAATGAATAGAGTAGTTGGAAAGCAAAACATCACTAGATATAGATGATATATATACCTACTTGCACAATCCAATATTGTTAATAGAAAAAAACAGCAAAAAAAGATTTACTAAAGTAACAGAACAAAACTCATACATAGCAATGCATAGATCTCACATATGAAAGTAACAAAGATAGTCTATTTTAAAAATAGGCTAAGAACTTAAATGCACACCTCCTTGAAGAAGCTATACAAATGATCTATAAACATATAAAAAGATGTTCAACATAGTCATTCAGAAAACATAAACCAAAACCACAATGGGATATCACTTTGTACTTTCTAGAGTAGTTATTTTTTTTCTATAAAGGATCAGACATTTGTTAACAAGGGCGATGAGATTGTATAGAAGTGGAAGTCTTCATCAACTATTCACAGGACTGAAAATGGGTCAGCTACTCAAAAAAAGAAATCAGTTTGGTAGTTCCTCAAAACGCTAAAAATAGGCTTACCATTTGACCCACCAATTCCATTCCTAGGTCTATACATTCAAATTTGTAAATATAATATATATTTCTTGTATATATTTGATATTCTTCCACAGTTTTTGGTTCAAAGCTCCTCTAATCCTCTAAATCTCCTGAGCAACAGAGCAATTGGAGTACCATTTTTATAACATTTAGCTCTTGCATCCTAATAGCATTTCAGACTCATAAGGGGAAATGAGCATCTTTCCACCACAACTGGGGAGAAGAATTTAGGTTGGTCGTGAGGAATATTCTTCCATAAGTAGAAGCATGGAGAAGACTGATTTCCATGATGGGGAGAAGGGCTGAATCAATTGCCAATGGATAGCAATAGAATCATTTTGTTTATTTGTTTTGGGGACTCACACCTGAACAGTACTCAAAGATTACTCCTAGCTCTGCACTTGGGGAACCATATGTGGTGCCAAGGTTCAAACCTGGGTTAGCTGTATGCAAGACAAATGCCCTACCCACTGCATGCACTATCTCCCCAGCCCCCGAATAATTCTTGATTCTGTAATGAAGCTTCCCTAGGAGCTTCTGAACTACAAGATTCAGAGAGCTTGCAGGGGGAGAGAGAGCTTACATATAAATAAGAAATACAATGGCAAAAGCAACATTAGAAGCAATAGCCATTGAGCAGTATTTTATTATTCTATTTTAAAGAACCCACCTCTAGTGGTGCTTTTGGGTACCCAGGGTCACTCCCCATGAAACTCATTCCTTGATGTGGGCTGATGGGTCAGTGCTTGAGTCCAGAAGTGCTTGGCAGCCAATAGGACCAATGCCTGGAGATGTACAGGGGCCATATGATTCCAGGATTCAAATGTGGGGTCTAAGGTATGTAAGGCATATGTTCTTACCACTTGAATTATTTCTCTGGCACTTGAGAAATATGTTAAAATTGAAGGAAAAAAACTTCAAAACTAAAAATTTTCTCTTCAGGCATTTTCTAGTGAAAATGGTTACACAGAAAAAAATCAACTTAGTTCAATTTAAACATCTACTTGTCTTGATCATTCATGACTTGAGCAACATCCTGTCTAGAAAGCAAAAAGACACTGCAAGAAATTGTATAAAGTATTTTAACTAGGAAAAGGTGGAACATTATTATCAAAAAAGATTGCTTCAGACAAAATCATTTTCCTAAGGGGAGGACAGAGAGAATGGTGTGTTTTATTCTGTAGATTGCATCCTAGTAACTCTTTATTGGCCTGTTAAGACTGTATTCCTGAACAAGGTTGAAAACTAAGATGTTGAAATCCCAATTAGGTTCGATATCAAGACTTGATGGCCTTCAATACAATGCTCCATTTGGACTTATCATTCTGTTTTTAAACAAAATCCAAGAATATATTTAAAATGTTCTGGCACATAATATATGTGAACATAATATATGTTCTGGCACATAAGCGCCAAAACTTGCCATGCAAAATCCACAAAGATCCATGTGAAAATACTTTTAGAAAACATACCAAAGTTAGAAGAGAAATCAGATGATATAGGAGATATGGGCAATAATATCTCAAATAAAATAAATCAGTGAATACTATAATTGTTTTAGAAAGAAGAAAAAAGGAAAGAGGAAAAATTAGGAAAAGGAAAGAAGAGGTGTCAGGAAGGGAGGAAGAAAGGAAAAGAGGTGTAACTGAATAAACAAAATAGCTACAACTTTGTGCCCTTTCTCTTTCCTTAGAAGAACTCTCTGGCATTAAGAAAACTAGAACAGGGGGTTCATTGATTTAAGGCCTTTGATTCTATTGAAACTGAAGCAGTCATCAAAGCCCCAGCCAAACAGGGCATTCAAACTCAGTACATCATGATCCTCCGCAAGCTGTATTACAGATTCACCACCAGGATCTCACTATTCTACAAGGAAGTTATCATTGAAGTAAAGAGAGGAGTTTGGCAAGGTGATACCATTTCACCGAAACTCTTCACTGCCATCCTCGAGAACATCATGAGACAATTGGAATGGGAAGGAATGGGAGTGAAGATAGATGGTCGGCAACTCCACCACCTCCGCTTCGCTGATGACATTGTTCTTATAATACCAAACATTAGCCAAATGGCACAAATGCTGGCCAACTTTGACCTCAAGTATGGAAAGGTCCAACTACAGCTGAATCTCACCAAAACAATGTTCATGAAAAATGAACTAGTCCCTGACATTCCATTTGCTTTCAACTGAAGGAACATCTCCGAATGCAGCAGCTATGTGTACCTGGGTCGAGAGCTCAACATGAGGAACAACTCGGCGCCAGAACTATGCAGGAGGAGGAGAGCAGCATGGAATGCCTTCAAGACCACCGAAGAAGTGGTTAAGAGGATGAAGAACCTTTGGCTCCAGGCACATCTTTTCAACTCCACTGTTCTTCCTGCACTAACATACGCCTGTCTCAGAAACCTGGGCTCTATGCAAACAGGATGAGAAAGCTATTCAGGTATCCCAAAGAGGAATTGAAAGAGCTATGTTTGGAGTATCATGTTTCACTCAAGTGAGAGAAGGAATCCGGAGTTCTGACCTCTGTTGTCTGATCTTTGTCTATGGTCCAGAATCAGGAACGCTGTCTCGTTTGCCAAGCATCAAAAATCAGATGGGCTGGACACATAATGTGATTTAGAGATGAACGCTGGACTAGAGCTGTTACCGACTGAATTCCACAAGATGTCAAAAGACCGCATGACCTCCCACCAACGAGATGGTCAGACTTCTTCGTCAAAACCCTGAACAAACAGTTTGAGGCTCTTCGTGTTCCTGGAGCAAGCAGATACTATTGGGCTACACTAGCATGCAACAGGGACGAATGGAGATGTTACTGGCACCTGCTCGAGCAAATCGAAGATCAACGAGATGATGAGTGATGACAAGTGACAAGTGATACAAGAACAGGGGGGCTGGAGCAATAGCACATCGGGTAGGGTGTTTGCCTTGCACGTGACCGACCCGGGTTGGATTCCCAGCATCCCATATGGTCCCCTGAGCACCGCCAGGGGTGATTCCTGAGTGCAGAGCCAGGAGTAACCCCTATGCATTGCTGGGTGTGACCCCCCAAAAAATGAAAACTGGAACAGGGGATAGAGATATAGTACAGTGGGTTGGGTTCTTGCTTTGCACACAGAGGGATGCCAGGATTCAATCCCTGGCATCCCATATGGTCCCATGGTCCCTCAGTTCCCCCCACCTCCACCCTCCAAGAGATCCCTAAGCAGAGCCAGGAGTAAACCCTGAGCTTTATCAGGTGTGACCCAAAATAAACAAAAACAAACAAAAAATAAGAAAAGAAAACAGAATAGATTGGCCTGAGATCTATAACTTGGAGAATGTGATAGCTTCTCATTGGGAGATGCCACTTTGTTACATTCTTTGCCTTTGTCTGGGCCAAGATAGAACCTCAGGAATACTTCTGTACTGATGAAGTAACGGCTCCTGCCTGGACAGTACTGATCACTAGAAATTATGCGGTGAAGTCTCCCTGTCCTATGTCTCCTTTCTCTTCTTTCCCAAAACACACACTCTTGATGACACATGTCTGACATTTTCTGCACATGCAATGTATGAAGATCGTATATTTCTCATGCCTACCACACTCCCTCATAAATATTCATGATTTCCTGAATAACTACATATGTATATAGACTGTTACATCATCTTAATTCTACCAGGCAGAAAACCAGACCCACAATTTCTCTCTTTGAAGTTTGCCCTATAGCCTATACCCGTTAGACGTGCTTCTCAATTTATATAAGTTGTTTCTTTGCCAATAATTCTGTTGTTCTTAAACTTTGGTGGAAAACAGAGGGACAAAAAAACCAGAAGATTAGGGCCACAGCAATCATACAGCAGGTAGGGCGTTTGTTTGCCTTTCACTTGGACATTTGGGCTCAATCTCCTACATCCCTTACGGTCTCCCGAGCACCGTCTGGAGTGATTCCTGAGTGAGGAGTCAGGAGTAACCCTTGGACACTGGAAGGAAAGATAGAAAGGAAAGTAAGAAAAGAAAGAAATAAATGGAAATATGAAATAAGTTAACCGAAATAATCACTAAATCACAGTAATTTAAAAACTACAAAATTTTAATATAATAATTAAATGGCTCAGACTCTTGGATTGGTTAAAACAAAATTAGTATCTAACAATATATGGTCTCCAGAAGAAGCTTTTAAATCAAATAATATCCATAGGCTTTGAAAACAAAAACTGGAAATGTATATTCTTTGAAAGTGTAAACAAATAAACAACTGGTACAGTTATTGAAATGACTGTATTGCACTGCATCTGCTGTTTCCTCTATTAAATTATTTTACATAAACCTAAGAGAAAAATCCCTACCAATTAAATCATAACATGATGTTTTCTCACCACCAGATTTTAATTTTATGTGT
Organism: Sorex araneus; assembly: GCF_027595985.1. Classification (NCBI taxonomy): domain Eukaryota; kingdom Metazoa; phylum Chordata; class Mammalia; order Eulipotyphla; family Soricidae; genus Sorex; species Sorex araneus. The sequence goes on from NC_073312.1 coordinate 50,095,132, forward strand.
ATTAAGTTACTTTTACTTATTTAAATATAGATGTTTTGTATATGTCACCCTTCTTAATAGATAACAAGGAACTCTAAAAACTTCTTTCCATCAGATCATAATGTTTCTAAGATACTTTTTCACTGAGCAACCCAAGCAATTATGTGTACTAAAGCATCCTCTGTGATAATAATAGAAATTGTGATGAATTGTTTAAGAGTGCTCCACTATTCTCTGGCATTTTTCGTCCAAGACACTGACACCATTCTGCAAGCTGATACTTTTATGATCTAACCAGAACTTGCCAGTGCATGATTTTCAAACAGAAATTAGGTTCAAATGCTTCAAAGGCTTTCTTGCTGGAATCATCAAGGTGATATACTCTAGTCATGCTTCAAGGAATAAAATGCAACTTAAGTCACATTTTTCTTGCATTTATTCTTTATCTGATAGGATGCATGTATCAAAACAAACATACTTGGTTAGTTACTCAAGTCTCCTAGACACAGATTTCAGATTCTTTTACTTTGATTTCAGTTTACCTAATGTCCTACTTTCCCTCTGGTGCAAGCACAGAAGCATATTTGGGGAAATAGCACATTCTTCATCATTACTTTTGGGTTAAAATTAAGTATGGAGGCAACTTTTGATCTTTGGCAGTTATTCATAGCATCATGGTGATGAGCTATTTTTTATAACCTGTGTTTATAATAAAGTAACATTTGCAATAGCTCTATAAAAACATCAGCATTTCTTATTTGATCTTGTTCACAGCTTCATGGTTTTTCTCAACTGAGTCATATGTTATTGGAAGTTAATTACCCTCTGATCCAATCAGTAGGAAATTTCTAACAAAATTAACACCTTTACTCTAGCCCTACTTGGCATTTCAATAGGCCACAATGGTTTCTTGCTTTTAATTTTCCTTCATCCATTCCAAGGGATTCCATAAACTCTCTTTCCTCTGGTTGCCTATCACTTGGTGATAGGCAATATTTTTGCAATAATCTTAGTAACAAAAATGATATACCCCTATATACTTGTGGGAGTTTTCAAATCTTGAATCCCAATGAAACATTTGATTATTGCTTTGCATGAAAATTTAGAGCTACATTTATTTCTCCAATGACAAAGATTTTCGTAGCATCAAATGTGTACCTGTTCTATTTCTGTGTATTTCTGAATACACTATAACTTTTCATTCCAGTGTCAAATCATAATGTATGCTTTTGAAGACATTTTTAAATAACAATTAAACTCAACACATGTAGTACAAACAATACACATAATTCAATTGAAGTAATGACAAAAAGAACAACTATCATTATGTTCACATAAGCATGGGCAATGACAACTAGGTCACATCTGTTGTCTCCCTGACAGCAAGTGTAAGAAGCAACTCAATTTAGAGAGGCTAAAATATGAAAGGATGCTTGATGTAGAAACAATAAGATATGGTATCTCACAAAATACAATTTAGAGTATAATTTTAGGGAAAAAAGTCTATTCTTCAAGGGAAAATAAAACATATGTGTTACCACTATGAAAAGATGTGTACTGACATTAAAGCATTAAAATATATAAAGCAATAGCTGACAAAATTACAAATATTATAAGTAGATAAACCAATATGACTCTAGTATGTAGTTCCATAGATTGAAGCCATCGTTTCATGTATGTGATGCATGTTCTAACACTGAGCTTCATCCCATACTTCATATATAAGACCATCTTAATATACCATTTTAGAAACAGGTTAACATACCAAAAAAAGCAAATGTGTTAAGATCTGAATACAGTAGGTAAATATAAATCAATAGCTATCCAACTACTCTAAACCCAGTAAATTGAATCACAACACATGTGGAAAATATGAAACATGTATAGTCATGATCTATGTCCTGATCATGCATTAGGACACAGAGATAGTCCCCATAAACACCGAAAGATAATTTTCACACAGAATGTGTTTTCTGGACGGGGATATGGCTCACTGGAAGAGTACATGCTTCATATGTGTGAGACCCTGGATTCTATCCCTGGTATCACACACACAAAAAGTTTCCTAAATATAATACAAACTAAAATCAACATAAGGTTTTTAAACCCCATATTATAAAAATAAAATTATATATTACCAAATAGATCTTAGTTAAAAAGAAAATTGAGGAATACCAAAAGATAAATAATAATTGCTATTTGTCAAAAAATCTTTGAGAGATAAAATTATAGCTTTACATGCATTTTTACAAAAGCATTATAAAGTATAAACAAGCAAACCATTCATCTTAAGAGACTGGAAAAAGCACACAAAGTCAAAGAAACAAGAGAGAAAATAATAATTATCAGGGCAGATATCAATTAAGCACAACAATGGAAAAGATTAACAAAAGCAAAGATAAAGTCACTGCAAAAATTAAAAAAATACAATTATTTAAACAAAACATAAGAGAAACTAGAGGCCATAAATGGGTCATTACTAGAAAGACAGTTAATATTTTAGACTTTTCAAAGGGTTGATTTATTATATATGAAAAAATTGAAATCCCAAATTAAATAAGTTAAAGTATAAAATATAGGAAGCTGGCACTAGGAGATAATACAATAGTTAGAAAGCAACTGGGGTCTATATCTTTTTAGTTTAGCTGATAGCATTCTAGAGTGTCTGACTCCCCTTTGCTTTACCCGTCAAGACATATGACTAACTTATTCTCTGCTTATTTTTTTGGAGGTAGATATGGGTAAGTAGCAGATCTGGCCTGACAACCTGAACCCTGCCTGACCAAAATAATTCACACAGAGGCTAGCGGGATAGTACAGGGGATAAATCACTTGCCTTTCACTGTCAACCCCATTTTGACCCCAGGTATAGCATACGATTCTCTCCTCTAACCCCTCCCAAACACCAGGAGTACTAGTCCTAACCTTAGAACCCCGGTTAGCCAGGACTAAGTTTTGATCACAGCTGGATGTGACCCAATAAAACAATCCTCCCTCCCCAAAGTCCCAAAAAAAACAAATTTAAAAAACAAAGAAACAACTGTAGGCCAGAAAGATAGTATAGTGGTAAGGTGCTTGCCTTGCAAGAGGTTAATACTGATTAGATTACTCTACCCCATATGGTCCCTCCAAGCATCACCTGGAATGATCACTGAGCACAGAACTAGGAGTAAGTCTTGAGTACATCTGGAGATGGCCACCAAATCAAACCAAATCAAACAAACAAACAAAACCCACGCGCATATCCACACATTCACTCATGTGTAAGAGTCCTACATATAAATGGCCAAAGAGAGTCAATGAGGTCAATCACAAAGAAATTAGAATTTTTCTCATCACTCTTCCTTTTTCCTACCTAATCTTCTCTCTCTCTCTCTCACACACACACACACACACACACACAAACACACACACACACACACACACGCCTTTATTCCAGTTCTGCCTTTTTATTCAACTTGTGGTTTGCATATGTCATCACTGTGGCCATATTCACTTCCTAACCCAGCTGTGCTCCTATCTGCCAGGCTTTGAGAGTTGGATGGCTGTATTCACTTAACTACTTGGCATCAGCACTGGTTCATGTTTAAGTCTTTCCATTATTTAGCAGTGCCCCTCTACTTCAAGAGGCATGAAGTTTTCTCCTTTGAAAACAATTAAGGCTGCCTGTCCTCCCCCAAACTCTCAGGAATCCTAAGTTACTATCTTACCCCTAGCCCCCAGTGAAAGGGGTCACCCAAAAGAAGAGGGCACAGATATTTCTGGAGCCAGCTCCCAGAGACACCTTCTTTGTGCTCAGCAGCTGTGACTTGGGAGGAGGATGGCAGGAAGGAGTGAGGGACAGGGGTTCTGGGAATTCTCAACCTGGTGCTGAATTGCTGTGGGACAAGCTCCTTCCTGCCTCACCACATGCAGCTCTAAGGACCCCCATCTAGTGCCCAGAACATTGACTCTGATCCAGATGCCTTGACTTTATCTTCTACTGTCATTATTCACTGCTGGAAGAAATCGTCTTCCTCTCTCTGCTCCCCAGAACCACAGGGTTTGACTCCAGTGGCACTGCCTGGTGATCTGATATTAGGTCTGACCTCGGACCCCTGAACTCTGCCTAATTTGACCCCTATTATAAAAAAAACAGTCTTCTTGGTACTAGAGCAATAGTATAATGGGTATGGCATTTACCTTTCATACAGCTGGCCTGGGGTTCCATCCCACATGGTCTCCTGAGCAACTGTAGGAGTGAGACCTGACTACAGAGCCAGGAGTATGCCTTGACTGCGATTCATATGGCCCCCAAACCAAAAACCCAAACCAAAACAATAAGAACAACAACAAAAATAAACACCGCCTTCTCTCCACTGCCGAAGATCACACACTCTTTGCCAAAGCCACTCTCCGAGCTTGAGAGGCAGGAAGGGGCGCTTGATTTGGAGGGATGGACTGGACAATGGGACACCTGACCTGGTCCTATAGCCTGTTTGGAAAAACTCTTGCTTCTTCCAAATCTAATTCTAGTTCTTCTCCCCAAACCGAGGGAAAATATATTCTTGCTCCTTCCAAACATAGTCCTAGTTCTTTTTTCCAAAATAAACAAGGAGAGTGGGGCTGGAGAGATAGAACAGTGGGTAGGGCATTTGCCTTGCACGCGGCCCACCCAGGTTCGAGTCCCAGCATCCCAGATGGTCCCCTGAGCACCGCCAGGGGTAATTTCTGAGTGCAGAGCCAGGAGTGACCCCTGTGCATCGCCGGATGTGACACAAAATAAATAAATAAATAAATAAATAAATAAATAAATAAATAAATAAATAAATAAGGAGAAGTCTGCTTTCTTCTGCCTGGTTGGTGGGCAAAATTAAAGATTTTTGCCTCACTGTATTATTGTAATGATGGAGAGGGAATAAAGAACCTGAGAAACAGATTCGGGCCTTCCTTGACTTAAAGTCAACCACATCCGCCTCAACCCAAAATTACCATGACTCCAATACTCAGAGTTCTAAGAGTTCTCCGTGTCCCGGATGGAGAGTTGGCAACCAGTACCATGGCAGCTCTAAGGCAGTTTCTCACACCTCCTTTGTGGAGTAGCCCCATTTTAAGGTTAGTCAACACCTTTCTGAGAAAATGGTTTTTTGAATCCATAGGAAGAGATATGGGATGGGAGGGAAGTTGAATATTGCAAGATCTTGCCCACTAGCTGGGACAAGTGGAACTCCTGATGACTGGGTGTGTATTCAAAAAATGTGGGGGCATGCTGTGTGCGTTCGGTGTCGGTGGCCATGAGCCACTTCCCACCCTAACTGGCTATAGCTGCTGCTGCCAACAGATGCACAAAGGAGGGAATAGGGCCTCTGCGCTGTTGGTGATCAGTTGTCATTTATTCCCATCTCAGTGCCCCATTCCAGGCTCACTCTGCCTCTTATTCCAGTCTCCTACTATCCCTCATGCTAGTCTCCCCCATCTCCAGTCTCACAATAGAGAACAATCACCAAGGGTTGGGGGTAGCAACTACACCCAGGTGAGGTAGCACAATTGACATATGAAAAGCCCTTCCTTCCCGGTAAGCTCCTCCTAAAACAAAGATCTCATCTTTCTAGTCATTTTGTATGGACACAGTAAGAGATATATTAAACTTATAGGGTAGCTCTCCTGGGGATATCTAATAATATATCCCAGTCTACAGTCCTCAGGCCAGATTAGTCCTTCCTAACCCCAGCAGGGACCTTATCCAGTTAGTTCTTTTTGGGTCATGACAGTCTGTCCATGACCATGCTCTTCACTTATAATAAGTTTTATGGTGCTTGGCCTGTCCCTTTTTTATGCCAGAGTAACTCAGAGCTTGCCCTGGGTCCATTCAATCCCTTCTTTAGGACTCTCCTTTTGGAGTGCTAGGAACTAAGGGCAACTGAGGCTTAAGTTGAGTAAATATGACAGATGCTCAGGAGTAAATATTATTTGAGGTCAATGAACTCCCAAGTTACAAAAGCATAACTCTCTGTGTCTGTACAGAAAGGACATCACTCTAAAACTATGCAAAGAACATAATGGAAAGAGAAAAGCAATATTTCACCTGCATATGCAAAATCCAGAGTCCTTGAAGAATCTGACTTTACAAGTCACAGGGTCTGATTTGGGGATATGATTAACAGATAAGGGAAGCAGAGCACAAAGGAGAAGTTAAAGATAAACACATAGAAATGGGAGTGCCTCAGGAGCACTGTGATGGGTATAACTCAGTAAACCCAAGCTCCCTGCAGCAAGGGAGAAAGGATGAGGAGAAAGGATGGACCAATGTTAAATTGAAAAGGCTTAGAACTATAATTCAACAACTGGTTACCCACTGGCTGATCCACCACCTCTGTCCTTGTTTTTTATTCCCAGCCAGAAAAAGCCTGTGAAATACAGGACCCTTCCCTGTGAGCTCTCACTAGTTCTAAGCAGCAACCTTCAGACACCTTCCACCCATGCTGGCACAAACCAGCGAAAAATAAAATACACATTACCAAGAGATGTTTTCTTTATTCCTGACATGAATGACATATTCTTCAACTCTCTGTTTTGACCAAACCTCTCTAAAGTAAGATGATATAACATCAGACCTAGCTTGGGGGTTCTTTAAATTTATTCCTCTGACTGAATTAGGTAAAATCACTATGGTATAGATAATGTGAGAAATGATGTGAAATAGAGGATTTACCATAAGGCCCACACAAGTATGGATGAAATGATTCCTGACACAGAAACCAATAGTCCTAATTCAAGCTTAAATGCAGGAGGAGAATGATATTCAGGCTTAAACACAGGCAGAGAAGGAATAATTTCTTACTCGGTCTTTTATGACATTCAGGCCTTGGGATGATTAGACAAGACCCACCCACAGTGGGCAGGATACGTTTTGCTTTACTCGTTTGAATCCGAGCAGGCTTTGGGACTTGTCTGGAAAATGGAAACGGCATCAGAATTGCCCAAAGCAGGCCTTTCGATAATTATTAGCTTCAGCTTCCTCTCTTCTCGTTCCAAGCTAGCTGAGGGTTCAGGGGTCCAAGATGGCCATGCCGTGAGGGAGCCCCAGGCTGTCCAGGGTATCCTCACTGCAGATGAGAAAAACCACATGAGCAGAGCAGCTTGCTCGGCCCTTCTGGTCATCTCAGCTGCTGGCCGATTGCAACCTTTGCCAGGAAGAGGCGTGTAAAAGCTGCTAAGCTAAGTCGTATTCTAGCTCTCAGCCCATATAATTGAAATAGTCGATTTCTGTCCAGTTTTAGAATGACCATCACATGGCAGTGGGGTCTGAAACAGCAAGTCTGAAACTCGACTTAGAACCAAGCTCTGACAGGAAGGACCCATGGCCATCTCGTGGGAGACAAAGATATGTGCTTCTTGGTTGTGTTGATAAGGCAGCATTGCAGAGACCTCCTTCTTACCTTACTGGAGACACCAACAGTCAGTGTTCACCTCAATCTTTTCAGGAGCCATAAAAGGCAAGTATGAGTTCAAACACCAAGGAATTCCTGACGGGGTTACAGAGATGGTCAGCCCATCTCCAGACAGAACATGAACAGCGTGGGCCTGCCTTGCTTCATAAGATACATGGAGAGAGATTAGCCACAGAGAGAAGTCACTGTTAACAAATCAACTGAAGACAACAGTCACACATGGTAGCACAGAAGCTTGGGCAAGCCCACCACAGCCCACACAGAGTTCTCGCTCTCCTTCAGTCACCCCTCTCAACCATTCCAGCAGCTTCCCCACTCTGCCGAGTGCCCCCCGACCCATTTTTCACATGGCAGGAAGCGCCCAGGGGCTCAGCAGGAATCTGGGAGCCAGGAAAGGTGTGCTCCAGTGACAGAAGGGGAAGGCGAGGGGGCCGTGAGGGAAGAGCAAGTGTTGGGGAGGCAGCAGATAAATGGATAGGGTGTTCTGCAGGGGCCCCAAGAGAGAACAACAGGGCTCCATTAAAGAAAACAGAAGGCACCAGGATGCGCTCACCAACCCCCATCCCACATCACCACGTGATTCTGTCCAAAGCTGGTCACAGCGAGGAAACCTGTAGCACTGCCTGAATGTTCCCTGGGTCCTTGTGCACATCAGCAGTGGCACAGCACTGCACATGGTGCTGGCCTTAGACCAGGGTACCTGTAAGCTACATCTGTCAGGCTGGGTTCTTCCCACAGTCTGTTTCTGTACATAAGAATGAACTGAAACACAACCTGAAGTATACGTTCTCTGGCTCATTACAGAAAACTATCCTCAATCCCTTTTGACACTGATTTAGAAAAATCAATAAAAATTCCTAAAGGAAGTCAGAAGGAAGGAACGGCTTCTGCTCCTAAAAGGATGAGACTTCTGAATAATTAAATGATGTTACATATTTCAATAATAATAATGAGAAAAACAATAGAACTGGAGACAATATTTGCCACATATGTGGAAAAGTTTCATGGTTCTAATACTTAAGATGTCCCACAAGTTAACAAGCACAAAGGGCACATTTTGGTAGAAAAACAAGCAAAGGAATTGATTAGAAAAATAGTACCAAAATACAAGTGGTTTATGAGTTATTGATAAAGTAATGTCATAAGTTATTATAAAATTAGAAATCTGACAGTGTTCTCCAGACATCATATTGATAATATCAAGTATTGATAAGGTAGGTAAGGAGAAATATATGCTAATGCATTTTCTGTGGAGAGTTCATTTGGATGTATTAACTTAATAAATTTTTAAACATGCCTACCTTTTGCCAGATGATATTATTTCTAGATATATGCCTTATATAAATAATCAATAAGTTCAAGAACAAATATCATTGTATCACTGTATCACCGTCATCCCGTTGCTCATTGATTTGCTCGAGTGGGCACCAGTAGGGTTTTCATTTGTCCCTGTCACGTTCAGGGTCAGGGGAATGAGGCCCATAATTGTTACTGTTTTTGGTATATTGAATACGCCACAGGTAGCTTGCCAGGCTCTGCTGTGCGAGATTCTGCATCACTCTCTTCCGGGAGCTTTGTTTTATAGTCTCTGGATCTTGGCCATTGATGAAATTACATGACGCTGGGGGCAGTTTGTGGGTGTGACTGCCAAGTTACTGAAAAACAAGGGATTTGGGTGGAGGAGGCCCAGTCCTGATACTAGCAGGCTTGGAGATCTCAGCCATGGGTCCCGGATACCTGGGTTCCTCTGTCAGTTTCTTCATCGGTGAGGTTTGTTCAAGCATGTGGAGAGTGGCCTTGAGCATGGCTGCGGCTGGGTTCTGGAGGTTTCTGGCTGCTGGGGCTCTGCTTGGGACTAGGAGGGAAACTCAACCGGCTTCCCTCCGAGGGGGCCCCGGTGAAGACAGTCTGGTGCGGGGGCAGGAGATTCTGCAAATTAAATACACAAGAACAAGTACACAAGAAATTCATTTTATTATTACATTGGATAATGTTTTCAAAACCTAAATATTAGTTTACAGATAATATTAAAATAAATTACAATCCATAAGTATGCAGCTATTAAAAGGAATAAGCACATCAACATTTCTAAATAGAATAACTTCTAGTATATAACACTAAAAAAGTAAATTAGAAAACAATGAATCATTTTTAGATTCTATTATAAAAGTTTAAATGTGAGCCACTGTGTGTGTGTGTGTGTGTGTGTGTGTGTGTGTGTGTGTGTCTTCCAGGAGAAATATTTGAAGTGATTAATACCTAATGTCTATAGCAATGCTGATTGCTCAATGTTAGGATATTGACCTGGCTACTTTGTCAAAGGCCTGAGTAACAGTGATTCAAGCATAAAGAAGTCTGGGTCTCTCTGTTATTAGAGTCAACACTGGTTAAAGGTACAGGATGAATGTTTGCAGATCCCTTTGGTCTCATCACTGTGCCCTCTCAGTGTCTCCAACCTACCCGGTAGCAGTGTATGTGGCGGGGTCACACTAGGCAGTTTCAGGCAACAGGAAAGGGGGTACTTGGGAGAAACCCACAAATAGGTTCTCTTTAAGAATATGACCTGGAATCGCACACATAACTTCTGATTTCACTGCTTCAGGTAAAACTTAGACACATGATCACATCACCTGCATAGAGGAAAAAGTAGGGAGCCCTCTAGCCGGCAGTCTTAGCCAGGCATTAGTACAGCACCTAATCTTTAGAAGTGTCTATTACGAAAACATAGAGTATAATGGAGACAATCCTTAGTCTCTCCCAGGGATGTCTAGATCTAGCTTCTATCTACACTAAGAGAAAAGTCCAAAATAGAAACAATAGATCATCTACCAGAGAAGGTGATTCATGTATAGAAAATGGATCAACTGTAATAAGAGAGAACAGAGTATGGTGGGATGATGTTTTCTGAGTAATAAGAAAAACCAGTGGAAATGTAGAAATTATAGCATGGAAGATAATATTGAAGAGGAAAGGTAAGGGAAAACATTTTTAAAACCAAAATTGCCAGAGTTTGCCCTTGCTACTAATAATAGGCTGCTGTTATTGCAGGAGAAAGGAAATAATATGCAGGGCTAAAGAGGTATTACAGCAGGTAAGGCATTTGCCTTGCCTTACCTTACATGATTACACGATTACATGATAAATCCGGGTTACATCCCTGTCAACACTTATGGCCACTGGAGACCCTCCAGGAGTGACCCCTGAGCATGGAGTCCACTGCAAGCCCAGGTGTAGCCCAGAAACCCAACATGTACAGTGAAATAAAAGAAAAGTAGAAGTAAGACACAAGAAGTCTTAATATAGAAAACACAATCGGGATTGGACATTTTTATAAAAACTTAGCTAATTACTTCAAACCTTCATTTGATGTGGATTAGGTTTTTGGGAACTGACTTTAAACTAAATGACAAGGAAATCGTGTCCTCGAGTGATGTCATTTTGCTCAATGTCACTTCTCTACAGTCTGGATGAGAAAAAGCAGTCTTGCCAATATTGAACAAAATGACGTTATTACAACAGTAATAATTCTGAATGAATGAAAATAAGATGGAAAATTCTAGTCAGAACCAGATAGCCTGGGCTCATTCTTCTTAGTCCTCCCCTCTACATACAACTACAAATTCTGAAAATGATGCAAGAGACAATCAGAGTATTCTGACCTTCCAGTTTTGCCTTTCAGTTCTGGACATCCAAAAGTGGCATTGGTTTCCCTTATCTAAAATCAAGGTGTCAGCATAACTGCATTTCTTCCAGAAGTTCTAGGAGGAAATCCTTTCCATGCTTTTTCCAAAGCTGTAGTCCATCCACATTTCTTGGCTGGCGGCCCCTTCCTCCATCCTGAAAACCAACAACATCCAGCAGAGTCCTTAAACTTCCATCACTTTGATTTATTCTTTTTGTGCCCCACCCATTCTCTCATTTGTTCTCACTCTCTTGCCTTCTCTTTCCATTTATAAAGATCTCTGTGGTTACATAGGGTGCTCCTAGAGAATCCAGAACAATATCCCTTCTCAAGTTTGACAGAATGACATCTTAATTCATTTAACATTATGCATCCACAGGTTCTCAGGTTCATATGTAGATTGCTGTGGGGACCATTAGTCTACCTCCCACCATTCCCTCTGCCCACAAAGAGACACTTGCATCCTACATGCAAAATTCACTCCAATTCAAGGTCTTCTAGATTACTATTTTTTAACATTTTTCTGACCATGGCCTTTTTTCTGACCTTATTTCTTCCTGTGACCTCCCTGTCATGTTGGTCATCCTCTACTTTTGTGCTTTGAATCTCCATATACAAGATTTTAACAAGTGACCTCCTTGCAATATCCTAGGGACCATCAGGGATGTCATAGGGCCCCCACTTGAGAAACACTTCTCAACTATACATTATCAGTCAAGTCTAAGTCCCAAATCTCATGTTAGTCTCTTCAATTTAAAAGTCCCCAAATGAGGGCAAAGAGTAGGTAGGATAGAGAAGGGACTAGTATAAAAATAATAGTTGGAAATGATCATTTTGAACAGGAACTGAGTATTGAAAGTAGGTAAAGTGATCGTTATCTGTATTTTCAGTATCTGTATTGCAAACCATAAGGCCCAAAATAAGAGGGGCGGGGGGGGGTGAGAGAGAGAGAGAGAGAGGGAGAGAGAGACAGAGATGGAGAGAGAGGAAGAGAGAGAGACAGAAACAAAGATAGAGAGACAGAAAGACAGATATAGAAGAAATGAATAACTTTGTAACTGTATTTTCACTGTGATTCAATTATAAGTAAATAAATAAATAAATAAAAGTTCCCATATGTACCATCTAATATAGGAGAGGCTCCGGGACAGGTCATCCTGAGCCACCATTTTCACAAACTAGCACCACAATAGAGGCAAAGAGATGCCACCTACAGCCCAAGGGCACCTCCCCACAAAGCTGTTCCCCTCCCACCCACAAGCCCCCATGGCCTCAGCAGGTTAGTGCCCACTCCTTCCTCCAACACTGCCAATGTGTAACTTCCAAACTCTCCTCAACATCAACCCTCCTGCCACACATTCTGCTTTGATTCCAGCACTTTCTCATCTCCCCATTGGTGCCAATCTCTCAGCAGAGTCTTGTCACCCTCTCTGTCTGTGCCCAGAGCACAGCTACTTCACCACTGGCAGCTCTGGGCGGCCAGTGTGTGGGGACACTCAGTGAACAGGCCATTGGCATTCCCAGGCTTAATGGATCTCTGCGTTATTGCCCCTGTAACAACCTTGAGTCCCAAGGCATTTATTTGGGGACCAAAGCCACATAACATCCTTGCTGGTTCACAGTGGTCTCATGAAGCAGAAAGCTAGCAAGCTGAAGGACATCCTGTCCTGGCTTCTGCCACTTCATAGCCCTGAGGCCACATCACTCTCCCCACACCTTGACCTCAGCAACCCTCAAACTCAGCTCTCCCAGGTTTGATCTTTCCTGGGTGGGGCGGGGCAGAAGCGGGGGGTGGTGGGGCGCGGGGCGTGCCGGGGAGGTGGCTCTAGACCTTCATCAACCAACTCACTGGGCATAGCACATCTTGCCAAGTCCATTTGAGTCCCTGACACTTCAGTTCCGCCAGGCAAGGCTACTACAAGCATGAATGAGAGGTGCCTCCACTGTCCAGGACACCTAGCCCTGCCCTTGCCTCTTCCAAGCCTCTTGTCCTCATTGCATCAGAAGAGCCTTTGAGGGATTGTCTGGAGCCCTGAGACCCAGCCCTGCATCTTTTCCAGATTCTTCTGAAGCACAGTGATCTACACTGCCCTAGAGTGGGACCTTGTGTGACTCAACAGTCCCCAGGGGGCCTTAGGGGGTCTCTGCAAACCAGGGCTGAGCTCTGCCTTCTAGCCTGCCTGCTCTCTCCTCTTCTGAAGCCTTCTCTGCCCATGGAACTAGCTGGGGGTGGGGGTGGGGGCAGGGGCTCCTCCCTAGGTGCCATGCTGGCCTAGGGGACTCACCAGGACTTCGAATTGCCCATGCTCTTGCCAAAACAGAGAGAGAAAAAGAGAGAGGGGGAGTTCCATCTGGTGGTCTGTTGTCATGATTGGAGGGGGTGGTGGTAGACCCCTTTCCATCTCTATAGTCCATGTTCTCTGGAGACACATACCCTGGAGGATGTATGAAGTGAAGAACTGGTCACGGAGGACTGGTCTCCCTCCACCTGCTGTCCACAGACCCTCCGGAGAGCTGAGCCCTAACTCTCATCTGAGAAGCGGAGAGCTCCAGGGGAGCCCGGGTGAAAGCCCCATTTGGGGGAGAAGAACCAGCCCGGCCCCCGTGGGCAGGCAGGAAGGAGTAGACTCTCCATCTACTTTGTTCTCCTCAGCGGGGGCCCGCCCACTGTAGGGTGCTCAGTCCACCTGACTCAGCCCTGCTGGAACCCCCCTGACAGATGTGCCCAGACAAAAAATGTCTTGTCTGGATGCCCCAAGTCTGGATATCCACACAGTGTAGTTGCCATATGAAAGGAACCAGTTCTTCACTCACTGTGCACCCTGCCCCCGGCCTGCTTGAGTGTTCTACATGACTGAAACTGCCCGCTGGAAGTTTGGGCACATTCTCCACCAGGAGACCCCAAAACCCCCATTGCAGAGCCAGGCGTAGCAGAGAAGACAGGGAAGACGGAGCCGAGGGCTCAGCTGCAGCGCACACCCAATGTGGCTGATACCTGGGTCCAGCTCTGCCCCTGGCGCACCCGTCTCAGGACAAGGCAGCGGGGCTGGGGGTGGGTGTCCCCAGCTTTCGCTGGGTCCTCAGCAACACCCTGCCAGGCACTGCAGAACTCCATATGCAGCAGAGGTGATATGTTCCCAGGGGAGCCTTCTAGAATCCTGTGGCTAAGCAATATATTTTCTTCCTTTGATTTATCTGAGTCAGTGTTTCCCTAAGTGGGCGATACTGCCCCCTGGGGGGCATTGGAATGATGGAGAGGGGGCAGCGGGATCTTGGGGGCAATTTGTTTGCATAAAGAATGTAGATTCCCAGGAGGAATTATTATTTTTTTTTTCTGCAACAGTCCTGAGTAAAATTTTCTTTTCTTTTCTGCAACGGGAGTGCTGGGCCAAATAAGTTTGGGAGTCTGATCTTAGTCAACTTGCCCCAGCAAACAACATAACCACAGCATAGCCGGACTCATCACGCTGAGACAATGGCTGGGTGTGCGCTCAGGGAATCGTATAATACAAATGCCTGTCTGCTGGCACAGGCCGGCCTGCCTAGTCCTCTCTCGGATGGAGAAGACACAGCCGAGGAGCCGAGGGAAGACGACCATCCGCAATGGACTTCCTCTGCGTTTGGAAAGTGCATTTGATGGGAAGCTCGAGGCAGAGCAAGTGGCGTGTGAAGCTTCAATGATTTCTTAAGGACATGTTGCTAAATGATTTAATCCCTTCCTGAGACACTGCCCAGGGATTGATGACCTCTGCTTTTCCTTTCTCCAGCCTGATGAGCAATGGCTTCTCTGACAGGCCAGTAAATTTCCCCCATTGCTTCTGCTAAGAAAATTTTTTTAAAGGCGACGAGGGGAAAGTGCTTTATTGCAAAGCACTCTGCACCCCGCCCCCACGGCTCTTCGGAGCACAAAGCTGCAGTAGAAGAAGGACAAGCCGTTGCACAGCTCCCAGGACGAGCCAGTCCTGTTAAATTAAAACAAATGAAGGCGACTTCCAGATGGTGACTCACACACAAAGGAGGCCGGAGACAAGGGGACGGCGGCGGCTGGCTGCCTTCCTGAGCTGTGCCCAGCCCCAAGATGAGGCCGGAAGGAAGCCCCCTCCCCCCAAAACTGCACACTCACACACGAAGGGGGATTTGAGAGGCTCTCTGAGGGGCCGGAAAGAATCCTACTCCTGCGCCAGCGCTGGGGTCCAACCACCTTTGTGTCTGGTAGCTGCTGCCCATGGTGTCCTTCTGCGGGCTCAGTACACAGCTTGGGCTGGTGGGGACATCTCTGCTGGGTAGTCCTCCGGGATGCACTCCCAGGAAGTGCTACACAGGGTAGTCTGAGGATTGCTGGCATCAGCCAACAAGGGAAAGCTCCGGCAAGAGGGCATGGTGGTGAATGGACGGATGACTGACAGGTGACAAAGGTACCCTAAGAGGGCACGGCAGGCAGGAGGCTGAGGTGATCCTGATTATGGCAAGTGTGTGTGTGGGTGCTTCAGAGTGGGTCTTCCTCAGTGTCTGGGACACCAGCCCTTCCCGTCTATGTCACACAGAATCCTCTGCAGTCTGGAAAGAAGAGACCATGGGAGTGCCTATATTTTTGATGGACAAAGGTATGACAGGGAGGAGCTGATAGAGAATAAAAAAAATAAATAAAATCTATTTTGCATGAAAATAAAATGCAAAAAGAAAAATACCCCAAACAAAAGCATAACAGCTACCACAAAGGACAGGGGCATGGACTCAGTGACAGCACACAGATTTACAGCAAGTTAATATCTTCATGCCAAAGCTAGCAGTGACAAGTTCGGGATGCAGAAACAAGTGTTACAAGACCAGCGGCCTGGTTCCTTGACACACGGCACCTACCATCCGATGCTGGTGTTCAGGGACACGATTTCCACACTGGAAAGTGATTTAAGAGAGGAGAAAAGCTTTTAGGCACTCACAGGGCCCCAGTAGTAAACTCAGTAGTCGAGAACATGGCTGCATGTGTGAGTTCATACATGTGGGTTCAACCCTAGCTCAGTCTCCTGTTGCTGAGTACAATTCCCCAGCACTGCAACAAGTGTGTGACTCCTGGCACTGCAAAATGACCAAAGTAAATAGAGGGGTAAGGTTGGAGAGATAGTGCAGGGGTTAAGATGCCGGCCGTGCACACTGCCCACCCAGAAACCCAGCACAACACACAGTTCCTGGAGCACCTACAAGAGTGATTCCTGAGCTCAGAACCAAGAGTGACTCAAAAACATAGCTGGCTGTGACTCAAAAGCTAAAACAAAGAGGAGGAAGAGAGGCTGCATTATAGCTCTCCATACCCAGGACAAGAAGCTGTAATCACAGTTAAGAAAGACTAATGTTACCCAAATGGTTCTGCAAAAGGGGCCTGATGCTGTGTATTTGCTCACTGGAAGGTCCTCAGGGTCCAGACCAGGATCTGCCCCGATCCCCAGCCTGCCCCCCGCCCACCCACCCAGCCAGCTCTCCCCTGGCATCCTGGCTGCTGTGGACCACTGTCCTCTTCCCAGGACCTGATCTCAGCCCTGGCACAGCAGAAGGCTGCTGCCGGCTCTGCCGTAACTCTGTAATGAATCTTGTCACAAATGCAGACCCATCCTGGGTCCTATGACACAGCGTTGGCAATAGGTTCAGGAGTCCTCGTCTCTGAAACCACAGTTTGAAGTACCTGGAGAGTAGGAGTGAGGGGGATCTCACCACAAGCTTTCCTCATGCAGGAGGATGCACGCCCCCACCAGAGTTCATCCCGGTCTCCACAACTCCCTGAGAGAGGGTGGGAGCTGCAGCCCCATTCAGTGTCCCTGGGAGTGTATGGGGGCGAGAGCTACAAGGCTGAATCAGGGACACAGTAACACAGAACACTCCAGCACCTTGTCAGTGCGGCTTGTGGTGCCTGTGTTATCTCTGATTTCCAGGGTGACTTTGTGGGAGCACAACCACACAGCTCTCACTTCAAGCCCTGGGCAGTCAGGGGCTACACGTACAAAGGACAGAGCTTGCAGGGAGGGGGCAGGGAGAGCTGGGAATGGGGACTGCGGCAGGAGAGGCAGGCCAGTAGGGAAGTGAGCACTGATGGGTCACTTTGTCATCATAGTCACTGGCCACACTCCTTTCTCTACCATGTCCACGGCCCCGGCAGACCTGAGCTTCCTTGGACCAGCACCACAGAGCAGCCAGTGGTGGGATGGTGGGGAGGGTTTGTGGAAGATTCTGAAGTGCTTGAGATCTGCTAGGAGGTCTCAACCCAGAGTCAAATCCAGGTCTGGAATCCAGACTTGAAGAAGTCCCCCAGAAACCACAGTGTGATTGCAGAGTACAAGGAGCCAGAAGGCCAGGCCTGCACCCCCTCCCCTCAGGTGTCTCTGCAGCTGGCTGGGGTTGGGGCTTGCACTTGCCCCCAACGTGTGGAGGGGACACAGTAGCAGGTAGACCCACGAGGGTTGGATGTGGCCTTGTGTGCTCTGGAGTCATGCCTTGAGGGAGTGTGGAAACCTGGGACTCACCACTGGCACCTTGGAAGCTGCTCCTGCCCTGCCTCACCTGCCCCTTCAGGGCCTCCTGCCCCACCTCAACTGTCACCTCAGAGTCTCCTGCCCCCCTCACATTCCACCTCATGGCCTCCTGCCCCCTCACCTTCCACCTCATGGCCTCTTGTTCCCGCCTCACCTGCCACCTGAGGGCCACTTGCTCTGTCTCACTTGCCACCTAGGACCCCCTGCCTCAGCCTCACCTGCCACCTCACAGCCTCCTGTCCCGCCTCACCTACCACCTCAGGACCTCCTGTCCCACCTCACCTGCCACCTTAGCGTCTCCTGTCCCAACCTCATCTGCTACTTCAGGGTCTCCTGCCCCCTTCACCTGCCACCTCACGGCCTCTTGTCTCACCTCACCCGCGCCCTCAGGGCCCCCTGCCTCAGCCTCACTTGCCACCTCAGGGCTCCTGCCCCAATTCGCCTGCCACTTCAAAGCCTTCTGCCCACCTCACCTGCCACCTGAGGACCATGCTGGGTGACCCTCCCTCTTGCCGCAGCCCCTGACCCACTGACCAGCATCCCCGTCCCCTGCCTACTGCCTCTGGCTATAAATCTTGATCCACATTCTCAACAGTACAAGGCTGAGGTGCCTCTGAGGCCCCTCCTGGGCAGAGACAAGGACTCTATGGACACAGAAGGGGCATGATAAAACTTCAGGGGCTTGGTGCCTGGCCCCCCCCTCCAGCCCCCCTTGAAATGGCCCTCCCTCTATTTCTGGGAATATTTGCCACTATCTCCCCCCCCACCACATCCTGATACATGAGTGTCTGCTGAGACACTCTGGGCAATCCTGGGGGAGCACCCACAGAATTAACACGACCCTGCGGTTCTGATTGCAGTTTATTACCATAATGGAGAAAATTTCTGGACACTCCCCAAATTTCCTCTCTCTCTCTCTCAGATTTTCAATTAAGAGTTTAAACCTTGATGGAAAATGGCCATTTTCTGGAATATTCTCTAAAGTGCTGCTTCCTCATCACTGAGTGCTTTCTTTGCTAAACAGTTGAAGACCCTTGACGATTCAGAAGGAGAGCTGAGCCAGAGCCCTCCCTCAGGAGGAGCGAGGACGGTGAGTGGGAGCCTGATGAGGCCCCGCCCACCCGGTGCTGTCTGCTTTTCCTCCGAGCGCCCTCTGGTTGGTGGGGGGTCTCGGAGCTGTGTTTCCGTCCTGGATAAAAGCTGTGAGCCGGGGTCAGCGTGGTGGTCCCGGGAGCCATGCTCGACTGCCAACAAAGCAGCTGAAGTCCTGAGGAAGCTTCCTGATTGCATTACCGAGGTGGCACCACCAGGATATAATCAAATCTCCTGGGAGATGCGGCCTGCAAAGGGGCTACTGCCCACGTGCCGAGGGGGAGGCGGAGGCAACCCATGCCGGGCACTCAGGGCAGTCAGTGGGGTCACCCCAACTGGACTCCTGGGGAGCACAGGGACAGAGAGCATGCCCCATGCATGGCCCTGGCACAGGCAGGATATCACCTGCCCTGCAAGCCCGTGTCCCAGGTAAGAGCAGGGTGCCAAGGAGTGCCTGCGACAGAGGAGGAGCAGATCAGAGCCCCCCACTTTTGCTTCACCCCGGGGTCTCTGCTCAGGGGCATGAGCACAGACTCAGGAGGACGGAGCAGAGAAAACTTCTTGCTCCAGCTCTGCGGTCTTAGCCCCCGGCCCTCTGCACCGAGCTGCCATCGGGGTGCTGTGGGCTGGGGCCAGGAGATCACTCAAAGGGTTCATCCCTCGTCTGCAGGCGGAAGGCCAGGGGCCAATCCCTGGCACCTCATGGGGGCCTCGGCACAGAACTGGGAGTAGGTTCCCCAACCCCCTGCACAGAGCTGAAAGTGACCCCCAAGCAAAAACCAAACACATTGCCATGGGAACCCTTAAAAGCACGAGGCCCAGACCCCTCACCGTGTGTGGCCGTGGGTGCTGCTACAGAGCAGGTCACAGGCCATGGGGCTTATCTGCCTATAAGACCAAGGCAACCTACAGAGGCCTGCCGAGGTGCAGCTCTGCTCTGTGAAATGGGCGCAATCTCAGTGTCGGCTCCCTGGGTACCCAATTATGAACCCAAGCACAGGAGACTGAGGGATAGGCCCACGGCTCCTCCAGGGATGTTTTGCCTAAAGGGCCCTGGTCTGTTGACTCTGTACTTCTAGATCCTGACCGTGGAATGATGGTTCCTTGGCCTGGGTTCAGTAAATGAGTGCAGGACAGCTGCCAGACGCCCCCAGCAGAGCTGCCCAGTTACCCCTCTGACAGCACAGACAGCGCTGTCAGCCCTCACCCGCTGTGCAGACCCATGCAACCTGTCACTGGGTCCAGCCTGGCCCCGGACTCGCCTGTTGCCCCCCACTCCTACTCCCACCCCCACCCCCACTTCCAGCAGGCTTCAAAGGTCTGGAGCAGGGTCCAGGTCACTTACCCGAGGGCTGGGAGGGGATGTATGGCAGGGAGGGCTCAGACGCAGAGGCAGCATCTCGTGCCATGGTGTTGCCATCCCCCCAAATCCCAAGTCTCCCCCACAAGGGTCACTGAATCCTACGTAGGACCTGCCCAGGAACTGCCGCAGACACACAGGGCCTGGTGTGGAGTCTGTGTCCATGAAAGCGGGTGACTGAGCAGAGCGCTGCTGGTTCTAAGGTGAAGGGAGGGTCCAAGCTCCCTCTGAGACAAATCACAGTGAGGGGGCTTGGGCTAAGGCTTTAAAGGTGGGAGTCATGGAGGCACAGACATAGGGTG
This sequence comes from Sorex araneus, assembly GCF_027595985.1. NCBI lineage: Eukaryota > Metazoa > Chordata > Mammalia > Eulipotyphla > Soricidae > Sorex > Sorex araneus. The sequence goes on from NC_073312.1 coordinate 50,115,498, forward strand.
TGGGGGGACTAGTGTGCCTGTCACACATGGTGGGGGAACCCTGAGCGCTCTGCAGGCCCCTCCGAGCCAGAGCCAATGCGTTAGCGTTAACCCCTGGCAACTATGGCTCCCTGGTGTCACCATCTTGCGGTCCCCACCCAACCCAGGTAGCAGGTCACACAGACAAACCCAAAAGCTGGGAAAGCCGAGACTGAGGGTTCGAGGGAGCCCCCAGGTCCTGAGTGGAAGTTTCTGATGGAACCTGGTACCAGGGCATGGCTGGTGGGTACCCACAGAAGGTCTGCTGGCAAACAGAGAGGCTGTCGCAAAGATGCTGGACTCTTGCTGCTTCCCCTCTGCGAGCTCCAGTGTCTCATCAGTACACAGCAGGCAGCTGCAGCTGTGCATCCCGTCCACAGACAGAGCAAATCCCAGTCCTGGGGCACCTGATAATGCCTCAGCTCAGAAGTGGGAAGTTCTTGATGCTTTCCATGATGGTCATCCCCGTGGTGGCCAGGGAGGGAGCAGGTGGGAGTCACAGATTTGCTTGTCTATGGCGCCCCCTGCTGGCCTCTGTCTACTGCCGCAGATGAGGGACCACACGCAGGGGAGTTGGACATGGAGGGGCCTTCACCAGACACCTCCTACCTCAAACCCACTTATAGACAGGTTTGCCTCCTCCATACAGAGCTCCAGGAGGAAGACAATCTCCTGCCGAGCTGGAGCTGGGACAGCCCCCATCATGTGAGCACATTACCTAGGGAGGGGGGCGACTGGTAGATGTACCCCTGATTTATCACCACTGACTGCACAAAGACCCAGGACACCAGTTAGGTCTGTCCTGTTGGGTTACGGTACAGATGGGGGAACTAAGGCCCTGAAAGAAGACGTCCTCTGTCCTGCTCCCCAGCACTGACTGACACAGCCCAGGGACGAGGAGTTAGGATGGCAAGAAAAAGGACCAGCACAGTCAGTTCCAGACCCCAAACGGCTGCACCAGTAGAGCAGAGCCGGGCAGATTGGCAGGGGCAGCACGGTCCCTGGGGGCCCTGCAGACTGGTTCCAGCCCTGCAAAGGAAGCTGTCCAGGCCCTGAGCACCCAGTGTGGGGAACAGCCATCTCCAGAATCAGATGCAAGCCTGCAGCAATAGTACAGAAGGTCAGGTGCTTGCCTTGAACGTGGCCATGGGATTTGATCCCTGGCCTCCCATATGATCCCCAAGTGCCACCACGAGTGATCCCTGAGCACAGAGCCAGGAGTCAGTCATGAGCACTGCCACATGTGGCTAAGAATCAGATGTAGAGTCAGAAGAGATGGGAGGAGGGATCTGGGCTGGCCATGGCAGTTTCTCTGCATAAAAGCAAGATTGTTTCTGAATGTCAAGGACCAGTGGGTGTCAGGTCGCAGGGTTGTGGTTGCTGAGACTAGGGAAGAGCAGAGTCTGTGGGAAGAAGGTGGGTGAAGGGAGCTCATGTGTCTGGTCCCTTCCTGCATTCCCTGGTGGCATCAGCTACCACACTGCAGGCAGCTCCATCCCAAAGCCAGGTCACAGGTGAGGATGGAGGCTCAGCAGTTGTATCCTAAAGATGCAACAATTTTGTTTTTTAGCCAAACCTAGCCATCTCACCTGCTCTCCAGGATCACTCCTGGAAGGGCTCAGGGGACCATATGGCATGCTGGAGACTGAACCAGGGTAGGCTACATGCCAGGCAGGTGCCTTGCCCAGTGTACTATCTCTCTGGCCTCCAGGACTCAATAATGTAACAGAATGGAAAACTGGCTTCCCAGGCCTGGGAGATAGTACAGTGGTGAGGGTGCAGGCTTGGCAGGTGGCCCACCCGGGTTTGACTTACAGCACCACGTGATCCCCTAAGCATCACTGGGTGTAGCCCTGGAGACCCCTGGAGCACTTAATAGGGGGGCCTGAGTGTCTCCAGCACTGCAGGGCCTGGGCAGCAAGCACCCTCAGACCCTGTGCTGAACTGACAGCTACAGGGAGCCCTGAGCACTGCTTGGGAGACCCTCTCAAAATAAACAAACAGAAAACTGGCAGGCCACTCGGTACCTGAGATTGAAGTCAGGACTTTGGACAGGCAAGGTATGTCTCTACTGTCTGAGCACACGTCTGCTCATCCTTCTTGTTCCAGGAAGGTCAGAACCCAGGCTCGACAGGCAGTGCCTGGTCTCAGACTCACAGAGACTCGGGAAACACCGCAGCACAAAGCTTCTCACTAATGGAATGTGAGAAAAGTCTCTTTTTTCCCTTCAGGCAGTAAAATTAGAAAGAAGATAATGTCACTTTGGGATCAAGCAGGTTAAGTCATGATCCTAGAGACTCAGAAACAAACCTTGGAACCCAGCGGCTTTTGGCAGAAATGCATCCAGACTTCACGTTAGGTTACTGGCCCCTGGTCACCCCAGGTGGGAAATGGTGCTGTCCCTCCGCCAGTTGCCCCGGTGGCTTGATGGCGGCCATTTTCGAGAGGCCAATGGACAACTGGGTATGGGTATGCAGTGATGAGACATGGGGCCTCACAGGATGGGGTGGAGCTGGCCCTTTTCTCCCTCCCTCCCCCCACAACCCCAAGGAGACCCCAGTTGCTGCACACGACCGGGCCCTCTGGCTACTGATCAAGAGGCTTAAGCCATGATCCGGGAGACTCAGAAACAAATCTTGGAACCCAGCGTCTTTGGGCAGAAATCCCTCCAGATTTAATTATTAAAATTTCAGAATTCCAAAATCATATGCTATTCATTATCAGCAATGGAATACAAATTGTTTAATGTTGCCTTTTTGGCAGATCTGAGTGCTGGGGTAAAATCCCAAATAATAATGGTAGGTCTGGTGTTGAAATATTGAATGTAATCAAAGTAGAGAGAGAGTAATGTGGAAACCATCTGCCACACAGGTAGGGGGAGGGTGTGGGATAGGGGGGTTTACTGGGGTTTTTGGTGGTGGAAAATGTGCACTGGTGAAGGGACGGGTGTTTCATCATTGTATGACCGAGACTTAAACCCAAAAGCTTTGTAACTGCTCAAATGGTGATTTAATAAATAATTTTTTTTTTTAAAGTGTACTTTGGAAGCAAAATTTCCCCTTTGGAAGTGGAAACAAATGTTTGGAGAGCAAAGACAATATTAGTGTATTCATATAAGAGGACAGAATTCAGAAAAATTGGAATTTAGAGGGAAAACTACATTCTCAAGTAAATTTTCCATTAACAGGATAAAAAGGGCAAAGAAAAAAGCTGAGGGCAACTCATACTGGCTTAAGAAAAAAGAAGATAAAAATAAAAAGCTCTTTAGAAAGAGACCCTGGTTAAGATCATGACCCTTCATTACTTATGGGATATGTCCAGAGAAATTATTCAGGAAAGTTTATAGCCAAAGTACACAGGCGTATACTTGAATCTAAGAAAGATAACAGAAGGCAGCGAGGCTCACCACGATTCCAACGCTGCTAAGACCGGTAACAGGACTGGACAGCACAGGTAGAATGCTTGCTTTGCACACAACCAACCTGGGTTCAATTCCTGGCACCCCAGAGGGCCCCCTGAGGGGCACTGGCAGGAATGATCTCTGATTACAGAGCCAAGAGTGAACCCTGAGTGCTACTAGGGCATGGTCTAAAACAAAACAAAAAGTGCATCTAAAATAAAGACATTAGAAAGAAAAATCTAAAAAACGAAGAGAAGTTTCCATGCCAGTATTAAATACCAGCTACGCCAAATGGTACTAAAACATAGAAAAGCAGTTTGGTTTGGGAGGAAAAGATATCAGTGCAGAAAAGCTCCTACATTCGCCCCCCACCCCCACCCCCACATACACCCTATTCTTTTTCCTATTGTGTAGAAAAGCTCTCTCTCTCTCTCTCTCTCTCTCTCTCTCTCTCTCTCTCTCTCTGTCTCTCTCTCACACACACACACACACACACACACACACACACACATACACACACACACAGACACACAGACACACAGACACAGACACACACAGAGACACCTTCCTCTTTTCTCTTTCCTATTTTCCACTGGGGGAAAAAAAGCAAATTTCCTTTCAATGGTTTGTAAATAATACTCCCACATTCAGTCTCTGGAAGTAGACTCCTTAACTGGATCAGCTGCCTTTGTGAGTTTTGTTGTCCCTGGGAGATGTCTGTGACTTCCCTCCAACAGGGCAGGGAGAGCTTCAGCACTCACCCAGTCAAAGTAGTGTCCTCAGCCCAACCCCACTCCCTGGGCCATCTGTCACTCTGCTTAACAACTCTTGTCGAACGGTTGCTTTCTTCAATATCAACACGCAATCCTAAGTCACCCAAAGCTGGAGGCATCGCCCTGGGTTTCCTGCTCAAATATGTTATCCTGTAAGGGGTGCATTGGTGTTTTGGAGTTTTAGAGGTCTCACAGCACTTGACAGTGCCTCATTCCACCCTCCCATATCAGTGCAGGACACCGCTTCCTTTCGCATGTTGCCACTGCCCTTCTCTTCCTTTCATCTGTCATTTCTGTGGCAGAATGACTCCTGCTTCTCTGTATTATTTTTATTCTCTTTGGAGGTTTTCAGAATCTTGACTTAAAATAGACAAATGTTCAAACAATACACAAAATTTTCACTGAGAGAGTGCAGGAGCTGGAGCCAGGAGAGCCTAGTGGTAGAAATCTGGCTTTGAACCAAGACAGGGGCCACACAATCCCCTAACAAACCTCCACACGCTGAGTGTGACCCTGGCAGCCCTGAGCACAGGGTGCGAACCCCCAGTCCACGGAACTGAAGCAACAACAGCAAAGGAAAGAGGGAAATGCAAATGCCTTTCTTTCCTGCCTGATGCATATAATTTCTATTTCCTCTTATCTGTTGCTTTTCCCGCTCCTTCTGAGACTCGTAATTAGATACATTTGGCTGCTTCTCTCTCACTCGGATCCCTCTTTAATCTGCCATCTCACTGACCCCTTCCCCTTCTCTTCTAAGAGCCTCCAACCAATCTCCTGCCTGGAGAGGTTCTTCTGCTCTTCGGCCTCCCCATGAATTCATTGTTCTGGCATTTACATTGTTCAGACCCAATATCCCCAGCTGGTTCTTTTTCATCTCTGCCTGCATCTAGCTTCACATTTCCAATATCCTCCTGAGGATTTTTATTGTGCATATGTAAATGATTTTCATGTTTGGTGGATTTATCTGCGGCTTCTGTTGTTCAGCTCATGCTCTCTCCCTTTTCTCACATCTGATGCCCACTGCCCACCCCTGCTCCTCATGTTCTCAGGGAAGGTCAGCTACCTGTTCTTCAACCCCAGTGCCACCCAGGGACTGCCAACCTGCAAGGTCATGGACTCTTCCTATGGGTGGAGAGGTGCCCTGGGACGGCCAGCTCATCTGCCCACTCACCAGGCAGGTCTCAGACTGCTGTGGCACTGCCTAGAGCCTGGGAGGATGGGGCACCATCCCTGAGAAAAGACGAGACTGTCCACTGCTCCAGGCCAGTGGAGGGAGGTCAGGCGATCTTTACGCTGCTTCATCGGTTAAAGCAGCTATGCCCGTTGGAATTTCTCCTGCCTCCCACTATGGAGCCTGTTGGGCTCTGCCTTCTGAAATTCTCAGGAATTTTCACCTTTTCTGGGATCTATAAACAGTTCCTTTTGTGTCATCCCCAAAGTCTGGGCTCTAGGAGATAATCGGCAATTTTGTGAAGTGTTTCATATTTTCCACCCCTCTGACACATATGAATATAAATAAAATGGAAATGCTAAATAATATAAAAACTATCAATGTCAAGGTCCTGATTACCATGTTGTATTATATTTGTACAAAATATTACAACTGGAGGTAAGAAGGGGAATTTGTAAAACTCTATAAATCTGGACTGGAGTGATAGCATAGTGGGTAGGGCGTTTGCCTTGCATGCGGCTGACCTGGTTCGGTTCCTCCGTCTCCTTTGGAGAGCCCGGCAAGCTACTGAGAATATCCCGCCTGCACAGCAGAGCTTGGCAAGCTACCCATGGTGTATGCAATATACCAAAAAACAGTAACAACTCTCACAATGGAGACATTACTGGTGCCCACTGGAGCAAATCAAAGAACAATGGGACGACAGTGCAATAGTACTACAGTGTGTGACTCTATGATTATACCACACACAATCATATCAACATGTAATCATATGGACTGCATAAGATGAGATCAATAAAAATCCAAACTGGAAAGTGAATGAAACCTACTGATGAATATACATTTTCCTTTGGGTCCCTATGTAGCTGAGATAGCAATTCCCTGAGCTGATAGTGTTTTCTATTCCTTCTCTATCGACTAGACTACCATATAAAATGTGTAAAATAAGATAAAATTTATATTAGGGCCATAATCAAAGAACATAACATATAGCAGACAAGAGCCAAATTATACCCTTCTCTAAAATATCACATTAAAGCTGAGGTTTCAATTTACTATTGTTTTCCCTTTTGGAAGACTCATCATAGAAGTGACAGAAAAAGCAAGGAGCTTATCGACAATCATCAAACATTCATTCTTATCCTTAATAAAAACTATTAAGGAGTTAACAGGAAAATATTTAATGAATTTTTTTTTTGAGTGGTACAAACAAACTGAGTCAGATAAAAGGAATGTGAGGGAAACTATAAAACCATAAATTAAATCATTTTCAATTTTGGCATAACCCAGGCACTAGGAATGAACAGGTGTCCTATCAGCAGTTTTCATTTCTCCTTTTAAAGGCACAGTCTGCGCGGTATATCCAATAAAAGGTCTTCCTTGTTCTTTACAAACACAGTAACACCGGAAACACCCACCTCTGCGGGTGCAAAGGGCAATCCATCTGGGCTTACTTAGGTTGCTCAGCTGGTCCCTTTAGGCTGGACTTCTGATTTCTTTTTTCTTTCTGGCCTTGAATTCGGAATAGCTTCTTCCTGAGATCCTTTTGTCGTTTCAGTTTTTCTTCTTCCTCTTTCTGCTTCATTTTGAAGTGTTCTTTATTGTGCTGGTGCCGCTGCTCCTTGGCCTTCTTCATCTTCTGACTGTGCACTGTACTCAGAGCATCAAGCAGTGCGAGGATCTGACACAGACAGAAACGGAGAGCGTCAGAATATTCTTACAGCTACAGCATGTGTACTTCTAAGTTTCAGGTAGCCTAAACACATCAGACTAGCTGTATCAAAACAAGTCAATTTATAATCCAAATAAATATCAACCTAGAGTAAACATACTCAGAACTAGGAAATCACATAGGCATGACGATAAAGTAGGAGCACATTTACTTGATATTTAAATAATGGCCTTCATCACACTAGCTCTGTTAAGTCTCTCTGTGGATACTATGTACAGCCCAGATATGAGATGTATATTATTCTTCCCCTCTAAAATGTGTATAGTTGAGCATGAGAAAACCAAAACAGGAAATAGACTGGCCCTTTTTCTTCCCCAGATGAAAAACAAGAATACAACAGAGATGCCAACTGTGTCACCAAAAACCTAATTTTCACATGCAAATGCAGCCAGCAAGAAGCTATCCCTTGACAGTACCTTCCTTTCATGAGGCTCCCGTATGACAGCTGGTCTTATCCTGTCCTTCGGCGTCTTGCCTGCCTTTGCTTGAGTCTTAGGCTTGCTCTTAAATGGCAAGGCCTTCTGCAAGGCTTTTGGAATATGCAGAGAATTAAAATGCTTCTTTTGCCTCATGATTGGCTGAAAAGAAAAAGAGTGACATTAATTAAATCATAATCTATGTGCATTTAAAATTTGCAACAATTTGAATTTTCCACAAAATGAGTAACACCAATACCTGCTAGCCACAAGAAATAATAGTCAAGCGTGGACTGTCTCAACAGATATGTATTTCTGGGCAAAAGAGGGGAACCAACAGAATTTATTTGTATTTCTTTCCAAGAAATTAACTGTGCTCATTTCTACTATATAATATGACTTATCTCAACAGAGTAGGTGAATATATCTGAAGTTTTGTGTTTTTTTGGTTTTGGAGTCACACCTGGCTGCTAAGGGTTTACTCCTGGCTCCAGGGACCGTATGTAGTGCCAGGGATCACACAACTCAATTGTCTTATCCCCTGCACTCTCTCTCCAGCACCAAAATGTTCTTTTAAAGGAAAATTAAGTTTGTCCTACAGCATGGCAGCATTTTTTTCTAGGCTAAATAAGAATACTTTCATTTCCCCCCCCAGTTCTATTAGTCTATCTCAATGTTCTTCCTCCTAACAACAGCCAAAAGTAATCCTACCATTTTAATTCCTCAATACTATGTCCCAGATTTTATTGTTCCTAATGAAAAGTCCAGTTGAAAAAAAAAAGTCAGATCTAAATAACAGATGGAGGCAAAACATTCTCAGCATTTAACTCTCTTTTTGTGCAGTGCTAGGGATTGAACTCAGAGCCTTGTACATGCAAGGCAGGCACTGAAGTACATCTCTATCTGCTACAGAATATTTTTCAGGTAGTCTAAGTTCTATGCCAAAATTGAGACGCACAAAATTCTTACTTTTTACTGCAAAATTCTGCCTCTGAGAGAGTTAATGATGAACCGAAAGTTTTGCCTTAGACCATTACTAAGGCCAAGTCAATTATACAGAAACTACTTCTGCTACCTCCTTAAATATAATATCAAAGATATTATCCATGTCAATATTTTTTTTAAATAAGATATCAAAGTACCATCCTTTTCAAAATGAAAAATTTCAACAGGCTGGACTATGTCTCCAAATGTATATTAATAGGAATTCAAAAAAGATGACTCAAAATTTTAGATATCTTTTACTGAGAAAATAGTAACTGAGATACTTGCTTCTTTGGCGGACCAAACCCTGAACTACCCACTTATTATGAAACATTGGGTATCTTACATATAACAACAAATAAGGTCTTAGAAATCATAATCTAAATGAAAATGAGAATCCAGACAGTCACTGAGAACATAAAAAAATTAAGAAAACAAACTAATGGTGAAGATGTGAAATAACTAGAACTCTGATAGGCTGCTGGTGGGACATTACTCAGTATGGACTTCAGAATGCCATAGGCACTATACATTGAAGCTGAACACAGGAGTATCCTGCAATCTGGCAATCTCATCCTTGGCAATCTGTGTAGAAGAAATGCATATACTTGAACACCAAACAGATCTCCTGACAACTGTCCATCAATAAAGAATGTAACACTATCATGAAAATCTACTTAACAATGATAACCAATGAATGTCTAAAGAACTCACGAATGAGTCTTATAAAACTTAAAGATGCCAGCTAAGATAGTATATACAAAACCCTAAACTAGGAAGAATTCATTTATATTAGCAGATAAGATAGTGGCTACCTTTGAGGTACAGGTGGGGGCGTGACTAGGAGGACAACACCCCAAGTAAGAACATCTGTTAGACTGTCAATTCTACTGTTTGGTTCAAGTGGTGGTGACCTGGGTGAGTTTGAAACTGAGTGGTAGGTATACTTAAGTCTTGTAAACTTTCCTGTGACCATGTTAACTATTCAATAACTCCTGTAACTTTCTTCCAAATCCACAATATTTAATAAAAATATACTGTTTGGGGCTGGAGAGACAATTTAACAGGTAAAGTGTTTGCCTTGCATGAGGCTGACCCGGGTTCAATCCCTGGCATCTCAAATGGTTCCTGAGCCTTACCAGGAGTGATTCCTGAGTGAAGAGCCAGGAATATCACCTGAGCATTGCCAGCTGTGTCCTCCTCCACCCCCAAACAAAACAAAAATAAAAACGAACGAACAAAAAATACATTACTTTTAAAAGCAATGCGTAAGGTGGAAAAATTGGTTCAATGCACAGAAAATCATTAGTCTCACTTTCCTATCTTCCTTTCAAAATAGTCCATGAATACAGAATATGTTCAATTAAGTTTACTGTCAGACTTTCTATTTGAACATTCAAAACACAGAAAGCATCTGGACCACTGGTTTCCAGAGTTTACACGTAACTGTACCTTATAGAGAGAATCCTTGTTGGGCTTTAGTTTGATACCATGAGCCAGCCGTAGCTGGCCAGTAGTCCGCATTCCTGACCAGGTGTCTTTTTCACCAACAGGTTTCAATAAAGATGTGACTGGATTATAGAAGGCTGGGATGGAAACAGGATACCAAGTTCTCATGAAGACGATATCTGCAAAGAGAGGAAATTTTCTTTAATATTTCCAAAAGAATACCCATGTTAACTTGCCAAAATACAAATCATTCACCCTAGATTTCTCTAGCAGGCTGCACAGTTTTTATAGCAGAACTTCATCCAATGAAGTATTTATATATACCACAAAAACACTGACTTGTTATGAACCAAATAGCCTCAGACATAGTAAAACTCTGCACAATGCATAATCCAAATGGGAAGAGCTAGAGCTCACTGATTTTTTAAATTTTTATTATATCACCATGTGGAAAGATACACAGTTTTCAGGTTTATGTCTCAGTTATACAATATTCAAACACCATCCCTTCACCAGTGCCCATATTCCACCACCAGAATCCCCAGTATACCCCCCGCTCCCCACCCCCCACTGTATAACTGATGAATTTCACTTCATTTTCTCTTTACCTTGATTACGTTCCATATCGCAAAACAAAACTCACTATTGTTGTTGGAGTTTCCCCCCAAGAAAGACAGCCTTACTAAGGAAGCATTTGATAATTGATTTTCCATTAAAAGATTGTGTTTTCAGTTTTTAGAAAAGGTTGCACGGCGGCGCTAGCGGCCGCGCGGTTCGAATGTGTTCCAGTCCCGCAACCCGGAGCCGTGTTAGTTGCTGCTCAGTGTCGCCAGGGCTCCATTTGGAGAAGGCGTCCCAGCTGTACCTCCTCCGTCTGGATCCCTGGTGTTGTTGGCCCAGATTCCAGTCCGGAGCATTTCTCCGGCCGCGTTGCTCACCAGACTGCCTGGCCTCTTCTCTGTTCAATCTGACTGATTTTTTAAAGACCTAAATTACAACCTCTAATCCCACTAGCTAGAAATCAATAATGGAAGGTTAACAAGCTATTATGAATATACCACAAAGGATATTTACCGCTCATCAGTAACTTATCCTCAAAGCTGGCCCGGAAAGCTCCTTCTGGAGCCCGGAGGGCTTTCTTGATCTGTCCCCTTATTCCACTGACAGTTCGAATGACAGCACCTTCAAATTTTGCCACTTCTAAGGCAGAATTAAACATTCCCTACAGGTACAAGAAAAAAAACACACACATAAAATTAGATACCTTATTTCTTAGTTCAGACACCCAACCAAGCTCAGTTAACATTTAATATTAATTGAAAGCCAGACATAGAGCAGGGGTTAACGCTCTTGCTTTTGTACATGGCCAGTTCAGATTACATCTCTGTCCCCTGAGCACTGCTAGAGCCAGGAGTAAAACCTGAGTACCCTGGGTGTGACCCAAAAACCAATCAATCAACCAAACAAACAAAAAAACACCAATAAAACCCACCTGTCTCACCAGAAAAACAAACAAAAAAAACTTCACTGAAAGGTTTAAAAGAAAAAAAATTCTAACTTACCCAAGTAGAATTACTATCTCAAAAAGGATGAAACTCTATTGCATTTTCCCTAATTAGTATTAATCAAGACTCTAATGGGCCTATTATTAGTTAATAGACATCTTTGAGAAAGAAAGGATAACTGTTAAATATAATAGGCACAGACAGTCTTAGTTGTCATTTTACAAAGCTCTACTGCAAGCTAAATCAGGTGACACTGTCAGAAAATAGAAAGAGAGCTAGATAAATACTAGTGGTTTTACTCTATATTTTAAGAATGCTTAATGATTATCTTAACTATTTTAACAGAAGCACCTCCACTAACAAAATTTCCCACATATATTGCTCTTTGATAGTTTCATAAGGAATACATAATAGCCTCAACTGCTAAATATTTTTCCTTACCTTAAGATTTCTGAGTATACTTTTCAAGTATGATACAAGGAAGTGAACCAAAAATATTCAAGACTAGCTTTCTAAAAGGTTTTAAATACTTCAGAGCTTTTTTTAGAAGTATAGTTTTTCCTCCCTTAACAAGAGTTATAAATACAATATACAGATATACAAACCTTAATGAATGAAGTATTTTTGAAAATTTTAAATGGAAAACCAGTGAGCTTTAATTTTTTCACAATTTTTATAGATTTATCCAGATCGAGGACAACTCCTGTGGCAGCTATCCGGAAATCTGGCTAAAAAGAAACCCCAAATTATAAGAATATCAGCCAAACAAAAATAATTCTCTTTCATGCAACAAATGAACAAAGTGCATTTTAATTACAATTATCAAAGAAAAACCATCTAAACATGTGAAACTATTTGTTACAAGCATTAGTACTTAAATTATAATACATATAACACAAAAATAAAACTAGTAATAACATCTTGAGTATTTTCATTGGTGATTTCATAGCAACAATTTCATAATGACCTTTTCAGCATGAAAAGAAAGATGAAAATCTGGTTATAATGTTTAAGAAATTAAACTTTAGGCTTCTAGGGTGGATTATATCTGCTATTTTCTGTTAAATGGGGTTAATAAAACCTATTCTGGTTGATGGAATAAAGACTGTGAACATAAAATTAGCATTATGAGGGGCTGCTCATATTTGGCTGGTATCAAATGTATACTCAGAGGTTTGTATTGGTGTTTAGCTGAGTACTACTAAGATCTTCTAAAAGAAGCCCCCAAATGCAAAATGAAAAATAAAATTGAGAGAAATGTACTATGTATTCTAAAATCAATAATTTTCTATGTAAAGTTTCCAGTAAAATTCCACATATTGTATACAATGAAGACATCTGAAATATTTACCATTGTGCCACTGACAGATTGTATTGCCAAGAACCCTGTTCCCTGTGGAGTGATGGGACCTTAAAGAAAACAGAGGGAAAAACTATATAAGATAAAATATTTTGGATTGTTTTAAACATTTAGTGTAAAAACAAAAGACCAAAAAAAAAAAAAAAAGAACTAAACTTTATCACAGAAAAAAGCAAAATTATAATGCTTAAACTCAAACGGTTTAATCTAGAAACATCTGAATCCTATTTACCCCAAAATGTCGCTCCACAATGCATGTGCTGCGGGGTGTATTTCAAGAGCCTCTGTCTTCCATTGTGGTCTTCGATATAATACAGTGGGATGGTCTGAAATCTCCTCCACCCTACAGAAAAAATGATCGGATCTCGCGACTTGAGGATCTTTTTATACCAGCGATGTTTCTTCAGACGCATCTGAATGGAGAAAATATTTCAGTAAGATTATTGGAGATAGGTTCAAAGACTCTTAACTGACAAGCAGGTTGCATAGGATCTTACCTGCACATATCCAACATTGCCTTCACTATTGCCCAAACCACCCAAAATAATTGGGTAATGTGGGTCAAAGTTGAGCACAAATTCACAGGGAACATTTTCTATCTCAATTCGGACGTACATCCCAGGTCGAAAACCCTCATACTGAACTCTGGCATCATCATCTTGATCTTCAAATTCTGCTCGGTTAAGCTATATATGTGAAGGGGTGAAAAATAGACAAACAGTATAAAGACCTACAACTACTGTTACTTTTTATAAATGTCAGATTGACATATTGAATACTTTTTAAATAAAGGAACCAGAGATTTCTTTAGATTTTGAAAGTAACAGTCCTTCTCTTTAGTCTGTTCAGGATATGTCCCAAGATTCTCTGTTGCTTCAAGATACATGAACTGTAAAGAACTATGTAAAGAGCCCTTGATGTTGGTCAGAAACCTTCTCAAATTCCCTCACTTTCACAAAGTTTTCTTTCCAACTGTTTCATTCTTCAAACACTATTTCCTTTTCATCCTCTTTCTCAGCTGTTGACCGATTCCTAATCTACTCAAACATGAGTCTCAGAGAACCTCTACCGAGGTTTACTACCACATGACTCTGTTATTACAGTCCTACACTGTTTAGCCCAAAACAGCCTGCTCAGTATTCTAAGCAGGAGCAGTGGATTACCTCTATGTCCACACCTGCCTGTACACTCCAAGTATCCTCTAAATTCTGCCCAATTTCAGAATCCCTTTCCCCAGAGAGCAGTGGTGGGGACACAAGCAACAGAGGGGCAAGCGTCATTTAATCACTCCTGTGATTTAATGATGGTTCCAGGAAACAGTAACCAGATGCTAAGGCAATGCTGCCTCCATCACTACACTGAGAGCTCCTCCAAGTGGCTGCTGTTGTCTCAATCATTTCTGCTTCCTCAGCACTAAATTTTTGGCATAAAAATATGCCCTGATTTCTCTGGTGGATTTCTGACTGAAGAAATAATTAGATGATGTTAGACAGTCTGTATCTTGCTCTAGGGGTCCCAAAGAGAGACACAGAAGCAGTTCAGGGAGCAGAAACCTAAGCAAAGATACATATTCACTACAACAGCCTTGAGATAAAGTGAACGGGCACGAAGTTTTCTTACCTGTGCTTGCTTATGCATTTCTCCTTTTAGATCATCAAAGTATGTGCTCTCTCCTTCATCATATTCTGCATCAAACAACTCCTTCAATTTTCTCTTCTTCTCCAAATGTTTTTTCTTGGCGCTTTCTTCTTCACTGGGGTCAATTTTTTCCTTGACTTCTTCCTCCTCATCTTCACTCTTAAATTTCCAGAAGAAAAAATATTTTCCAGAAGAAAAAAAAGGGTTTGCAGAACTCTTTTCTTTAAATATTACAGAGGACTGAAAACACAATCCAGCCTTTGGTATATATTCCAGCCTTTGGTATAAATTCAAGAGGAATTTAGCTAGCATTACCATTAATTGTCATTGTTTAATCTGGCTGAGAAGGGCAAACACAAATAAAAATAACAAATACCCCCAACTCAGCTACTCCCAAGCACCATTCTAGAAAAATACTGGAAAAAAAAAACGGATTTTTTTTTTTTTTAAAGGCACTTAAATCTGACAAAAGGAGAAAAGGGGCTGGAGAGATAGTACAGGTGTTAAAGTGCTGCCTTCAGATGACTCAGGCCCAATCCCTGGGTCATAGTTTCCTGAGAGTATCACTGGGTGCAGCTCTGGGCATTGCGGGGGAGCCCTGGGTCATCCCTAGCACTTTATAGGGCCAGACAGCACCACATCCTTGGGCTTCACATTGAATCACTGGCCTGGTTGGCAGAGAATTAGCAAGAAGGGTTCCAGGTGACCTGAAAACCACTTGGGAGTTCCTCAACCCATGTAAAACCAAATAATAAAAGGAGAATAAGAAAAAGAATGGTGGAGAGGAAGACAATGCCCAGAGTTAAAATTTCAATGACTGAAGAATCATGACAAGAGGTAGCAGGCGTCATCCAAAAGGTTATTTGATTTCTACTCTCCCTCTATATTTTTGGAAGGGAATACATCAATGAGAAGATTCATGTTTTTTAATATAGACCTCTCTCAGAACAAACTGACCACATATCAAAGGGCAGTGGCTTGAGGGCAGTGGCTGAGTGGCATGGGAATGATACCTGAGAATCCGTGTTGGATTTTCCTTTGTGTACATCCCCCGTTTCCAGGTCTTCAAAGTCACCATAGAGCTCCTCTAGGGAAGAACAACCCAATGAGTGTGAACAAGGTTGCATATGGCACTATGGACCTCCAGGCACCAGGGAGCTCTGCATCGCCCCCCCCCCAACTTTTATTCATTTATTATTGGATTTTGGGGCGAAATCCAACTAAGTAAATGTGTGTAAGGCCGAAAAGTGAACAAAAATGGAATGGCAATCAGTGGGTGAAAAAGCAACATCAAGTCAATGTAATATACAGTTACTAAAAAGAATGAGGTTGCTCCAAATATGTGACCCAGAAGGATGTCAACACTTATTTGAGTGACAAATCTATTGCAGAACATGTAAGGATAGTGGCATTTTTTGTTCTAATGAAAATAGGGTTTCACACTCTTGACTGAAAACACAATTCATAAGCTTGGAGGGACAACTCAGCACTTTCATGTTCCAAATTCTACTTTCTTTGTTGTACATTTTTGCTTTGGAACAATCTGAAAATATTATTGCTATTTTCATCTATACAGAAATGCAGAAATTAAGCAGAGGTTAATCTAACCTAGGTGTGAAGGTGAAAGAGATTAAATAGATAACAGAAAAAGAGGTGAACTGCCTTAGACTCCATAGGGAATAATATGTTTGAGAAATTAGTAGGATAGAGGAAGAGTAGATACCAAATAGTACAGAGATAGCCTTATAACTAAGATTTGATATGTGTGTATAGATATATGTACATGCACACCACACACACATGAATAGATCATAAACTGACATTAACCCTTATCCCCCCAGTTTAATCAAGGTGCTGTGATTTGTAATAACAGAGTTTCAGGCACACAGTGTTTAATCACCACACCCACCCACCACACCTGGGCCTGCATTTCTCTAATGTCTCGAGTTCCCCCTCCCCCCAACCCCCTCTGTCCAACTCAATTCTGCAGGCCAACTCAGGGTCTGCTTTATAAACCAACATTACTCAATCAACAATGATAGAAAACTATGATCTGTTAAAATCATACAATTTGCCACTATGTGGATGGGACTAGTGAAGATAGGATAGTGAAGATAGGAGGTGGATATATATAAAATGATTTCTCTCATCTGTAGGATATAAAGAAACTTAGTAAGGTGATAACAAATGGCCAAAGGCAGGAGGCTGGAGAATTTCCTACAGATGTGAATTTACCAAAGGGGAGGGGGGATAGAAGAGATCCGTGGTAGAGGGAAGCTGAAGCCTGACTCTCCAGTGGTAGTAGAACACTGATGCATGAAACATAATTAACAGTATTGTAAATCCTGGTGCCTCAATAAAACTTGGGGGGGAAAAATATTTGGGGAAAGGGGAGTTGAGTTGTTGAGTTGCAACAAGAAGGAGAGTTGTTCTCCTTGGGCCAGAGAACAGCTTAAAGGGAAGGAGTGTATAGTCTGCATGCGAGAGCACCCGGTTCGACCATATGACAAACCACATGGTCCCCAGCACCACTGGGAGTCATCCCTGAGCACCTTCAAGGGGCAGTCCCGTGGACTGCTTGGTGTGGTCCCCCCAAAAACAAAAAACCAAAAGAGGTTTGATCTTTACCAAAATTCCAGATTGGATCAAGTTAAATGTATCAAACAAAACTATAAAAAGTGACTCTCATGCTAGTTAAAGAGGAATTAAGAGCTTCAGAAATTGTGCTGTGAGGGTTCACTATGAAGGCCTTGAGCCATTTACTTATTTTGCAGGGGGCGGTTTGGGCCACATCTGGCAGTGTTCAGGGTTTACTCCTGGCTCTGAGATCAGGGGTCACTCCTGGTCACTCCTGGCAGCTATGGAGACTAGAGGTGCTACTGGAGACGGAAGCAGGGTCAGCTTGCAACAAAACAAGCACCCTACCCATTGTACTATCGCTCTGGCTCCTTGCGCCATTTCTAAGAGCTCTCTCAAGGTAAGGATCCTTGGTCAGTGCATACGAGTCAACACTTGGTCAGCATATGATCAATTGCTTTGCAACCTTGGGTTCAAAGAGTTTGGGGATGATTTGCTTCAGGAGCTTCATTGATCACAGTTTATTGATAACAATGAGACTGAGGAGATGAGACAGCTCAGCTCCTAAAGCAGGTTATGTGAGTATCCCTCTGAGACTAGCACAATGTAAGACTCCCAGTAAGAGTAGGCGCCCAGATTCCTGGAGTTCAATGCCAGACACAGCGGCAGGCTCGCAGAGGGAGGATGGCTGGAGTGGCTCCTGGCCTCTGAGACCTGGACTGTGTGGCAGCCAGCACTGATGACGAAATAGTGCATCCTTTACCAGCAAAAAACTAGATGTGCAAGCAATATCAATTTGGGTCATGCGTATCTATTTTAATAATGGAAATCAATAAACTTGCCCTAATTAGTGCTGTGCAAGGAAGACTACAGATAAAAATGAAAGGAACCTTCCCATTGAACATATGATTGACAGATCTAACTACACACTATTTAAAAATAGTTATTTAATGCTCAGGTAAACAAAACTTTACAACGAAATAAGAAAAACATTTGTAACAAGGGAAGGATAAATATCTTTTAGAGCCATTTTTAAAATCAGCATAAATCCCCCAGTAGAGCCAGAGAGATAAGCAGGTAGGGCACTTGCCTTGCATGTGACTGACCTAAATTTGATCCCCAGCATCCCATATGGTCCCCAAGAACTGCCAAGAGTTAAGAATTAGGAGTAAGCTCTTAGCAATGCTGGGTGTGGACCCCAAACCAAAACCTAACCAAAAAATCCCCCAAATCTCACATTAACATCTTGTTTAAATAATGGGTAAATGGGGCTGGGAAGACAGGTGAAAGGGAAGGAGCGTTTGTTCTGCACCACCTGTCACCTCCTTCCCTCAGCACTGACTGCTATAGTGGCAAGGTGGCTTCTAAGCAGCTGACCCGACCAGCCCAGTGCTGAGTTTGCTGAGAGTGACCCCTACACTCTTCCCCCAAATGGTCAAAGAATACAAACAAGGAATTCACTATTGTAGTCAAAATGCCTTAAAGGCTGAAGAGACAGTTCACGGATCAGGGAATATGAGCCTGACCTAGGTTTGGTCCCCAGCACCACATGGCCTCCCAAGATGGCCAGTGTAGTTGTGCAAGTCTGTGAGCACTGCTGGGGTGGCTGTGGTGGTCCCTGGCATGACAGGGCCCGAGCAGCACCGCATCCTTGGGCCCTAGCACTGAACCTCCCACTGGCTGGCCAAGTACTGCCAGGAGTGGCCCCAAGGTCTCCTGAGCGCAATTTAGGAGACAACCCCTCCCAGCAAAAGAAAACAAAATAAAACAAAATACTTTACATATTCTCATTACTAAATGTCAGTTATAATATTAAAAACTATTTATATCTAGCAAACTAACAAAAATTTTTCTCATGAGTATTAATCAATATTGAGTGAACACTGTACACTAAGTGTAGCTGATCCTTGAATGAAGTGGGGCTGATCCAAACCCTGGCAGCTGAAAATCCATGTATAATTCTGCATGCATGGATTCAATCAACCTCTATCTTGGAATCTGCAGTTAGAAGGAAATTGAGGATATGAATCTATGCAGTTGAAACCTCTGTAGCTTAAGTATCCGCTAGATACACTACGTCACAGTATATAAGAAAATTTCCTGAAAAATCTTTTGATAACTGTGATCCTGAAATTCTAAATCCAAAGTGTCTCATCAATTCTATATTTCACAATATCTTACAAATGTGATTCAAAAGTTATTTCAAGGTAGACCCGTGTAGTTATTTATAATATGGACAAAATTCTGTATCAAACAATAGAGCTGTAAACTGAATTAGAATGATAGAATACCTAAATCATAAACATTACATTAAAAAAAATTAATGACACAATTTATAAGGTATGATTTTAACTAGAAAAGCACATATATAATATTTTTTAAATGACCACAAATACCTCAGTAGGGTAACATTATTTTTAGGGACAATGGAAGCTATGGTATGATGTACTTTTTAGTAATTTTTTTACAAAAATGCACACTACTCTATATCACCAAAAAAAAAATTTTTTTAGTACATTTTTCACACATGAAAAACCCATTTTAAGAAAACAGAGGACATGATTTATAAAAAGCTTTTAAGATTCACATCTAATAAGTCAGTTAACCAGGGAAAGAAAATAAGATGACCACAAAAGCAGGAAACAAAATTTTACCCATAACCCTTGTAAGAGAACCCAAAGAGAATTTCACAGCTATTTTCAACTTGACCACAAAAGAGTTAAGAGAGGGCAAAAAGAAAGAAAGTCTTCTACTAAGGTTTTACTTACCATCTTCTGCTAAGATCTTGGCTGCATCTTTATCCTCTTCCCACTTCCCAGTCACAAAGCAATCTCTGATACTGTTCATAACCTTACAGAGAAAAGACAACAATGAGCTGATATATTTTAGTCAGTCATCAAAATAAGTGCTACTAAGAAACAGTAGACATATGGATAGTCCAACAGATACGTGAAGAGATGCTCAACATCATTAACATTCAAGGAAATGCAAATAAGAGCTATAATCAGATTATTACCTTACACCTATTAGAATGGCTATTCAGGAAAAAAAATTCACAAGATACAATTTTTATGTACTGCTGGTGGGAATGGAAATAGGCCCAGCCATTATGAAAAATACTGTAAAATACTGTGGATTTAAAATTCAAAACAGATTAACCACATGATCTAGCAAGTCTACTTCTTTCTATGGATGAATAAAGAAATTATCTGGGTGTTGAATATACTTTCCCCACCGGGTATGAGACAGGGTATGTGTGTGTGTGTGTGTGTGTGTGTGTGTGTGTGTGTGTGTGTGTGTGTGTGTGTAACACAGAGAGAGAGAGAGAGAGAGAGAGAGAGAGGAAAAGAGAGAGAGAGAACGGGGGTGATAGTAAGGGAAGAAAGAAAATAAAGAGAAGGGAATGAGAGGAAAGAGATAAAAAGGGACGGAGGGAGAGATTAGAGAAGGGGGTCAAAAGAACAACTTTCTGGTACAAATAAGTCACAGGGATGCAATGTACAGCATGGATGTCTGTCTATAGCTAAAACATGGTGCTGTTTGAAAGTTGCTAAGAGACTCATAAGTTGTTACCAAGAAACAAATTTTTCTGTAATTAAGCAGAGCAAGAGATGTTACTGACTGACTCACTGTGATCATTTTGTATTGTATGAAAATATCTTACTGCACACATGAAGCGAAAAAGTCAATTATACCTCAATTTAAAAAACAGTAGATCAATACTGGGCCCAATAGTACTTTCCAAGAGACCTCTACAGATTCCAAATGGGTTTCTGAGAAAACTTCACCTTTGACAGTATAACCAGAGATAAATGTTATAACATAAAGCAGGAGGTAGTGAAAGTACTATTAGTCCACTGACCTTATTTTTTTTTTTTGCCACTCTCAGCAGTGCTCAGGTGTCACTCCTGGAGGTGCTCAAGGTACCATACGTACTGCCAGAGGTTGAACTGGGGTTGGATATATGCAAGGCCCACTAGACCATTTCTTTAGCCCTAGTCACTCACCTCCAGTGTCAACAGATATTTACTAAATCAACCAATTTTAAATGTTTACTAGTGTTCCTATGGCAATGCAGTTAGGAGTTTTAGAAAGTTGATTCTACTAATTGTTAATTCAAGCTTATCAAGGTTGTTTAAAACCTTAATTCCTTTGACCAGTGACAATATTTTGATAAAGACAAAGTGTCTTGCATGAACACAATAATGCACTAATGCAAAAAGAGTCAGACTGAAGCCGCAATACAGTAGGTATGGTGTTAGCACTGCACATGGCTAAGCCGGGTTGATCCCTGGCATCCGATGTGGTCCCTCAGCATCACCAGGATGTTGTTCTAAGAAAGCATTGGCTTTCAGGAAGCATAAAAACTGACAAACAGGGACCAAAGAGAAAACAAACTAAAGAAATCAGGTCCTGCATGATAATAACAATCAACAAACTAAAAAACAGTAGGGTACCTCCTCAACTTAATTAGGAGATTATTTAAAAAGAAATAAAAATGATAAAACCTCCTAGGCAGGCGAGATAAACAGCTCAAGGGTCTGACAATATGCTTTCAATGTGGAAGCCCAGTGCATCACATGGTTCCTGAAATGCCATTAGGAGAAACCCTCCCCTCCCCTAGTACAGACTAGAGTAGCCCCTGAGCACTGTCAGGTGTGGCTCCAAAATCTTGTGGGTATTAAAAACATCATTAAGATTTCTTCTATTTTCACCAGTCTGTGGGAAAAGAAAGGCCAAAAATCACTGTACTAGAAGTTCTAGGGAATAACGCAGGAAATTGAAGTAAGAGGCATCTACTTGAGAAAGATACGAGTCGGGGAAAGGAAAAGAAAAGCGTGTTCACGAGAGAGAACATGAGCTTGAAGCGTAGAGACAGAGAGACCAGCAGGAGAGCTGTGTACTCAAGGGAGAACAAGGGCTTGAGATTGGGCAAGCACAGCTCGATGGATTTAGTAGGACAGACATTTCTTTAAATGACCACATGAAAACATGCTTGATAAATTAGCAGCAGGGAAAGGAAAATAAGAACTGCAGTGAAGATACTACTTCAAATCTCGAGGATACGTATAATTAAAACAATTAAGTATTGTGAGGATGTGAAGAAAACGGAACCCAAATACACTGCAATTATTTTTGGTTTGGGGGCCACACCAAGCAGTGCTCAGGGATCACTCTTGGCAGGACTCACTCCTGGCTCTGTGCTCAGGGATCCTGGTGAGGCTTAGGGGATCCTATGTGATGTCAGGGATCAAACCTGGGTCATTTGCATAAGGAAGCACCTTTCCCATTGTACTATCTCTCTGACCCCTTAAAATCTGACTATACTTTAAACATGTTGATAGTTTAGGATGCAAATTTTGCTCTATCTGGGGAAAACTCCTGTTATAAAAATGAGAAACTAACAACAGGTAGACAATACTGAAATAACAAAATCTCCTACTACAACAACTCCTGAATTCTCACAAGGGCTAACACACTATTTACACTTAGCCTTACCTCCTCTAAATCCCAATCATGGGGGGCCTCCACATGAAATCTGGAGCAGTCCAAAGAATCAGCCTTGTGCTTACACTCTCTGGCAGGCTGGCTGACACGAAACAACCCTCCAAGCTCTTCCCCATCATCACCATCTTCTTCGTTATCTTCTGTCACTAAAAAGACCACCATGATAGAAAAGTAAGAATAAGTCTACCCCAGAGAACTCAGAACTGACTGTCCCGGAGACAACAGACACAAGCAGAAAGGCCAGGACATCCGAGTACAGCGTGTTCTGTAGCAAAGAATTTACTGAGAAGGCAGAATATTAGAAGTTGGGGGAGCTCCCAATTATCACAGAATATTCCTCCAAGAGAGCTTAATGTTAAGTAACTAAAAACAATTAGGCAAAACCTGGCTGGAAATTAGAACACATCAATCCCTGACTCTACTCTTCCAGCTTATATATCTGACATTACAATCATGTGGTAATTGGGGACCACAATATAAAATCACAATTTATGCAAAACATCTTTAATGAACCAATATTTTGGGGGTACTAAAATATACAAAAAAAAATTTCTTAAGGATTTTGTATGGGAGCTACAAAAATGACAGAACAGGCAATATTCTAATAAAGTTTTACAGCAAATCCATAATTCTATTTTACATGACTATTTTATGTTATCCATGGGCTACTGATACAAAAAAACCTGCCAAATAAAAACTGACAGCTGGGAATAGTTTGTAGCTAACAAAAGCAATACCCAAATCCTCTAACCAATTTTCTCAAACTCCATTTCAGAAAATGAACCAAAATGTTTCTAGATCTAAACCAGAACTCTTTTTTTTACCTGTTCCATAAATGAGCTTTCGGAGGTTTGGAGTTGTCTGCTGCTGCCTTAGAAAGGCTTCCGCTGCTTTCCTGGAAAGATCTTCCTTCCACTTGAGGGCTCCTGAAAAAGACCAAGGCCAACACAGGTTATGTCTGTTTATCTGTCCTCGGCTTCCAGCTCACTCATCCTGAAATCCTATAATTCAATACAGAATTCAAACAGTAAACACATCTCCGAAAGAGCTGATATCCAAATCCAGATGTTCTATTTGTAAAAACACTTTAAATGCAAAGTTTTTAAAGGCAGCTACAATAAATCATACCTGAAGTTTCTAGAGAATAGTTGTTTTCTTCCTTGTAATCGTCTTCCTCTTTGAGTAAATCTTCTATATCACTGGTCTCATCAGTTAAGTTCTCTGAACTCAGTTTCTGACCGATGATTACTTGAGGTGGCTTAGGAAACTTTTCCCCATTATCTTCTTCATTTTCTGAATCCTCTTCCTCTGCACTCAGAGAGGAACTTTCTTCAGATTCATCTTCAGATGCAAATGCCTCTTCGGCTGTGCAATGACCTGAATCTGAAATGGTGATGGTTGCTTTTCGCAATGTCGAAGACTTCTCCTGATTCAAATTGTCCCTCAAACCACTAGTCTGTAACTGTCCCACCTTATCACCTTCTCGGAGAGCCTTAGGCTCTAAAATACCCGTCTTTCCTACAGGGGAATCCTCATCACTGCTTTCATCAGCTTCCTCTGCTTCTCCATCCTCCGAGCCCCTCTCAAGGTCATCATCGCTATCAGCAAATGCTGGCAAATCCACCTCAGCATCTTCTTCCATCTCTTCAAGTCTCTGCCGTTTGACACGTTTCCTGGTCACACAGTCTTTATCAGGCATTTCTGCATCTTCCTCTTCTGTTTCATCATCACTTGAGCTATTTTCCAATCTGTCATCTTCAGACATTTCTTCATCATCTTCATTATCACTATCACCAGACTCATCTTCTTCATCTCCAAAAATAGCTTTCCGACGCACTCGTCCAGTTTTCAAATCCACATGTTTTTCCTCTTTTGGCATCAACAGCCTATATTGCCAAGTAAAAACAAAATAAGTTAATTTCTACAATAATTGGCTTATCTACTAAAAGGAAGCCATAAATATGCAAATAAAACAAGGAGAAGTGATTTTACTTCCTTATTATTATTTAAGGGAGGGGATTTTTAAAAAAAATTTATTAGTGAATCACAGTAATGTACAGTTACAAACTTACTAACTTTTGTGTTTGCATTTCACTCATACAGTGATTCTTTACACATCCCTCCACCCGTGCCCATTCTCCTCCACCAACGATCCCTCTCACCACTACACCCCATCTCCATCACCTCACCCTGCCTCTGCAGCAGGGCATTCCCTTTTGTTCTCACTCTTTTGGGGTGTTGTAGTTTGCAACAGAGGTATTGAATGGCCTTCATATTCGGTCGATGGTCTACTTTCAGCTCGCATCTTTCAAAGAGATGCGAAAGAGGGAGAGGATTTTAGACCATACCTAGCAGAGCTCAGGGGTCACTCTTAGCTGTACTGTGAGTAGCATATGTGGTACAGGGTAGTGAGACGCAAGGAGTTAACACCTGAGCTGTCTCTCCAGCCCCAAGGAGTGGTTTTAATCAAAAAGAATGATTTAAATTTTGAAAGGGAAAAAAAAAACCAGAAACCCCCCCCTTTTTTTTCTTTTTGGGTCACACCCGGCGATGCACAGGGGTCACTCCTGGCTCATGCACTCAGGAATCACCCCTGGCGGTGCTCAGGGGACCATATGGGATGCTGGGATTCGAACCCGGGTGGGCTGCTTGCAAGGCAAACGCCTTACCTGCTGTGCTATCACTCCAGCCCCACAAACAGAAAAACCCTTCAATGAAAAATTAAACCCTAGTGGGGAAATGTTTAAAAGGCAAGTGAAAGCCAGAAGTATAGCAGTACATGTCCAAGGCAGGTTCAATTCCTGACACCACACAGTCCTCAGCATTGTTTGGCAGAGTCCCAGAGGCTACCAAGCAGTTTGGTGTGGCCCTGAAGGTCCCAGCACCTCTAGGGTGGCCCAGGTCAATCCTGGTACTGAAGGCCTTGCTGGCCACTTGGGAGGGAAGTGAGTGTTTAATAAAATATTTAGAAGATTGAAGCTTGAAGTGGACGATTCTTAGAGAAACGACTAACTTCAGGTCCAAAGGCAGAGAAAAAAATACATGAGGCTGGAAAAGCTGAGCACTTGAGTCAGAAAGTAGGCAAGTAAGTGCTCAAGGGCCAGCAGGGATGTGCCAAAAGGAGGGAGGACACAGAATGAAGACACAATATAGTGACTGGAAAGATCAGTGATAGGGGAAGTAACAGTAAATGGAATTTTAAAAAAAGTTTAATAGTCAACTGTGAGGCCACTAAAAAAGTAGAAGTAAAAGTTTTGCTTAAAAAAATTCTAACAAATGTTGGAAAAACATCAAGAATTATTGAAAACATAATGCAATACAGTGGATCAGCTCTCTGTCACTCAGTGGTTTCCATACTGTGGATTTAACCAAGCTCAGATTGAAAATACGCATTAAGAAGTTATGCCTATGATGGATGGTTCCAGCTATATCGAACATGTACAGAGTGTCTTACCATCATTCCCTATTCAATTCTATTTAGATATTATAAGCACCCTACAAATAATTTAAAACACACATGAGGATGTGTGTAGATTACAAGCAATTACTTGAGCATCCAAGGATTTGAGAATCCATTGGGTCCTGGGAGCTATTCTCCCCAAATACTGAGATAAATATTTGATTAACAACAACAACAAAATAAATCAAGATCCAAAATCAAAGGCTGAAAAAAAAATCACTACAAAGCTATTTAATGTAACAAGATATACGAAACAGGGTGAAGGGGAGATCAGGAAAATATTAAAAACTGTACTAAAAGAGAATAGCTAAGTTAGAATATATCAAGAGCAAAATGATGACTATAAAAAAGGAAATGTTCACAACATGACTACAAACACTTTGTATGAACTATGACCATAACTATGGTAGAAAGAATATCCAAGAAGAATGACTATTGCATATTTTCAAAAATAAAAAATTCTAACATAACCTGTAATAGTGGGGATCTTGAAGATAATAGTTGTTATTATCTTCCAGGTTAACTAAGCAGTATATGTGCACTATTATATTTTTAATAGTCAGTACTCACTTTCTCACATTGCTGAGATATTATGGAGACTGTTTTCCCAAAGTAGTTAGCAAGTCTCTTATACTCAACTATCAAGCCATACCATCCACTAGAGGGCAGGATGATCCCAACCGCCCCCTCCCACACACTAAAATGTCCTCAATCTCTACATATTTAACACAATTATAAACTACCTAACTACAATCAGTTTTAGATTCATATTAGGAATCATAAAACACAATAAAACCAATGTACCCCTTTATACATGAAATACAAAATTCCAGCCCAGATTGAAATTCACGAGTCAGACAATTAACGGACATCAACCCACTATAGATTCTACAATATAACTAAAACTTTCAGAGATAAGATATGTGCAATTTGAACAGCCACCCCCACCCCCTCCCTGAATAAGCTTCCTGACTCTGCTTGTTCTCTGCATTTTGGATACTGTCAAGTGGTCTCAGGTCCCTTAAGGAAATTTTTAAAAAGTAAGCAATAGTAAATGCTTTATGAAATCTGAGGAGTATCTGAGGTTTATCAAATATTGATTTCTACATATTTCTCCCATGTAATATTACATGAAACCTCAGAAATGAATGTACATAAAAAGCAAAATAAAACAAAAGAACTTGGAGTAAATTCCACTGAACTGTGTAGTAACTGTGATATAATCATTTCTGATTTAATAGAAAAACAGCCAACTTACCCTTGATTATCTATATCCTCTGACCCCAGTGGTTTGGAATCAGAAAAAAGTGTCACTCTACTTGAAGCCATTTTAGCATCAATGGTGGCATGGGTGGAAATAAGATTCTGGACCAGTTCATGGGTGGGCCTCACCTCATCCTGTAAAGAACACCAAGGAAGGGCGAGTGAAGAACACACGAGGATTCTGAAGAAAAACAAGACTTATTGTTTTTGACCAGTTTCTCAAAATTATTCTAAACATACTTTCTGGGAATACTTTTAACTGCTTCAAAAAAATTTTAATTAACAAAACAAAACAAAACCCTACAGAAATAGTACAGTGGGCAGGGCGCTTGCCTTGCACACAGCTGACCCAGGTTTGCTTCCCTGCATCCCACAAGGTCCCCTGAGCCTCTCCAGGAATGATTCCATCACAGAGAGGCAGGAGTAAGGCCTGAGCACTGTGGGGGTGGCCTCCTACACAAAACAAACCCTATAACTGTTATCAGTATTTTAACACTTTTGGAGTACATGGACCTGATAAGCTAAACATATCTAGAAAGACCTTAGGTACCAATTTATTTGAAATCCTGTTTCAAAACTTTCAAATGAAAATATGGAATCAGTTAAAAAAACTGCTATGCTTTGATCCCAAATTTATAAAATAGATTGCTCACAGTAAATAAAATTCTAAGTATAAGGGTGCTCACTACAGCAATGCTTAGGTCAGGGGAAGTGAGCCTCGTGATGCTCCTAGGGTTGGCTCAGTAAACTAGGTGCAGCCGTACAGAGATGCTACACAACTCTGCAATGACAGGACAGCTGTCTCCATAAATATTAGCAGATAACAACAGAATCATCACACCTTTCAAGTACCCCCAAGAGCTGGAAAAACATTAATTCTGACCCAGAATATGCCACATATATGTATTCATATGTAATTTGCATTATGCACCAGATAATGTGTGTATGTTTAGAGGAAAAGGAAAACACTGAAGAAAGCTAAAGTTCAGTCATTTGGCATAAAGCGAAAACCATCTGCAATGCTTACACTGAGAGACTTGGGTTCCCTTGTGCAACATGGTGCATGGAGTTACGGCAGACAGGACTTAAAGTCTAGCTAGACAACTGACAGGACTTAATTTCTAGCTGGACAACTAAGTAATTAGCGGATTTATAATACACATTGGGGCCTTTGCCACATATATGAATAAAGATGCAAAGCTTCAGTGGATAATGGCTGACGCAATGACTCCGTGATTTTCCTCCTACCGATTCCTGGAAGCCATGGCTGCCACCGAGGTCGACATAGACAGCATCTTTGTCATACAGCACACCACCAACTCCCGAGAGAGGGGCATACACCAACTTCTCCTTCTCATTCAAAGAGCGCTTCTTTTGTTGTTCAGGAAGTGCACAGGGGTCGGGAAGGAAACTAACGTCACTTACAGCAAAATCCCCTACACCTGGAAGTGGATCACATATAGAATGTTTATCAACCATCAGCAGAAATGACAAGTTTACCAAGTGTCAGCAGAAAACAGGCAGAAATGACCCATAATTTGAAGGCTTCAACAAGTAACTAAGGTATCAATCAACACAAACACTGTCTCTTTTGCTGGACCATGCTGAGAAGAGAGGGTGCTGGGTCAACTGAGCTGGCCGGTTTTATTCTTGAAAACCTCTAACAAGTGGGTGGAATGACAACACACAACTCAGGTGCTTACCTTGCACGAGACAAATCTGGGGTTGATACCTGCCATCCCACTGCCATCCCCTGAGCCCTGGGCAAGGGGGTGGGAGAGAGCCCTCCCAGCTCTGCGCAGGTAACAGAATGTTGCTGGGGACTGAACCTGGGCCTCCTACAATCAAAGCATGCACTCAGCCCCTTGAGCCATCTCTCTAGCCCCCACTTCTCAGTTTCCTTAAAAAATGAAAGTCATAACAAGAATTCTACATATATAGAACAACAATTCAACAACAACAAAATTGAATACCTGGCATGTGAATTTGGCTTTTATTTTTCAAGTGTGCTCCTCTTAAATAACCATAAAGAGATACCTTCCGGTCACATTTGTTATTTGTTCGAATATCTTCTGGGTTTGTCAAATCTTCCATCCTACAAAATAAAAATCAATCACAGGGCAGAAGTAAACACTGAATTCTTAATTTTCTATAAATCCCATGCCATGGGTAAATGATCCATTTGCTTTCACCTTAATTCACTGAACATGCTGTTTAGGAAATTCAGAAATAAATAAGCAGTTTACCATCTACAAAAAAAAGAGCCATAAGTCCCCCAAATGATATTATTCTTAGGCCCAAAGTGATATACTCCACAGCTAAGACACCAAAGACAGGAACTAACATAGACCTGGAGCTGCGAAAGAGTAAACATCAAAACAAAACAAAATAAAACACAAAAAACAACAACAAAACCCTTGTGGAAGACCATTTAGCTTTGATCTGGGGTTTTTAGATTAGCCTGGATTCTTGAAAAAGGAGCTAGACCCACATCCTGCAAGGCGAAATGGTTCAAAATCCTTATATTTTTATAAGTACCTTATAGTTGATTTACTCCTGAAGTCACTACAATATCCTAATTATACATAAAGAAGATATTTGTTCCCCACTGTTGAAAAAACATAAAAACTCTATTAAAGTTTTTTCCTGGTCCTTTCTGCCGTTGCTGCCGCTCGAGCAAAATCGCGGGGCCCAAAGAAACTACTTTGGACACCAGCAGCCCACTCAAATACCCCAAGACCGTGAACTGAAAGTTTACCCCAGGCTGTGACAGCGGGGTAGGGTATTTCTCTTTTTTTCCTCTCTCTCTCAACCTTTCCCTCCTGGGCACGACATAGTGGTTGCCGCTTTTTGAGCACAAAATGGAGATACCAGGCCAGCTGCTGCGGGATGCAAGGGAGATGGGGGGGTGCGCCTGGGGGAACCGGCTCCGCTCCCTGCCGATATTTAAGTCCAGCGGGCCCACGTGGGCATCCTTTCCGCCGCTGCTGCCGCTCGAGCAAGATCTTGGGGCTCAAATGAACTACTTTGGACATCAGCAGCCCACTGAAATACCCCCAGACCGTGAACTGAAAGTTTACCCCAGGCTGCAACAACAGGAAAGGGTCTCTCTAGGCTTTTCCATCTTATGAGCACCACAAAAGGGGAGTAAAAGATTGCAGTGATGTAATTTCTGGCAGAATTTTCCCTGGACTTCATACAGAAATCCAAAACCGCACGGCCGCTACTGCGGCAGCGCGACCTAAGCAAGTCTGACTGTGGGGGGAAATCCCAAACAATAATACTGAGTTTTTTACTGAAATATTGAAGGTAATCAAAGTAGCAGCCATTTCTCTGGACTGTAAACTAAGCTATAGCCCCACGCCGGCTGACAAGAGGAAATATCCTTTCTCGGTTCTTTTCCCTTTTCTGGGAGAAACGTGGTGTGGCGTCCACCATATTATGAGGTCTATTAAGCAGGCACGAACTTAGAGGCGCAGGAAGGGGAGGGGAAAAAAAAATTATGTACTTGGAACAGCGGGACACTTGGGGAGTCTCGGGCCAATACCAGCGCATGCTCCGCTGAGATTCAACCCGGATGACCACACTTTTGTGCAGCCGCGTTGCTGCAGATCAACCAGAATCCTGAGGAACTACTTTTGGTTCCAGAAACTGCTTGCAGCCATGTCTCTAGACTGTGAACTAAGCCATAACCCCATGCCAGCCAAGGACGGGAAATATCTCTTTTTCTTGTCGGGCGGTGTGGTGTCAACTATAATATGAGGACTATTTATTAAGCAGGCATGAACTTGGTGGCGCGGGAAGGAGGGGGAAAAATTCTATGTACTTGAAACAGTGGGACTTCATATCTCTCCAGTTTCAGCTATGGAAAACTAATTATCAAATGCTTCATTGGCAGCAGGGCTGTCTTTCTTGGGGGAAGACTCCAACAATAGTGAGTTTTGTGTTGAACTATGGAAAGTAATCAAGGTAAAGAGAAAATGAAGTGAAATTTATCAATTACACAGGAGGGGATGGGGGTGGGGGGCGGGTGTTGGGAGGTAGACTGGGGTCTTTGGTGGTGGAGTGTGAGCACGGGTGAAGGGATGGGTGTTTGAGTATTGTATAACTGAGACATAAGCCTGAGAACTTTGTAACTTTCCACATGGTGATTCAATAAAATAAATTTTAAAAAAAAGTTTTTCTTAACCTTTTCAGCCTTGAAATACATAGGAGATAAAAAAAAAAAGTTTACATTCACTTTTTACCTGTCCGCCAGGATGTAAGGATGAGAGGTTTGCCATGTAAGAGGCCTAAACTTCATAACTGTAATAAAACGTCCCAAGTTGTGAATTTCTTGGTTTTGGTATTCTCCATGTACCATTCCAGAGAGGTAGAACAGCTTGGCACCCTAACAGTAATAAATTAATACATTTCAATTAAGTCTTTGTTAATATTATGTCCAAATAATTCTAAGAAATGAGACTTCCAGCAAACCAATGAGCCCATGTGTCAGAAATTCTCTAGCTTCTTTCAACACTCATTAGCAAGGGCTGCACAGAAGCAGAACTGAAAGTACATTTCATTTTAATAATGATCTCTGGTCAGGCAACAACACCTATCTGGAATTAATATGAGTTTGTCAGTGAAATTTCTGGAAACCAAATAAAATCTGTGCCTCAAGAGCCATAGTGGTCTGGAGGAGGAAAGAGGAGTGAGACAGTGTTTGTACACAACTATTACTGTTCTCTAAAAACTTCAGCATAACTTTAAATCATAACCACTTAAATCAGACAGTGCATGATACCCAGAGGTACAGAGCCAACTGAGATGCTGAGATGTCTGAAAGAGATTCTCTTAAGGCAATATTCCAGTGACTATGAACAGATACACAAAGGGCACTCAGGAGGAGAGCCCTAAAGAAATGTGTCACCTCTCCTACTCATTCTATTTTTAAAGACA
This sequence comes from Sorex araneus, assembly GCF_027595985.1. NCBI lineage: Eukaryota > Metazoa > Chordata > Mammalia > Eulipotyphla > Soricidae > Sorex > Sorex araneus. The sequence continues at coordinate 50,147,693 of NC_073312.1, forward strand.
ATATTATTATTAAAAATGTATTCTCTTCCTTACTGGGTAGACTTCTGTCCAAAACCTGTGTTTTAATCGCTTTTTCGTCTTCTTCAGTTGTTTATTATATTTGAAGGAATCAAGATGAGTGAGAATGCCCATAATTTTAGGAAAGCCATGTACTTGGCAGATGTTTAGAAATTCAAATGTTTCCATTTCAAATCCAAAACTGGCATCTATGAGCATCAAAACCTAAAAGAGAAGATATGAAGGAAGCCACCGATAAGAGACTATCAGCAAACATTGGGCCAAACACATTTTTGGTAAATAAAGTTTTATATAAACACAGCCATGTTAACTCATCCATGTATTGTCAATAGCGACTCATCGCACTATATTGTATAGACAGCCAGTTTAGTGAGTTCTAGTTGGCTGTATTCACTACAGGTTTTCTGTTCATAGTTTGCTTTTAGATTTGAGAGCACGTTTCACGGTGCACCTTCCATTATAATAACATGAATAATTACCATACTCAATGGCTCCTCCATAACAAAAACTTTCCTTATTTTCAACATGGAATAATATATAATGGTGCTCTAAATCCCCATTAGAAATCATGCTACCCTTTGACTTACCAAATCAGCTACTTTAGCCAGATCAATCATCATGTTTATGTCACAATCACATTCAATAATGGTTAGTCTGCGTTTTTTACCTATGAAGTGAAAAAAATGTTAATTTTATTTTAAAACAATCTTCAAACAATGGATTCATTAATTATAATTATTATTTTAAACTGCATCTAGTAGAGCACCGAACACAGACCTACAGGAGTACAAAAGTTCATTTTTGAAGAAGAAAACTGAATCAAATAAAATAAATTCCATCTTGGTTTTTTACATATATTTTCTAATTTTAAATAACAGAAAAATCTATCCATGTGAATAAAATGTCCTCAAAGACAAAAGTCCTACCAGAACAGGTAGACAAAGAGATACATTTTGACTGTGATCCTGGTTCATCAGCAACACAATGCTTCTAACCCTAAAAAGATTCCCAGGCTACCACTACTGCTAAAAACATCCTCACATCTAATTTAACAAGTGTTCACTCAACAGTTATTACTTCAAAATGAAGCTGCACAGAATCTACTGGGATGACAGGAATGCCTTTAAGGAAAGCTTCAATCCAACCATATTATTGCTACAAGAGATCTCAGCACTGCTGTTTTTGGAAATCTGCTCCATTTCCCCCTCAGTCTGAGAAAGATTTCCAGAGCTCTCATAAAGAGAGTGACAAATTCCCTCACACAGAAATGCACTTCATGAGGGCAAGCAGATACTAAGTGGTAAGTGGTGAGGATTAGCATAAACCAGCTACATGGCAGATGCACAGTGGTCAGAATAGGGTACATTATCCACATGACAGGCAACTCAGGGAATTTGTCCTTTTCTGAAATGATAGTCAATTCAGCAAAAGAGGCTAACACGAAGTGACAGGATTTGTTTAAACTTAGTAGTAAAATTTGTCACGGAAGATCCTCCTACCTGACACAATGGTTACAGGACCTCTGATCTCTGTCAGCTTCTGCCTGGTGAAGTTCCGTATGAGGCACCGGATCAAAGTACTCTTTCCAACTTTTGGAGGCCCCATCACCACCACCACTATCGGTGGGGGCTCTAGAGGGGTTCGATCGACCACTGGAATATGATGCTTTTTGGTCTTTAAATCCTGGGTCCTAGTTGTTTAAATAAAAAAAAAATCATTTTCAAAATACAAAAGGCATCATGCCTTTAAAAAGAGCAGAAAGTACATGTGGATGGAATGCTAACGAGGGCGAATGCAAACATCTGCATTAAGGTAAATGGACAACAGACTAACAATAGAGTGCTAAAAACTAAACACACCTTAAATGCGATTTCATCTGTTGAATACAATAGTTTGAAAAAGAAAACAAAAAGTAAACATTGAGGCAGTATACCACAGTGAGTACGAGCAGAAGCTCTGGGGTTAAACTTGATCCTTTTTCTGGAAGAATGCAATTTAACCATGGTTGATTTGTTCTTCAAGCTCATGTTCTCCCTTGAACAAGTATCTTACTATGTCTCTTTGCTTGTCTGCACTTTCAAGCTTATGCTCTCTTTTGAACACATATTCCCTTCCTTCTCCTCCACTCACTTTTTTGGGCTTGTTTTTGCCAGGGCTTACTCACTCCTACTTCTTTACTTAAAATGATCACTCCTGGCAGGTTCAGGGCACTCTATGAGGTGCTGAACATTGAACCCAGATCTGCCACATGCACAGCTTTGTTTGATAAACCTATAAAGTTCAATAATTTTTTCAATTAAAAACTTAAAGAACTTGTTTTGGTAAAAACGACCTTGTTTCACACAAACATACACATACAAACAATAAAGTACACTACATATAGGAGCTGGGGACTAGCTCAAAGGGCTGGAATGCAAGCTTGGCATGCACGAGATCCTTAGAATAATTCCTGTCACTGAATGATTCCCAGGCACCAATGTGCCTAAATAGCAGTTCACTGACTAATCGGGCTCAAACATTGAATTATCCAGCTTCCTGGTTGGCCGTAAGTGGCTCTGCTCACTCTCAGCACTTCTTGGGAGGTGTTCACAAAATACATTAAAAAACTCAGGGGCTGGAGTGACTCAGGTAGGGCACAGCATGTAGGGCGTCTGCCTTGCATGTGGCCGACCCGGGTTTGATTCCCAGCATCCCATCTGGTCCCCTGAGCACCGCCAGGAGAAATTCCTGAGTGCAGAGCCAGGAATAACCCCTGTGCATCACCAGGTGTGATCCAAAAAAGAAAAACAAAAAATTCATCAATAAAGAACATGCATCTAACAATTTAGAAAAGCCATTTCATATTAGATATAATTACATAAAACTGCCCAGAAAAAAATCCACCTAGTACCATTAATATATATTTAAAATTTCCAGTTTTTAAATACTGGGGGGGGGGAGGAGGTTGGGTCACACCTGACAATGCTCAGATTCTACTCCCAGCTCTGTGATTGGCTTAGAGGACCACAGGGTGCTGGGGACCAACCCTGGGCCTCCTGCATGTAAAGCATGCTCTCAAACCACTGAATCTCTCTTGTACCCCTTACAAACAAATTCTATAAAGAAAAAGTCAAGCTCTTCTCCTGGGCTAGAAAGGCAAATTGCTGTGCAGATGCTGGTGTCTAAGTAGCTAACAAGAAAAGTTTTTGATTTTAGTAGACAAATATGGCAGAGTTCCTTGAGAGCTAGACTGGAATCATGAACCCAAATGTTATCTGTTTAAAAAGAACAAACGGTTCAGAACAAGCATACCTGTGAAAGGAGCGAGCCATCCGCACAGCAGATTGTACTGCAAAAGCTTTGGGGTTTCTTTTCCGGGCATCCTCCTCATCTCCAAGCTGCAGATCTTGTAGGTGTCGTTTCTTTTTCTTCTCCGCTTTGGGCCCGCTATTTTTCTTTCTGTGTTTCTTCTGGTCCTTAGTCTCCATTGTGTCTTTTTTACCAATTCACAAGCAATGTTAATTTACACTGAATGGAGAAGGGTGGGGTGAGAAAAGCATGGTATAATATACACACATTAATATATTTATACATAAACATATGCATACCCAATAAGGGTAAATACTAGTACTATCGCAAAAATCACTTTGCTCTATTATGCCATTATCTATCTCTGCTTAGGTTTCTTTTTATTCATTGTAAGTGTCTACCCTGGTACTGTCTTTTTATGTCAAAATGCAACCATTCTATGCTTTTCAACGTAGTAGGCAGAGCCACATGTAGCTAATGAAACATAAAAATGTACCTAGTGGGCATGGAATAACTAAATTTTAAATGTTAATTCAAACTGAAATAGCCATATGTTACTAGTGGCTATCAAACAGGATAAGACTGGAGAGGCAATTAGACTAAGGAAGCTGTTCATAAACAAACTATTTTCAAGATAAAGATACTAAAAATGTTAACGTTCATAACTCAGTGTTATTTCCAGTGTGGCTGACTGTAAAACCTTTTAATAGCATTCTCTGTAAATATCTGAAAGCCAGTCAGACGACCAGTATGTGAACTGGGATCCATTCTGGTCAAAGTTGTGAGAACATGGACTTGAATGAAACCTTACAAGTGATTTCTGGGGGGGGGGGCATGGAATCCATGGTCCGTAGGCTGGGAACCACGGAACTGGCAGGTTTCTAAAGGACATCGGGGTGCACAAAACCCTCGAACCCAGTAACCTTCAACCGAAAAGAGGGATGGGGAGGGGGACGGAGACGCTGTCACCACACTTTATTTAATAAAGGTACTGAATGAACTTCTGCACTGCCCGGAGAGGGAAATCCAAACTCCTGTGCCAGGTGGCGAGGCCGAAGGAGTCAAGTGCCCGCTGACACACACGCCAAGTGAAAGGGGCAGCTCGTCTACACCCGTAGACGGCCAGGAACTGTGGGTTCTTGGAGGGAGGACTCTGAAACCAATGAGAGCCCTGTGGTCTGGGCGACAAACCGAGCTGCCCGCGGGGCAGATCGAGTCTTTCTCCTCCCGGGCATAGCCTGCAGCCAGTCCGGGGGGCGCAGGTCTAAGTCACCCGGCGGGGCGACCCGGGCAGGATACCCCACCCCCCACCCCAACGCCTCCGGGACCCCTGGGAAGAGAAGCCCGTCCGGGAGGACCCGACGGCGGTCCCGACCACACGCTCCACTCACGAGGCGTGCAGAGTCCCGGACCCCGCCACCCCTTCGCTGTGACCGCCCCCGCCCATGGCCGTTACCGGGTCCACAACCGCTGCTCCTCCGGCCCGCATGGACGCCACCGGAAGCGGAAGTGCCCGTTCCGTGCGTAGACTCCTCGCGCCGACCGGAAACACAGAGGCAGGCAAAGGGTTCCGGGGCGGGGATGGTTTGGAGGCAAAGCCCAAAGGCAAGTTCAGCATGGGCCGAGAACTAGCGCAGGAAAACGACTATCCTTTAATCATCCGGCCCGCTGCAAAGCAAACCTGACATTCCAACTAGGCAGTCCTGGGACCCCGCCCCGCCCCCCCCCACACTGAATCTGTTGCGACAGTGAATCTAGCTAGCACCCTTTCTTGGCCGACAAAACTAAGTAGCAATACTTGGAATCCCGGCATCTTCCCCGAGCACCGCGCAGACACTAGGCCCCTCTACTGGTCTTACGGAACAGAACCGGGAATCACTCCTCTGGTTCTTGGTCATTCACTAAGACAGCTGGAGCTTTCTGTGTTCCATCTGGGCTCTACTGCCTTCTCTTGTTTAGAGCACACAACCAGCTCCAAGGGCGGGGCACATCGACGTAGCACGGAACACCGCTATTCCTGCTCTATCCCTGGGAAAGTAGTGGCAACTCCAACATTTATCTCTGTCATCCTTAATCAGATGGTATAACAAGTTTTTAAAGGGGATCATGAGGCTAGGAATATTGAAACTATGCTTTGCCAATCCATACTCTATGACCTTGTGCTTTCTTAACCCGGAAGAGCTTGCTGTCTCCATTGCGTTCTGCACACCAAACCTTGTTTCAAACATGCCAAAACTAGAAGACAGCAAGATTACCAGGGGTGGCGCCAGCGGCATCCTGTCACTGGGAGACATTTGTCTTGAAGAGTAGCAAGGAAATGGAGAAGTGGACAAGAACAAGTGGATGCTGGGAATCATAGGCCCTGGTACAGGGCACTTCTGAGCATATTCAACATCAGTAACATAATCCAATTAAGAGGCAGAACCCTGTGCCAGAGCGATTATACAGTGGGTAAGGTTTTTACCTTTTATGAAACCAACCTGGTTTTGATCCCCAGCACCCCACACAGTCCCCCAAGCACTGCTAGGAGTGGTTCCCTGAGCACAGAGCCAGGAATGATTCCCTGAGCAAAGACCCAGGAGTTAACCCTGAGCAGGCTGCTGGGAATGGCCCCCAAACAAAAATTAAACAAGCTAGCAAACAAACAAAAAACCAAGAGACAGAACCCATTGAGTTAGGTTCCAAATCTTCCACCATGGGTGGGTATTAGGCCCCAACCCTGCTGCTCCTGCTTAAAACCATGGACTTAAAACTTCAGGTCCTGACTTCCAATTGCCCTGGGAATGGCTACCACAGAGTCAGAACCCTAGGAACCTTGAATTCCCCCTGTCCCCGTGATCCTGGTACCTCCCCACCTTGTTGGGACCTAGTCTTGTCTTCAGAGACTGGATGATGTTGTCTAATGGCAGAGATAACCCCCAATTTCATCTTTCTTGTCCCTTTGTCTTTGTCTCCTCTCCAAGTTCCACTCTTCCTCTGACACACCTTCTCTAGAGGCAGGTAGGCATTTGTTTCCATTTGTACAATGATGGGCTAAACCCGTATCTGCACTGTGTGTGCATGGCTGGTTGTGGTAGGAGAGCTGCTCTTTCTGCGTCTTCTGAGAAGCGCCTGATGTATCTTCTGCTCTACGGGACAAATACTAGATCATATAGCAGCAATGCTGCATGTTTGCTAAAGCAGTCAAAAGATGCTGTGGATTCCCTGAGATATCCAGTCCACAACCCTGTCTCTTGCTAAAGAGGTGGACAGACTCTCAGTCTCCCAGGAATGGCATGTGGCCAAAGGAGGAATGGGTGGTGTGTGTTGAAGACTTTCTCTGGAGAGGATTTTTGTTTTGGATAGAGACTTTGTTGGAAAGATTATGACAATTCCTACAATGAGGCAGTGCCCCAGTCATTGGATCACCATCACAGTTTATGGCCACTCTTTTCTTTGGTGCCTTCTGATCTCTACTCTGGGGCTCTGCCTTAACATTTATCATGAGGCCTCCTTCCTCCTACTCTTTGGAGGTCTTGGCAGGGAGCAACCACTGCAAGGTTGTTCCCACTGAGTCAGTGTAATGCTCCCCCACATCCTGTTCTAGGTTTCAGGTTGGAGGAGGGGAAGGGGATAGATGGGCAAGAGATGGGAATGGATTCTCAGAGGTCTATCTCTGACCTCTGACCATAAGCTCCCTACATCATCCACTGCACCTTACAGCTCTTTCTTAAAGAAATAGCCCTCAGACCTTGGACAATGTAAGACATAAGCTATGGGTCTGCCAGCCTTGCCCCAAGCATAGACCTACACATCCCCACTCAGTTCTTTGAAAAGAGACCCCATGGGTTGAATCAAAGTCTGCTTATGTATTTCAGTCAGCTTATCAGTCCCAATCCTATTGGGGGTTGACTGTATCTAGGGGGGTTACAAGGCCTGTGGACACTGTCTATTCTGCTTGCTGCCTCTTGTGAATAACTGACTCCTGAGGAGATGGAAGCCCTCAAGGGCAGGATTGTTGGCTCTGTGCACTGGATTAAACTCGGTTTCTAGAAGTTTCTGTGCCTAGTGGGACTTTCAGTATAAGATCTCTCTAGACTATCACAGTAATCAGGATGACCTGAGTGTATGGTATCCTCCTACCCCTCTTATACATGCACACATACACACATTTACATACTCACACACATGTGTACACCAAGGATGCCTGGCTCTGGCTTCTTCCAGAACAGGGATTCCCAATAAGAATCTCAAACCCCCTTTCCAATGGGAAAGTGGCTCAGGGTCAAGGAGAGTGAGGAGAAGCTGTGTCAAGAGGAAGAGGACTAAGGTCATTAGCACGGACCCCCCCCCCCCCCGCCTGCTCCCAGACTTTTGCAGATAGCCAGATTCCCAAAAAGAACTTTCCATGAAAGACTCCACCTTTCAGCTCACTGTTTAGAGGAGGAAACTTAGCCACAGAAAGGTGGGCTGGCTTCCTACAAGTCACAGCTGGTCTTTGAGTGACCACTGTACCATGTTTATTTTTTCAACCTCCTTTTCAGTGGCCTTTTACCTGCCGAGGGTGTTCATGCTCCAAATCTTGTCATCGGTCACTGAGGGCTTGAGGTTTGATTTGAGTTCAGCCTTCAACTTTCATCTTCCTGTTCAGAAACATGCTGTTTTAGATAGAGATTAAAATTTAAAAAACCAAAATGTAGTCCAAATGTGTGGGAATCATTCCTATATCATCAGGTCTGTCCAAGACAGAAAACAGTCTGACATCTGGTGCCTGTTTCCCCAGCAGTGGTTCCTCCTTTATCCACACCTTCCTGTGTGTCTCCACATCTTTCTGTTAGCAGACTCTGGACCAGATGTTCACCAGATTAGCCCCCTCAAGGCAGAGTGATGCTCAGGGCGTACTCCCAACTTTGAGATCAAAGTTCACTTTTGGTGATGCTCAGGGACCATGCAGAAGGTCAGAATCCCAGATTGTACCCAGCTTCTTGAAGCATGCACAGTATGTATTCAGCATTTGAGCCTCCAAACATTATTGTCACATCAATATACTTCAAAAAGTTAGACAGTCTTGGGAGCTAGTACAGTTCCCAAGAAGTAATAGATAATTACTTCTTAAATTACTTCTATTCCATCTATAAAAAATAGAGAAGTAATACAGTGAGTAGAGTATTTGCCCGACATGCAACTGATCCAGACTTAATTTCTAGCACTCCATGTGGTCCTGCCAGAAGTGACTCCTGAGAACAGTCAACCCAGTATGATCCAAAAACCAATAAATAAATGCAGTTTTAAAAACTAAGGAATATGAGTTCTTTAAATATGAAATGATAAACCACTCCCTTCAAAACATACTAGAAAGCTATAATGAGGAATTAGTAGACCAAAAGTTTTGAATGCGGCAAAATACATTAATACTTATAAGTTAGAGCTTAATAAATGGAAATCATATTTATTCTGAAAGTTTCATACTAAATCTAGTGAAAATTAAAATCAAAGTCCTTAGAAGTAAATGACAGGCAGGACTTGCACGCTAAACACTAAATTGTCATAATTTTTAGATCTGCAGAGAGATTCTTATAAAGATAAATTTAAAAGGCAAGAAGAGGATTAAAATAAAATATTTTTTGGCAATATATTTCTATGTTGCAATTGAAACTCAAGTATTGGTGAATTGGATATATTAAGGAATTAAAGAAATCATAGATGATATTTCAAGCCATTTATTGTCTTGGACAATTACTCAAAAAATTGAAAAAAGTAGCTAGAAAAATAGAATGATTCCATGTAATTCTGCACGTATGCTTATTTTCCAATTTTCTAAAAGTTTTTATTACTTAAATAAAGATTCCATGAATGTGCTTTGATTTTAGATACTATTTTCTTCAACCAGAAATACACAATTGTGATGGCAACTATCACTTTCCTCCCCTACTCCCTGTAGCATGGGGAGGATGCAGACCTTGTTCCCATTTTCTGCTGTAGAATCGATACTGACTCAGGTAGTCACCCAAATTCCACACTTGGTATGAATTGCTGCACTGTCTTTTTTAATAGTATCGCTGTATCACTGTATCACTATCATCCCGTTGATCACCAGTTTGCCCAAGCGGGCACCAGTAACGTCTTCCAGGAGCTTTGTTTATAGACTCTGGATCTTGGCCGTTTATAGGTTTACACGGTGCCAGGGGCAGTTTGTGGGTGTGGCTGCCAAGCTACTGGAAAATGGGGGATCTGGGAGGAGGAGGCCCAGTCCCTATCAGTGCAGGCTTGGAGATCTCAGCCCTAGGTCCCGCATACCTGGGTTCCTCTGCCAGTTCCTTTATGCGTGAGGCTCATCTGAACATGTAGAGAGTGGCCTTGAGTATGGCTGTTGCTGGGTTCCAGAGGCCTTTGGCTGCCGGGGCTCTGCTCAGGGCAGGGAGGGTAACTCAACCCGCCCCCCTTCAAGAGATCCCAGTGAAGACAGCCAGGCACAGGGGCAAGAGACTGCCTATGGCCATACCACCCTGAACGTGCCCAATCTCACTTTTTAATAGCATGAGCTGATAATATGACTTCCATCTTATGACAAAATAGAGCATTTAATCTCACAGAATTTGTTTAGATCCACTAGCAACTCTAAAAATATTTTCGTTTGAATTATTCTGGGTTAAAACCTTGGTACATAGGACACTCTTGCCATTTCTCATGTGGTCACCAGAGGGCAGTGCGTGCGCGCGCGCAATGTGTGTGCGTGTGTGTGTGTGAACTTACATATTTAAAGAATATTTATTTGCTTTTATTGTTCAATTTATTTCAAATCTATGTAACAAATTAAGGCAATTACTCACTGGCATTAGTCTCCCACTACACATGCAGATAAAATCATAAACAGATGAGTGAAGGTAGACTTAATAGCATGTAAAATTAACCCAAATGAATTAAAGATCTAAATCTCATAGTACAAATGATAAGATTAATTAAAAAATTAATAGCATATATTCATGACCTTGGATTTTGTATCTATTTCTTTAAATTAACATCAAAATAAACAAAAAAAATCAATACATTGGACGTCATCAAAATGAAAAAAAATTGTGCATCTAAGAATACTCAAAGTAGACTATAGAGACAAGCCAGAAAATCTTGAAAATATTTATAAGTTATATGTATTAGAAGGGTCTTTACTTGGAATGCATAGCGTTACAATGCAGCAAATGAAGGAATAAATAAGCCAAGGGGGAAAAAAGCACTGGGCAGGCATTTTTCAATAGAAGATAGTCAAATGGACCACAAAAATAGTCAAATGAATGACAAAGTAACATTAGATATTAGAGAAATGTAAATTAAAACCATGCTGAGATGCCTTTCATTGTGAAAAGGGTAGAATTGCAGCTACTTGCAAATAAATGAATTGTAAGTCTCATTATTGGGAGAAATGGACAATAATATAAAAAAAGGTGCAAGGCAATTTGACAATTCATAAATAGTTAAGCATGAAGTTCCTGGTTCAGTTATTCTATTCCATGGTACATAACCAAGAATTGCATAGAAGTGTTCAAACAAATGCTTGAATATAAATAGCATATCAACATTATTTACCTTTAGCCATAAGGTGCAAACAACCCAGTTATCCATGAACAGATGAATAACTAAACTCAAAAAATTCTTTTCAAATAATGGGCAATTGTTTAGTCACAAAGAAAAGTGGCATATTATTTCTCCATATGCTTGATTAGTCTGGAAACCCTTGTGCTTGGGGGTAGAGGGTCACTGATGGAGGAGTCTGAGGGGTGGCTTCAGACCAGGCTCAGCTCCATCTCCCCAGACTTGAGATCTCGACATTCCTACAGCTTCTGTGAATCCCTGTTATACTACATAAAGGCCTCTTCTGTGCATCAGAGCACAAGTGAGTCCTGTGGTTTTAATTGAGAACTTTTCGTGCATGAACACAGTCAAAGTTAAGCCTTTGCTGGGTCAGTCTGCCCACATAAGAGCTTTTCTGTGGAGAGAAGTGGACTCTGGACTTGGAGCAGGAATGGTTTGACTGTCCTTCTTCTGTCCTGGTCAGGGCCTGGATGCTTTGCTCAGAAGCAGAGTTATGGACTTTCACTGGGGCCTGGGTGTATCATGTATCAGGAGTAATGAAATATGGTCCAGATCATGGGACAAGAAATGTGGTAAAGGTGGGCCTGCTAGGGCTTACGGACACTTTTCTTTCCTTGATCATGAGTCACTCCCAGGTGTGCTGATGGCATCAATTATTGGCTTTTCATTTTTCAAACCCTCCCATGTCAATCTTCTCAGTGTCTCTTTTATCCCAATGCATTTAAATTTGACAATGGAACCACAGACACTAGAAACTGCAGCCATTACTAATAGCATCTTTATGTAGAACTTCAGGAACTCCACTGATAGGCATCAGTTCTAAAACAGTATGGATCCATATGGAAGTATCTTTCAGAACAATTATGCCAGTGAAAAATGGCAAACTAATCCCATTGGTTATTGCTGAGAGTAAATTATGCTATGTGGCCACTAAGAATAACAATATGGTCAGTCCTTCAAAAACTGGAAATTGAGCTTCTATATGACCCTGCAATAGCTCTTCTGGGAATATATCCCGAGGATGCAAAAAAGCACAGTAGAAATGACACCTGTACTTATATGTTCATTGTAGCACTGTTCATAATAGCCAAAATATGGAAACAACTCAAGTGCCCTAGAACAGATGACTGGTTAAAGAAACTGGTACATCTAAACAATGGAATACTATGCAGCTGTTAGGAGAGATGAAGTCATGAAATTTGCTTATAAATGGATAAACATGGAGAGTATCATTCTAAGTGAAATGAGTCAGAGAGGGACAGACATAGAAGGACTGCACTCATTTGTGGAGTATAGAATAACATCACATGAGGCTGACACCCAAGGACAGTAGATACAAGGACCAGGAGGATTGTCCCATAGCTGGAAGCCTGCTTCGTGAATGGAGGGGAGAAGGCAGATGAACTAGAGAAGGGATCACTAGAAAAATGATGGCTGGGGGAATTAGTTAGTATGGGAGATATGTGCTGAAAGTAGGTAATGGACCAAACATGATTACCTCTCAGTGATTGTGTTGCAAGCCATAATGCCCTAAAGTAGAGAGAGAGTATGGGGAATATTGTCTGCCATGGAGGCAGGGGGAGGGTGGGAAAGGGGGGGAAAACTGGGGATATTGGTGGTGGGGAATGTGCACTGGTGGAGGGCTGGATGTTTGATCATTGTGTGATTGTAACCCAAACATGAAAGCTTGTAACTGTCTCGTGGTGATTCAATAAATTTTTTAAAAAAGAATGCACAAGGAGATAAAATATCCACCTGTGTGAATATTGGTTCACAGAAGAGCACAGCTCCTCCAACCTATGCACTGACTTCTAGAGCCCCACTGCATTTATTTTTATTTATTATATTTTTTGGCTTTTTGGGTCATACGTGACAATGCTCAGGGGATGCTCCTGTGTTTGCATTCAGGAATTACTCCTGGCGGTGCTCAGGGAACCATATGGGATGCCAGGGATCAAACCTGGGTCTGCTGCATGCAAGGCAAACACCCTACCTGCTGTACTACCTCTCTGGCCCCCCACTTCTTTTAAAAGGAAGGAACTGGGAAGACAAACCACTTGCCATGAGCAATCACTTCTTGGTGAAAGAACCAGTTCTTATTATATATTTTAATTATTATTTTGTTAAATATAAGTAATCACTGTATCACTGTCATTCCATTGCTCATAGATTTGCTCAAGCGGGCACCAGTAACGTCTCCATGGTGAGACTTGTTACTGTTTTTGGCATATTGAATACGCCACAGGTAGCTTGCCAGACTCTGCTGTGCGGGCGAGATACTCTCGGTAGCTTGCTGGGCTCTTTGAGAGGAACAAATGAATCGAACCTGGGTTAGCCGCTTGCAAGGTGAATGAATGCCCTACCTGCTGCGCTATCGCTCCAGCCCAAATACCAGTAATAATAAATAATATATGTCATTTATACAAAGTGCTTTATAATTCATTCACTGGGTAATAACAATATAACATGTATTTGTTTATTTATCTTGGGCCAGGTCCTGCAGTGCTCAGGGCTTACTCCTGACTCTGTGCTCAGGATGCCTGGTGGTGCTTGAGGGCTCATAAGTGGTGCCCGGAACAGGACCTGGGTTGGCCATGTGCAAGGAAAGCATCTTAACTCTTATACTATCAAGTCCTATACCTGTTGCTGTGGTGATTTTGGATTTTAGACACACTAATCTGTGCTCTGGGCTTGCTCCTGGTTCTGTGCTCAAGAGTGACTTCTAGCAGTGCTGGGGATCATGCCTGAGTTGGCTGTATGCAAGGCAAGTGCTTTAACTCTGTACTATCCTTCCAGCCCTGTGCATTACATTTAATTGAAGAAAAAGTCTCTTAGTTGTATCTTGTGTCACCCTGAGTGAGATCTACAGACAAAAAGAGCTCAGGCTTTCTGTGCCAAGGCAATTTACCAATGTCCTGGTATGGATTTAGACCCTGAGCGCAAACCCCACCTTCTGAATACAGCACCCTCCTCCTCGGCACCGGCCTTCTGAGGAACCAGAGCACCAGCACCCAGTAGAGTCCTGCTTGATTTCTGGAGCACAGAAAGTGAAGCAACAAAGGTTTGTCGCTGAAGTGAGAGCTTGGAATATACCAGTGGACACAAATATTCCAGCAGTCTCCTGGCCCAAGTCTGGCCTGGCCTGCCCCTCTCCCTCTGTCCTCTCCTCTCAGACTCCCTAAAGTCACACTGGCCTCCTTGCTAGCCCATTCCAAATCCATCAGCCTCATGTCTCGGCTCTGTGGGCCTTCTCTAGACCAAATGTCCCAGACCTATGGTGGTCAGACTCCTCTTGCCATGCTCTTGGAACTATAAACATCACTTCAGTGCAGCCTCACCTGGCGGCTCAGTGCTCCCTTGTAGTGCTCCTTGTAGCACAGTCTATTTCCTTTTCTTTTTGGGCTTTTGGGTCACACCCAGTGATACTCATGGGTTACTCCAGGTTCTGCACTCAGGAATTACTCCTGGTGGTCATTGGGAGACCACCTGGGATGCTGGCAATTGAACCTGAGTTGACTGCGTGTAAGGCAAATGCCCTACCTGCTATATTATCACTCAATTTAAAATATATGATTTGCTCTTTTTCTTTCCTTTTCTTTTTTTGTAGGTCATACTCAGTGGTGTTCAGGGCTTATTCTTGGCTCTGTGCTCAAGGATTACTCATGGCAAGACCTAGGGGACTGTGTAGGATGTTGGAGATCAAACCCAGGTCAGCCTATAGGTAAGTTCCCCATGCACTGTATTACCTCGATGCCCCCCTAATTTATTATCAGGCTAGCTTATAGGGAACGAGCTGGGACTTTTTGTTTGCTTGTTTGCTGTGGGGTAGGGAATGGTCCACATCATCAATGCTCAAGACTTACTCCTGGCTCTGTGCTAAGGAATTATTCCTAGCAGGGCTCAAAGGACTATTTGGGAGGCTAAGGGTCGAACCGGTCAGCTTCAAGGCACTAATCAATGTACACTCTATCTAGCCCTTGAAATTTCTTTCCACTGTTTAGAGTTCATGGTGGTTTTGACCTCTCAGTATAGACTGCAAGTTCCTGAAGGGCAGGGATTTTTGAAGGGTATTTTAAACACTGGCAATTTGAATGTAGGGGCACCATATTTAAACCATTGAGAAACTACACTCCATCACTAATGAACTCAGATATTAGAGGTTAATGTGCACAGAGGGCCAGGGTCAGTTTAATGGGCATATTAGTTTGCATACTAATTCTAATTTAATGTGCTAATTTTATTTTATTTTATTTTATTATTAAGCCATTTGTGAAATATTTTTCTAATTTTTTTTTTCAATGTTCAGTTTCCTTTAATGACCCCCATCTCCCCGGAGGGCAGGTGCAGGCGGCGCGGCGACGGCAGGCGATGGTCACTTGAAGATCTTGCCCTGATTGAAGGCTTTGCCCACGTGCTGGAAGGCCCCCTCCCAGGAAAAGTACTCTCGGACCAGCGTCTGGGTCTCCTGGCTGCCGGGGTCCAGCTTCCGCCATGTGTATGACTCGTAGTCCACCTGCCAGTCCGGGCTCAGCGGAAAGGCCAGCTCCTGGCCGCGAAAGACCCAGATGCCAGAAATGGAGCTGCTGTTGTTGGTTCCAAAGAGGATGACACTGGCGAAGGCGTTCTTCCTCAGCTTGTCCAGTCGCTGGAACATCCCTGTGATGAGGTTGCAGCTCATGAAGGTCTGGGTGAGCTCCTCGGGGAAGCGGTACTCAGAGAACCACAGGGACCAGCCGTCCTTGTCGAAGTGCTCCCAGAAGTACGGCAGCGCCACCGACAGCGTGTCCTCGTTGGAGTACTTGCGTTTGAATTCGTCCAGCACGAAGGTACTCTTGGGCAGGTGAGCAAAAGGGTCCTTGGCCTTCGGCTCTGCAGCCAGGGCCTGCTCACACTCGTCCATCTCGTCCTCAGGAGCAGGGGCGGCGGCCTTCTTCTCCTCCTTCCGCTCGGCCTGGGGCTTCTGCTTCTCCTCCCGGGAACCCTTCTCCTTCCGTGGAGTCTCCTTCTTGGGCTGGCTCTCGGCAAACTTCTTGGCGTCGAACTGGGCCATCTTCTCACAGAGCTTCACCTCCCCCAGGACCGTCCGGAACTGGGGCTGGTTGATGCAGGTGAGGAACCAGCGGTTGGTATTGGGGAAGGACTGGCGGAAAGAAGGCTCCAGAACCTGTTTGTAGAGCCACAACAGGGTGCAGACAACTGTGATGTCGGCCAGGGTCACGCGCTCGCCCACCAGGAAAGTCCTCGTCTTCAGGTGCGCGTCCAGCAGCCCCAGAATCCGCTTCACCTCCTCCTTGGCATTCTCTGTGGCCTGCTTGTTGTGGTGCATGATGCCCAAGGTGGGGAACACCCAGGTACTGGCTGGGGGCACGATGTCGCTGTCGGCAAAGCTCACCCACTGCACCACCTGGGCTGCAGCCTCGGGGGTGCTGCCCCGCAGCTCCTCATTGCTCACGTAGTAGGCAATGGCGTTGCTCTCGAACACACAGAAGCCGTCATCGCCCTCGAAGGCTGGGACCTTGCCGGCCGGAAATTTGCGCAGGAACTCGGGGGTGCGGTTGGTTTGGCCAAAATGGAAATGAGGCGGTGCGGAGAGCACGCGGACCTGAGCGCCGCTGTACTGCGCTGCGATGAGGGCTTTGAAGGCCCTCCAGTTTTCAGGGTATGTGTACAGGGTCCCGGCCGCCATGGTGATTCCGCAGAGAAAGCTATTTTTCTAATTTTTATTCCTTTGCTAGGTTTAGTTTTTCAAAGATGAGAAGGCTGCTTATTCATTTCTGTTCCGAGCACAGGCTTTGGAGCCAGGAGGCTGAGACTTGGTCTCTGACACGTCATTGTACTTTGATCTTGGACAGATTGACCAAACTTACCTAGCTTTTGTTTTTTTAAGCTGTGGAATACAAAAGACTGATATTAACTTTAGCCCTGAAATTAAATTAGGATTAAAAAAAAAGAGGGATCATGAAATTCGAAGTATTGAATGCTTTGGAGTGTTATTGTCTGGCACGTGACATAAATGAATAGTGTGATTATTAAGTGGCTTGGACGGAAAAGTCCATAGTTTCCATAACATGCTAATTTTAGACATATAACTCAAGGGCCCAACACTCAGAAACTAGCTGTTTCATGGTAATACTCCACGTGTGGGGCTATGTATGTGTGTGATGCATGTCTTAATAAATGTCTGTCATGTTAACTTTTTTTGGGGGGTCAGTTTTTATTTATAGTGTCCCTCAGTGGAGTCCAGGACACTTCAATCCCAAATGTACGGCGGAAGGAGGAAAACTTAATTTTTTTCTTCCCTATGTCACCATCATATTGTGGGGATTGAACATTGAAAACTCTTTGTTGATTAAAATGAATTAATTAAGCATTTTATTTTATGTAAGTTCAGTATTTTCTTTGCTACAAATCTACTCAACAAATTGCAATTTCTAGAGAGACTTCACAAAGAAATAATTCCTCTCTCTTCTGACACAGAGACATGGCCGTTCTGTTTCATTGTTTTCTACATATTGCTGTTATATATCAGGTTTGAACTATTATTTAAATGTACACCATTTCAGGGAATTACATAATAGTATTTGAGAGTCACAAGTAGCTACACAATTACACGTTTCAAAAGCCATACCTTGGATTGGATTAGTACAGTTATTCTAAAATGAAATAGACTGTGAAATGCCAAATAAGCATCATGGCTTTGGAACTTTGAGTTTATGTCCCAGAGATTTCTCCTGGCCGGCAGCCAGCTTCAGGGCTTGCTCATAGCTCTCCAGGGCCTTCGTGATTTCTCCTTTCTGCTTCTGCACGAACCCAAGGAGGCTCAAGCCTTCCACGTCAAATTCATTTTTCCGAAGTTTCTTTAAGGCGCATTTCTCCAAAGCACTGATACTTTTATCTCTCGAAAAAGATGCCTTCTCAATTTTCACTGCTTTTAAATAATTAATAATTGCATTTACTTCAGATTTCCTCTGAAATTCCTGAAATTTGCCATAGTGGAGATGCAACTGTTGCAGGTCTTCTTCTGAGAGTGATTTCATGCTTAACACTTTTTGGTAGGTGTCCTCAGCTTTGCAGTAGTCACCTATTTCTATGTAAATTTCTGCCAAGTCTATGTAAGCAATCACAAAAGTAGGCTTGTGTTTCACAGCACACTCCAAATGGTCTATAACTAATCTTGCCAGTCTTCCAATATTTTCTCTATCCTGCCCTCTGGGTTGCCAGTGTGTGACCTTTTTATTTTGAATGATTTGTGCTTTGTAGCAAAGCCCTATCTGGTGATGCACTAAGGCAGAGCAGGGTGTGTCCTTGAGGGCCTTGTGTAAGAGTTGAAGAGCTTTATCCAGAGAGCCCTTTCTTCGGTGAAACTTGGCTGCATACCGAAGGACGTAAGTGTGCGAGGTCTTGCTGGCCAGTGCTTCTTCAATGTACTTTTCTCCTTCATCTTCTTGTCCTAAGTCCTGAAGACACAGTGCTAGGAGAACTTTAACATATTCATTTTCTGGATTCAATCTGATGGCCTGTTTTAGGGGGTCCAGACTCTTTACCTGTTCTGTTCTCTTAATGTTGTTCAGGCGATAGGTGACGATTGCATACCCAACACTAAATTCAGGGTTTGTAGGATCTACTTCCAAAGCCTTTTCAAAGCAAACCTTGGCTCGTTCATAATTATTTCTTCCACATTTCAGCAAGGCCCATCCTTCCTCACAGTCGAGCTCTGGACACTCCATCCTGTGGCTAAAGGGACTTGCCAACTTCTTGCACGTCTTCTCTACCTTGTCCAGGTAAGTCTGGGCTTCTCCCAGCCTGCCCATGTGGTGGTACAGCCAGGCATAGTTGCCCCAGGTGACCAGACCTCTCACGTCTGATTGGTCAGCGAATTCTTGCAGCAGAAAGTCTTCGGCTTCTTTCAAACTCTCCAGGGCTTCTTGATTCTGACCTGCCAGGTGTTTCACGTAGGCCAGCAGGTTGTACATTCTCGTATTGCATTGGACATCCAGGAACTCAATCTGATCAAAGACCCTGTTTTCTAAATCAAGCATTTCAGTGTTGTCAATTTGCAAGCCCCACGTAAAGTGGCATCTCAGCTGGAGCAGGCACTCTTTGATGAGAGTCTCGTTAGGTTTATCACTGTAGAAACAGACAAAAATTAGAATTTTTAAAGGAGGGCTTAGTCCAATGAGATGGAAGCATCACTGAATAATCATATATTTCACCCCACTGATTTCAGTGCTCCCTCCCTTTATTATCTGGTGCCTCTTAGGTGCCTCCTGTATTCATGTCATTAGCACAGAGAGCAGAATGACAAAAAAAATCCTGAGCTAAAGCTTATTAATAATTTCAGCAGGTAGGATAGGTGAGGCTTATTTTATTTTTAAAACTTAATAATTTAATGTACTATCACTTTTTTCACATAGACACCTCTTACCAGTAACATAGGCATACAACTTTTTATTTTCCCCACTTCTTTTTTCCTCCGTTGTTTCTGTTGTTGCTGTGATGACCAGTTCATTGCAGTGTGCTAGATACCACATACTTTTGCTGTGACACCAGTATTACTGCTGGGCTGCACTCAGCATGTGAGTGGTGTCAGGGATCAAACTTGCAACCTCTTGCCTTGCTCAGGTGAGAGAGATAAGAGCCTGGGTCCAGATTGGGGCAACCCCTTCTCCTCACTTATTATGGGTTAGTGCCAAGCTCTAAGATGCTTTCTGCAAGCAGTCTGTTTGCACCCCAGCATATAAGTAAGTTGTCAGTTGCAGCTTTATCTTTCACTGCCATTACCATGCTGTGGCTCCTGGGCCAGCACTTGGGGACTCATGTGTGCCCATCTGGGCTTTGCAGCAGCCTCTCTGGCTCAGAGCGCCGTGTGTGTGTGTGTGTGTGTGTGTGTGTGTCTCATACACGAAGGAATCTTGGAGCAGTCAGTCAGGGAGATGGATCTATGTGGTTCTCAGGAGAAAGGTCACACCTTATGTAATGATTTGCTCTTCATTCAGTTCTTCCTTTGTGATTTATCTTCTTGTTTTTCAATGTCTTTCATTCGTGTTGTGTGTCATGTGTTGATCAAGGGTTGCCATGGGGTTCATGTCTGGGAATTCTCTTGCCCTTCTTGGGGCTCACTTTCCCCTATGAAACACGGAACAGTATGTCTCACATGTCCAGAATCTGAGTGTTCTCTTGGAATGGTTATAGTTGTAGGACTTTTGTCTGAAAACTGTGAACCAATTCATCCATGTGTGGACTTTTCTGTGTCTTCTATTTTCCAGGGAAACTCTTAAAGTAGGGAATAAGATGTGGCATGTGATAAAAGAACCATCCCTTGAAGGGCAAAATTAAAAATTATCTTAAATAAATGGTAATTCTTATATCTTTATAAATGTTTATGGTTCAGAAATTTCTGAAAAGCTAATACATATACCTAAAGTTTAGTGAATTAAAAGAATCTCTTTATGTCTGAATGACTCTCCTTTTATTTTATTTTGGCCTCTGGATGCTCTGGATGACATTATTAAAATTGATTCTACTGGGCTGGAGAAATAGTACAATGGATCAGGAGCTTGATTTGCACTTGGCCAAACTGGGTTCAATCCCTGGCATCCCATATGGTCCTCCAAGCCCTTCCTGGAGTGATCCCTGAGCACAACTGGGTGTGGCCCAGAAACAAACAAGCAAATGATACAACTTATGATGATTTACCTAACCCAGATGCTTTTAGTATATGGAAAATTAACTTGGAATTTATAATTTAGTTTGGGACATGCAAATTATTTTTCAGAGTAAGCCTAATCTTGACTTCAAAGGAGCTAAGTTTTATTTGTAGTTTAGCAATCTTTTGTAATGGGGCTAAATGACAAATATTTTTTCATGGTGATGTGTACTATTTAAAGCCTTTTTTGAGGAGGGTGTCTCACCTGATGATGCTCAGGGTTACTGCTGGCTCTGCACTCAGGAATTACTCCTGGCCATACTAGGGGGACTATATGTGTTGCTGGGGATCAAATCCAGGTAGGGCACATTGGAGGCAAATACCCTACCCGCTGACTATCACTCCAGTCTTATATCTGATGTCTTTAATACCTGTGAGATAAACTTCCTGAAAATAAAAATGTTATGAAGAGTCCAACCCTTTTTTGTTTCATTTTGATTTGGGGTCATAACTAATGGTGCTCAGGGCCTACTCCTGGCTCTGTGCTTAGTAGACCATATGTGGTGCTGGGAACCAGGACCTCAACATTATTTGCATGCAAAGCAAGTTCCTCACTCCCAGTACTACCTATTTGGTCTCAGGGATAAAATCTTAATTGATTAAGATGAAAATAATATGGAGATCTTAAAGGGCTCTTAAGGTATTGACAATTTTATTTTTCTCACGTGGAAAGTGAAATACACATGTATTGGATTAAAAACCCTCAGTGTTTTAGGCTTCATCAGTGAATTGCCCCTCTTACTCCCCCCAGAGAACCTTACAGTGCTCTTATGAGCACTCCTAATCCCCTGAGTTTATCTTTAACCTTTCCTTTGTGCTTTTCCTCTCATTGTTAGCTACTAAATTCCCCAAGTTAGGCTTGGTTACTTATAAAGTTAAACCTTGTGGTGACTCTGGATTTAGTATTAGTGAATTACTTGCTTTTTCTCTTTCCCTTCTAGCCATTTTACATTTTACTTACAGCGATGTTCTTTGCCTAAATGCAGAAAGAATATTAACGCTATGCTCCTAATATTTGGGAGTAAATTGACTCTGAAATATATTCCCTTCTGGGAATCTGTCATAATTACTTGACTCTGGTTTTAGTTGCCATAGTTCTTAGCACCTCCAAAAAGCTGGGGCCTGTTCCTTTTGGAAAACAATATGGATGATTCTCAAAAAACTAGAGGTTGAGCTCCCATTTGACCCAGCAATACCACTGCTGGGAATATATCCCAGAAAAGCCAAAAAGTATAGTCGAAGTGACATATGCACTTATATGTTCACCGCAGCACTGTTTACAATAGCCAGAATCTGGAAAAAACCTGAGTGCCCTAGAACAGATGACTGGTTGAAGAAACTCTGGTACATCTATACAATGGAATACTATGCAGCTGTTAGAAAAAATAAGGTCATGACATTTGCATATAAGTGGATCAGCATGGAAAGTATCATGCTAAGTGAAATGAGTCAGAAAGAGAGAGACAGACATAGAAAGATTGCACTCATCTGTGGAATATAGAATAATAGACTATAAGACTAACGCCCAAGAATAGTAGAAATAAGTACCAGGAGGTTGTCTCCATGGCTTGGAGGCTGGTCTCTCATTCTGGGTAACTCAGGGAAGGGACCACCAAGTAAAATGTGGTCGGAGGTCATGTGGGGGAAGGGTGATGTGGGCCGAATATAGACTAGAGACTGAACACAATGGCCACTCAACACCTGTATTGCAAACCACAACACCTAATCAGAGAGAGAGAACAAAAGGGAATACCCTGCCATAGTGGCAGTGTGGGGTGGGGGGAGACGGGACTGGGGAGGGTGGGAGGGATGTTGGGTTTACTGGTGGTGGAGAATGGGCACTGGTGAAGGGATGGGTTATCGAACTTTGTATGGGGGAAACATGAGCACAAAAATGTATAAATCTGTAACTGTACCCTCACGTTGACTCTCTAATTAAAAATAAACTAATAAAAAAAAAAAGCTGGGGCCTGTTGAAGGACTTCTGGATCGACCCAGAGCAAGCAGCAAAGCAACCCCAGCATCGATGGAACAATCTAGAAAGCATAAAACATGGTCTTGATACAAGCTATGATGACCTAAGAGACAGGATCCCATGGGGTAAGAAGAGGTAAAATGGGACTTATGGTAAGGGAAAGAGAAAAGCAATATAGATGCTTGTCACTCTGTGCAAATTTCTCAGTATAGTCTCAGAATGTCTCCTTGAGTTAATCCTCACAAAAGAATAGCCTCCGCTTTACCTCTGTAAATGATTAAAAATATCTATGGGCAGTCCAGTACCTTGAACCCCCTCAGATTGTCAATATAGACTATTTGGTTGGAGATAATAAACAGGACATTTTGATGATCTCCTCCCCTGTCTCTGTTCCTCTGCTGGAGTGGCCTGGTAGGTGGCGCTCGTCCACCAAACTCGTCATGCACTTTACTCGCACACATGGATTAGGTATAATGGTGCTTTGTGAACACATTATGAGACATGTTTAACCTTCTTAAACAAATATGTGGATAATAATATTATGTGAAGGGGCTGGAGTGATAGCACAGCGGGTAAGGCATTTGCCTTGCACGTGGCTGACCCAGGTTCGATTCCCAGCATCCCATATGGTCTGCCACAGGTGATTCCTGAGTGCAGAGCCAGGAGTAACCCCTGTGCATCGCTGGGTGTGACACAAAAAGAATGAAAAAGAAAAAAATTATGTGAAACTCCTGAAAATCAAACATGGTCTCATCAATTCAGGGTATTATCCTAGGTATTTATATGTCAAAAAGTTGAGAACATCACTTTACCAATTTTGTTATAATAAAATCTTTTTGAATGTCCTATGCCTTTTGCCATTTACAGAATTGCTCTAATGTGTTTTCCCAGTGAAGAGTACAGGAAAGGTTTGAAAAATAAGATTTGTCATGGAACTGAAGATAAAAATTTGGTTCCTCAAACAGCAGGAGACTAATATTTTCTACACGAAATTAAATTAATTATTGACAATAAAGATTATTAAGTTATTTTTGTTTGTTTTGTAAAACTGTTGATTTTACTTTTTGTCAGATTTAAAAAATATTTCCTGTATGAGTTGTGACCTTCATATAGCAACCTGGTATTCTACATCTAATTGTAAGTCAAATTTAAATGTTTGTTTTTTCCTCTTTCTGGCAACTTTAGTAAATTCTTTTATGCTTCACAGTAATCTACTTGTCTGCATAAATCTAGGAAGAAAGCTTTTCTGTCTATAATAGATAATTTGGAAACAGTTTGTATTACTGAGGCTCTGACTTGGAAAATCAGAATATACTGCTTCAGGAATCAAGATTAACCCCATAGGGACAATGTCTTGCTTGGACTTTTTAAGAATAGAACTTAAATGTTTTCATGAAAATACACACATGTGTGCATATGTTATGTGATGGATGTGTTAATTGCCCAAAGAGAAAGGAATATATTTAGAATGTATATATGAGGGCTGGAGAGCTAAGACAGCTGGGAGGATTCGCCTTGCATCTAGTCAACCTGGGTTTGATGTTTGGCATCCCATATGGTTTCCTGAGCACCACCAGGAGTGATCCCTGAAATCAGAGCCAAGAGTAACCCCTGGGCATTGCCAGGTGTGACCCAAAAACAAACAAACAAACAAATACCTAAAAGTCATAGAATGTATGTATGTAAAATTACCAGAAGCATATTTTAGATATCTT
The DNA here is from genome assembly GCF_027595985.1 of Sorex araneus. NCBI lineage: Eukaryota > Metazoa > Chordata > Mammalia > Eulipotyphla > Soricidae > Sorex > Sorex araneus. Next base: position 50,171,961 of record NC_073312.1, read on the forward strand.
ACAGTTTTATGGCAAATATCATGATAAATCTGAAATTAAAATAATTGTATAGGTAACTTGATTATATTAAGATAAAAGTAATGTATCTTACCTTACTAATTTATCATTTTTTCTTTTATTTCTTTAGGTGCATGAAATGCTCTATTTTTCCCCTATTAAATCTTAATTTTTTCATTAAAATTATCTTCATGTGTATTAAAGCATATCTTTGTAAAAGAAAACTGTCTAAAAACATATCAAATGTAAATTTCACACCTAAAGTTATTTTATATAAAGTAATTTATATAAGACATTTAGACTATTGCTTTCTTTATATAAGATATTTAGACTCTTGCTTACTGGTTTTTTTTTTTGCTTTTTTGGGTCACACCCAGCGATGCTCAAGGGTTACTCCTGGCTCTGCACTCAGAAATTACTCCTGGTGATGCCTGGGGGACCATATGGAGTGCTGGGGATTGAACCTGGGTCAGCCACGTGCAAGGCAAATGCCCTACCCGCTGTGCTACTGCTCCGGCCCCTCTTGCTTACATTTCTTTTCTTTTCTTTTTTTTTTTTTGCATTTATTTTTTTTTTATTTTATTGAATCACCATGTGGAAAATTACAATGCTTTCAGGCTTAAGTCTCAGTTATACAATGCTGAAACAACTATCCCTTCACCGGTACCCATATTCCACCACCAATAAACAAAACAAAACAACCCAGTATACCTCCCATCCCACCCCCACCCCCTGTAACCGATAAATTTCACTTTACTTTCTCCTTACTTTGGTTACATTCAATATTTCAACAAAAACCTCACTATTATTGTTAGGAGTTCCCCACTAGAGTCAGACCTGTTGTGAAGACGCAGCCGTGCGATTTTGGATTTCTGTATTTTAGCAACTAAGTTCAGGGAAATTTTTTCCAGATATTGGATCATTGCAAACTTGTAACTCTCATCTGGGGTCATCATAATATGGCGATTGCCACCCCCTTCTGTCCTTCTCCACCTCCCCCCCACCCCCCGCCGCCCCCTCCCCCCGCCCCCATAAGGAAAAGGCGAGAGAGAGAAAAACCTTTCCCCTCCTGGGCAGGCATGGGGCCATGGCTTAGTTCTCAGTCTGGAGACATTCTGCAAGGAGCTGCCGATATCAAAAGTAGTTTAGCTGGCCTCTGGAATCATGCTCGTGCAGCTGCAAAGAGACCGCACACATGCGGCCCCCGGGGTCACATCTCGGTGGAGAGCAGGGCCAGTGCTGCCCACCTTCCCGAGATCACCCTCGCATCCCATTGCTGCAGTTCGTAACTATCATCTGTGGTTCTCATAATATGGGGGTCGCCACGCCCTTCCCCACCCCCTCACCCCCACTCCCCAACCCCTGGCAAGGAAAAGGCTAGAGAGAGAAAAACCTTTCCCCTCCTGGGCAGGCATGGGGCTGTGGCTTAGTTCTCAGTCTGGAGACATTTTGCAAGGAGTTGCCGGTACCAAAAGTAGTTTAGCTGGCCTCTGGAGTCATGCTCATGCAGCTGCAGAGAGGCCTCACATGTGTGGCCCCTGGGATCACATCTCGGCAGCGAGCAGGGCCGGTGCTTACATTTCTTTTAATTTTTTTTTAAACTGAAACCTCTTTACATTTTTATTACAAATGCCAAGGAATAGTTCAAAGGACTGGAGGATCCGTCGGGTTCCGAGTTAAGTCCCCAGCATGGTATGCCTCTTCCCCAGCTCCAAGCACCTCCATGTGTGACCCTAATGACATAAACACCTGGACAGGTACCACACCGCTAACTTAGTCAAAGCAATGACAAGAATTGAATCTTGTGGTTTTCAAAAGATCCTCTGCAAGAGGCAAGAAACATTTTCAGGAAAGTCTTTGGGTACCACAGGTGCTCTCTGGTTATGCCCCAGTTGCTTTTGTGAAGGGCCTGGCTGATCTCAGGCTCGGTTCATTGATCAGAGTAGATAGCACCCAAGGAGTTCATTGCTTTAGAAAATGAACCTGCCCAGGAACTCTGCAGTTCAGTGCTTATTACACTCTAATCCGCATAGTGCACTAATCACTGGGACGTCTTATTAAATGCAGACTTGAAGATAATCCGTTATATACACATGTTGATTTATAAAGGTGCACATCTGAAACTTACAAGATATTGTAAGGCAATACTGTTTTAATAAAGGTTTAAGAAGAAAAATGACAGGTTTGGGATACTGCCTTTCATTTGGGAGAAATGGTAGGAGACAAGGGTCACAACCAGCTGAACTCAGAACTTACTCCTGACTATGTTCAGGGATCACTTTTGGTGGTGCTTGGGGACTTTATGCAGTGCTGAGGCTCAGACAGAATTGGCAGTATGCAAAATAAGTACTTTAAGTTTTGCACTAGCCCTCTGGCCCAAGGAATGGACTATCTTTCTGGTCTGAGGTACTGCCTAACAGTCACTCAGGGACATTGCTTGAAGAGCAAGTCTCCAAGAAGACTTCATTTGGGGCCAGTAATTTCCAAATAGCCACTTTCTTGTCCCCAAAGTATCCTGCAAATAAACAAGCTTCACTTTATGTCAACAGCCTTCCTACCTATCCATTTCTCCACTCAATTCAAATTTTATTCACTCATTTTACACACAACCATGCAGGAAGATTTTGGTGTGTCTAGGAAGTACGTGTGTTTATTGTAAAATATTTTTTTCCTAGAGTTTATCTCTGATCTGTTCAATTCTGACCAGAATTCAGCATCTAGTTATTTGTACAGAGCACACAGGTTGGGTGTGCTACAGGGCATTTGGCACACAGTTTGTGAGACTCTGACACTCTTTTCCCCACATGCACTTCACAGGAAAATGTAGCAGGTCAATATGAGGCCCCAAATAAATACACCTTCCAAATCTTAAAGCAAATTGCAAGGAAGAAGATTTCAATAGAAAGTTTGCCACTGGTCGAGGTTGGAGGTGGAGGGGGAAGGTCAGGGAAGGGAACAATATGACATTATTAGTACAGGTAGGTGGTCACTCTGGAGATCAGAATGCTGAAAGGTTTGAAGTGCTTACCACAGAGGTAGGATAGGGAGCAGGAGGGAAGCTGGGGATGTTGGGGAGGGAAGTGAACACTGGTGAAGGGTGTGATATTTGAACTTTGTATACCTGAAATGCCATCATGAATAACTTGGTATCTTTGTCATTCACAGTGATTCAATAAGACCTAAGTTAAGTTAAATTTAAAAGCGCACATGTTTTTAAAATGACCACAACCATCACAATAAGAGTCACAAATCTCTGATTTAAACTTTTCAAATGTACGAGACAAAAGAAGCAGATTTTTGGTTTCTTTCTTCCAAACCCTAGATCTCATTGGCCAGATTTTGCCTGCAAGAACTTGAGCATGCCTTCCCTCTGGGCTGTCAATAAGCTCCTCTCTTTCCCAGCTGTCACCCTCCTGTTCTGCTGGGAGTTCTGCCCTCTGTGGCTGCCTCATTGCATTCAAAATGAGAAAGCTAGATTGCCCCTGAGATGTGATCCCAGGGGGCCGCACATGTGTGGCCCCTCCGAAGCTGCACGAGCATGACTCCAGAGGCCAGCTAAACTACTCTTGGTATGGGCAGCTCCTTGCAGAATGTCTCCAGACTGAGAACTAAGCCTCGGCCCCATGCCTGCCCAGGAGGAGAAAGGTATTTCTCTCTCTTGCATCTTCCTTGCCGGGGGTGAAGGGCGTGGTGACCGCCATATTATGACGACCACAGATGAGAGTTACAAGCTTGCAATGATCCAATATCTGGAAGAAATCTCCCTGGACTTAGTTGCTAAAGTACAGAAATCCAAAACCTCATATCTCTTCACAACAGATCTGACTCTAGTGGGGAACTCCTAACAATAATAGTGAGGTTTTTGTTGAAATATTGAATGTAACCAAAGTAAAGAGAAAGTAAAGTGAAATTTATCAGTTGGGGGGGCGCGAGGGGAAGGGGTGAGGGATTGGAGGTATACTGGGCTTTGTTTTGTTTTTTGGTGGTGGAATATGGGCATTGGTGAAGGGATGGTTGTTTCAGCATTGTATAACTGAGACTTAAACCTGAAAGCATTGTAATTTTCCACATGGTGATTCAATAAAATAAAATCTTTATTTAAAAAAAATGAGAAAGTCACAGGAATTCATGTACATGATTTGAGGGCAGCAGGATGACTTGGTGGCTAATAGTTTCTACCTTGCAAGTGTAAAGCCACAAGTTTGATCCCTGACACAACCTCCATGTGCCAAGCATGATCCTGGCAGCTACAGCTACAAGATACTGGTGCTGCAATTATTTATAACTGCATTGCAGCCTGGTGTGTGTGAGCATCATAACTGAAGGGTGAGACTCTGGGGAAGCACCACAGTAAAAAGATATTCTAGCACCACAGTCAGGCATGAAAGCTTCCAGACAGTATATATGTGAGCACCACAACTAAAAAGAAACCACAAAATCACAAAACTCCAGTGAGAACCACAACCATATGTGCTAGCACCACAATCAAAAGTGTGAGACCTTCGGTAACACAACAGCATCAACAGAGGGAAGGGAAGGGAAGGTGGAAAAAAATTACATGGATTAGTAAAACAGTCTGATCGGATTAGATAAATATAGGTCAATTTATAAGCATACTCAGAATCAGCCTAATTCAGGAAATTGTATGCACAAATAAAATTCGATTGTTTTATCAGAAAATCAGACTCTAATAGAGAAGCAGGAAACTTTTACCTCATGGTGACTACTTCTCTGCAACTCTGAAAGCTGATGTTCAGGCTGATTTCACCTTGGGCTTGTGGATCCCGAGAAAGTACTGAAGAGCTTGCATCTGGGATGCTGGCTGTTCTCTTATGTCTGTGTTTTTATCAACGGGGGAAGGAAACCAAAGCTTCTTATGCAATAGCAATTTTCCAAATGAAGGGAAATAGAAACCGAAAGTGAGAGAGGCTCCCCTCCCCTCCACTGGCAGTCATGTTCCACTGAGCACTGTGGTTGAGAAATGGTAAGTAGACACAGATCCCAGACCTGCTTCCAGAGATTCTGGTGCAGCTCATTTAGCAATGGGCTCAAGCATCAGCATTTGTACAGCTGATTTGTACAGCACTATCTAAATTGTATTGTAGGTGTCCCTTTATGTACTTTGAAAGGCACTGTTCTGGAGATAACCTTGTTCAGCATTTCCCCAAGGGTCCTAAATAGATCAGTGGCAAAAATGTCTAAAACTGCAAGTTTAATCCCTGGCACCACTCTCAGTTACTATGACTCTGGTGGCACTGCCTTCTGAGGTCCTTGGCACTGCCCAATACCGAGACCCCTGTTAGTATCACAACCAAGTGTGTGTGACCCCTGGTTGTCACAACCATAGTGAAAAAAGAGGGGAATAAAATATAAATGATATTTTTTAAAGAAAAGCGCTTCTCTCATTCCCCTAGAAGTACTCTAAATAGTAAGCTCTACTAAATATTTAGCCACACAAGCTGGAACAGAGGAAAATAATCTCAGGATCCCAGGATTCTGATTCTTTTGTTGACCTAATTTGGGCTTTTTGAATCACATGACTGAGACTAATTTTCTTACCAAACACAAGCATGAAAATATGTAAATTGTAACTGTACCCTCATGGTAATTCACTAATTAAAAAAACAATAAATTTTAAAAAATGGCCTGAAATCACTTTTCTTTTCCTTTTCTTCTAATGTACAAGAAATGTGTCCGAATTAATGTATCTTCCCTCTGGATAGATCCAGATCAACTTTCATCTAAGATGTGACTTGGAGTACTGTAAGGAGTGGGCAGCCATCAGAGAAGTTCTCACTCCAGCTGAGACCTTGAGAACCTGTTCCTGCCAAGCCTTGTTCTTCCTCTCTGAAGTGAGGTGTTAAAAGCATGACAGAAGGGGCTGGAGCGATAGCACAGTGGGTAGGGCTTGCATGCGGTCGACCCGGGTTCGATTCCCAGCATCCCATATGGTCCCCTGAGCACTTCCAGGAGTGATTCCTAAGTGCATGAGCCAGGAGTAACCCCTGTGCATCGCCAGGTGTGACCCAAAAGGCAAAAAAAAATGACAAAATTTTGTCTTTGGGGCATTTGTGCATGGACAGAAGATTGTCTGTACTTGAGTTCAGTCCCTTAGCCGTCAGAGCTGCCTCTGTCCCGCTAGCCTCTTGGAAACAATACCTGAGCATGAATTGAGTATGTGCCAGAAAGCCTTCCCTCATCTTCCTCTACAGTGACTATGGAGACACACAAGCACAGGTTGGGGTATCTCCATAGCCATTGTCTGGAGGTAAACTAAGGATGATGAGACCCTTAGAGGACCCTGCTCTGACACATGCTCTTTCAGAGGCCTCTTGCCAAGTAGTTTGCCCTTCTGATCTTCATTTTGTTTACCTAGAAAACAAAGCTGGTAAGTGATAGCTTCTCTTTTCTGGGGCTATTGTGCTAATGAGGGGAGCACTGCCATAGGCTGAGCACAGAGGCATTATTACCATAATGATAAAGAAGGTAAACTAAGCTATCTCCCTAGTAAAATCTGTTAAAAAGACCGACCACCAAGATCTGGGCTGAGCCGGGCTTGACTTTCTGAAGTCAAATATACACAATTAACATTACTCTTGTCTGTTCTATAGGAAAAGGTGACCTCTCAATGCTGATATCGTGGTTGTCTCCCTTCTTATACAACAGGACAGTTTTCCTGGTTTTCCATTGAAACAGAACCTTGCATTCAGACAGGTAGTGTGTGAAGAACCGAGCCAGTGTATTGATGAGTACTGCGGCAGATTCTTCAGGTGTTTGGGTCTGACCTTGTCTAGACTGCATGCTGCACGCTTCTTTACCCATGAAATGGCATGTCAGATTTCGGAAGGCAGAACGCTGAGAATGACATATCCATCCCACGGAATTTGGTAATTGGGCAGGTGGACGTGGCTATCGAAGAGATCTGAGTAGAAGTCGTGGATAACCTTTTCTGTTGCCCTTCTGGAAGATGATAGATCCATCAGGACGTTGGAGGGCAGTCATCTTGGTCTTATGGTTGGTAAGGGTCAGGCAGGTGTTAAGAATACTTTTCCCGGCTTCTTCTGCATCAACCAACACTGCTGCTCTTCTTGCTTTGAGGTCTTCCTTTATCGCTTCTCTGCACAGCTTTGCGAGCTCGGATGTTAGCTTGTGATTGCCCGAGGCTCGCACCTGATCACGTTAATGAATGAGCTTGAGAGTTTCTGAAGACAGGCGTCTTTTTGTGACTTTCTCTCTCTCGGCATTCCTCGCACAATCATGGAGGTGCTGAACCAGTTGATCGTATTCCATGTCGATGTTGTCAACGATGGCATCTTCCCATATTGCTGCAATAGTGCCAAAGAGCTCCCCGTTGGTGGTTGTTCTGGGAGTTCTTTCTCCCCGCTCTGTGAAGTAGAATTTCGCACGAAGGAGATGTGTGTAAACACACAAAAAATGAGGGAGACACACTGCACGGGGCATGGGGCAGCGGTGCTCTATCTCTCCCGCCGCCTGTGTTTGGTAGTCTCCGGCCACTTCCCCCACCCCGGGGAGGTTGATGGCGATGACAGGCAGGCGAAGAAAAAAACGAGGGTCAGGCTGGTTGGTCTCAGTTGCAGTTTATTCCATTCCCATCCCCATTCTCCTCTGATTCTCCTCCTGCTTCTTCCCCCCCACCCCCTCCATGCTATTTCATTCTCCTTCTCGCTCTGGATCTGGATCTCAATCTGGCTTCTCCAGATCTGGCTCTGGGACTGGCCCCCAGCCCACTCTTTCAGCCTAGTTAAATCCCTAAGAATGAGGGGTTGGGGCTTACACATAGGTCTGGTCACAATCAATAGGGGTAAAGTTCTTTCCCTCAGGGGATGCTTCTTCCAGGACAGGTTCTCTTTCAGTAGGATGACCCACCCAAGGGCGGAATCCCATGGGTGTGTTTCTCCTCTCCTTGTCCAACTAACATATAAGCATTCATAATATTAATCATTTTGTATGGACATAGCAAGAGATGCATTAAGCTTATAAAATTGCTCTCCTGGGGTCATCTCAATCTCAGACTACAGTGCTCAGGCTGGATTAGTCTTTTCTATCCCTAGCAGGGTCCTAGTCTTGTCGTTACTTTTGGATCATGACATGGCATGTCCATGATCAAGCTCTTAACTTATAGTTAAGCATTAGGCACTTTGGCCAGGCCCATTTCAATGCCAGGGTAGCACATAACTCACTGCTTGCCCTGGGTTCATCCCGTCCTGCCTTCGGGGTGCTAGGAACTAAGGACAACTGAGGCTTAAGTCGAGAGAGCAGATGCCCGGGAGTGAATAATATTCGAAGCCAATTAAACCCCATGTTACCAAAGCATATTAACAACTGTCTTTCTTTGTTCATACAAAAAGGACATTGTTTTAAAGTAAACTATTCAAAAGACACAAGGAGAGGAGCAAGGCAATATTAACTTACAGGCAATATTAACTTACAATACAAGTTCATTGTCCTAGAAAGTTCTGACCTTACAAATTAATAGAGTCTGATTAGGGGAAAAGCTGATTAACTGGTTGGGGAAGGAAGCATAGAAGTGGTTACGAATAGACAAAGGAATGGGAGTGACTCGGGAGCACCTTGATGGGTGTGGCCGATATACCTAAGCTCCTTGTGGCAAGGGGAACAGGACATACCAATGTTGTCTAGAATTGTTTAGAGATTATAACCAGATATGCCTAAACTCTTTGTGGCAAGGGAGAAAGGACAAACCAATGATATCGTACAGAGATGGTGGTCTGATCCCATCTGGAATTTTGGTTTAGCAGCGGCATTGGTCAGGTGAAACCGTTGATTGAATATGATGTGGTCAATTTTGTTGTGGAACTGTCCACCAGGAGACTCCCATGTCCAACGTTTAGATTTGACCTTCTGGAACTGCGGGTTACCATGGATGGTCTTGGTCAAAATGATGAACTCAGTCTCTCACCCTATTCGTTCTATTCTAGGCCGTGGGTCCCAATGTGGAGTTCTTCGGGTGACCTTCTAGGTCCTATCTTGGCATTAAAACCACCGATAATGACCTTGTAGAAGATGTGGTCTTCTTTACAGAACTTCTCCACATCCATGTAGAACTTCTCAATTTCTTCTCCATCATAGTTGGATGTTGGTGCATAGACAACAAAGATAGAAACTGCCGGTAATGAGCCACATCTATTCAAATGTAAGCATCCAATTCGGGTTGTTAGGCATTCGAACGAATCAATGCTCGTGGCCAAGTTTCTGTTGATGAGGACACTGACACCACTGACGCCTGTACTGTTGCATGTTCCGAGGAACAGTTCTTCAGTGTCGAAAACAGCATGATGTGATCAATGCCCTCTCGTCTCAGTCAATCCAATGATGTGGTACTTGATCTTCTATGCTTGCACCATCATGGATGCTTCCGATGCTAGTGTATGTGCATTAAAAGTGCAGAAAGTCATTTTAGTCCTTCTTCATTGGCAGCCTATTTTGGCCCTGAGATTTTAGCAGCCTCTCCTTGCTTGTCCTTCTCAATGCTGCTGTATTGAGGGCTCCAGGGTCAGGAGAATGAGTCCCATTTTTGTTACTGTTTTTGACATATCAAATATGCCACGTGTAGCTTGCCAGGCTCTGCCATGCGGGTGGCATGTTGGGAGGTGGCCCCCTCCTACTCCTCACTTATCTACAATATTATATACATATGTATATATATGTGTGTGTGTATGTATATATATATATACATAAAACTTCTAGACTCTTTGTATCATCTTCAAAGTGTAGGATAACATGGTTTGTCCTTTTCGCTTTGCCACAGGGAGCTTAGGTTTATTGGGTTACTCTCATCACAGTGCTCCTATTCTTTTGTGCTTATTTGTAACTTCTTTCTCTGTGCTCTGTTGACTTATACATATTGCTTTTCTCTTCTCTTTAAGTCCTTTGCATAGTTAATTCAGAGAAATACCCTTTTTGAACAAGAAGACAGTTAATGCTATGCTTTTGTAACTTGGGAATTAATTGCCTCTGAATAATATTTTCCTCCTGAATATCTGTTCTCTCAACTTAAGCCTCAGTTGCCCTTATATTCCAGAACCCCAAAAGCGGGGCCCCAATGAGGGACTGGATGGACCCAGAGCAAGTGGTGAGCTATGTGCTACCCTGGCATTGAAATGGGCCTGGCCAAAGTGCCATAATGCTTAACTATAAGTTAAGAGCATGGTCATGGACAAATTCTGTCATGATCCAAAAAGTAATAACTAGATTCGGACCCTTGCTAGGGTTAGGAAAGAGTAATCTGGCCTGAGCACTGTAGTCTGAGTCTGTGGCAAGACGTTTCCAGGAGAGCCGCTGTATAAGCCTCAATGTATCTCTTACTGTGTCCATACAAAAATAACTAATGTTAAGATGTTAATTAAAATGTTAATTAAGTTATTGGACTAAGGAGAAGAGGAACACCCTTAGGTGGTATTTCCGCCTTTGAGCCCCTGAGGGGCAGTCAGGAAGGGCTTTCTTATGTTGATTTTGTTATGGGACTGGGTGTAGCATCAGCCCACAGTTCTGGGGATGGAGAGACGAGAGACTTGGAGTGAAGAGAAAGGGGGGGAGCAAGACGGAGTGCGAACTGATGAGCAGGAGAGACAGGAGGAGATGGGAATAAGGGGCAGCATGAGACTAAAATGGGGAGCTCAGAGAGACTGGGGAGAATGGAATAAACGGCAACTGATTAATGAACCGGCTTGACCCCTGTTTCCTCCTTCGTCTGCCCATGGCACGGGTTACCCTGGCTGGGGGAGTGGCCCAAGACTACCTAACCCAGGTGGGGAGGGTCATTAGTTCTTATAATAGGAATTAAAACAAAGCCCAAAGTTTGAAGTTTAGTTTTTGTATATGAAACGGAAAACAATGTTCATCTGTATTTATTGTTCATCCCACTTCCCACCTTTTCTTTTGAGGTTGGTTTTGTTTATTTCTAGTCTGTTTTGTTGTTACTGTCTTCCAACTGCCTTTATCTTTTGATTTTCTTTCTTTTTCTAGTTCCATTATGCATCATGTTGAAGTTGTCCTAATTGTTTTTCAATGCATGTCTTTAGTTTGATACATTTGTGTTTTATCCCTCTTTTTTTTTTATTTCCAGCTTCATACCATTTGATCTGAAAAGATACTTGACATGACTTCAGTTTTCAAAAATTACTGATCTTTGTTTTGTGAACCAATGTAAGGTCTATCTACGAGAATACTTTTAGTGTATCTGAGAAGAATGTGCGTTGTAGTGTTATGAGTTGGAAAGATCTATGTAATACCTAACAAGTTCATCTAATCTAATTTGCCATTTAATTCCATTGTGTCTTCGATAATTTTCTGTCTTTATGATCTGTCTAATGATGTAAGTGGGGTTTTAGAACTTCTCCAATTACTCAGTTGCCATTAATTCCTCTCTTTATGTCTGTTAATATTAATTTTATTTATTTTATGCTCCCATACTGGCCATGTATACATTAATGGTAGTTATGTTAGCTTAATGCATTAATGTTTTTACATATACATATGCAATGCTTATTTTTGTATATTATTACATAAACTGGAAGTTTGGAAGTCTGAAAGTCTATTTTTATCTCATGTAAATATAGTTTTTTAAAATTTTTCTTATTGACTTGTAGTACCTTTCCCCAGTATCTTTACTTTTACTGTATAATTGTCCTTATAACTTAAGCGAGTTTCTTGTTAGAGCATATAGTTGGGGCTTGTTCTTTACTTTTAAATATCTTTACTCATCCAACTCAGTTGGCAGTGATTTCATCACAATAGTTAGGGGCTAATTTTGGTACTGACAGTGAGATGGAAAAGTGACATGTAGACAACATCAAGGAGTTAGGAGTGTATTTAGAGTCCAGTGGGAGTGGAGTTGAGTCTGGGGAACCCCTTATAGGAATGGATACTAAGATCAATAAAGTCTCTGTGACCCCAAGTATGTGCATCAAAACCAACTAATGTCTTCAGTTTACCCATCTCATTAACTGCTCATTTCAGTTTTACCTTCATAGTGGGCTTTTATATATGCATTATGGGTAATAACATGCACATAAACAATTTGGTTATGTAACATGCACCTGTCAGACATTAACCTCAATTCCACCTAAAATTCTTCCCCATAGTCACCTATTTCACCCTAAAGTTACAGTATAAAGGCATAACTCTTTAAGCATAGCAGGGGTGGTTATAATTCACACTGTCAACACACTCCCACTCTTTCGGAGTGCTTGAAGCTCACTTGCTTCGTTGCTACCAAAGTTGTATATGTGATCCTCATATTTTTGCTGATCATGCACAAGAATTAAGGGCTTCTCACCTACTAAGAACATCTGGTAATGTTGTGGTGATGCCCTGATGGCCAGGTGTCATCCTTGTGACAACTCAAATATAAGAAGATTCAAACTTGTTCCCTTTTAAAAGGATGCTACAACAATTGCATCATATAAGCAGACTCAAAGACTACAGTGAGAAAAGAGAGCAAGGGTAGAAAGCTTCAAGGATCTGCATACATATCTCCCCCTGTCCTTTCCACCTTTTTCTTTCCAGGACCCCATTCCAGGAAAGTTTTGGGAAACAGAACATGCAAGGACAAGGTACGCACTTGTATACAGATTTACCATACAGATATCAATGGTTGGGTGCTAAAGGTTTCAGAAAATTCTGAGAATCTGAAAGATTTATGGTATAGAAAAGTGTCAACAAAAGAAGATCACTCCCCTATGTTCCATGGCATTGTAGTTATTTATTGTAGAATTCTTTGACTTGTTTGAGATATCTAGACATGATTACAGTTTATCTTAGGTGCATAATTTCTTTTATTTTTATTTATTTTTTTGCTTTTTGGGTCACACCTGGCAATGCACAAGGGTTACTCCCGGTTTTGCACTCAGGAATTGCACCATATGGCAGTGCTTGGGGGGCTAATATGGAATGCTGGGAATCAAACCCAGGTCAGCCGTGTGCAAGGCAAATGCCCTACCCATTGTACTATTGCACAGCACCAGGTGCATAAGTTCTTAATGCAGAAAAATAGCAAAACTTATTTTATAGAACCTATAATTAAATAATTTAAAAAACGAAATAATTATATAATGTTTTATTTATATAGCCAAAGGTTTTTACACAGTAAAGTGAATTGAACTATAGTTCATACATAGCAATTTTTTAAACTTAAGGTATATAATATGTTGGCTTCATATATTTATATATTATAATATGATTTGTCTATAATTTAATATAATTATCATTATTTGTTTTTAGGAAATAACAAATAATCTTCTAGCAAGACTGTGGCCAGGATCTTAGTCTATGTCTTCACTAAATTTTTTATTAGATCTCAAGTATCAAATAGAGGGGGTGGTGTTCAGTTCTCTTCTAGCTATTCTAGAGATACCATATCCCACATATTGCTTTCTCAACTAAAGATACTAAAGGTCCAAATTTCTCAGAGATTTTACTTACTGACTATATTTGTTTATTTTGCTGCAGAAGGAATTTCAAAAGGTCCAAAGTCTTAGAATCTGTTCTATTTTTAGAAATCCTTTTTTGGGCAATAGCATGCAATTTCCTCTTCATCTCTTTTCTTTGCTTTGATTTAATGTTTATTTTTATGCCCTCCATGTAGTAATGGATGGCATCATCTTCACAGTGCATTTGATATAACTGAAAGTTGCCATATTGTAAATGGAGGTTTTGCTCAGCTAAAGGAGTAAGGTCTTTGCTGAATTCTCGTTGGTAGTAATGTTCTGCTTCATTGTACTCACCAGCAATTGCGTGGAGCAAAGCAAGATTGAGGTTGACGTCTGAGGTATTTCTGTTATCAGCTTTCTTAAAACGATCTATACCTTGTTCTATTTGGTACTGTAATAAGTTTTCACTTTCCTGACACATTCTATTACGTCCCCAAACGTCTTTCTGGACTTTTTCTCTATAAAAAGTCCCAATAATGTAGTGTATGCTAGTATTATTTGGCAACATTTCTGAAGCCCTTTCAAGCAGCTCTATAGCTTTGTCCAGGTCTCCTCCAGTTCGATAAAACTTGGCTGCTTGTTGAAGCACACCTGCTTCATCTGGGCCTTCCCCCAAAAATTCTTCAACTAACTTCTCTCCTTCAGCTTTATTCTTCTTCTGAAGTTTCAGAGCCAGGAGTAATTTAAGATACTTGTTATCAGGATTCAGTTCAATGGCTTCACGCAGAAGATTCATGACATTCACAGGTGCTGGACAGTCACTGGCATGGTGCCTCACAATGGCCAGTCCACTGGCAAATTCTGGGTCATGTGGGTGTTTTTCCAGAGCCTTCTCAAAGCACACTATGGCCCTTTTAAGTTGGTTGTTACCACACTTCAGCCATGCCCACCCTTCCTCAGTGTCCAGCTCAGGACACTCAAGACTGAAAGGATTTGAAAACTTCTCACACACCTGTTTCACCTTGTCAACATAATCCTGAGCTTCATCGAGTTTGCCCAGGTGATAGTTGACCCAGGCATAGTTTCCCCAGGTCACCAGGTTCCTGACTTCTGCCTGGTCAGAGTGCTCTTTCTGGATTGACTTTTCAGCTTGCTGTAAGCATTCCAGAGCAGCCTCTTCTTGACCATCTAAATGTTTTATATAGGCCAACAAGTTGTACATTGTGCCTTTGGACTCAGGGTTTAAAGATTCAATCTGCTCACACACTCTGTCTTCCAGATCCTCTGGGATATTTTTTTCCTTAAGTAAATTCCATGTGAAATGACATTTCAGCTGGGGAAGGATTTGTTCCAGAGAACCATTGGCCTCACTGGAAGAAAATAAATATGGTCACTGTGATACATGCTTTCCAAGCACTGCAACACATTATAAAATTCCAGGTTAATTTAGTGTCAACACTGTGGGGCCATGGGATGCCCAGATATCTAGTCAAGCATTTGTTCTGGGCAAATGATAGGGTTTTCCAAATGGAAGAGCATTCATCCATAGACTAAAGAGAGCAAGGAAAGAAGCTATCAGCTATTTGTTGAGGGGCTGAGTAGAATCAAAGGCAGAGAAAGGTTGGATCAGTGCTACTTGGCTGCTTATGCTGAAACATAGTTTCTTCTCAGCCCAAATTGGAACTTAAACCACAGTGCTCCAGTTCTCAAGTCTTCTGACTTTCCTAGTGCTGTAACACAGGATTATTGAGTCATAAATTGTAGTTATGATCTCCTTATTAGTACTTTTCTTCTAGAAAACTGCCTACTACTCACCTACATTTCCCAAAAGCACAGAGAAGATGCTTTTCTTTTCTCTTTCAGGAGATATGCTCTGCACAGAAACTCACAGAGAAGCTCCTTCACACTGTGTGGGTGGAGGGTCAGATGGTGAGGTGGTAGATGAATGAGGCTGGTGGCTTTCTGGTATTTCGGTAGAAGTGTTAGACTTTTCTCCACACTAAGCACAGTCATACCTGTGCTCAATGTCCTGTTTTGGGAGCCCAGGACTGGAATGAGTTCCTGACTCATGCAAAATGAAGAGGCTTCGTTTTAGGCAAAATAGTGGGAACTTGGGAATGGGACCAAAGTAGTGAGAACTTGAATGCTTGTGTGCATGCCTAGGCCTTGGCAAGGTGCACACACAAGTGTTCAAGGTAAGTAAGTCTACCTCTACTAGTCTACATATACTCGTCTCCACACATCTGTAAGTATTAATACATACACCCATCCCATGCGTACACACATCTGTAAGTATTCTTTGCTCTGACTTGTATAACAGGAGGTACCCCAGAGGGAGCAAAGTAGTGGGGAGAGAAAAGCAGTGAGCTAAGGGATTCTGCTGCCCCATGGACACCAAGATGATCCTTAAGAGGCCAGGAAGAGAGAGAAGGTGGCCACGAGTCCCACCGTCTAGAGCAGGAGCAGAAAGCAAAGTAGCTGAGAAGCAGAGATGCAAGTGAGAAAGAGAGGGGGGAGAGAGAGAGAGAAAGGGAGAGTGCAGTGAGCTGCCAAGGTCTAGGCTGCCAGAGAGGGCCCTTGTTAGGAGGATCCTGAGACAGAGTGTGTGGATTTGAGAGCCCTGAGACAGCGCACAGCTATAGAAAAGAACATCGTTATCATTGCTGCAATAATAACAATGGAAATGTGCGAGGCTCCAACAGTAGATTCCTCCCCCAGGGATGGGAATTACCTGGAATATCCCAAGTACCACAGGTGAAACATCAAACTTTCTAGCTAGTAGGCCTAGTATCACTGGAAAGTCTCTTGGGTCCCTTGAGAACCGATTTCCCTGCCCCCACCCACCACCCCTCAATGAATGCTTTGTGTCAGTTTCAGAGACAAGGGAATGAACCTAAAGCCAGGGAGAGGAGCCAAAGTAGCATTAAGGTTCTTCTTTTTTTTATGTCTTGGAAGTTCATATTATTCTCTTCTTGGTCCTTTGGCTAGACCACAACATTGCTAATATTTGATCTCTTCAGTTAGGATTTCCTAACTAGGTTTAACCTAGTAATTCTATGTGCCTTATACAAAGGGATACAGGTATATGTAAGAGAGCCTACATGAGGAAATAAACATTAAAGCTAAGCTAAACAAATGACACTGAGCAGATTTATTTATAACTTTACAAAACTAATACCCTAATAAGTTGAGCAAACTAGAACAAGTGGATACATTGTAATAAACATTCACCCTACTAAGACTGAGTCAAAAAGAAGTCTGGACAAATCAATTACGAGGGTAGAGATTGGCCAAACCCTGTATATTATAAAAAAAAAAAAGTCTAGAACCAGAGGTTTTATGGTGAACTCTATAAAGTATTAAAGAATTAATAACATTCCTTCTTAAACTTTTCCAAATAATAGTATAGGATGGAACACATACAAACTCATTTTACTGGGCCAGTATCAGGCTGGTACCAAAACCAGTAAGGATGCTTTAAGAAAAAAATTTAGTAAAATCGTGGGGCAGAAAATTAAAGTTTAATAACAAGCTACATTCTTTGAGTTAATAACTATCAGAAAGAGAAAATTTCCTCATAAGCAAATAGTACCATTTATAACAGAATCTAATTAATAAATGTCTAGGAATAAATCTAACCAAGTTGGTGAAAGATACATACATTAAAAGCTACTAGATATTTCTCTTTCTGAGAATGAGAAGCACTATTCTCTACAAGGCAATGGAATGATCAGAGGGTTGTTGTAGCCTCAAGTGCAATCAAGGAATGCTTTCTATTTGCTCACTTAAAAAAAGGTAGATTTCCAACGTTTGCTGAGTTTAATTTTTTCTCAGATGGGGGTAGCAGGTCAAATAAACTTGGGAACCTCTTAGAAGCAGAAGAAAATCCCAAAAATGGAAAGATAGTCATATCAATAAATGAGAAGAATTACTGTTGTTTAAATGGTCATTACACCCAACGCAATCTACATATTTAATGAAGTCCCTCTCAAATTCCCAATAGTTTTTATTGGGAAATAAAAAGGAAATTTTTTGTTTCTGATGCAGAGAGTCTCTTGCCCACACTCCTGGCTGTCTTCCCCAGGGCCCCTCAAAGGGGATGGGCTCCAGCTTCCCTCCCCACCCCGAGCAGAGCTCCTGGCGGCCGAAGACCACTGGAACCTAGCCACAGCCATGCCTGAGGCCCCTCTCCACACGTTTGGACAGGCTTCACGCATGAAGGTACCAGCAGAGGAACCCAGGTGTGTGTAATTCCATCAACAGCCAATATCCAGAGATTTAAAAGCAAGCTCCCAGAACGACGCAGCCACTTTCAGCCATGCGATATCTTGTAGCCTAGTCCTCCCTCTGGGAGAAACTGGCAATCTTCTGAGAGTTTCCTGCCCACATGGGACAGCCTTGAAAGCTTTCCATGGTGTATTCATATGC
Organism: Sorex araneus; assembly: GCF_027595985.1. Classification (NCBI taxonomy): domain Eukaryota; kingdom Metazoa; phylum Chordata; class Mammalia; order Eulipotyphla; family Soricidae; genus Sorex; species Sorex araneus. The sequence continues at coordinate 50,189,798 of NC_073312.1, forward strand.
TAAATCCAGTAACAAGCTGGATCTCATTCCCCTGACCCTGAAAGAGCCTCCAGTGCGACATCATTGGGAGGGCAGAGTCAAGAGAGACTTCTAAGATCTCAGGGAAAGGACTAATTGAGAGGTTACTGAGCCCACTCGAGAAATTGATGATTAATGGGATTTTGTGATCGTGTGAAAAAGGAAATAGAAGAACAATTCTATAATTTTTATAACAACCACAAAAGACTCTGAATATACCAAGAAATATTAGATAGAAACCAAAGCTGAGGACATAATATTTCTGTTTTGAAACTAATTTTTTAAAAAGTCATTGTTGTCAAAATGGTATGATCTTTGTATAAAAACAGAAGCATAATCCTGTGAAGCAGTGTAGGAATTCCAGAAATGCATGCACACACATACATACGTACATAGCTAGATAGATATTTCTTAAATTTATGGAGCCAGAATTTTACTAAAAGAAGAAGAAACTCTTTTCAATAGATACATTGGGAGAATTGCAGAATGAACATTGCCTTAGGACAAACACAAAATCAACTCAAAATGGACTTCAAACCATAAAATTCTTATGACAGTATTTTAGGAGTGAACTATTTGACTCATTCTCAGTAAATATTTTTGTAAATTTGGCATATTTTTATTTTTTAAAACATTTTTATTGAATCAATGTGAGATAGGTCCCTACAAATCTGTTTATGATTGGATTTCAGTCATACAGTATTCCAATACCCATCCCTCCACCAGTGCCCATCTTCTTCTTCTTCTTCTTCTTCTTCTTCTTCTTCTTCTTCTTCTTCTTCTTCTTCTTCTTCTTCTTCTTCTTCTTCTTCTTCTTCTTCTTCTTCATCTTCTTCTTCTTCTTCTTTTTCTTCTTCTTCTTCTTCTTCTTCTTCTTCTTCTTCTTCTTCTTCTTCTTCTTCTTCTTCTTCTTCTTCTTCTTCTTCTTCTTCTTCTTCTTCTTCTTCTTCTTCTTCTTCTTCTTCTTCTTCTTCTTCTTCTCCTCCTCCTCCTCCTCCTCCTTCTCCTCCTCCTCCTTCTCCTCCTTCTCCTTCTCCTCCTCCTTCTCCTCCTCTTCCTCCTTCTTCTCCTCCTCCTTCTCCTCCTTCTTTTCCTCCTCCTCCTACTCCTCTTCCTCCTTCTCCTCCTCCACGCCTCCTCCTCCTCCTCCTCCTCCTCCTCCTCCTCTTCCTTCCCCTCCTCATTCTCTCAATTTGGCATGTTTTTAAAATCACTGCATGACAGGCATTATTCAAACCACTCCTATCCACACATCCTCCAGTAACAGAGGTTGATATGGCTTTCAATGCATTTCAGGTCTCAGCATAGTTAAGAAAACCTTCTTCTGACATTCCCAATTGCTCCAGACACATGAAAACATAGGCTACAGCAAACACTTTTGGGTAAGTTGATTTCAAGGTCTTAGACAGGCAAGGTCTTGTTCTCTGATCAACCCATTCACACAGACCCAGCTAACATCACTCATGTCCAGGAACCTAAATCAGGGGAAAGGGCACCCTGAGGTAAACAGCAGCAGATTTCTTCCCTCAAACCCTTCCAAGTTATGAACCTGGAAAATATTTGATTCACGATACTACTTTTCTAAGGCCCAGAGAAAATCTAGGACCCATTACTTTACACAGTTATTCCCTCAGCATGTCTCTAGAAATGTTTGGTTGGGTAAGGCATTATTTTCACTCAGGTCTCCTTTTCCCAAGGCTCTATCTGGTGCTGACTTTTAGCATGTATCTATGCATTCTAAAAATTGAGGTTTATTAAGGCTTTATTTTACATACAAATAAATGCACTTATTATAAGTGTTGAGTTTTGACAAATATATTTATTCAAGTACCACCCAGTATCACTCACCATAGACTCCAAGTGTTATCTGCAAAGCTTTTCCTCTATACTTCCTAATCAATCCTAAACACACTCTCCTCGTTCCAAGACACTAGACAGTTCATCTTAGAAGAGAGATTCAATCATTACTTTTGGAATATATAGTATTATCTGATTCTCAGCAGCTCTTACCATAGCAATCAAAATAAATTCTAAATTTTGAGATTATTTTTCACATAAGAATTTGTAAACATCCATATATAAAAATTGTTTTCCAATTTGAAGTGATCAATATTTCAGAGCAAAGCTCCCCTCAACGTGATTTAAATTTAAAGCACCAATCCCCTCCTTGATAATACATGCTCAAAAGAAATGCTTCTTTTAATAATTTTAAATTTTTAAAAAGCATCTTTTTTGTCTGTTTAAAAAAAACCACAACAGAAAAATCCATACAGAGTACTCTCAGGGCTGGAGTGATAGCACAGCGGGTAGGGCGTTTGCCTTGCATGCGGCCAACCCGAGTTCGAATCCCAGCATCCCATATGGTCCCCAGAGCACCACCAGGAGTAATTCCTGAGTGTAGAGCCAAGTGTAACTCCTGTGCATCGCCGGGTGTGACCAAAAAAAAAAAAGGCAAAAAAAAAAAAGAGTACTCTCACGTGTAACTCTATATCAGCAACCACGGGCTACTCCTGTGAAGCTTCCCCCATTCCAAATCATGATGCCCAGCTCCACTCTGTGAAGAATCTAGAAACCTGAATCTTCACATCACAAACAGCCACAGAAACAAAATTCCCAAAGTGATAAAGGAACGTTTCTTCTACAAACAATAAGACAACACATTCCACTGCATCCCAGAAACTGTTTACAACGTGTTCCCAAATCAGGATTACTGAACCTTCCTGTCTCACTGACCTCATGATGGCAATTGCTTCACTTGTTCTGGAAGACTAGCTTCAAGCTGATTTCTTCTTTGGAAATCTTGCTAGTCTGCTTGAATCTACTTCCCAAGGCACAATATAAAGGAGATGGAAGGTGTGGATGTGGCAAGGTGAATCCAGTGTTGCTTCTTATCTGTTGCTGAGTAGTTAGTTGACTTATGAAAAGGAAGTGGGAATAGAAATGGAAACTTGAAAATGAAGAGGAGGAAAAGAAAACTTAGACTGATGTTTGTGATGATTCATCCCAAAGACATTGTTATAAATATTCTGAAATGATTGCTGCCACATGAAAGCAGCCTAGGACTTTGACCTTAAACCTGGGATGGACTTCAGTAGACAGTATGTTTCATAAAACCCATAGGAGATCTTGTTCAAGATAAAATTTTTGAAAAGTAGTTTACTTCCAGTGAACTTATTTGTGGGAAACAATTTGCATCCAAAAAATGGAACTAAGTTTGTGTGTTCAGATGCCCTTGCCATGGTTACCCATTTGAATGGGTTTGGAGTCCTTGTTTAGTGATTTAAATTCTACTTTTTCCCCACACTAAATACAGAAAGCTAAGTCCTGGAGAAAACCACCACATTTAGATCTTTGAAGTCTGACAGGATCATTTATTTTTCCTAGGGGTAGAATAGGACATAGAACAACAAGTAGTGTTGTTTAATGACTATCTAGCTAGATGATAGATTCTGGTGTTTGTGCTTTGTTTTTCAAAAGGTTGATATTTACCCTGACAGATTTTCTCTTCAGTTTTCAAAAACTCTCAATCATATTCATAAAAATCTTAACGCTGATTAATCAGACAGGTCAAAGGGTTCCTTCATTCCTTTAGCAGTCATAGCATCCTGTGTAAAAAAACAGTCATGTTGTTTTTCCAACAACAGGGAGACTCACTTGGAGTTCAGGGGTTGTTGTTGTGTTCAGGGAAAGAAACCTGTAATGTCAAAAGAAAAACAATTGGAGTCGTGTTAAAATAGTCTGGAGAAGGATGAAGTGATAGTACAGTGGCAGACTGGGGATCAGTTGCTGGCATTCTCTCTGGTCCCCTGAGCCTGGCATGAATCATTTGTGTATACAGTATCAAGGGGAACCTCAGAGCATTGCCAAGTGTGGTCCCCAACGCAAAAATTAAAATAGTCTGGAGAAACCCATTGTAGACTAAGTTCTTTTCTGATCCCTCTTAAACTATGTCTGATTCTGTGCCCCCCAAAAAAACTGATTTTACCATGGCAGGGAGACAGGAGTGGGGGTGGGGTTTTAGCAAGGCCCCTAAAACAATGATAGAAGGAAGCAGACAGACCTTCTGGTGGAGCATCTGGGGTTGGAATGTTGTATAAGGAGCCTCCATCATTAGTATAGTAAATCACAGTGATTAAACTAAAAACTAAAAAAGTGAAGAAAAAAAACAAAATCTCCAATATTTGGAGTAGTCAATTAGGAGTGCATTCTATATCAAGAATTGAGGAAAAGAACCTTTATCTACTTGTACTTTATCTACTTGTAACCCCTCCACTGACCACTTTCATGCTGTAGTTTATTCCATCTGTTTTCATCTCTTACCTTTTCCTCTAGTACCTCATGTTTCTTCCTCGCGCCCCCCCAATAAGAATCACCACTCTGGGTTCTCCCCTTGGGGAATGTTTTAATTTTCTACCTAAATCTTTGTATGCTGAATTACCAATTTCTTACTCCTAAAGAAGCAGATTTCTTTGAACCTTCTATTATTGAAGGTTAACTCAACAAAGTGTGTTCTTTCTTGCTCTAAGATGTACAATTATCCTTGGTTTTCTCTTCTCAATTTCTATTTCTCCTCTTGTACTTCTTTCTTTTGTCCCTGTCCCTTTCCTTTCTTTTTCCCACCACCATAGTTTGATATAGCTGTTTCACAAAGAGGATATGCAGATTTCCAATGACTAAGGAGAGTCCTGGAGGAAAATTTGACTCAGAAACCTTGTCATGGAGATTTTAACATTTAAAATGAAACTCAGAATGAAAACGGTAGGGAAGAATCAAATCCACTCATTTTCTTTAGGTGGACAGATGTTCTCTTGTTATTATTTTTTATTATTATATTATTATTAATTGAGGGATCCCACGAGGTGCTGAGGGTGAAGGAGACATGATGGGAGGGAAACTGGGGACACTGGTGCTGGGAAATGTTCACTAGTGGAGGGTCGGGCTTTGGAACACTGTTTGACTGAAACCAAATTATGAAGTCTTTTTTTCAATATTTTATTCAAGTTTTATTTTTAAATGATGTTAATTATAGCATTTGAAGGGAGGATCTAATTTCACACAAAATGGAAGACTCTAAAATGTACCCATTAAAATGCTAAAAAAAACCCAAACCAAAACCTAGTGTCGAAGATACAACCCAAGAGTTCAATTGAAATCCCGGGGTTCTCCCTGTGTGATTGGTCACAGAGCTCTTCCCAGCAGACAGCTGGAGCTCTCTGAAGCTGTTTCATAGTCTGGCTCCAGAGTGAAAAAAACCACAACGTCAGAAGAAAATAAGTCCTGAATTATTGGCTTCATCATATCCACCCTCGCCACCCCAAAGTGGCACAGAAGAAACAGTTACCACACCGTGGTGCAACTACTTTGGTGTAAAGGAGGTGATGGGCTGGGTGGATGCGGGTCACGAAGATCTGTGTAAAAATGTCTCTTTCAGATGAATCTGTACACACCATCGAACTTCAGATTGAGCCTCTCCATGATTAGGCCAGGGAACCAAGGTTTAATTCTCAGGAAATCACAATTTCATTCATTTAGTCAATGAGCATTTACAGTGTCTATGAATGATCAGTTCCCACTTGCAGACATTTCTAGATTAAAAAAAAAAAGGAACCTGACATCTCTAGAGGGGCTGTCAAATTCCTCCTTCCTGCCCCCAAGTCTACAGCTAAAATGACTTTTTTTTTTTGAATTGGATTTTTCTGTACCTCTGAAAGGGTAACACTTTTAAGCTGAATCATCTTGAACCTGGAGGTCTAACATGATATTCAGCAATACTTACATCACAGACAGACAACATTTAAAAGGTACACTAAATTCTGAAGGTAGCTATGTTGTAAAATAGTTTAAAATTAAATGATTGTACAGTATTCATTTATGCTTGAAATTCCAGTCCTAGACCAAGCTTGTGGCCACCCGCGTTGACATTCTTGCTGTCCAGCAGAGCTGACAGTGTCAGTTTGATACCTGGCTTTAGGGTCTGAGTGTATCCTGAGCCTATCAGACTGGAATTGTTCACTTTAGCCGACAAGCAGGCATCGGGGTCGATCTTATACTTGGCAGCTATGCTGAAGTGAGTGTTGCTGTTGCCTGCGGTCCAAGCGAGATTACCGGTCATCTCCAACTTCTTGTTCGCCTTCTGGTATATGGGGCCACCAAACTCTGTCCCGTCATTTACGTTCGTGTGAAACTGGAACTCATCAGTCTTGTAGTCGACCGCAAAGTTGCTCTGGGTCACTCATGACTTTGCAGTCTCAAAGTTCATCTGGTAGCCCCCCAGCCAGCCCTCCTTGGCCAGCTCGAGGGCGCCCCGGATGGAAGGCCCAGTGATGACGTAATCCACGTCGCAGCCCAGGTTGATGTGTTCCCGTTTGTACCCTGTCTGGATTTTAGCATTTTTCTTCCCCAGTGTTTGGAGAGAAGGATGACTCAAAGGGCAGCTTCAGGCCACGTGTGCGCTGGTCTTCTACGGTGATCTCGTTGCCTAGCGTGTTGTCCGTGTTCCATTTCTCAGTGAACGTGAGTCCAGACTTGGTCCACCGGTACTTGGTTTCCAGGCTGCCTGTCACCTTGGTGGTCTCTGTGCTGGCGGAACCTGAGCTTGTAAATTCCAATCCGCTCTCAGATTTTGTTTCCAAATGGAGCTTTACTAAACCAAACCCATAGCCCTTGTTGAAGATATCTCGGGCAGGTTTGCCTAGATCAACGTATGTGGGAGGCACAGCATCTTCTGCTCGGAGGTGCTGGCCCGGGCTCCGAGGCGGCTACAGCTGGGGCTGTAGTGGGCTATGAACAGTTTTGTAAAGATCTACCTCAGAGCGATTCAATAATAAAATCTTTTATTTTTAAATTCTTTTATTAATTCACCATGCGGAAAGTTACAAAACGTTCAGGTTAAAATCTCAGCTATACAATGCTCAAACACCCATCCCTTCACCAGTGCACACATTCCACCACCAAGAATCACGATATATCTCCCCCCTTCCCCCACCTCCCCAGCCCCCCACCCCGCATGTGTAACTGGTAAATTTCACTTTACTTTCACTTTACTTTGATTACATTCAATATTTAAACAAAAAAATTCTCTTCAATAATAAAATCTTTAAATAGATAAATAAATAAAACAATTAGGCGACCAAGCTGAGTTTTAAAATGTAGGGTTTATATCTCTAAGCCAAGGGGACATGCATATTCAGACAGGAGAAAGCAAGACCATGGTTTACCCAGGCAACAAAGGGTAAGTTCACACAAGGGCATGGTGCCAGCAGGCTCTTATGCCTTTCCAACCAGGCTTAGTTCTAATAGTGAGTAGTGCTTCAGGCTGCTGCCTGATTCGATGCAGTAAGGTGGGGAGGAACAGAAACCATAAAACACTTAAAAGTCACTCTTGAGCTTCCCACTCTGTGGTGGGAGGAGAGAGGAACAGAGGTTGGACTCCAAAGGACTTTTCCCTTGGCTTCTCCCCTAGCTAAAGCAGTCTAGTGGCTAGAGACAAAAGCAGAGCTCATGGGCCTAAAAGGGCTCTGGCTACAAGGAGGGGGTTGGGGGAAAGGACAACATGTCTTAACAGCCATAATAAATTGTAAAAAACTAAGGCTCGCCAAGGGGTGAACGCACTCGCGGGCTCTCGGGGCGGCTCTGTCTCACCGCCCGCGTTCGGTACCCCGGAACCGCTGTGTGTGCTGTTGGTCAAGGGTAGGCGACGGAAGGAAGAAGTCCAGACTGGTTGCTCGATCAGTTTATTTCATTCTCTCTCCCTGCTTCTCTCCCGGCTCTCAGTCTCTCTCTGGATCTCTGGATCTGGCCCCCCCATCCCACTCTTACAGCCTAGTTAAATCTCCCCAGCATGAGGGGGTTGGGGCGTACACGTAGGTATGGTCACAATCAATAGGGCAAGGTCCTTTCCCTTAGGGGATGCTTCTCCTAGGACTTAATTCTCTTTCAGCAGGAGGATCCACCCAAGGGCGGAGTCCCATGAGTGTGTTTCTCTTCTCCTCAGCCAGCAAACATATAAGAATCCATAATATTAATCATTTTGTATGGATACAATAAGAGATGCATTAAAGCTTATAGAATTGCTCTCCTGGGACCATCTCAATCTCAGACTACAGTGCTCAGGCCAGGTCAGTGTTTCCTATCCCTAGCAGGGTCCTAGTCTCATCATTACTTTTGGATCATGACAGCATTTGTCTATGATCAAGCTCTTAACTTATAGTTAAGAGTTAGGCACTTTAGCCAGGCCCATCTTGATGCCAGGGTAGCACATAACTCACCACTTGCCCTGGATCTGTCCCGTCCCACGTCGGGACCCTGCTTTTGGGGTGCTAGGAACTGAGGGCAACTGAGGCTTAAGTGGAGAAAGCAGATACCCGGGAGGGAATAATATTCGGGGCCAATTAAATCCCAAGTTACAAAAGCGTAATATTGTCTTCTTGTGTCCATACAAAAAGGACATTGCTTTAAAGTAAATTATTCAAAAGGCACAAGAAGAGGAGAAAGGCAATATTAACTTATATAATATAAAATCAGTATCCTAGGAAGGTCTGACCTTACAAATTAGCAGAGTCAGATTAAGGGAAAGCCTCGGATTAACTGTTTTGGGGAAGAGAGGATAGAGAAGTGATTATAGCTAAACAAAGGGTTGGGAGAGATTTGGGAACACCTTGATGGGTGAGACTGGGGTAAGCCTAAACTCCGGGAAAAACCGGGACAAGCTACTCAAGGCAAGGGGGGAGAGGACAAAGTACTGTCATCCTACAATAAATAACATAATAAAACAGGACCCAGAAGATAGGAGAGCAGTTAGGGTGGATGCCTACCATCCCGAACATCTCAGAGTACTCTTGAGAATCTCCAGGTACAGTTCTCAAGGCCCAAGAGATTCAGTGCAAACAGGATATCCCCGGCTCCGCTGGACTAGAGCTATTACCGACTGGATACCACTGGACATCAAAAGACCATGTGGCCGCCCACTTACGAGATGTTCAGATTTCTTCTCAAAACCCTGAAAGAACAGTTTGAGGCTCTTCGTGTTCCTGGAGCAGGCAGATACCATTGGACTACACTAGCATGCAATAAGGATGAATGGAGACCTTACTGGCGCCCGCTGAAGCACATCGAAGATCAACAGGATGACAAGTCATACAAGTCATTGTCATATTGTATTCCTCCTTATGGGTATGCCTTATATATGCATCTGTTCTTTTGTTGATAGATCCTTTTTGGGCTATTTTGAATCTAGGAACCTCCTTATGTAATTGGATTGAATATATATTATTAACATACAATCATATATGATTATATGTAATTGTTAAAATATCTAATGGTATCGCTGGGTCATATGTTCGCTACATTTAATCATCTGCTGTTGATTGCCTTTCCAAACTGGTGCGCCGTTTTACATAAAGGATTTTAGTCATTTTCCCTCTTGGCAGCGTCCTATGGGGTTGGAGATTACCAGTAATGAGGCAATCCCCCTTCCCAACCACATTCATACAAAGTTTACCTTTTTCTGAGTTGTAGAACATAGTTGAATTAACATGACTTTCAGCAATCTCAGACCCTCTTTATTTTTTTGCTTTCTAGGACTAAATCTGGCAATGTCCAGAGGATAATCCTAACTTAGTGCTCAGGGGCTGCTCATAGCAATGTTTTGGGGTCTATGTGTTGATATTGAGCCAACCCACCTACAAAGCATGTTTTAGTCCATGGAGTCTTCCTGGCCTTCATAGCAATTTTCTTCTACCAACAGATAGTGCTCAATATAGCAGACACAGACTTTAGGACTTATGATAGAAACTTTCATCAAGTCTTGAACTCACCTGGATGCTGGTGTCTCAAAAGCAAAACCAGTAACCCTATTTATTCCTTTGTCCCCTGTTATTCATTCAAATAGAACCAAAGCAAGAATTTGACACCTAGTAAGTCCCTGAGTTGTGATAGGTGTGGCCCAACCCCTTCCTGCTTCCCAAATTTTAATCACTCTAGCCCTTGCTTCTTATTTGAATTTAGAGTGGACCACACCCAGTCAGGCTCAGGGATTTACTTGAGCAGAAAAGAAAACTATCATCACTCTGGGCCATGCTTCTTGTTGTTGTCTTTTGCATAGGCCAGAGGGATTGGGATATTTTAGGGTGTTTCCATGTGTAAAATTTCTGCCCTCACACAAAATTTTATTATTTTTTTTATTTATTTATTTTTTAAATTTAATTTTATTTTATTAAATCAGCGTGTGGAAGATTACAATGCTTTCGGGCTTAGGTCTCAGTTATACAATGCTGAAACAACCATCCCTTCACCAGTGCCCATATACCACCACCAAAAAAAAAAAAAAACCCACACAGTACACCTCCCATCCCGCCCCCCCACCCCCTACCTGGTAACTGATAAGTTTCATTTTACATTCTGTTTACTTTGGTTACATTCAATATTTCAACACAAACCTCACTATTGTTGTTAGGAGTACCCCACTAGATTCAGACCTACTGTGAAGGACAAATAAGGTCGCGCGGCCGCGCGGTTTTGAATTTCTGTACTTTAACAAGAAGTCCAGGGAGATTTCTTCCAGATATTAGATAATTGCAGGCTTGAAAACACAATCTGTGGCCGTCTTAATATGGCGGCCACCGCACCCTTCATCCCCAGAGAGAAAGAGGCGAGAGAGAGAAATACCTTTCCCCTCCCGGGCGGGCACGGGGCCGAGGCTTAGTTCTCAGGCTGGAGACATTCTTCGAGGAGTTGCTCACACCGAAAGAGGTTTTGCTGGGTCTGGATTCACGATTGTACAGCTGCGGAGAGGCCGCACATGCGTGCGGCCCCCGGGATCACATCTCGGCGGTGGGAGGGGGACCCCACACAAAATTTTAAACAAAGATGTTCAGTCCAAAGTGATGGATATTTTTTAGCTTTTTGGGACCTCACCCAGTAGTTCCATAAATGTCTTTCCTAACTTTCCCACCCTTTTACTTTCAGAATCCTGTATTTGGAAGGTTTTAATGACAGTCACAGAAGGATATGTTTACATACATGTGTGGTGCTTACTTTAGTATACTGAAGTTATGAATGTTCTTTACTCGGGTCTCTGTACCTTTCAGTCTAACCTTCGACTCATAACTCTCAGAGATTTCTCATGTGTGTAACAGATCTAATGATCAATTATTCATGCAAAGTGAAGTAAGCCTTCCCTTGCCTTTCAGTACTTGTCCTTTCAGTCCACTGAAACGGGTTTACCTTTGTAACTGGTATTTGGCATTGGAGAAAGCAAGGCCAACTGATCTAGAAGATTCATGACTTCTTGCCAATTTTACTCCTTATTTAACTCTTCAATCTGCATGTAGATCACCTCCAGGATGAGGAAATGGAATCAGTGACAAGTCACTTTTCTCTGATGGAGGTCAGAAGAGAGAATTTGGATGGACGCACAAGTTGTAAGGAGTTGAACAGAGAGAAGTGCAAATGCCCATCCAATGTCAGTGGTCAATGGGCAGTGTGGGGTTTGGTGTTTTTGTACCCAAGGGTGCATGAGGAAGGTGACAGGTGTAAGTTGAATGCCTGATACTTAAGGCTATAGAAAAAAAGATTGGCATATTCAGTAGTTTTCATTGTAAAACCACTGATTATGTAATTATATAGAGTCAATTGATATCCAGGCTAGCGTTTCATTTATCAATAGGTGAAAGATTAAAAGTACAACTAAATTTGAGAAGGGCCTCAACACCCCTTTATGTACTATCACATCGTTTTTTTGAAATAAAACCGATGACTTTTATAAAAAAAAGTAATTTTATTGTCATTAGTTTAGTTACAGACATTCAATATTCCAACACTAGTCTATGACCATTGCACCTTCCCATCACCATTATTCCAATTTTCCCAACCACTTCTTGATCTGTCCCCATGGCAGACCCTCAATGATTATTTTTTCCATTGCATGTCATAGATAATTTGCTAAAAGGATGATCCAATAATGGTTCCTTAGAAGAAAGTCTCTCACCATGGAGCCCTTGGGCCCTTGTATAAAAGATTACAAAGATGTTCTTATACATTAAGACTTCTGAGTTTATGTTTTGTTTATTAAGATTGGGTGCCTTCTATATTGCATCCCATCTAATCTGCTGTGCTCTCTGGTTTTTTTGTGTTATAGAGTTTGAGATCACGTGGCGACATTTTCAGATGAGGCTCATCGGAGCAACAGAGTCTAGCTGGAAGGCAGCTATGCTCACTATTAAACCACCAACGCAAAGCAGAGTCTTGCTGGGAGCACAGTGGCAATTGTGGAAGGTGGAGATTTTCAGCTGCTGGTGCTCTGTTTGAATGGGTTCGGGGGACTGACACATTGCCCCTCTTCCTGGTTGCCCTGGGTCGACTCAGCCTTGTGAAGGATGTGGGAGAAATTCTGCCACTTGTAGATCCCTTTTGGGATTTATTTCTGAGTCTCTGGACCATGGCTGGTGAAAGGGCTTACATGGCGCTTGCAAATCTATGCCATTTTTCAAGAATCTGTGCATGCATACTGAGGATCATAAGCATAAACAGCGTTAGTTTTAATTAAAAACACATAAAAACTTTGTTACAGTAGTTCTAAGTAGCACTGTAGAACTTTTCTGCCTTTGTTCATCGATTGAAACATTGAATTTTATATAATATTTAAATTCACACAAATACTTAATATGTGCTTGGGCCAGAGAGGATAGTACAGCAGGTAAGGTGCTTTACTTACATGTGGCAGAGCTAGATTCGATCCCCTAAACTTCATATGGTTCCCTAAGCACTGTCAGGCGTGTTACCTGAGCAAAGAGCCAGGAGTAAGCAAACTCTTACCTGAAAACTGCTGTGTTACATTGAGAGCAATAACAAAAAAGTTATTCTATACTTAAATACATTAAAATAAATTTTGCATAGACTATACAGTTTAAGAATATCCTAAATGTTGATTTTATATAATCCTATATTGTGATATAGTTACCAATGTGGGGATAACAGCTCTGCAAGGGCATGTATTTAGATTTTTTGTTCAGGTGAAAGTAATTGAGATCTAGTCTTCTTAGGAAGTTGATGCTATAGTGATATTGTTATCTATATTCCTTATTCTGTATATAGTATTTTAAGATTTATTAGTGAGTAGTTGTCAAATAAGTGTGTCTTCTGGCACTCCGAAGCAAAAGCCAAGCTAATACTTGGCCCATTAGAGTGCCTCCATAATCCAAATCCAGTACTTTATCTGAGTCTTTCCTTCATCTCTTTGCCAAATTACTCAAATACTTGAATGTTACTGACTGGAAGAGTTTAAACTTCCTTCCAATTGTCCTACATTCCAGATCATCATTTCTCAGATAAAGATGCTAACGGACCAAGGCTTTCATTGTCCATAACATTCTCAGAGCTGGTGATTGGTAACTGCATTTTTCCATTCTATAGCTGAAGGAATTCCAAAAGTTCCAAAGTCTGAGAATCCTGTCGATTTTCAAAATGCCTTTTTTTGGCAATTGTGTACAATTTGCCTATCATCTTTTCTTTTTCCTTTGATGCATGGTTTATTTTTACACCCTCCATATAGTGGTGGATGGCCTTTTCTTCACACTTCATTTGAAAGGACTGAAAGTTGCCATAATATAAATGGAGTTGTTGCTTCTGTAAAGGACTAAGGTCTTTGCTGAATTCTCGTTGGTAGTAATGTTCTGCTTCATTGTACTCACCAGCTATTGCATGGAGGAAAGCAAGACTGAGATTGACCTGTGAGAGATTTCTGTTGTTATCAGCTTTCTTAAAATGGTCTATACCTTGTTCTATTTGGTGCTGTAATAAGTATTCACTTTCCTGACACATTCTATTATGTCCCCCAAAGATTTTCTGGATTTTTTCTCTATAGCAAGTCCCAATAATGTAGTGTATGCGAGTACTATTTGGCAACATTTCTGAAGCCCTTTTAAGCAGCTTTATAGCTTTGTCCAGGTCTCCTCCAGTTCGATAAAACTTGGCTGCTTGTTGAAGAACACCTGCTTCATCTGGGCCTTCTTTTAAAATTTCTTCAACTAACTTCTCTCCTTCGGCATTATTCATCTTCTGAAGTGTCAGAGCCAGGAGCAATTTAACATACATATTCTTAGGATTCAGTTCAACGGCTTCACGCAGAAGATTAAAGACATTCACAGGTGCTGGACAGTCACTGTCACAGTGCGTCTCAATGGCCAGTTCACTGGCATGGTGCCTCGAAAAGGCCAGTCCACTGGCAAACTCTGGGTCATGTGGGTGTTTTTCCAGAGCCTTCTCAAAGCACACTATGGCCCTTTTAAGTTGGTTGTTACCACACTTCAGCCGTGCCCACCCTTCCTCAGTGTCCAGCTCAGGACACTCAAGACTGAGAGGATTTGAAAACTTCTCACACACCTGTTTCACCTTGTCAACGTAATCCTGAGCTTCATCGAGTTTGCCCAGGTGATAGTTGACCCAGGCATAGTTTCCCCAGGTCACCAGGTTCCTGACTTCTGCCTGGTCAGAGTGCTCTTTCTGGATTGACTTTTCAGCTTGCTGTAAGCATTCCAGGGCAGCCTCGTTCTGACCATGTAAATGTTTTATGTAGGCCAACAAGTTGTACATTGTGCCTTTGGACTCAGGGTTTAAAGATTCAATCTGCTCACACACTCTGTCTTCCAGATCCTCTGGTATATCTTCGTCCTTAAATAAATTCCACGTGAAATGACATTTCAGCTGGGGAAGGATTTGTTCCAGACAACTGTTGGCCTCACTGTGAAGAAAATAAACATGGTCACTATGATGCTCGCTTGCCAAGCACTGCAACATATGATGAAATTCCAGGTTAATTTGGTGTCAACTCTGCGTGGCCATGGGATGCCAAGATATCTAGTCAAGCATTTGTTCTGGGAAAATCTTGAGGGTTTTTCCAAAGGGAATTTAGTCCCTTAGTTCCCAAATGGGTTAAAGGGAGAAGGAAAACAGCAATCAGCTATTTGTTGAGGGGCTGAGTAGAATGAAAAGCAGAGAAAGGTTGGATCAGTGCTACTTGGCTGCTTATGCTGAAACATAGTTTCTTCTCAGCTCAGATTGGAAGTTAAACCACAGTGCTCCAGTTCTTAAGTCTTCTGACTTTCCTAGTGCTGTAACACAGGATTATTGAGTCATAAATTGTAGTTATGATCTCCTTATTGGTACTTTTCTTCTAGGAAACTGCCTACTACTCACCTACATTTCCCAAAAGCACAGAGAAGATGCTTTTCTTTTCTCTTTCAGGAGATATGCTCTGCACAGAAACTCACAGAGAAGCTCCTTCACACTGTGTGGGTGGAGGGGCCGGTGGTGAGGTTGTGGATGAATGAGGCTGGTGGCTTTCTGGGATTTCGGTAGAAGTGTTAGAATTTTCTCCACACTAAACACAGTCATACCTGTGCTCAATTTCCTGTTTGGGGAGCCCAGGACTGGAGTGAGTTCCTGACTCATGCAAAATGAAGAGGCTTCGTTTTAGGCAAAATAGTGGGAACTTGGGAATGGGACCAAAGTAGTGAGAACTTGAATGCTTGTGTGCATGCCTAGGCCTTGGCAAGGTGCACACACAAGTGTTCAAGGTAAGTTAGTCTACCTCTACTAGTCTACATATACTCGTCTTCACATATCTGTAAGTATTAATACATGCACCCATCCCATGCGTACACACATCTGTAAGTATTCTTTGCTCTGACTTGTATAACAGGAGGTACCCCAGAGGGAGCAAAGTAGTGGGGAGAGAAAAGCAGTGAGCTAAGGGATTCTGCTGCCCCATGGACACCAAGATGATCCTAAAGAGGCCAGGAAGAGAGAGAAGGTGGCCATGAGTCCCACCGTCTAGAGCAGGAGCAGAAAGCAAAGTAGCTGAGAAGCAGAGATGCAAGTGAGAAAGAGAGGGGGGAGAGAGAGAGAGAAAGGGAGAGTGCAGTGAGCTGCCAAGGTCTAGGCTGCCAGAGAGGGCCCTTGTTAGGAGGATCCTGAGACAGAGTGTGTGGATTTGAGAGCCCTGAGACAGCGCACAGCTATAGAAAAGAACATCGTTATCATTGCTGCAATAATAACAATGGAAATGTGCGAGGCTCCAACAGTAGATTCCTCCCCCAGGGATGGGAATTACCTGGAATATCCCAAGTACCACAGGTCAAACATCAAACTTTCTAGCTAGTAGGCCTAGTATCACTGGAAATGTCTCTTGAGTCCCTTGAGAACCGATTTCCCTGCCCCCACCCACCACCCCTCAATGAATGCTTTGTGTCAGTTTCAGAGACAAGGGAATGAACCTAAAGCCAGGGAGAGGAGCAGAACTATCATTAAGTCCTTCTTCTTTTTATGTCTTGGAAGTTCTTATTATTCTCTTCTTGGTCCTTCGGCTAGACCACAACATTGCTAATGTTTTATCTCTTCAGTTAGGATTTCCTAACTAGGTGTAACCTAGTAATTCTATGTACCTTATACAAAGGTATACAGGTATACGT
The DNA here is from genome assembly GCF_027595985.1 of Sorex araneus. Lineage (NCBI taxonomy): Eukaryota > Metazoa > Chordata > Mammalia > Eulipotyphla > Soricidae > Sorex > Sorex araneus. Next base: position 50,206,282 of record NC_073312.1, read on the forward strand.
AAGAGAGCCAACATGAGGAAATAAACATTAAGGCTAAGTTAAACAAATGACACTGAGCAGATTTATTTATAACTTTACAAAACTAATACCCTAATAAGTTGAGCAAACTAGAACAAGTGGATACATTGTTATAAATATTCACCCTACTAAGACTGAGTCAAAAAGAAGTCTGGACAAATCAATTACTAGGGTAGAGATTGGCCAAACCCCATATATTATAAAAAAAAGTCTAGACCAGAGGTTTTGTGGTGAACTCTAGAAAGTATTAAAGAATTAATAACATTCTTTCTTAAAGTTTTCCAAATAACAGTATAGGATGGAACACATACAAACTCATTTTACTGGGCCAGTATCAGGCTGGTACCAAAACCAGTAAGGACGCTTTAAGAAAAAAATTTAGTAAAATCGTGGGGCAGAGAATTAAAGTAAAATAACAAGCTACGTTCTTTGAGTTAATAAGTATCAGAAAGAGAAAATTTCCTTATAAGCAAACAGTACCATTTATAACAGAATCTAATTAATAAATGCCTAGGAGTTAAACAATATACTTCTTCTTCTCCTCTTCCTCCTCCTCCTCCTCTTCCTTCTCCTTCTCCTCCTCCTCCTTCTCCTTCTTCTCCTCCTCCCCTTCCTCCTCCTCCTCTTCCTCCTCCTTCTCCCCCTTTTTTCCTCCTCCTCCTCCTCCTCCTCTTCCTCCTCCTTCTCCTCCTTTTTTCCTCCTCCTCCTACTCCTCTTCCTCCTTCTCCTCCTCCACTCCTCCTTCTCCTCCTCTTCCTTCCCCTACTCATTCTCTCTTAATTTGGCATATTTTTAAAATCACTGCATGAGAGGCATTATTCAAACCACTCCTATCCACACATCCTCCAGTAAAAGGGGTTGATATGGCTTTCAATGCATTTCAGGTCTCAGCATAGTTAAGAAAACCTTCTTCTGACATTCCCAATTGCTCCAGACACATGAAAACATAGGCTACAGCAAACACTTTTGGGTAAGTTGGATTTCAAGGTCTTAGACAGGCAAGGTCTTGTTCTCTGATCAACCCATTCACACAGACCCAGCTAACATCACTCATGTCCAGGAACCTAAATCAGGGAAAAGGGCACCCTGAGGTAAACAGCAGCAGATTTCTTCCCTCAAGCCCTTCCCAGTTATTAACCTGGAAAAAATTTGATTCATGATACTACTTTTCTAAGGCCCAGAGAAAATCTAGGACACGTTTCTTTACACAGTTAGTCCCTCAACATGTCTCTAGAAATGTTTGGTTGGGTAAGGCATTATTTTCACTCAGGTCTCCTTTTCCCAAGGCTCTATCTGGTGCTGACTTTTAGCATGTATCTATGCATTCTAAAAATTGAGGTTTATTAAGGCTTTATTTTACATACAAATAAATGCACTTATTATAAGTGCTGAGTTTTGACAAATATATTTATTCAAGTACCACCCACTATCACTCACCATAGACTCCAAGTGTTATCTGCAAAGCTTTTCCTGTATACTTCCTAACCAATCCTAAGCACACTCTCCTCATTCCAAGACACTAGACAGTTCATCGTAGAAGAGAGATTGAATCATTACTTTTGGAATATATAGAATTATCTGATTCTCACCAGCTCTTGCCATAGCAATCAAAATATATTCAATTATTTTTCACATAAAAAAATTTTAAATATCCACATATAAAAACTGTTTTCCAATTTGAAGTGATCAATATTTCAGAGCAAAGCTCCCCTCAACGTGATTTAAATTTAAAGCACCAATCCCCTGTTTGATAATACATGCTAAAAAGAAAGGCTTCTTTTAATAATTTTAAATTTTTTAAAAGCATCTTTTTTGTCTGTTTAAAAAAAAACCACAACAGAAAAATCCATACAGAGTACTCTCAGGGCTGGAGTGATAGCACAGCGGGTAGGGCGTTTGCCTTGCATGCGGCCAACCCGAGTTCGAATCCCAGCATCCCATATGGTCTCCAGAGCACCACCAGGGGTAATTCCTGAGTGCAGAGCCAAGTGTAACTCCTGTGCATCGTCGGGTGTGACCAAAAAAAAAAGGCAAAAAAAGAGTACTTTTAGATGTAACTCTATATCAGCAACCACAGGCTACTCCTGTGAAGCTTCCCCCATTCAAATCCTGATGCCCAGCTCCACTCTGTGAAGAATCTAGAAACCTGAATCTGCACATCACAAACAGCCACAGAAACAAAACACTCGAACTGATAAAGGAACGTTTCTTCTACAAACAATAAGACAACACATTCCACTGCATCCCAGAAGCTATTTACAATGTGTTCCCAAATCAGGATTACTGAACCTTCCTGTCTCACTGACCTCATGATGGCAATTGCTTCTCTTGTTCTGGAAGACTAGTTTCAGGCTGATTTCTTCTTCGGAAATCTTGCTAGTCTGCTTGAATCTACTGCCCAAAGGGCAATATAAAGGAGATGGAAGGTGTGGGTGTGGCAAGGTGAATCCAGTGTTGCTTCTTATCTGTTTCTGAGTAGTTAGTTCACTTATGAAAGGGAAGTAGGAATAGAAAATGAAACTTGAAAATGAAGAGGAGGAAAAGGAAACTTAGACTGATATTTGTGATGATTCATCCCAAAGACATTGTTATAAATATTCTGAAATGATTGCTGCCACATGAAAGCAGCCTAGGACTTTGACCTTAAACCTGGGATGGACTTCAGCAAACAATATGTTTCATAAGACCCATAGGAGATCTTGTTCAAGATAAAATTTATGAAAAGTCGTTTACTTCCAGTAGTTTACTTCCAGTGAACTTATTTGTGGGAAACAATTTGCATGGGCGATGGAACACGGTTTGACTGAAACCAAATTATGAAGTTTTTTTTTCCAATATTTTATTCAAGTTTTATTTTTAAGTGATTTTAATTACAGCATTTGAAGGGAGGATCTAATTCCACACAAAATGGAAGACTCTAAAATGTACCCATTAAAATGCTAAAAAAAACCCAAACCAAAACCGAGTGTCAAAGATACAACCCAAGAATTCAGTTGAAATCCCGGGGTTCTCCCTGTGTGATTGGTCACAGAGCTCTTCCCAGCAGACAGCTGGAGCTCTCTGAAGCTGTTTCATAGTCTGGCTCAAGGGTGAAAAAAACCACAATGTCAGAAGAAAATAAGTCCTGAATTATTGGCTTCATCACATCTACCTTCTCCATCCCAAAATGGCACAGAAGAAACAGTCACCACACCCTGCAACTACCTTGGTGTAAAGGAGGTGATGGGCTGGGGTGGACGCGGGTCACGAAGATCTGTGTAAAAATGTCCCTTTCAGATGAATCTGTACACACCATCGAACTTCAGATTGAGCCTCTCCATGATTAGGCCAGGGAACCAAGGTTTAATTCTCAGGAAATCGCAATTTCATTCATTTAGTCAATGAGCATTTCAAGTGTCTATGTATGCTCAGCTCCCACTTGCAGCCATTTCTAGATTTAAAAAAAAAGGAACCTGACATCTCTAGAGGGGCTTTCAACTTTCTCCTCCCTGCCCCCAAGTCTACAGTTAAAAGGACTTTTTTTTTTTTTTTGGAATTGGATTTTTCTGTACCTCTGAAAGAGTAACACTTGTAAGCTGAATCATCTTGAACCTGGAGGTCTAACATGATATTTAGCAATACTTGCATCCCAGACAGACAACATTTAAAAGGTACACTAAATTCTGAAGGTAGCTATGTTGCAAAATAGTTTAAAATTAAATGATTGTACAGTATTCATTTATGCTTGAAATTCCAGTCCTAGACCAAGCTTGTGGCCACCCGCATTGACATTCTTGCTGTCCAGCAGAGCTGACAGTGTCAGTTTGATACCTGGCTTTAGGGTCTGAGTGTATCTTGAGCGTATCAGACTGGAATTGTTCACTTTAGCTGACAAGCAGGCATCGGGGTCGATCTTATACTTGGCAGCTATGCTGAAGTGAGTGTTGCTGTTGCCTGCAGTCCAAGCGAGATTAACGGCCATCTCCAACTTCTTGTTCACCTTCTGGTATATGGGGCCACCAAACTCTGTCCCGTCATTTACGTTCGTGTGAAACTGGAACTCATCAGTCTTGTAGCCAACCGCAAAGTTGCTCTGGGTCATGCATGACTTGGCAGTCTCAAAGTTCATCTGGTAGCCCCCCAGCCAGCCCTCCTTGGCCAGCATGAGGGCTCCCCGGATGGAAGGCCCAGTGATGTCATAATCCATGTCACAGCCCAGGTTGATGTGTTCCCGTTTGTACCCTGTCTGGATTTTAGCATTTTTCTTCCCCAGTGTTTGGAGAGAAGGATGACTCAAAGGGCAGCTTCAGGCCACGTGTGCGCTGGTCTTCTACGGTGATCTCGGTGCCTAGCGTGTTGTCCGTGTTCCATTTCTCAGTGAACGTGAGCCCAGACTTGGTCCATCGGTACTTGGTTTCCAGGCTGCCTGTCACCTTGGTGGTCTCTGTGCTGGTGGAACCTGAGCTTGCAAATTCCAATCCGCTCTCAGATTTTGTTTCCAAATGGAGCTTTATTAAACCAAACCCATAGCCCTTGGTGAAGAAATCTCGGGCAGGTTTGCCAAGATCGACGTACGTGGGAGGCACAGCATCTTCTGCTCCGAGGTGGTGGCCCGGGCTCTGCCGCGACTACGGCGGGGGCTGCAGCGGGCTATGAACAGTTTTGTGAAGATCTACCTCAGAGCGGTTCAATAATAAAATCTTTAAATAGATAAATAAATAAAAGACTTAGGAGACCAAGCTGAGTTTTAAAACGTAGGGTTTATATCTCTAAGCCAAGGGGACATGCATATTCAGACAGGAGAAAGCAAGACCATGGTTCACCCAGGCAACAAAGGGTAAGTTCACACAAGGGCATGGTGCCAGCAGGCTCTTATACCTTCCCAACCAGGCTCAGTTCTAATAGTGAGTAGTGCTTCAGGCTGCTGCCTGATTCGATGTAGTAAATGTAGTAAGCTGGGGAGGAACAGAAACCATAAAACACTTAAAAGTCACTCTTGAGCTTCCCACTCTGTGGCGGGAGGAGAGAGGAACAGAGGTTGGACTCCAGAGGACTTTTCCCTTGGCTTCTCCCCTAGCTAAAGCAGTTAGGCAGTCTAGAGAAAAAAGCAGAGCTCATGGGCCTAAAAGGGCTCTTGCTACAAGGAGGGGGCAAAAAGCGACAACATTTCTTAACAGTCATAATAAATAACTTATGTTAATAAAACAAGAGTAAATAATAAAACAAGAGTCAGAAGATAGGAGAGCAGTTAGGGTGGATGCCTAACACCCCCAACATCTCAGGGTACTCTTGAGAATCTCCATGTATAGGTCTCAAGACCTACGAGATTCAGTGCAAACAGGATATCCCCAGCTCCGCTGGACTAGAGCTGTTACCGACTGGATACCACGGGATGTCAAAAGACATGTGGCCGCCCACTTATGAGATGGTCAGATTTCTTCTCAAAACACTAAATGAACAGTTTGAGGCTCTTCGTGTTCCTGGAGCAAGCCGATACCATTGGGCTACACTAATATGCGATAAGGATGAATGCAGACCTTACTGGAACCCACTCAAGCACATTGAAGATCAAGGGGATGACAAGTGATACAAGTCATTGTCATATTGTATTCCTCCTTATGGGTATGCCTTATATATGCATCTGTTCTTTTGTTGATAGATCCTTTTTGGGCAATTTTGAATCTAGGAACCTCCTTATGTAATTGGATTGAATATATATTATTAACATACAATCATATATGATTATATGTAATTGTTAAAATATCTAATGGTATCGCTGGGTCATATGTTGGCTACATTTAATCATCTGCTGTTGATTGCCTTTCCAAACAGGTGCGCCGTTTTACATAAAGGATTTTAGTCATTTTCCCTCTTGGCAGCGTCCTATGGGGTTGGAGATTACCAGTAATGAGGCAATCCCCCTTCCCAATCACATTCATACAAAGTTTACCTTTTTCTGAAGTTGTAGAACATAGTCGAATTAACATGACTTTCAGCAATCTCAGACCCTCTTTAATTTTTTGCTTTCTAGGGCTACATCTGCAATGTCCAGAGGCTAATCCTAACTTAGTGCTCAGGGGCTGCTCGTAGCAATGTTTTGGGGACCATGTGGTGCTGTCGAGCCAAACTACCTACAAAGCTTTTTTTAGTGCATGGAGTCTTCCTGGCCTTCATAGCAATTTTTGTTCTACCAACAGATAGTGCTCAATACAGCAGACACAGACTTTAGGACTTATGATAGAAACTTTCAAGTCTTGAACTCACCTGGATGCTGGTGTCTCAAAAGCAAAACGAGTAACCCTATTTATTCCTTTGTCCCCTGTTATTCTTTCAAATGCAACCAAAGCAAGAATTTTATAACTAGCTAGTCTCTGAGTTGTGATAGGTATGGCCCAACTCCTTCCTGCTCCTCAAATTTTAATCACTCTGGCCCTTCCTTCTTTTTCGAATTTGGAGGGGACCACACCTAGTCAGGTTGGGTATTACTTGACCAGGGATTCACTTGACCAGAAAAGAAAACTATCATCACTCTGGGCAATGTTTCTTGTTGTTGTGTTTTGCATAGGCCAGAGGGATTCGGATATTTTAGGGTGTTTCCATGTGTAAAATTTCTTGCCCCGACGAAATTTTAAACAAAGATGTTCAGTCCAAAGTGATTTTTTTTTTAGTTTTTTGAGACCTCACCCAGTAGTTCCATAAATGTGTTTTCTACCTTTCCCACCCTTTTTCTTTCAGGTTCCTGTATTTGGAAGGTTTTAATGACAGCCACAGAAGGATATATTTACATACATGTGTGGTACTTACTTTAGTGTACTGAAGTTATTAATGTTCTTTACTCAGGTCTCAGGTCTCTGTACCTTTCAGTCTAACCTTGACTCATAACTCTCAGAGATTTCTCATGTGTGTAACAGATCTAATGATCAATTATTCATGCAAAGTGAAGTAAGCCTTCCCTTGCCACATGTACTTGTCCTTTCAGTCCACTGAAACGGGTTTACCTTTGTAACTGGTAGTTGGCATTGGAGAAAGCAAGGCCAACTGACCCAGAAGATTCATGACTTCTTGTCAATGTTACTCCTTATTTAACTCTTCAGTCTGCATGTAGATCACCTCCAGGATGAGGAAAAGGAATCAGTGACAAGTCCCTTTTCTCTGATGGAGGTCAGAAGACAGGATGTGGATGGGTGCACAAGTTGTAAGGAATTGAACAGAGAGAAGGGCAAATGCCCATCCAGTGTGAGTTGTCAATGTGCAGTGTGGGGTTTGGTGTTTATGTACCCAAGGGTGCATGATGAAGGTGACAGGTATAAGTTGAATGCCTGAATGCTTAAGGCTGTAGAAAAAAAGATTGGCATATTCAGTAGTTTTCATTGTTAGACCACTGATTATGTAGTTATATGGAGTCAATTGATATCCAGGCAATTGTTACATTTATCAATAAGTGAAAGACTAAAAGTACAACAAAATTTGAGAAATGCATTGTTTGACCACTGACTATGTAGTTATATGGAGTCAATTGATATCCAGGCTAATGTTACATTTATCAATAAGTGTAACATTGATAACACTAAAAGTACAACAAAATTTGAGAAGTGCCTCAACACCCCTTTGTGTACTATCACATCACTTTTTAAAATAAAACCGATGCCTTTTTTAAAAAAAGTAATTTTATTAAGTCATTAGTTTAGTTACAGACATTCAATATTCCAACACTAGTCTATGACCACTGCAACTTCCCATCACCATTATTTCCCATTTTTGAACCACTTCTTGAGCTGTCCCCATGGCAGACCCTCAATGATTATTTTACATTGCTTGTTATAGATAATTTGCTAAAAGGATGATCCAAAAATGGTTCCTTAAAAGTAAGTATCTCACCATGGAGTCCTTGGGTCCTTGTCTAAAAGATTACAAAGATGTTCTTATACATTAAGACTTCTGTGTTTAAGTTTTGTTTATTAAGATTGGGTGCCTTCTATATTGCATCCCATCTAATGTGCTGTGCTCTCTGGTTTTTTTGTGTTACAGAGTTTGAGAGATCACGTGGTGACATTTCTGGAGGAGGCTCATCAGAGCAGCAGAATCTAGCTGGAAGGCAGCTATGCTCACTACTATACCACCAAACCAAAGCAGAGTCTAGCTGGGAGCACAGTGGCAGTTGTGGAATGTGGAGGTTTTCAGCTGCTGGTGCTCTATTTGGATGGGTTCGGGGGACTCACTCATTGTCCCCCTTCCTGGTTTCCCTGGGTCGACTCAGCCTTGTGAGGGATGTGGGAGAAATTCTGCCACTTGTAGATCCCTTTTGAGATTTATTTCTGAGTCTCTGGATGATGGCAGGTGAAAGGGCTTTCATGGAGCTTGCAAATCTATGCCATTTTCCAAGAATCTGTGCATGCATACTGATGATCACAAGTGCACACAGCGTTAGTTTTTAAAAAAAATTTTAAATTTTTTAAATTTTTTAATTAGTGAGTCACAGTGAGGGTACAGTTACAGATTCAAACATTTCATGCTTGTTTTTCCCTTATGCAGTGTTTGGGAGCCCATCCCTCCACCAGTGTCCATTCTCCATGACCAATGAACCCAGTATCCCTCCCACCCACCATTCCCATCCCCCCATCCCACCCCGCCTCTGTGGCAGGGAATTTCAATTTGTTCTCTCTCTCTCCTTTTGGGTGTTGTGGTATGCAATAGGGGTAGTGAGTGGCCTACATGTTCGGACACTAGTCCACTTTGAGAGTGCATTTCACTTACCACGTGGGATCTCCACTCACAATTTACTTGGTGTTCCCTTCTCCCTTTGGTATGACTTTCCCCCAGCATGTCAGGCCAAGTTCCAAGCTATGGAGTCAACCTCCTGTTATTGTATACTACTATTCTTGGGGATTAGTCTTTTACCCTGATATTTTATATTCCACAGATGAGTGCAATCTTTACACAGCGTTAGTTTTAATTAAAAAACATGAAAACTTTGTTACAGTAGTTCTAAGTATCATTGTAGGAAAGTTCTGCCATTGTTTATCGATTTTAATATTGAATTTTATATAATATTTAAATTCACATAAACAATTAATCTTTGCTTGGGCCAGAGAGAAGATAGTACAGCAGGTAAGGTGCTTTATTTATATGTGGCAGACCTAGATTTGATCCCCTAAACTTCATATGGTTCCCTAAGCACTGTAAAGAGTGATCCCTGAGCAAAGAGCCAAGAATAAGCAAGCTCTTACCTGAATACTGCTGAGTTAACACCGAAAGCAATAACAAAAAAGTTATCCTATACTTAAATACATTAAAATAAATTTTGCATAGACTATACAGTTTAAGAATATCCTAAATGTTGATTTTATATATTTCTATATTGTGATACAGTTATCAACGTGGTGATAACAGCTTTGCAAGGGCATGTATTTAGATTTTTTTTTACAGGTGGGAGTAATTAAGATCTAGTCTTCTTAACAAGTTGATGCTATAGAGATATTGTTATCTATATTCCTTAATCTGTATATAGTTTTATAAGATTTATTAATGTGTAGTTGTCAAAAAAATGTGTCTTATAGCACTCCCAAACAAAAGCCAAGCTTATACTTGGCCCATTAGTGGCTCCATAATCCAAATCCAGTAGTTTATCTGAGTCTTTCATTCCTTTCTCTGGGTCTCTCGTTCATCTCTTTGCCAAATTACTCAAATACTTGAATGCCACTGACAGTAAGAGTTTAAGCTTCCTTCCAACTGTCCCATAGATACTGCATTCCAGATCATCATTTCTCAGATAAAGATGCTAATGGACCAAGGCTTTCATTGTCCATAACATTCTCAGAGCTGGTGATTGGTAACTGCATTTGTCCATTCTATAGCTGAAGGAATTCCAAAAGTTCCAAAGTCTGAGAATCCATTCTACTTTCCTTACACCGATATAGGGCAATTTTATGCAGTTTGCTTTTCATCTTTTCTTTTTCCTTTGATTCACGGTTTATTTTTACACCCTCCATATAGTGGTGGATGGCCTTTTCTTCACACTTCATTTGAAAGGACTGAAAGTTGCCATAACGTAAATGGAGGTGTTGCTTCTGTAAAGGAGTAAGGTTTTTGCTGAATTCTCGTTGGAAGTAATGTTCTGCTTCATCGTACTCATCTGCTATTGCATGGAGCATAGCAATACATATGTTGACATGTGAGAGATTTCTGTTGTTATCAGCTTTCTTATAATGATATATACCTTGTTTTACTTCGTCCTTTAATGATCTTTTACTTTCTTGACACATTTTATTATTTCTCTTAACTCTTTGAAAGACTTTATTTTTATAGCAAGTCCCAATAATGTTGTGTAGGCGAGTACTATTTGGCAACATTTCTGAAGCTCTTTCAAACAGCTTTATAGCTTTATCTAGTTTTCCTCTATATTGATAAAATGTGGCTGCTAGTTGAAGCATACCTGATTCATGTGGGCCTTCCTCCAAAAATTCTTCAACTAAGTTCTCTCCTTCAGCTTTATTCTTCTTCTGAAGTGTCAGGGCCAGGAGCAATTTAAGATACCTGTTATTAGGATTCAGTTCTACGGCTTCGGTCAGAAGATCCAAGACATTCACAGGTGCTGGACAGTCACTGGCACGGTGCCTCGCAATGGCCAGTCCACTGGCAAATTCCGGGTCATCTGGGTGTCTTTCCAGAGCCTTCTCAAAGCACACTATGGCCCTTTCAAACTGGCTGTTGCCACACTTTAGCCGAGCCCACCCTTCCTCAGTGTCCAGCTCAGGACACTCAAGACTGAAAGGATTTGAAAACTTCTCACATACCCGTTTCACCTTGTCAGCATAAGCCTGAGCTTCTTCGAGTTTGCCCAGGTGATAATTGACCCAGGCATAGTTTCCCCAGGTCACCAGGTTCCTGACATCTGCTTGGTCAGAGTACTCTTTCTGGAATGACTCTTCAGCTTGCTGTAAGCATTCCAGGGCAGCCTCGTTCTGACCACGTAAATGTTTTATGTAGGCCAACAAGTTGTACATTGTGCCTTTGGACTCGAAGTTTGAAGATTCAATCTGCTCATACACTCTGTCTTCCAGATCCTCTCGGATATCTTTTTCCTTAAGTAAATTCCATGTGAAATTACATTTTAGCTGTTGAAGGATTTGTTCCAGAGAGCCGTTGGCCTCACTAGAAGAAAATAAAAATGGTCACTGTGATACGTGCTTGCCAAGCTTGCAACATATGATGAAATTCCAGGTTAAGTTAGTGTCAACTCTGCATGGCCATGGGATGCCCAGATATCTAGTCAAGCCTTTGTTCTGGGTAAATCAGAGGGTTTTCCAAAGGGAAGAGAATTCATCCATAGACTAAAGAGAGCAAGGAAAGCAGCTATCAGGTATTTGTTGAGGGGTTGAGTAGAATCAAAGGCAGAGAAAGGTTGGATCAGTGCTACCAGTGCCAGAGAGGGAGAGTAGGTGGCCACGGGCCCAACGTCTGAGAGAGAGCGGGAGCAGAGAGCAAAGCAGCAGAGCAGTAGCGCAACTAAGAGAGAGGGAGGAGAGAGAGAGAGAGAAAGGGAGAGTGCAGTGAGCGGCAAGGTCCATTTGGCCAGAGAGGGCTATTGTTAGGAGGATCCTGAGACAGAGTGTGTGAAGTAGAGAGCCCTGAGACAGTGCACCACTATAGGAAAGAACATCGTTATTACTGCTATAATAATAATGAAAATGTGCGAGGCTCCAACAGTAGATTATTCCCACAGGGTTGGGACTAGCCTAGGAATATTCAAAGTACCGCAAATCAAACATCAAAGTTTCTAGCTAATAGGCCTAGTATCATTGGAAATGTCCCTTGAGAACTGATTCCCCTGCCCCCACCCACCACCCCTCAATGCTTTGTGTCCGTTTCAGAGACAAGGGAATGAACCTAAGGCCAGGGAGAAGAGCAGATGGATTCCTTCCCTTAAGCTCTCCCCAGTTATGAACCTGCAAAATACTTGAGTCATGATCTTACTTTCCTAAGGCCTGGAGAATTTCGAGGACCCACTCTACCCATGTCAGTCCCTCAACATGTCTTTAGCGGTGTTCACAAGGTAATGCGTTATTTTTACTCAGGTCTTTTTTTCCTGAAGCTTACCACAGCAATCAAAATAAATTCTGAACTTAGGCTTATTTTTCACATAAGAACTAGTAATTATCCATGTATACATGCTATTCTTCAATTTGAAGTGATCAAACATTGCACGGTGAAGATAACCCCCTCAACGTGAATTAAATTTAGAGCACCAATCCCATCTTTGATAATACATGCTTTATAGAAACATAAAGAAATGTTTCCTTTAAGAATTATAAATTTTTAAAAAGCATCTTCCTTGTCTGTTTAAGTAAGACCACAACAGAAAAGTCCTTAAAGACTACTCTTGGGTGTATATCAGCACCCACGGGCTACTCCTGTGAAGCCTCCCCCATCTCAGATCCTGGTGCCCAGCTCCGCTCTCTGAAGAATCTAGAAAACTGAATCTGCACACCACAAACAGCCACAGAAACAAAATGCCCAACCTCAGAAAGAAATGTTTCATCTCTAGGACAACACATCTCACTGCACCCCAGGAGCTGTTTACAATGTGTTCCCAAATCAGGATTACTGAACCTTCCTGTCTCACTGACCTCATGATGGGGATTGCTTCTCTTGTTCTGGAAGACTAGCTTCAGGCTGATTTCTTCTTCGGAAATCTTGCTAGTCTGCTTGAATCTACTGCCCAAGGGGCAATATAAGGGGAATGGAAGGTGTGGGTGTGGCAAGGGAATCCTGTGTTGCTTCTTATCTGTTGCTGAGTTAGTTGACTTATGAATGGGAAGTGGGAATAGAAAAGGAAAGTTGAAAATGAGGAAGAGAAAAGGAAACTTAGACTGATGTTTGTGATGATTCATCCCAAAGACATTGTTATAAATATTCTGAAATGATTGCTGCCACATGAAAGCAGCCTAGGACTTTGACCTTAAACCTGAGATGGACTTCAGTAAACAGTATGTTTCATAAAACCCATAGGAGATCTTGTTCAAGATAAAATTTATGAAAAGTAGTTTACTTCCAGTGAACTTATTTGTGGGAAACAATTTGCATCCAAACAATGGAACTAAGTTTGTGTGTTCAGATGCCCTTGCCAAGGTTACCCATTTGAATGGGTTTGGACTCCTTGTTTAGTGATTTAAATTCTATTTTTGCCCCACACTAAATACAGAAAGCTAAGTCCTGGAGACAACCACCACATTTAGATCTTTGAAGTCTGACAGGATCATTTATTTTTCCTAGGGTTAGAATAGGACATAGAACAACAAGTAGTGTTGTTTAATGACTATCTAGCCAGCTGATAGATTCTGGTGTCTGTGCTTTGTTTTTCAAAAGGTTGGTATTTACCCTGACAGATTTTTTCTTCAGTTTTCAAAAACTCTCAATCATACTCATAAAAATCTTAACGCTGATTAGTCAGGCAAATCAAAGGGTTCCTTCACTCCTTTAGCAGTCATGGCATCCTGTGTAACAAAACAGTCATGTCGTTTTTCCAACAACAGGGAGACTCACTTGGAGTTCAGGGGTTGTTGTTGTGTTCAGGGATAGTCACCTCTAATGTCAAAAGAAAAACAATTGGAGTCACGTTAAAATAGTCTGGAGAGGGATGAAGTGATAGCAGTGGCAGACTGGGGTTCAATTGCTGGCATTCTCTCTGGTCCCCTGAGCCTGGCATGAATCTTTTGTGAATACAGTATCCAGGGGAACCTCAGAGCATTGCTGAGTGTGGTCCCCAACACAAAAATTAAAATAGTCTGGAGAAACCCATTGTAGACTAAGTTCTTTTCTGATCCCTCTTAAACTATGTCTGATTCTATGCCCCCCCAAAAGAACTGATTTTACCATGACAGGGAGACAGGAGTGGGGGTGGGGTGTTGGCAGGGCCCTTAAGACAATGGTAGAAGGAAGCAGACAGACTTTCTGGTGGAGCGTCTGGGGTTGGAATGTTGTGTAAGGAGCCTCTATCATCAGTATAGTAAATCACAGTGATTAACCTAAAAACTAAAAAAGTGAAGAACAAAAACAAAATCTCCAATATTTGGAGTAGTCAATTAGGAGTGCATTCTATATCAAGAATTGAGGAAAAGAACCTTTATCTACTTGTACTTTATCTACTTGTAACCCCTCCACTGACCACTTTCATGCTATAGTTTATTCCATCTGTTTTCATCCATTACCTTTTCCTCTAGTACCTCATGTTTCTTCCCCGCCCCCACCCCCATAAGAATCACCACTCTGGGTTCTCCCCTTGGGGTATGTTTTAATTTTCTACCTAAATCTTTGTATGCTGAATTACCAATTTCTTACTCCTAAAGAAGCAGATTTCTTTGAACCTTCTATTATTGAAGGTTAACTCAACAAAGTGTGTTCTTTCTTGCTCTAAGACGTACAGTTATCCTTGGTTTTCTCTTCTCAATTTCTATTTCTCCTCTTGTACTTCTGTCTTTTGTCCCTTTCCTTTCTTTTTCCCACCACCATAGTTTGATATAGCTGTTTCACACAGAGGATATGCAGATTTCCAATGACTAAGGAGGGCCCTGGAGGAAAATTCGACTCAGAAACCTGGTCATGGAGATTTTAACATTTAAAATGAAACTCAGAATGAAAACGGTAAGGAAGAACCAAATCCACTCATTTTCATTAAGTAGACAGATGTTCTGTTGTTATTTTCGTTTATTATTATATTATTATTAATTGAGGGATCCCACGAGGTGCTGAGGGTGAAGGAGACATGATAGGAGGGAAACTGGGGACACTGGTGCTGGGAAATGTTCACTGGTGGAGGGATGGGCTTTGGAACACTGTTTGACTGAAACCAAATTATGAAGTTTTTTTTCAATATTTTATTCAAGTTTTATTTTTAAGTGACGTTAATTACAGCATTTGAAGGGAGGATCTAATTCCACACAAAATGGAAGACTCTAAAATGTACCCATTAAAATGCTAAAAAAAAACCCAAACCAAAACCGAGTGTCAAAGATACAACCCAAGAATTCAGTTGAAATCCCGGGGTTCTCCCTGTGTGATTGGTCACAGAGCTCTTCCCAGCAGACAGCTGGAGCTCTCTGAAGCTGTTTCATAGTCTGGCTCAAGGGTGAAAAAAACCACAATGTCAGAAGAAAATAAGTCCTGAATTACTGGCTTCATCACATCCACCTTCTCCACAACAAAATGGCACAGAAGAAACAGTCACCATACCCTGCAACTACCTTGGTGTAAAGGAGGTGATGGGCTGGGGTGGACGCGGGTCACGAAGATCTGTGTAAAAATGTCCCTTTCAGATGAATCTGTACACACCATCGAACTTCAGATTGAGCCTCTCCATGATTAGGCCAGGGAACCAAGGTTTAATTCTCAGGAAATCGCAATTTCATTCATTTAGTCAATGAGCATTTCAAGTGTCTATGTATGCTCAGCTCCCACTTGCAGCCATTTCTAGATTTAAAAAAAAAGGAACCTGACCTCTCTAGAGGGGCTGTCAACTTTCTCCTCCCTGCCCCCAAGTCTATAGTTAAAAGGACTTTTTCTTTTTTTGGAATTGGATTTTTCTGTACCTCTGAAAGAGTAACACTTTTAAGCTGAATCATCTTGAACCTGGAGGTCTAACATGATATTTAGCAATACTTGCATCCCAGACAGACAACATTTAAAAGGTACACTAAATTCTGAAGGTAGCTATGTTGCAAAATAGTTTAAAATTAAATGACTGTACAGTATTCATTTATGCTTGAAATTCCAGTCCTAGACCAAGCTTGTGGCCACCCGCGTTGACATTCTTGCTGTCCAACAGAGCCGACAGTGTCAGTTTGATACCTGGCTTTAGGGTCTGAGTGTATCTTGAGCCTATCAGACTGGAATTGTTCACTTTAGCTGACAAGCAGGCATAGGGGTCGATCTTATACTTGGCAGCTATGCTGAAGTGAGTGTTGCTGTTGCCTGTGGTCCAAGAGGGATTAACGGCCATCTCCAATTTCTTGTTCACCTCTGGTATATGGGGCCACCAAACTCTGTCCCGTCATTTACGTTCGTGTGAAACTGGAACTCATCAGTCTTGTAGTAGGCCGCAAAGTTGCTCTGGGTCACGCATGACTTGGCAGTCTCAAAGTTCATCTGGTAGCCCCCCAGCCAGCCCTCCTTGGCCAGCATGAGGGCGCCCCGGATGGAAGGCCCAGTGATGTCGTAATCCATGTCACAGCCCAGGTTGATGTGTTCCCGTTTGTACCCTGTCTGGATTTTAGCATTTTTCTTCCCCAGTGTTTGGAGAGAAGGATGACTCAAAGGGCAGCTTCAGGCCACGTGTGCACTGGTATTATACGGTGATCTCGGTGACTAGCGTGTTGTCCATGTTCCATTTCTCAGTGAACGTGAGCCCAGACTTGGTCCACCGGTATTTGGTTTTCAGGCTACCTGTCACCTTGGTGGTCTCTGTGCTGGTGGAACCTGAGCTTGTAAATTCCAATCCGCTCTCAGATTTTGTTTCCAAATGGAGCTTTACTAAACCAAACCCATAGCCCTTGGTGAAGATATCTCGGGCAGGTTTGCCAAGATCGACGTACGTGGGAGGCACAGCATCTTCTGCTCGGAGGTGGTGGCCCGGGCTCTGCCGCGACTACGGCGGGGGCTGCAGGGGCTATGAGCAGTTTTGTAAAGATCTACCTCAGAGCGATTCAATAATAAAATCTATAAATAGATAAATAAATAAAAGAATTAGGCGACCAAGCTGAGTTTTAAAATGTAGGGTTTATATCTCTAAGCCAAGGGGACATGCATATTCAGACAGGAGAAAGCAAGTCCATGGTTCACCCAGGCAATAAAGGGTAAGTTCACACAAGGGCATGGTGCCAGCATGCCTTCCCAACCAGGCTCAGTTCTAATAGTGAGTAGTGCTTCAGGCTGCTGCCTGATTCGATGCAGTAATCTGGGGAGTAACAGAAACCACAAAACACTTAAAAGTCACTCTTGAGCTTCCCACTCTGTGGTGGGAGGAGAGAGGAACAGAGGTTGGACTCCAAAGGACTTTTCCCTTGGCTTCTCCCCTAGCTAAAGCAGTCTGGCAGGCTAGAGACAAAAGCAGAGCTCATGGGCCTAAAAGGGCTCTGGCTACAAGGAGGGGGTTGGGGGAAAGGACAACATGTCTTAACAGCCATAATAAATTGTAAAAAACTAAGGCTCGCCGAGGGGTGCACGCACTCGCGGGCTCTCCGGGCGGCTCTGTCTCACCTCCCGCGTTCGGTGCCCCGGAACCGCTGTGTGTGCTGTTGGTCAAGGGTAGGCGACGGAAGGAAGAAGTCCAGACTGGTTGCTCGATCAGTTTATTTCATTCTCTCTCCCTGCTTCTCTCCCGGCTCTCAGTCTCTCTCTGGATCTCTGGATCTGGCCCCCCCATCCCACTCTTACAGCCTAGTTAAATCTCCCCAGCATGAGGGGGTTGGGGCGTACACGTAGGTATGGTCACAATCAATAGGGCAAGGTCCTTTCCCTTAGGGGATGCTTCTCCTAGGACTTAATTCTCTTTCAGCAGGAGGATCCACCCAAGGGCGGAGTCCCATGAGTGTGTTTCTCTTCTCCTCAGCCAGCAAACATATAAGAATCCATAATATTAATCATTTTGTATGGATACAATAAGAGATGCATTAAAGCTTATAGAATTGCTCTCCTGGGACCATCTCAATCTCAGACTACAGTGCTCAGGCCAGGTCAGTGTTTCCTATCCCTAGCAGGGTCCTAGTCTCATCATTACTTTTGGATCATGACAGCATTTGTCTATGATCAAGCTCTTAACTTATAGTTAAGAGTTAGGCACTTTAGCCAGGCCCATCTTGATGCCAGGGTAGCACATAACTCACCACTTGCCCTGGATCTGTCCCGTCCCACGTCGGGACCCTGCTTTTGGGGTGCTAGGAACTGAGGGCAACTGAGGCTTAAGTGGAGAAAGCAGATGCCCGGGAGGGAATAATATTCGAGGCCAATTAAATCCCAAGTTACAAAAGCGTAATATTGTCTTCTCGTGTCCATACAAAAAGGACATTGCTTTAAAGTAAATTATTCAAAAGGCACAAGAAGAGGAGAAAGGCAATATTAACTTATATAATATAAATTCAGTATCCTAGGAAGGTCTGACCTTACAAATTAGCAGAGTCAGATTAAGGGAAAGCCTCGGATTAACTGTTTTGGGGAAGAGAAGATAGAGAAGTGATTATAGCTAAACAAAGGGTTGGGAGAGATTTGGGAACACCTTGATGGGTGAGACTGGGGTAAGCCTAAACTCCGGGAAAAACCGGGACAAGCTACTCAAGGCAAGGGGGGAGAGGACAAAGTACTGTCATCCTACAATAAATAACATAATAAAACAGGACCCAGAAGATAGGAGAGCAGTTAGGGTGGATGCCTACCATCCCCAACATCTCAGAGTACTCTTGAGAATCTCCAGGTACAGTTCTCAAGGCCCAAGAGATTCAGTGCTAACAGGATATCCCCGGCTCCGCTGGACTAGAGCTATTACCGACTGGATATCACTGGACATCAAAAGACCATGTGGCTGCCCACTTACGAGATGTTCAGATTTCTTCTCAAAACACTAAATGAACAGTTTGAGGCTCCTCGTGTTCCTGGAGCAGGCAGATACCATTGGGCTACACTAGCATGCAATAAGGATGAATGGAGACCTTACTGGCGCCCGCTCAAGCACATCGAAGATCAACAGGATGACAAGTCATACAAGTCATTGTCATATTGTATTCCTCCTTATGGGTATGCCTTATATATGCATCTGTTCTTTTGTTGATAGATCCTTTTTGGGCAATTTTGAATCTAAGAACCTCCTTATGTAATTGGATTGAATATATATTATTAACATACAATCATATATGATTATATGTAATTGTTAAAATATCTAATGGTATCGCTGGGTCATATGTTGGCTACATTTAATCATCTGCTGTTGATTGCCTTTCCAAACAGGTGCGCCGTTTTACATAAAGGATTTTAGTCATTTTCCCTCTTGGCAGCGTCCTATGGGGTTGGAGATTACCAGTAATGAGGCAATCCCCCTTCTCCAACCACATTCATACAAAGTTTACCTTTTTCTGAAGTTGTAGAACATAGTCGAATTAACATGACTTTCAGCAATCTCAGACCCTCTTTAATTTTTTGCTTTCTAGGGCTACATCTGGAAATGTCCAGAGGCTAATCCTAACTTAGTGCTCAGGGGCTGCTCGTAGCAATGTTTTGGGGTCTATGTGGTGCTGTTGAGCCAACCCACCTACAAAGCATGTTTTAGTCCATGCAGTCTTCCTGGCCTTCATAGCAATTTTCTTCTACCAACAGATAGTGCTCAATATAGCAGACACAGACTTTAGGACTTATGATAGAAACTTTCATCAAGTCTTGAACTCACCTGGATGCTGGTGTCTCAAAAGCAAAACCAGTAACCCTATTTATTCCTTTGTCCCCTGTTATTCTTTCAAATAGAACCAAAGCAAGAATTTGACACCTAGTAAGTCCCTGAGTTGTGATAGGTATGGCCCAACCCCTTCCTGCTTCCCAAATTTTAATCACTCTAGCCCTTGCTTCTTATTTGAATTTAGAGTGGACCACACCCAGTCAGGCTCAGGGATTTACTTGACCAGAAAAGAAAAGTATCATCACTCTGGGCCATGCTTCTTGTTGTTGTCTTTTGCATAGGCCAGAGAGATAGGGATATTTTACGGTGTTTCCATGTGTAAAATTTCTGCCCCCACACAAAATTTTAAACAAAGATGTTCAGTCCAAAGTGATGGATATTTTTTAGCTTTTTGGGACCTCACCCAGTAGTTCCATAAATGTCTTTCCTAACTTTCCCACCCTTTTACTTTCAGAATCCTGTATTTGGAAGGTTTTAATGACAGTCACAGAAGGATATGTTTACATACATGTGTGGTGCTTACTTTAGTATACTGAAGTTATGAATGTTCTTTACTCAGGTCTCTGTACCTTTCAGTCTAACCTTCTACTCATAACTCTCAGTGATTTCTCCTGTATGTACCATATCAAATGAGCAATTATTCATGCAAAGTGAAGTAAACCTTTCCTTGCCACATGTACTTGTCCTTTCAGTCCACTGAAACGGGTTTACCTTTGTAACTGGTATTTGGCATTGGAGAACGCAATGCCAACTGATCTAGAAGATTCATGACTTCTTATCAATTTTACTCCTTATTTAACTCTTCAATCTGCATGTAGATCACCTCCAGGATGAGGAAATGGAATCAGTGACAAGTCCCTTTTCTCTGATGGAGGTCAGAAGAGAGAATTTGGATGACGCACGAGTTGTAAGGAGTTGAACAGAGAGAAGTGCAAATGCCCATCCAATGTCAGTGGTGAATGGGCAGTGTGGGGTTTGGTGTTTTTGTACCCAAGGGTGCATGAGGAAGGTGACAGGTGTAAGTTGAATGCCTGATACTTAAGGCTATAGAAAAAAAGATTGGCATATTCAGTAGTTTTCATTGTAAAACCACTGATTATGTAATTATATAGAGTCAATTGATATCCAGGCTACTGTTTCATTTATCAATAGGTGAAAGATTAAAAGTACAACTAAATTTGAGAAGTGCCTCAACACCCCTTTATGTACTATCACATCACTTTTTTGAAATAAAGCCGATGCCTTTTATAAAAAAAAGTAATTTTATTGTCATTAGTTTAGTTACAGACATTCAATATTCCAGCACTAGTCTATGACCATTGCACCTTCCCATCAGCATTATTCCAATTTTCCCAACCACTTCTTGATCTGTCCCCATGGCAGACCCTCAATGATTATTTTTTACATTGCATGTCATAGATAATTTGCTAAAAGGATGATCCAAAAATGGTTCCTTAGAAGAAAGTATCTCACCATGGAGCCCTTGGGCCCTTGTATAAAAGATTACAAAGATGTTCTTATACATTAAGACTTCTGTGTTTATGTTTTGTTAATTATGATTGGGTGCCTTCTATATTGCATTCCATCTAATCTGCTGTGCTCTCCTTGTTTTTCAGTGTTATAGAGTTTGAGATCACGTGGCGACATTTCTGGATGAGGCTCATCGGAGCATCGGAGTCTAGCTGGAAGGCAGCTATGCTCACTATTAAACCACCAACGCAAAGCAGAGTCTAGCTGGGAGCACAGTGGCAATTGTGGAAGGTGGAGATTTTAGCTGTTGGTGCTCTGTTTGAATGGGTTCGGTGGACTAACACATTGCCCCTCTTCCTGGTTGCCCTGGGTCGACTCAGCCTTGTGAAGGATGTGGGAGAAATTCTGCCACTTGTAGATCCCTTTGGAGATTTATTTCTGAGTCTCTGGACCATGGCTGGTGAAAGGGCTTACATGGCGCTTGCAAATCTATGCCATTTTTCAAGAATCTGTGCATGCATACTGATGATCATAAGCATAAACAGCGTTAGTTTTAATTAAAAACACATAAAAACTTTGTTACAGTAGTTCTAAGTAACACTGTAGAACTTTTCTGCCTTTGTTCATCAATTGAAACATTGAATTTTATATAATATTTAAATTCACACAAATACTTAATATGTGCTTGGGCCAGAGAGGATAGTACAGCAGGTAAGGTGCTTTACTTACATGTGGCAGACCTAGATTCGATCCCCTAAACTTCCTATGGTTCCCTAAGCACTGTCAGGAGTGATCCCTGTGCAAAGAGCAAGGAGTAAGCAAACTCTTACCTGAACACTGCTGGGTTAACACCGAGAGCAATAACAAAAAAGTTATTCTATACTTAAATACATTAAAATAAATTTTGCATAGACTATACAGTTTAAGAATATCCTAAATGTTGATTTTATATAATCCTATATTGTGATATAGTTACCAATGTGGGGATAACAGCTCTGCAAGGGCATGTATTTAGATTTTTTGTTCAGGTGAAAGTAATTGAGATCTAGTCTTCTTAGGAAGTTGATGCTATCGTGATATTGTTATCTATATTCCTTATTCTGTATATAGTATTTTAAGATTTATTAATGAGTAGTTGTCAAATAAGTGTGTCTTCTGGCACTCCGAAGCAAAAGCCAAGCTAATACTTGGCCCATTAGAGTGCCTCCATAATCCAAATCCAGTACTTTATCTGAGTCTTTCCTTCATCTCTTTGCCAAATTACTCAAATACTTGAATGTTACTGACTGGAAGAGTTTAAACTTCCTTCCAATTGTCCTACATTCCAGATCATCATTTCTCAGATAAAGATGCTAACGGACCAAGGCTTTCATTGTCCATAACATTCTCAGAGCTGGTGATTGGTAACTGCATTTTTCCATTGTATGGCTGAAGGAATTCCAAAAGTTCCAAAGTCTGAGAATCCTGTCGATTTTCATAACGCCTTTTTTGGGCAATTTTGTACAATTTGCTCATCATCTTTTCTTTTTCCTTTGATTCATGGTTTATTTTTACACCCTCCATATAGTGGTGGATGGCCTTTTCTTCACACTTAATGTGAAAGAACTGAAAGTTTCCATAATATAAATGGAGGAGTTGCTTCTGTAAAGGACTAAGGTCTTTGCTGAATTCTCGTTGGTAGTAATGTTCTGCTTCATTGTACTCACCAGCTGTTGCATGGAGGAAAGCAAGGCTGAGGTTGACCTGTGAGAAATTTCTGTTGGTATCAGCTTTCTTAAAATGATCTATACCTTGTTCTATTTGGTACTGTAATAAGTTTTCACTTTCCTGACACATTCTATCATTTCTCCAAATGTTTTTCTGGACTTTTTCTCTATAGCAAGTCCCAATAATGTAGTGTATGCGAGTATCATTTGGCAACATTTCTGAAGCCCTTTCAAGCAGCTCTATAGCTTTGTCCAGGTCTCCTCCAGTTCGATAAAACTTGGCTGCTTGTTGAAGCATACCTGCTTCATCTGGGCCTTCTTTTAAAAATTCTTCAACTAACTTCTCTCCTTCGGCATTATTCATCTTCTGAAGTGTCAGAGCCAGGAGCAATTTAACATACATATTCTCAGGATTCAGTTCAACGGCTTCACGCAGAAGATTCAAGACATTCACAGGTGCTGGACAGTCACTGTCACAGTGCCTCGCAATGGCCAGTTCACTGGCACGGTGCCTCGCAATGGCCAGTCCACTGGCAAACTCTGGGTCATGTGGGTGTTTTTCCAGAGCCTTCTCAAAGCACACTATGGCCCTTTTAAGTTGGTTGTTACCACACTTCAGCCGTGCCCACCCTTCCTCAGTGTCCAGCTCAGGACACTCAAGACTGAGAGGATTTGAAAACTTCTCACACACCTGTTTCACCTTGTCAACATAATCCTGAGCTTCATCGAGTTTACCCAGGTGATAGTTGACCCAGGCATAGTTTCCCCAGGTCACCAGGTTCCTGACTTCTGCCTGGTCAGAGTACTCTTTCTGGATTGACTTTTCAGCTTGCTGTAAGCATTCCAGGGCATCTTCGTCGTGACCGTCTAAGTGTTTTATGTAGGCCAACAAGTTGTACATTGTGCCTTTGGACTCAAAGTTTGAAGTTTCAATCTGATTACGCACTCTGTCTTCCAGATCCTCTGGTATATCTTTGTCCTTAAATAAATTCCACGTGAAATGACATTTCAGCTGGGGAAGGATTTGTTCCAGAAAACAGTTGGCCTCACTGTGAAGAAAATAAACATGTCACTGTGATGCGCACTTGCTAAGCACTGCAACATATGATGAAATTCCAGGTTAATTTGGTGTCAACTCTGCGTGGCCATGGGATGCCCAGATATGTAGTCAAGCCTTTGTTCTGGGAAAATCTTGAGGGTTTTCCCAAAGGGAATTTAGTCCCTTAGTTCCCAAATGGGTTAAAGGGAGAAGGAAAACAGCAATCAGCTATTTGTTGAGGGGCTGAGTAGAATGAAAAGCAGAAAAAGGTTGGATTAGTGCTATTGACTGCTTATGCTGAAACATAGTTTCTTCTCAGCTCAGATTGGAACTTAAACCACAGTGCTCCAGTTCTTAAGTCTTCTGATTTTCCTAGTGCTGTAACATAGGCTTATTGAGTCATAAATTGTAGTTATGATCTCCTTATTGGTACTTTTCTTCTAGGAAACTGTCTACTACATTTCCCAAAGCACAGAGAAGATGCTTTTCTTTTCTCTTTCAGGAGATAAGCTCTATGCAGAAACTCACAGAGAAGCTCCTTCACACTGTGTGGGTGGAGGGGCCGGTGGTGAGGTTGTGGATGAATGAGGCTGGTGGCTTTCTGGGATTTTAGTAGAAGTGTTAGAATTTTCTCCACACTAAGCACAGTCATACTTGTGCTCCATGTCCTGTTTTGGGAGCCCAGGACTGGAATGAGTTCCTGACTCATGCAAAATGAAGAGGCTTAGTTTTAGGCAAAAGAGTGGGAACTTGGGAATGGGACCAAAATAGTGAGAACTTGAATGCTTGTGTGCATGCCTAGGCCTTGGCAAGGTGCACACACAAGTATTCAAGGTAAGTAAGTCTACCTCTACTAGTCTACATATACTCGTCTTCACATATCTGTAAGTATTAATACATGCACCCATCCCATGCGTACACACATCTGTAAGTATTCTTTGCTCTGACTTGTATAACAGGAGGTACCCCTGAGGGAGCAAAGTAGTGGGGAGAGAAAAGCAGTGAGCTAAGGGATTCTGCTGCCCCATGGACACCAAGATGATCCTAAAGAGGCCAGGAAGAGAGAGAAGGTGGCCACGAGTCCCACCCCCTGAAAGAGAACAGAAACAGAGAGCAAAGTAGCCTAGAAGCAGAGATGCAAGTGAGAAGAGAGCGGGGGGGGGGGGGGGGAGAGAGAGAGAAAGGGAGAGTGCAGTGAGCTGCCAAGGTCTATGCTGCCAGAGAGGGCCATTGTTAGGAGGATCCTGAGACAGAGTGTGTGGATTTGAGAGCCCTGAGACAGCGCACAGCTATAGAAAAGAACATCGTTATCACTGCTGCAATAATAACAATGGAAATGTGCGAGGCTCCAACAGTAGATTCCTCCCCCAGGGATGGGAATTACCTGGAATATCCCAAGTACCACAGGTCAAACATCAAACTTTCTAGCTAGTAGGCCTAGTATCACTGGAAATGTCTCTTGAGTCCCTTGAGAACCGATTTCCCTGCCCCCACCCACCACCCCTCAATGAATGCTTTGTGTCAGTTTCAGAGACAAGGGAATGAACCTAAAGCCAGGGAGAGGAGCAGAACTATCATTAAGTCCTTCTTCTTTTTATGTCTTGGAAGTTCTTATTATTCTCTTCTTGGTCCTTCGGCTAGACCACAACATTGCTAATGTTTTATCTCTTCAGTTAGGATTTCCTAACTAGGTGTAACCTAGTAATTCTATGTACCTTATACAAAGGTATACAGGAATATGTAAGAGAGCCAACATGAGGAAATAAACATTAAGGCTAAGTTAAACAAATGACACTGAGCAGATTTATTTATAACTTTACAAAACTAATACCCTAATAAGTTGAGCAAACTAGAACAAGTGGATACATTGTTATAAATATTCACCCTACTAAGACTGAGTCAAAAAGAAGTCTGGACAAATCAATTACTAGGGTAGAGATTGGCCAAACCCCATATATTATAAAAAAAGGTCTAGACCAGAGGTTTTGTGGTGAACTCTATAAAGTATTAAAGAATTAATAACATTCTTTCTTAAACTTTTCCAAATAATAGTATAGGATGGAACACATACAAACTCATGTTACTGGACCAGTATCAGGCTGGTACCAAAACCAGTAAGGATGCTTTAAGAAAAAAATTTAGTAAAATCGTGGGGCAGAAAATTAAAGTAAAATAACAAGCTACATTCTATGAGTTAATAACTATCAGAAAGAGAAAATTTCCTTATAAGCAAACAGTACCATTTATAACAGAATCTAATTAATAAATGCCTAGGAGATAAACAATATACTTCTTCTTCTTCTCCTCTTCCTCCTCCTCCTCCTCTTCCTTCTCCTTCTCCTCCTCCTCTTCCTCCTCCTCCTCCTCCTCCTTCTTTTTCTTCTTCTTCTTCTGCTTCTCTTCCTCCTCTTCCTCCATCTCCTCCTCCTCCTCCTCCTCTTCCTTCCCCTCCTCATTCTCTCAATTTGGCATATTTTTAAAATCACTGCATGAGAGGCATTATTCAAACCACTCCTATCCACACATCCTCCAGTAAAAGGGGTTGATATGGCTTTCAATGCATTTCAGGTCTCAGCATAGTTAAGAAAACCTTCTTCTGACATTCCCAATTGCTTCAGACACATGAAAACATAGGCTACAGCAAACACTTTTGGGTAAGTTGGATTTCAAGGTCTTAGACAGGCAAGGTCTTGTTCTCTGATCAACCCATTCACACAGACCCAGCTAACATCACTCATGTCCAGGAACCTAAATCAGGGGAAAGGGCACACTGAGGTAAACAGCAGCAGATTTCTTCCCTCAAGCCCTTCCCAGTTATGAACCTGGAAAATATTTGATTCATGATACTACTTTTCTAAGGCCCAGAGAAAATCTAGGACCCATTTCTTTACACAGTTAGTCCCTCAACATGTCTCTAGAAATGTTTGGTTGGGTAAGGCATTATTTTCACTCAGGTCTCCTTTTCCCAAGGCTCTATGCATTCTAAAAATTGAGGTTTATTAAGGCTTTATTTTACATACAAATAAATGCACTTATTATAAGTGCTGAGTTTTGACAAATATATTTATTCAAGTATCACCCACTATCACTCACCATAGACTCCAAGTGTTATCTGCAAAGCTTTTCCTGTATACTTCCTAACCAATCCTAAGCACACTCTCCTCATTCCAAGACACTAAACAGTTCATCTTAGAAGAGAGATTCAATCATTACTTTTGGAATATATAGTATTATTTGAATCTCACCAGCTCTTGCCATAGCAATCAAAATATATTCTAAATTATGGGATCATTTTTCACATAAAAATTTTTAAATATCCACATATAAAAATTGTTTTCCAATTTGAAGTGATCAATGTTTCAGAGCAAAGCTCCCCTCAACGTGATTTAAATTTAAAGCACCAATCCCCTCTTTGATAATACATGATAAAAAGAAATGCTTCTTTTAATAATTTTAAATTTTTAAAAAGCATCTTTTTTGTCTGTTTAAAAAAACCACAACAGAAAAATCCATACAGAGTACTCTCAGGGCTGGAGTGATAGCACAGCGGGTAGGGCGTTTGCCTTGCATGCGGCCAACCCGAGTTCGAATCCCAGCATCCCATATGGTCCCCAGAGCACCACCAGGAGTAATTCCTGAGTGTAGAGCCAAGTGTAACTCCTGTGCATCGCTGGGTGTGACCAAAAAAAAAAAAAAGGCAAAAAAAAAAAAAGTACTTTTAGATGTAACTCTATATCAGCAACCACGGGCTACTCCCGTGAAGCTTCCCCCATTCCAAATCATGATGCCCAGCTCCACTCTGTGAAGAATCTAGAAACCTGAATCTGCACATCACAAACAGCCACAGAAACAAAATACTCAAACTGATAAAGGAACGTTTCTTCTACAATCAATAAGACAACACATTCCACAGCATCCCAGAAGCTGTTTACAAGGTGTTCCCAAATCAGGATTACTGAACCTTCCTGTCTCACTGACCTCATGATGGCAATTGCTTCTCTTGTTCTGGAAGACTAGCTTCAGGCTGATTTCTTCTTAGGAAATCTTGCTAGTCTGCTTGAATCTACTGCCCAAGGCACAATATAAAGGAGATGGAAGGTGTGGGTGTGGCAAGGTGAATCCTGTGTTGCTTCTTATCTGTTTCTGAGTAGTTAGTTGACTTATTAAAGGGAAGTGGGAATAGAAATGGAAACTTGAAAATGAAGAGGAGGAAAAGAAAACTTAAACTGATGTTTGTGATGATTCATCCCAAAGGCATTGTTATAAATATTCTGAAATGATTGCTGCCATATGAAAGCAGCCTAGGACTTTGACCTTAAACCTGGGAGGGACTTCAGTAGACAGTATGTTTCATAAAACCCATAGGAGATCTTGTTCAAGATAAAATTTATGAAAAGTAGTTTACTTCCAGTAGTTTACTTCCAGTGAACTTATTTGTGGGAAACAATTTGCATGGGCGTTGGAACACTGTTTGACTGAAACCAAATTATGAAGTTTTTTTTTCCAATATATTATTCAATTTTTATTTTTAAGTGATTTTCATTACAGCATTTGAAGGGAGGATCTAATTTCACACAAAATGGAAGACTCTAAAATGTATCCATTGAAATGCTAAAAAAAAAACCCAAAACCAAAACTGAGTGTCGAAGATACAACCCAAGAGTCAGATACAACCCAAGAGTTCAATAGAAATCCCGGGATTCGCCTGTGTGATTGGTCACAGAGCTCTTCCCAGCAGACAGCTGGAGCTCTCTGAAGCTGTTTCATAGTCTGGCTTGAGGGTGAAAAAAACCATTATGTCAGAAGAAAATAAATCCTGAATTATTGGCTTCATCACATCCACCTTCTCCACCCCAAAATGGCACAGAAGAAACAGTTACCACACCCTGCAACTACTTTGGTGTAAAGGAGGTAATGGGCTGGGGTTGACTCCGGTCACGAAGATCTGTGTAAAAATGTCCCTTTCAGATGAATCTGTACACACCATCGAACTTCAGATTGAGTCTCTCCATGATTAGGCCAGGGAACCAAGGTTTAATTCTCAGGAAATCACAATTTCATTGATTTTGTCAATGAGCATTTACAGTGTCTATGTATGATCAGCTCCCACTTGCAGCCATTTCTATATTAAAACAAAAAGGAACCTGACATCTCTAGAGGGGCTGTCAAATTCCTCCTTCCTGCCCCCAAGTCTACAGCTAAAAGGACTTTTTTTTTTGGAATTGGATTTTTCTGTACCTCTGAAAGGGTAACACTTTAAAGCTGAATCATCTTGAACCTGGAGGTCTAACATGATATTCAGCAATAGTTACATACCAGACAGACACATTTAAAAGGTACACTAAATTCTGAAGGTAGCTATGCTGTAAAATGGTTTAAAATTAAATGATTGTACAGTATTCATTTATGCTTGAAATTCCAGTCCTAGACCAAGCTTGTGACCACCCGCGTTGACATTCTTGCTGTCCAGCAGAGCTGACAGTGTCAGTTTGATACCTGGCTTTAGGGTTTGAGTGTATCCTGAGCCTATCAGACCTGAATTGTTCAC
Source organism: Sorex araneus (assembly GCF_027595985.1). Lineage (NCBI taxonomy): Eukaryota > Metazoa > Chordata > Mammalia > Eulipotyphla > Soricidae > Sorex > Sorex araneus. The sequence goes on from NC_073312.1 coordinate 50,235,475, forward strand.
TTTAGCCGACAAGCAGGCCTCGGGGTCGATCTTATACTTGGCTGCTATGCCGAAGCGAGTGTTGCTGTTGCCTGCGGTCCAAGAGAGATTAACGGCCATCTCCAACTACTTGTTCACCTTCTGGTATATGGGGCCACCAAACTCTGTCCCGTCATTTACGTTCGTGTGAAACTGGAACTCATCAGTCTTATAGTCGACCGCAAAGTTGCTCTGGGTCACACATGACTTGGAAGTCTCAAAGTTCATCTGGTAGCCCCCCAGCCAGCCCTCCTTGGCCAGCATGAGGGCGCCCCAATGGAAGGCCCAGTGATGTCGTAATCCATGTCACAGCCCAGGTTGATGTGCTCCCGTTTGTAACCTGTCTGGATTTTAGCATTCTTCTTCCCCAGTGTTTGGAGAGAAGGCTGACTAAAAGATCAGCTTCAGGCCACGTGTGCGCTGGTCTTCTACGGTGATCTCGTTGCCTAGCGTGTTGTCCGTGTTCCATTTCTCAGTGAATGTGAGTCCAGACTTGGTCCATCGGTACTTGGTTTCGAGGCTGCCTGTCACCTTGGTGGTCACTGTGCTGGTGGACCCTGAGCTTGTAAATTCCAATCCGCTCTCAGATTTTGTTTCCAAATCGAGCTTTACTAAACCAAACCCATAGCCCTTGGTGAAGACATGTCGGGCAGGTTTGCCAAGATCGACGTACTTGGGAGGTACAGCATCTTCTGTTCGGAGGTGGTGGCCCAGGCTCCGAGGCGACTACGGCGGGGGCTGCAGCGGGCTATGACCAGTTTTGTAAAGATCTACCTCAGAGTGATTCAATAATAAAATCTTTAAATAGATAAATAAATAAAAGACTTAGGAGACCAAGCTGAGTTTTAAAACGTAGGGTTTATATCTCTAAGCCAAGGGGACATGCATATTCAGACAGGAGAAAGCAAGACCTTGGTTCACCCAGGAAACAAAGGGTAAGTTCACACAAGGGCATGGTGCCAGCAGGCTCTGATACCTTCCCAACCAGGCTCAGTTCTAATAGTGAGTAGTGCTTCAGGCTGCTGCCTGATTCGATGCAGTAAGCTGGGGAGGAACAGAAACCATAAAACACTTAAAAGCCACTCTTGAGCTTCCCACTCTGTGCCGGGAGGAGAGAGGAACAGAGGTTGGACTCCAGAGGACTTTTCCCTTGGCTTCTCCCCTAGCTAAAGCAGTTAGGCAGTCTAGAGACAAAAGCAGAGCTCATGGGCCTAAAAGGGCTCTTGCTACAAGGAGGGGGCAAAAAGGGACAACATATCTTAATAGTCTTAATAAATAATATAATAAAACAAGAGTCAGAAGATAGGAGAGAAGTTAGGGTGGATGCCTAACACCCCCAACATCTCAGGGTACTCTTGAGAATCTCCAGGTATAGGTCTCAAGACCTACGAGATTCAGTGCAAACAGGATATCCCCAGCTCCACTGGACTAGAGCTGTTACCGACTGGATACCACGGGATGTCAAAAGACATGTGGCCGCCCACTTACGAGATGGTCAGATTTCTTCTCAAAACCCTAAATGAACAGTTTGAGGCTCTTCGTGTTCCTGGAGCAAGCCGATACCATTGGGCTACACTAGTATGCGATAAGGATGAATGGAGACCTTACTGGCACCCACTCAAGCACATCGAAGATCAAGGGGATGACAAGTGATACAAGTCATTGTCATATTGCATTCCTCCTTATGGGTATGCCTTATATATGCATCTGTTCTTTTGTTGATAGATCCTTTTTGGGCAATTTTGAATCTAGGAACCTCCTTATGTAATTGGATTGAATATATATTATTAATATACAATCATATATGATTATATGTAATTGTTAAAATATCTTAATGGTATCGCTGGGTCATATGTTAGCTACATCTAATCATCTGCTGTTAATTGCCTTTCCAAACTGGTGCGCCATTTTACATAAAGGATTTTAGTCGTTTTCCCTTTTGGCAGCATCCTATGGGGTTGGCGATTACCAGTAATGAGGCAATCCCCCTTCTCCAACCACATTCATACAAAGTTTGCCTATTTCTGTAGTTATAGAACATAGTCGAATTAACATGACTTTCAGCAATCTCAGACCCTCTTTAATTTTTTTCTTTCTAGGGCTACATCTGGCAATGTCTAGGGGCTAATCCAAACTTAGTGCTCAGGGGCTGCTCTTAGCAATGTTTTGGAGACTATGTGGTGCTGTCAAGCCAAACTACCTACAAAGCACGTTTTAGTCCATGCAGTCTTCCTGGCCTTCATAGCAATTTTTTTTCTACCAACAGAAAGTGCTCAATATAGCAGACACAGACTTTAGGACTTAGAAACTTTCATCAAGTCTTGAACTCACCTGGATGCTGGTGTCTCAAAAGCAAAACGAGTAACCTATTTATTCCTTTGTCCCCTGTTACTCTTTCAAATGCAACCAAAGCAAGAATTTTATACCTAGCTAGTCCCTGAGTTGTGATAGGTATGGCCCAACCCCTTCCTGCTCCGCAAATTTTAATCACTCTGGCCCTTGCTTCTTTTTTGAATTTGGAGGGGACCACACCCTTTCAGGCTGGGTATTACTTGACCAGGGATTTACTTGACCAGAAAAGAAAACTATCATCACTCTGGGCCATGCTTGTTATTGTTGTCTTTTGCATAGGCCAGAGGGATTGGGATATTTTAGGGTGTTTCCATGTGTAAAATTTCTTGCCCAGACGAAATTTTAAACAAAGATGTTCAGTCCAAAGTGATGGATTTTTTTTAGCTTTTTTAGACCTTACCCAGTAGTTCCATAAATGTTTTTCCTACCTTTCCCTCCCTTTTACTTTCAGAATTCTGTATTTGAAAGGTTTTAATGACAGTCACAGAGGCTATGTTTACATACATGTGTGGTACTTACTTTAGTGTACTGAAGTTATTAATGTTCTTTACTCAGGTCTCAGGTCTCTGTACCTTTCAGTCTAACTTTCTACTCATAACTCTCAGAGATTTCTCCTGTGTGTAACAGATCTAATGATCAATTATTCATTAAAAGTGAAGTAAGCCTTCCCTTGTGACATCTACTTGTCCTTTCAGTCCACTGAAATGGGTTTACCTTTGTAACTGGTATTTGGCATTGGAGAAAGCAAGGCCAACTGACCCAGAAGATTCATGACTTCTTGTCAATTTTATTCCTTATTTAACTCTTCAGTCTGCACGTAGATCACCTCCAGGATGAGGAAAAGGAATCAGTGACAAGTCGCTTTACTCTGATGGAGGTCAGAAGAGAGAATTTAGATGGATGCACGAGTTGTAAGGAGTTGAACAGAGAGAAGTGCAAATGCCCATCCAATGTCAGTGGTGAATGGGCAGTGTGGGGTTTGGTGTTTTTGTACCCAAGGGTGCATGAGGAAGGTGACAGGTGTAAGTTGAATGCCTGATACTTAAGGCTATAGAAAAAAAGATTGGCATATTCAGTAGTTTTCATTGTAAAACCACTGATTATGTAGTTATATAGAGTCAATTGATATCCAGGCTAGTGTTTCATTTATCAATAGGTGAAAGATTAAAAGTACAACAAAATTTGAGAAGTGCCTCAACACCCCTTTATGTACTATCACATCGCTTTTTTGAAATAAAACCGATGCCTTTTATAAAAAAAAGTAATTTTATTAAGTCATTAGTTTAGTTACAGACATTCAATATTCCAGCACTAGTCTATGACCACTGCAACTTCCCATCACCATTATTTCGAATTTCGAACCACTTCTTGATCTGTCCTCTTGGCAGGTCCTCAATAATTATTTTTACATTGCTTGCTATACATAATTTGCTAAAAGGATGATCCAAAAAATGTTCCTTAAAAGTAAGTATCTCAACATGGAGTCCTTGGGTCCTTGTCTAAAAGATTACAAAGATGTTCTTATACATTAAGACTTCTGTGTTTAAGTTTTGTTAATTAAGATTGGGTGCCTTCTATATTGCATCCGATCTAATCTGCTGTGCTCTTCTGGTTTTTCAGTGTTATAGAGTTTGAGATGTCAGGTGCTGACATTTCTGGATGAGGCTCATCAGAGCAGCGGAATCTGGCTGGAAGGCAGCTATGCTCACTACTATACCACCAAACCAAAGCAGAGTCTAGCTGGGAGCACAGTGGCAGTTGTGGAATGTGGAGGTTTTCAGCTGCTGGTGCTCTATTTGGATGGGTTCGGGGGACTCACTCATTGCCCCCCTTCCTGGTTTCCCTGGGTCGACTCAGCCTTGTGAGGGATGTGGGAGAAATTCTGCCACTTGTAGATCCCTTTTGAGATTTATTTCTGAGTCTCTGGATGATGGCAGGTGAAAGGGCTTTCATGGAGCTTGTAAATCTATGCCATTTTCCAAGAATCTGTGCATGCATACTAGTGCACACTAGTGCACACAGTATTAGTTTTTTTAAAAAAATTTAAAATTTTTTAATTTTTTAATTAGTGAGTCACAGTGAGGGTACAGTTACAGATTCAAACATTTCGTGCTTGATTTTCCCTCATGCAGTGTTTGGGAGCCCATCCCTCCACCAGTGTCCATTCTCCATGACCAATGAACCCAGTATCCCTCCCACCCACCAATCCCATCCCCCCTATCCCACCCCGCCTCTGTGGCAGGGAATTTCAATTTGTTCTCTCTCTCTCCTTTTGGGTGTTGTGGTCTGCAATAGGGGTATTGAGTGGCCTACAGTTTCGGACACTAGTCTACTTTCAGCGCGCATTTCCCTTACCATGTGGGATCTCCACTCACAATTTACTTGGTGTTCTCTTCTCCATTTGGTATGACTTTCCCCCAGCATGTTAGGCCAAGTTCCAAGCTATGGAGTTAACCTCCTGGTATTGTATACTACTATTCTTGGGGATTACTCTTTTACCCTGATATTTTATATTCCACAGATGAGTACAATCTTTACACAGCGTTAGTTTTAATTAAAAAACATGAAAACTTTGTTACAGTAGTTCTAAGTAGCACTGTAGAACTTTTCGGCCTTTGTTCATAGATTCAAACATTGAATTTTATATAATATTTAAATTCACATTAACAATCTGTGTTTGGGCCAGAGAGAAGATAGTTCAGCAGGTAAGGTACTTTACTTACATCTGGCAGACCTAGATTCGATCCCCTAAACTTCATATGGTTCCCTAAGCACTGTCAGGAGTGATCCCTGAGCAAAGAGCAAGGAGTAAGCAAACTCTTACGTGAAAACTGCTGTGTTACACTGAGAGCAATAACAAAAAGTTATTCTATACTTAAATACATTAAGATAAATTTTGCATAGACTATACAGTTTAAGAATATCCTAAATGATGATTTTATATATTCTTATATTGTGATACAGTTACCAATGTGGGGATAACAGCTCTGCAAGGCCATGTATTTAGATATTTTGTTCAGGTGGGAGTAATTAAGATATAGTCTTCTTAGGAAGTTGATGCTATAGTGATATTGTTATCTATATTCCTTATTCTGTATATAGTATTTTAAGATTTATTAATGAGTAGTTGTCAAATAAATGTGTCTTCTGGCACTCCCAAGCAAAAGCTAAGCTAATACTTGGCCCATTAGAGTGCCTACATTATCAAATCAAGTACTTTATCTGCGTCTTTCCTTCATCTCTTTGCCAAATTACTCAATTACTTGAATGTTACTGACTGGAAGAGTTTAAACTTCCTTCCAATTGTCCTACATTCCAGATCATCATTTCTCAGATAAAGATGCTAACGGACCAAGGCTTTCATTGTCCATAACATTCTCAGAGCTGGTGATTGGTAACTGCATTTTTCCATTCTATAGCTGAAGGAATTCCAAAAGTTCCAAAGTCTGAGAATCCTGTCGATTTTCATAACGCCTTTTTTTGGCAATTGTGTACAATTTGCCTATCATCTTTTCTTTTTCCTTTGATGCATGGTTTATTTTTACACCCTCCATATAGTGGTGGATGGCCTTTTCTTCACACTTCATTTGAAAGGACTGAAAGTTGCCATAATATAAATGGAGGAGTTGCTTCTGTAAAGGACTAAGGTCTTTGCTGAATTCTTGTTGGTAGTAATGTTCTGCTTCATTGTACTCACCAGCTGTTGCATGGAGGAAAGCAAGACTGAGGTTGACCTCTGAGGTATTTCTGTTGTTATCAGCTTTCTTAAAACGATCTATACCTTGTTGTATTTGGTACTGTAATAAGTTTTCACTTTCCTGACACATTCTATTACTTCCCCCAAAGTTTTTCTGGACTTTTTCTCTATAGTAAGTCCCAATAGTGAAGTGTATGCGAGTACTATTTGGCAACATTTCTGAAGCCCTTTCAAGCAGCTCTATAGCTTTGTCCAGGTCTCCTCCAGTTCGATAAAACTTGGCTGCTTGTTGAAGCACACCTGCTTCATATGGGCCTTCCCCCAAAGATTCTTCAACTAACTTCTCTCCTTCAGCTTTATTCTTCTTCTGAAGTTTCAGAGCCAGGAGCAATTTAAGATACTTGTTATCAGGATTCAGTTCAATGGCTTCACGCAGAAGATTCATGACATTCACAGGTGCTGGACAGTCACTGTCACAGTGCCTCGAAATGGCCAGTCCACTGGCAAATTTTGGGTTGTGTGGGTGTTTTTCCAGAGCCTTCTCAAAGCACACTATGGCCCTTTTAAGTTTGTTGTTGCCACACTTCAGCCGTGCCCACCCTTCCTCACTGTCCAGCTCAGGACACTCAAGACTGAAAGGATTTGAAAACTTCTCACACACCTGTTTCACCTTGTCAACATAAGCCTGAGCTTCTTCTCGTTTGCCCAGGTGATAGTTGACCCAGGCATAGTTTCCCCAGGTCACCAGGTTCCTGACTTCTGCCTGGGCACAGTGCTCTTGCTGGATTGACTTTTCAGCTTTCTTTAGGCATTCCAGAGCAGCCTTGTCTTGACCATCTAAGTGTTTTATATAGGCCAACAAGTTGTACATTGTGCCTTTGGACTCAGGGTTTAAAGATTCAATCTGCTCACACACTCTGTCTTCCAGATCCTTTGGGATATTTTTCTCCTTAAATAAATTCCATGTGAAATGACATTTCAGCTGTGGAAGAATTTGTTCCAGAGAATCGTTGGCCTCACTGGAAGAAAATAAACATGGTCACTGTGATACGTGTTTGCCAAGCTTGCAACATATGATGAAATTCCAGGTTAAGTTAGTGTCAACTCTGCGTGGCCATGGGATGCCCAGATATCTAGTCAAGCCTTTGTTCTGGGCAAATGATAGGGTTTTCCAAAGGGAAGAGAATTCATCCATAGACTAAAGAGAGCAAGGAAAGCAGCTATCAGGTATTTGTTGAGGGGCTGAGTAGAATCAAAGGCAGAGATAGGTTGGATCAGTGCTACCAGTGCCAGAGAGGGAGAGAAGGTGGCCACGGGCCCAACATCTGAGAGAGAGCGAGAGCAGAGAGCAAAGCAGCAGAGCAGCAGCACAACTAAGAGAGAGGGGGGAGAGAGAGAGAGAGAAAGGGAGAATGCAGTGAGCTGCAAGGTCCATGTGGCCAGAGAGGGATATTGTTAGCAGGATCCTGAGACAGAGTGTGTGAAGTAGAGAGCCCTGAGACAGTGCACAGCTGTAGGAAAGACCATCGTTATTACTGCTGTAATAATAACAATGAAAATGTTCGAGGCTCCAACCGTAGATTATTCCCCCAGGGTTGGGAATAGCCTAGGAATATTCAAAGTACCGCAGATCAAACATCAAAGTTTCTAGCTAATAAGCCTAGTATCACTGGAAATGTCCCTTGAGAACTGATTCCCCTGCCCCCACCCACCACCCCTCAGTGCTTTGTGTCCATTTCAGAGACAAGGGAATGAACCTAAGGCCAGGGAGAAGAGCAGATGGATTCCTTCCCTTAAGCTCTCCCCAGTTATGAACCTGCAAAATACTTGAGTCATGATCTTACTTTCCTAAGGCCTGGAGAATTTCGAGGACCCACTCTACCCATGTCAGTCCCTCAACATGTCTTTAGCGGTGTTCACAAGGTAATGCGTTATTTTTACTCAGGTCTCTTTTACCTGAAGCTTACCACAGCAATCAAAATAAATTCTGAACTTAGGCTTATTTTTCACATAAGAACTAGTAATTATCCATGTAAACATGCTGTTCTTCAATTTGAAGTGATCAAACATTGCACGGTGAAGATAATCCCCTCAACGTGAATTAAATTTATAGCACCAATCCCATCTTTGATAATACATGCTATTAAATGTTTCCTTTAAGAATTATAAATTTTTAAAAAGCATCTTCCTTGTCTGTTTAAATAAAACCACACAGAAAAGACCATGAAGTCTACTCGTGGGTGTATATCAGCACCCACGGGCTACTCCTGTGAAGCCTCCCCCATCTCAGATCCTGGTGCCCAGCTCCGCTCTATAAAGAATCTAGAAACCTGAATCTGCACACCACAAACAGCCACAGAAACAAAATGCCCAAACTCAGAAAGAAATGTTTCATCTCTAGGACAACACATCTCACTGCACCCCAGGAGCTGTTTACAATGTGTTCCCAAATCAGGATTACTGAACCTTCCTGTCTCACTGACCTCATGATGGGGATTGCTTCTCTTGTTCTGGAAGACTAGCTTCAGGCTGATTTCTTCTTCGGAAATCTTGCTAGTCTGCTTGAATCTACTGGCCAAGGGGCAATATAAGGGGAATGGAAGGTATGGGTGTGGCAAGGGGAATCTGGTGTTGCTTCTAATCTGCTGCTGAGTTGTTAGTTAGTTGATTTATGAAAGGGAAGTGGGAATAGAAATAAAAACTTGAAAATAAAGAGGAAGAAAAGAAATAGGCTGATATCTATGATGATTCATCCCAAGAATATTGTGATAAACATTCTGAAATGATTGTTGCCACCTGAAAGCAGCCTAGGACTTTGACCTTAAACCCAAGATGGACTTCTGTAAACCGTATGTTTCATAAAGCCCATAGGAGATCTTGTTCAAATAAAATTTATGAAAAGTAGTTTACTTTCAGTGAACTTATTTGTGGGAAACAATTTGCATCCAAAAATTTGGAACTAAGTTTGTGTGTTCCATTGCCCTTGCCATGGTTACCCATTTGAATGGGTTTGGACTCCTTGTTTAGTGATTTAAATTCTATTTTGCCCCACACTAAATACAGGAAGCTAAGTCCTGAAGAAAACCACCAGCATTTAGATCTTCGAGGTCTGACAGGATCATTTATTTTTCCTAGGGGTAGAATAGGACATAGTACAACAAGTAGTGTTGTTTAGTGACTTTCTAGCTAGCTGATAGATTCTGGTGTTTGTGCTTTGAATTTCAAAAGGGTGATTTTATCCTGACAGATTTTCTCTTCAGTTTTCAAAAACTCTCAATAATGGTATAAATATTCATAAAAATCTTAAAGCTGATTGGTCAGACAGGTCAAAGGATTCCTTCATTCCTTTAGCAGTCATAGGGTCCTGTGTAACAAAATAGTCATGTCATTTTTCCGACAACAGGGAGACTCATTCAATACTTGGAGTTCAGGTGTTGTTGTATTCAAGAACAACAACATTAAAGAAAAGAAAAACAACATTTCCACATTAAAGAAAAATTCATTTTCTTTAATGTGGAAAGAAAAACAATTGGCGTCATGTTAAAATAGTCCAGAGAGGGATGAAGTGATAGTACAGTGGCAGACTGGGTTTCAGTTGCTGGCATTCTCTCTGGTTCCCTGAGCCTGGGATGAATCATTTGTGAATACAGAATCAGGAGGAACCTCAAAGCATTGCCAAGTGTGGCCCTAAACACAAAAATTAAAACAGTCTGGAGAAACCCATTGTAGACTAAGTTCTTTTCTGAACCCTCTTAAACTATGTCTGATTCTATGCCCAAAAAGGAACTGATTTTACCATGGCAAGGAGACAGGAATGGGAGTGGGGGGTTTTCAGGGTCCCTAAGACAGTGTTAGAAGGAAGCAGACAGACATTCTGGTGGAGCGTCTGGGGTTGGAACGTTATATGAAGGAAACCCATCATTAGTATAGTAAATCACAGTGATTAAAATAAAAACTAAAAAAGGGAAGGAAAAAACCAAAATCTTCAATATTTCGAGTAGTCAATTAGGAGTGCATCCTATATCAAGAACTGAGGAAAAGACCTTTATCTACTTATACTTTGTCACCCCTCCCCCGATCACTTTCATGCTGTAGTTAATTCTATCTGTTCTCATCCATTACCTTTTCCTCTAGCACCCATGTTTCTTCCCCCCCTGAAAGAATCACCACTCTGGGTTCTCCCCTGGGGCATATTTTAATTTTCTACCTAAATCTGTGTATGCTGAATTCTTACTCCCAAAGAAACAGATTTCTTCAAACTCTCTATTATTGAAGGTTAACTCAACAAAGTGTGTTGTTATTTGCTCTAAGAAACATACAATTATCCTTTGTTTGTGTGTCTCTCTTTTTCTCCTCTTCCTTCTCTCTTTCTTCTCTTTCCTTCTTTTTCCACTACCATAGTTTGATATGGCTGTTTCACACAGAGGATATGCAGATTTCCAATGACTAATGAGGGTCCTGGAGGAAAATCTGGCTAGGAAACTTTGTCATGAAGATTTTCACATTTAAAATTAAACTCAGAATTGAAAATAGGAGGGAAGAATCAAATACACTTATTATCTTGAAGTGGACAGATTAATGTTACCTTTTTTCTGTTGTTATTATTATTTATTATTATATAATTATTTAATGGGGGTTCCCAAGAGGTGCTTGTGGGCACAGGAACCTGCCTAGCCATTATCAGCCAAACACATGTGGCTTAGAGAAATAAACCTTACTTTTTCAATGCAAGGGCCCAAGGATATAGTGTTGATCAGCCAAGTGGAGCTGGGGATATCCTGGTCACACTGAGTGTCTTGGGCCTTGAGAACTATATCTGGACATTCTCAAGAGTCCCATCAGGTGATGGGGATGTTAGGCATATATCCCAACTGCTGTCCTATCTTCTGGCCCTTGTTTTACTATGTTATTTATTATGACTCTTAAGATACATTGTCATTCCTCCGACCATCACCTTTCTTTGTAGCAAGAGCCCTGTTAGGCCCATGAGCTCTGCTCTTTTGTCTCTAGCCTGCCAGACTGCTTTATCTAGGGGAGAAGCCAAGGGAAAAGTCCTTTGGAGTCCAACCTCTGTTCCTCTCTCCTCCCGCCACAGAGTGCAAAGCTCAAGAGTGAATTTTAAGTGTTTTATGGTTTCTGTGACTCTCCCAGCTTACTCCGTCGAATTAGGCATCAGCCGGAAGCACTACTCACTATTAGAAAAGAGCCTGGTTGGGAAGGTATAAGAGCCTGCTGGCACCATGCCCTTATGTGAACTTACCCTTTATTGCCTGGGTAAACCATGGTCTTACTTTCTCCTGTCTAAATATCTATGTTCACTTGGCTTAGAGACATAAATCCTACTTTTTAAAACTCAGCTTGGTTGCCTAATTCCTTTATTTATTTTTTAAAGTTTTTATTATTGAATCACTGTGAGATAGATCTTTACAAAACTGCTTATAATTTGGTCTCATTCCTACAGTGTTTCAATGCCCATCCCTCCACCAGTGGACATTTCCTAGCACCAGTGTCCCTAATTTCCCTCCCATCAGCTCTCCCTCACTCCCAGTCTGCCTCTATTGCAGGCATTTCCTTCTCTGTCTGTCTCTGTCTCTGTCTCTGTCTCTCACTCATTCTCTCTGTCTGTCTGTCTGTCTCTGTCTCTCTCTGTTTCTGTCTCTTTCTCTCTTTTTGGGGTCTGTTGTTTTCAGAACAGATACTGAAAGGTTATATGGTATATCCCTTCACCTACTTTTAATACTGTTTTTATCTAGAAAGAATCATTTCCAGCTATAATTGTCATCCTGGTCCCTTCTCTATCTTACCTATCCTCTGCCCCTCCCCCCACACCTATGTTTTGTTAATTAAGATTGGTTGCCTTCTATATTCCATTCCATCTAATCTGCTGTGCTCTCCTGGTTTTTCAGTGTTATAGAGTTTGAGATGTCACGTGGCGACATTTCTGGATGAGGCTCATCGGAGCAGTGGAGTCTAGCTGGGAGTACAGTGGCAATTGTGGAATGTGGAGGTTTTCAGCTGCTGGTGCTCTGTTTGGGTGTGTCCGGGGGGACTCACTCATCACCCTCTTCCTGGTTTTTCTGGGTCGACTCAGCCTTTTGAGGGATGTGGGAGAAATTCTGCTTGTAGATCCCTTTTGAGATTTATTTCTGAGTTTCTGAACCATGGCTGGTGAAAGGGCTTACATGGTGCTTGCAAATCTATGCCATTTTTCAAGAATCTGTGCATGCATACTGATGATCACAGGTGTACACAGTGTTAGTTTTAATTAAAATACATGAAAACTTTGTTACAGTGGTTTTAAGTAAAAACATTGAATTTTATATAATATTTAAATTCACATAAACAAACTGTGTTTGAACCAGAGAGAGGATAGTATAGCAGGTAAGGTGTTTTACTTACATGTGGTAGAACTGGATTCAATCCCCTACACCACATATGGTTCCCTAAGCAGTGTTAGGAGTGATCCCTGAGCAAGTAAGCAAATTTTTATCTGAACACTGTTGGGTTCACACCGAACGCAATATAATTAAATACATTAAAATAAGTTTGAATAGATTATACATTTTCAGAATATATTATATGTTGATTTTATACATTTCTATATTGTGATACAGTTGCCACTGTGGTGATTACATCTCTCTCTACAAGGGCATGTAACTAGATTTTTTGTTCAGGTGGAAGTAATTAAGATCTAGTCTTCTTAACAACTGGATGCTATAATGATATTGTTATCTATATTCATTATCCTGCAAATAGCATTATAAGATTTATTAATATGTAGTTGCAAAAAAATGGGTCTTTTAGCACTCTCCAAGCAAAAGTCAAGCTAATACTTGGCCCATTAGAGTTTCTCCATAACCCCAATCCAGTACTTTATCTGGGGTTTTCATTCATCACTTTGCCAAGTCACTCAAATGCTTGAAAGTTACTGACTGGAAGAGTTTAAGCTTACTTCCAACTGATCTGGAGACATCACATTCCAGTTCCTCATCTCTCAGATAAAGATGCTAAAGGACCAAGGTTTTCAGAGTTCATAACATTCTCAGAGCAGGTTATTGGTAACTGCTTTTGTCCATTATAGTGCTGAAGGAATTCCAAAAGTTCCAAAGTCTGAGAATCCATTCTATTTTCCTTACACCGATATTGGGCAATTTTATGCAGTTTGCTTTTCATCTTTTCTTTTTCCTTTGATTCATGGTTTATTTTTACTCCTTCCATGTACTGGTGGATGGCCCTATCTTCACTCCTCATTTGATGGAACAGAAAGCTGCCGTATTGTATATGGAGCTTTTGTTTGGCTAAAGGAGTAAGCTCTTTGCTGAATTCTTGTTGATAATAATGATCAGCTTCTTCATTTTCACCTGCTATTGCATGGAGGTTAGCAAGGTAGATATTGACCCAGGAAAGATTTTTACTTCTTCCATGAGCTTTTTTCAAATGACTTATAGCTTGTCTTAATAGGTACTTGAACTTCTCACTTCCCCGATACATCTTACTGTCTCCCATAACTATTTGAAGGACTTTTGATCTATAGCAGAGCCCAACATCGTAATGCAGTTGGGTATTGCTTGGTGTGTCTTCTAAAGCCCTTTCAAGAAGATCTATAGCTTTATCCATGTCCCACATATTTCGATAAAATTTGGCTGCATGCTTAAGCACATCTGGGGCACATGGGCCATTCCTTAAGCCTTCTTCAACGAACCTCTTTCCTTCACCTTCTTTATTCATATCCTGAAGTTTCAGAGCCAGAAGTATTTTAATATACTGGTTGTCAGGATTCAATTGAACAGCTTGTGTCAGAGAGTCAATGGAATTTTCAGAAGGAGGACTGTCTTCCAGGCGGTAAGTTGCAATTGCAAGTCCACAGGTGAATTCTGGGTTATTTGGCTTCTTTTCAAGGGCCTTTTGAAAACACACCATGGCCCATGAATTTTTATTTTCACCACACTTTAGCCGAGTCCACCCTTCCTCACTATCCAGCTCAGGACTCTCAATTCTATAGGGGCTAGAAAACTTTTCACACACCTGTTTCACCTTGTCAACATAAGCCTGCGCTTCTGGGAGTCTGCCCAGGTGAAAGTAGACCCAGGCATAGTTTCCCCAGGTCACTAGACTTCTGATTTCTGCTTGGTCAGCATGCTCTTGCTGGACTGACTCTTCAGCTTGCTGTAAGCATTCCAGAGCAGCCTCATTTTGACCTCTGTGGTGTTTTATATAGGCCAACATGTTGTATGCTGTGGTTTTGAATATACTGTTCTGGACCATTTTCTCATTACACACTCTGTATTCAAAATCATCCCAGGAATCTTCTTCCTCCACCAAGTTCCAGGTGAAATGGCATTTTAGTTGCCGGAGGCTGTTTTCCAAGGAGTGCTTCCTGGTCTCACTGTGGGGAAAGTAGAAAAATGGAGAAATTGAAACCAAGTACATATTGGTGTGGCGAGAAAATGGGGTGGGTGGGGCAAGGAAGAGTCTACTCTCCCCAAAAGATCCAAACCCCAGTCCAAACCAGAAAAAACTTCCTATTTCTTTTCTCTCTCATTGCTCTGGGGAGTAAGACGAGGTAGGTTCCCCTGAATAGTATCCTTGGCTCCTGCTTCCCACTTGGGAGGACATCTGTGGGCGCTGATAAACCTGTGGTAACTGATTTCAGTGGAGGTTGAGGCAGTTTTAAAAGAAGTTTTTGTTCCTAATTCTCATTCTTACCTAAAATTAACTTTCATATCCTGAAATTTTTGGCTTCACAATTTTTTGTACTTTTAACAATCTCATCCTAAGTTTAATCTTCTTATCTCCCCTATGGTCTCTTTAAAATTCTGTCTGAAATTCAACTTCTATGGTTTTCATTCCTTTGCTCTTCTCAACTTGCTGTTCTATGTTTTTTACTTTTCATTTTCTGTTTAATTAGAGCTAGTCCTGTATCTTTTTATTTGCTCTTTAACGAAACTATTTCCCCCCTCAAATATGTTTTAGTTTGATTTTGATATTCTATAGTCTCATTTTCCTCACCCCCCCATTTAACCATTAAACCAATTAACCATTTTCAATCATTATGGATGTTTAATCATCTCCCACTGCTTTTGTATTTTTCTACCTCTTCATGTTTTTATTCTTTTTTATTATACCTTTATTCATACGTAAGCAATGTCTTGAAGGTTTAATTTCAATAAAATAAAATCACTTTACTATCCCTAACCTCATCCCCTACCCACAGCTAGTCAATCCCTTTACATTTCAGACTGGAGATTTTGCACGTGTGGTACAGAGGATAAAACCCAGGGCCTTACACACGCAATGCTGGTGCTCTACCACCAAGTTACATCCCCGGCTTATAATTTCTACTTTTTATTTTGTTTTGTGGCCAGGCCTGGTGGTTCTCAGGGCTTGTTCCTTGTGTCTGTGCTCAGGGATGACTCTTGGTTGGTCTTGGGGGCTCATGAGGGGTGCCAGGAATGGAACTCAGGTAGACCCCAGGCATAACAAACACCCTGCCCATTGCACTATCAGCTGTTCTTACACTGACTTGATTATTAATAATTTTGCATGTTTGAATTTTCTTTGAGAACTTTTTCTCCCCACCCCCTCCAGGGTTTGCTTTCATAACGGACTTCAAAGGCCATTAGCACCTTTTTTTTTTTTTTTTTTTTTTGGCTTTTGGGTCACACCTGGCGATGCACAGGGGTTACTCCTGGCTCTGTACTCAGGAATCACCCCTGGCCATGCTCAGGGGACCATATGGGATGCTGGGATTCGAACCCGGGTCGGCCGCGTGCAAGGCAAACGCCCTACCCGCTGTGCTATCGCTCCAGCCCCCATTAGCACCTTTTTTTTAAAGGAAAAACTCTTTCCTTGAGCCTGTCCTCTTAACTCTTTTGGGAATATTTCAATTTCTTTCCCTTTTGATTCTCAGAATAAGTAATAAGCAAGGAAGTAAAAGTCATCCAAGAAAACAGAACCGTAAAGAAATAAATAAAATTCTATTATTTATTTATTGAATTTGTTGTGGTGCCTAAGATGAAACCCAGGACCTCACACCTGCTGAGTGACATCCATGACTCCATAATTCTATTTGGAATAACTTCAGAGATGAAGAGGTTAAAAGCATTTATTACTCAAAGTTGTTTTTATTTTTTCTATTACTTATATAGTGGAATTCCTAAAATGTTGCCTTATCTCACTTATAGTATCTTTTCCTGGTATATGTTAACCAGCCTACTTGCCAGGAGCAAATAATTTAAATAGTATGGATTTTGACACAGTCAGTAACGACCTGGAAAACCATGTAGTGTGTCAAGGATTTATTTAGATTTATGTGCCCAAATGAAAAAAAAAAATCATTCTCCTGTTTTCTTTCTGCCTACTTTCACTTTCTGCCCATCTTTCACTTTTCATGCCTACTCAAATTTAAAGGCACATTGATATGAAACTGGGAGGATATGAAGGAGCTCAAGAGCGTTGAAATGGACCAGGGTGAGCACTGTGCTCACTGAGGGCCTGAGGTTCTCATCTGTTACATGTTGCAGGGAGAGACCCAGATGCACATGGAGACAACAGAGTCATGATCCCCCAAAGTTCCCACCCTCCAATTCCCATCCTGGAATCAAACCCCCTCAGTGTGAGGGTCTTGTGATCCACACCTGGAACTTTCAGTCATTCCTGTTCATCTCTGTAACTTTAAACATTTATTTCTTAAGATAAGACTTAACTACCTCAAGTAGAATAAACAAAAATTAGGAAGGAAATGCGTAGGAATTCTATTCAAGGAAGGACCTTTGGTCCCTTCAAAGGAATTCTATTCAAGGAAGGATCTTTGGTCCCTTCAAAGCCCCAGGCAACGGGCTGGAGACACAGTGCAAGAGTTAAGGTACATGCCTTCATGAGCTAATGCTTGGGCTCACAGGAGTAGCCCGAACACTGCTGGGTGTGCCCTAGTTCCCTGAACCCCCAAATCTCCTGGCAAAATTAAATGAAAAGCCAGATAGTCTGACTCCCTCCTGCTTTTACTGTGCTGGGAACCTAGAAGGTATCTTCCTTTTCAAGGTTATGGCAAAGAACTGTAGTATATGAAGTCTTCAGCTCCTTTATCATTTTGTAAGAGAATTGGAAAGAGTGAATACAGTTGAGATTTTCTCCACATATAAGGCATAGACAGAGCCAATTGTGGGTTGGCACGATAGGGACTTTTCATGTGTACACGTTTTGTGTGTACAGAAATTCCCTCTGAACAGTCATTCCAAAGTATCCAGGTCCTGTGTGTGATATGTGTTGGATAACATTGGTTTGTCCTTTCTGCCTTGCTGCAGGGAGCTTAGGTTTACTGGGTTACTCCCATCATAGTGCTCCCATTCCTCTGTGTTTATTTCTAACATCTTTCTTTGTGCTCTGTTGACTTGTAAATATTGTTTTTCTCTTCTCCTTAAGTCCTTTTCATAGTTAATTCAGAGCAATGTCCTTTTTGTATGGGCACAAGAAGACAGTTCATGCTATGATTTCGTAACTTGGGTGTTAATTGGCTCTCAATGATATTTTCCTCCTGGGCATTTGTTCTCTCAACGTAAGCCTCAGTTGCCTTTCCTAGCACTCCAAAAGCAGGATCCCCACGAGGGACTGGATGGACCCAGGGCAAGTGGTGAGCTATGTGCTACCCTGGCATTGAAATGGGCCTGGCCAATGTGCCATCATGCTTAACTGTAAGTTAAGAGCATGGCCCTCATTTCCTCCTCCATGGACAAATTCCTCCATGGACAAATTCTGTCATGACCCAAAAAAGTAGTAACTAGATTCAGATCCTGCTAGGGTTGGAAAAGATTAATCTGGCCTGAGCACTGTAGTATGAGTCTGTGGCAAGATGTTTCCAGGAGAGCCACCCTACAAGACTCAATGTATCTCTTACTATGTTCATGCAAAAATAACTAGTATTAAGAAGTAGAACTAAGAAGTTAATTAAGATGTTAATTAAATTATTGGACTAAGGAGAAGAACACCCCTAGGTGTGTTTCTGTCCTTGAGCCTGATGAGCAGTCAGGAAGGGTTTTTTTTTAAAAAAAATTATTGAATCACTGTGAGATAGTTACAAGATTTCATGTTTGAGTTACAACCACACAATGGTCAAATACCCATCCCTCTATCAGTGCATATTCCCCACCACCAATATCCCAGGTATACCCCCCTCCCCCCTCCCCCTGCCTCCATGGTAGACAATATTCCCCATGCTCTCTCTCTACTTTGGGGCATTATGGCTTGCAACAAAAACACTGAGAGGTCACCATGTTTGGTCCATTAAGGAAGGGCTTTCTTATATAGATTTTGCTACCTGGCTGGGTGTAGCATTTTCCCTGAGTGCTGGGTGTGGAGAGACCAGAGAGTTGGAGGAGAGGAAAGAGGAGGGCAGCAAGATGGAGCATGGAGAGATGATCAAGACAGACAGGAGGAGATGGGAATGAGGGGCAGTGTGAGACTAGAATGGGGGGTCTCAGAGAGACTGGAACAGGCATTGGGGAGAATGGAATAAACTGCAACTGACCACAAAACGGGCTTGGCCCTCATTTCCTTCTCCATCTGCCCCATGGCATGGGCCTCCCTGGTTGGGCAAGTGGCCCGAGACCACCCCAACCCAGGCAGCAAGGGGGAGAGCCGTTGGAGCTTCCCTACCTGCACGGAGATTATACAATATGGAAAACCAGAAGCTGATCTCAGATATTCACTTCCCCGACTCAGTTTATGAGATTTATATTCCTGGTGCTTCCACAAGTTCCAACTGTTTCTACAAGTGTTTTCTCTGCATCTGGTCCTCAGGGAATGCTGTTCTCGTGGGGGCAGTGTCTGCACTAGAGAGCCTTCTAGGGAAGCACCTTCTTGGACCCCAACTCAGGCTTGTCATGAGGGTGGAGCCCAGGAGTCTCTCTAGCAGCTCTCTAAGGCGTTTGTATACAGGAGAGTTTGAGAGTTATTGTCTTGTAGCTGACAGGCAGTGTCTGGACACAGGGCCAAAGAATCAGGTAACAGGGACTGGTGGGTCTGTGTTCTTGGAGGAAGACCCTATGGGACCCTGCTGAATTCTGAGAAATAAGAACACAGCCTGTAGATAGTGTGAGTAGAGAAACAGGCATTTGCAAATATCTCAAATTCTTTTCATAAAAGCAATCAGGTTGTCATGTAGACTTACCTGAAAGATATTGTTCCAGGAAGAAAGACAAGGAAATTTACTTATGGGCAATGTGTAGTCTAGTATGTAAGTATGTACAGGGGCAAGTACCCCTGGATTCTCAAGCTCCGAACCAAACCTAAATATGATACCTCCTCCTCTATCCTCAAACTGGAGGAAATATAAAGGTCCCTTAGGACCCGGTGAGCTAATATTTCCTTCCCAGGGCAATCTTATTTCTGTGGAGGGGGGAGTGGGTTGAGAGAATTTTAGGGAAACTACTTTCTCCACTCCATATCCAGTTCACGTGCCTATTAGAACAACTATAGTCAAACAGTAAAATTTGGAGGTAAAATAATATTTGTTATTTTCCCAGCCCTAATGCAAATCTGAGATGAATAATTACACTGGAAGTAAAATCCAAGTCTGGGAAGATAGCTCAAAGGGCTGGAGAACATTCTTAGCATACCAGAAATCCCGAGTTCTATCTCCAGTGCCACATGGCTCATTGAGCACTATGCAGGGAGCAACCCTTAAATATTACTGAACTGGCACTCTCTATCCTGCCCCTTTCCCCCCCAAAAAAATAAAAGTGAAATCCATTCTAGTATAAAGTAGGGTTGCTATCCTGAGTACACATTTAACAATACTGACTAAAAGAGATCTTTCATTGCATAAGAATCTTATTAAGAGATTATTATTAAATCTTATTAAAAACCTCTTGTTTAATCCTTTCAAATAAGAAATAAAAGAGGACAGCATTCAGGCACACTTCCCTCATAACCATCTTTCAGTGGAGCACCTACTGATTAAACACATCTCTCTCCCCTCTGCCTTCCTGACTCACTCCTCTCTCGGTTCTCAGCACTCAGCTTCCCTGTGAGAGATACTCTTTGGAAGTTGGACTTGTGAAGCAAAGATAACAGAGGCAACGCCTATCATTGATAATCAGTAAAACGTACAGGCTAAGGCTATAAAGATTAAAAGCAAAAAAAAAAAATCAGAAACCTGCCTTCATTCACAGTATTCTCAACAAGACTGACTGGACATTTTTAATAAAGGCAGAGAAAAAGGAAGAATCTTTACCTCATGGTTGCCGTGCTTGTGATTTGAGAGGCAGTAGTTCAGGCTCCTGTGGTCTTTAGAAACCTTCCTTCTCAGCCTCAGACAAGTGTTTAAAAGACCAGAGTATGAGAGCGTCAATGGGCTACTGTGAGTGCTGTCTTTGTGTTGTGGGAAACAGAAACTGAAACTGGAAAGTGAAACCAACCGAGTTCTTGAGGAAATGAATCTTGAGTAAGGAGTGAGTCAGAATTTTCTCTCAGAGAATTTCTTGATGTCAAAGGATCCCAACTCAGAGAACCTTTGTCTCATACTGTTGTGTCTGGCCGTTCTCTCTACTTTACCTTACCACCACGGGGACCAGCAGACTCTGCAGAGCAGTTCCATAAACTCCCCAAGGCACACACTCTTCTGTTCAGTCACTGCTGAATCTCTAGTCTTTGCAACTGTATCTCACCCCTGGCTAACATACAGAAAGTAAAGAAGCTGTGGTAAGTATACACAGTACAAACTTGCTCAGTTATAAGAAATATGTAACCTTGCCACTTGCAATGCCATGGATGGACCGAAGAGTGTTACATTTAATATAATATTAGTCAGATGGAGAAAGACAAGCACCCAAATTCCCCAAAGCTCAGGACTTAGTAACATAAGGTGCTGCAGAAGTGTGTGTGTGTGTGTGTGTGTGTGTGTGTGTGTGTGTGTGTGTGTGTGTGTGTGTATTTACAAGTCAAGAACTTCTGGAGCTGGAGAGCATTCTTTGCAGCACCTAAGTTCCTCCAAGCATTGCCAGAAGCAACTCCTGAGCAGAGCCAGGAACTGAGCACAGCTGGTGTAACCACAAAACAAAACAAAACCTTCTAATACAAGCACCTTACTTATGGACACAGCGATAATAACACAGTTATCAAATGAGTTGCAAATGGCAGCCTGAGGGAAGGGAAAGTGAGGAGAGATGGAGAGGACCTGGCTGTTTCTCCCAACTTGTAGATCTCATTAACTAATTTAAATGGAGTGAATATATAAGTTTGATTGAACAAAGGACTAAGAGAGTGAGAGCTGGTAAAGAAAGAAGGGCCTGAGAAAGAGAGAAAGGAAAGGTCAGTTGAGCGGAGTAGGGAAGAGAAAGGAGGGAAAGAAAGGAAGGACAAAGGAGAGAAAGGGAAAAAAGGTAGGAAATCAAGGAAGGAAGGAGAAGACAAGAGGAAAGAAGGGATAGAGAAGCTTGGTGCACCCATATTTTGCAACATTGCTATGAAGCTATCAATAACTTGCTATTAAAAATGTTTACTAACAGATAAAATAGAATGTGAAGTGAACATAGAAGTAACGCTACATGTAATATGCACTTTAAATTTTGATAAACTGGGACTCAGCAGGTAGGGCATTTGCCTTACATGCGGCTGACCTGGGGTTTGATCCCCGGAATCCCACATGGTCTCCGAGGACCATCAGGGGTAATTCCTGATACAGAGCTACAAGTAGCACCAGGTGTGATCCCCAAATGAAAACAAAAAAAAAGAATTTGATAAACTTCCCCCAAGGCTGTCTTATAAAGATATCAAATATTGAAATATTTTATTTCTTGTTGCTGAGATAACAAACAACGCAAATTTCCTCCTTTTACTGGGTAGTAGATCATCCTGAGAGACACACTATTGTGAGTCTGTGCTTGAAATCTGAGGAGTCCAGTGCCACTGCAGGAAGCTGGTGTAGCAGACAGAAAGTGCAGGAGGAGGCCAGACAGAAGCCAGCCTGGCAGCAGCTCGAGCCATGAAATGTTTCGGCTTCATTTCAACACTGACACCTCCTACCATGAGCGGAGGCTTGGATTCTGAGTCTGCAGAGCACCTGGCCCTGTAAAGGGAACAATCTCTGCCCCCTCAAGTGATGGGTGGCTTCACAGACCTGCTCTTCCTCTCCATTCGATGGCTATTGGATCCCTTTCTCTGCTCAATAAAAATAAAAAGAAAATGTGATTAACCTCAAGCTCCTAATTTTTCCTCTTAAATGCAAAACAGAAAGGCCAAAGTCTTGTAAGAGCATTGGCATTCTTAAGGTATGAAAATTGGTCTGCTGGGGCTGGAGCAATAGCACAGCGGGTAGGGCATTTGCTTTGAACACAGCCGACCTGGGTTTGATTCCCAGCATCCCATAGGGTCCCCTGAGCCCGCCAGGGGTAATTCCTGAGTGCAGGGCCAGGAATGACCCCTGTGCATTGCCGGGCGTGACCCAAAAAGCAAAAAAAAAAAAAAAGAGAGAGAGAAAGAAAAGAAAATTGGCCTGCTGTGGAATATAATCAGATTGCCTTTCCTCTGTCCCTACTTCCTGCTGCTGTTCCTTCCCTGCCCAGCTGATGGCTCCTTCCTGATTAGGATTTTAAAGATTTCCATCAGGGAGAGCCTGTGGGAGCAATGGAATTTTAGATGTCTGAAACAATTATCATCTAGATTAAGCCAAATTCAGTTTAGGCAGTTGTTAAAATATAGAATTTAAGAAAAATCTGCCTTGGGATCTTCAAAGGTACTCAGCACAATTTTAAGGGATCCGTGTAAGGAAAACTGTAAGTTCATGGTCTTAGGGCTGAGTGCTTCCAGCTATTCTTAGGTGCTCTGGGACAGGCTGATTCTGAAAGAGAAAGCCTCAGTTTACCTTTGTGAGTGAGGGAAGGAGCCACAGTTTTCTCTCTTCAGATGTTTCATCTCTCCCCCATCAACCTGACACACCTTCGAGGTTCTGGGCTTCCCAGAAACATGAAACTCTGTCCTGGACCTTAGGTTGACAGGGAAACTAAGACAATAGAAAGTCCTGGAACCCAGGCTAACAAGGGAAACTGAGATAATTGGTAATTAGACTTGGAAGGTTTGTTTTTCCTTGCCAGTAAAGAAGGAAGTCACAGATTCCCCTAGCCACCTTTGCCCCGCTGATGTGGCACGTTTCATCCCCAAAGTCCTGCCCAGCAGTCAGAGATCTCCAGGACCACAAAGCCACCCTGGAGCCTACGCCAACAGGGAGACCAACATAAGGCGCAAAGTGTCCAGTTCTAGACCAGCTGGACATCCTTGCAATTTTCTGGCATATTTTGTAGCTCCTTGTCAACTGATAAGGAATACAAGGGGCCTTTAAAAGGACCCACACAAAACTCCCTTTTTTTTTTTTTTGCATTACACCTGGCAATGCACAGAGGTTACTCCTGGCTCTGCACTCAGGAATCACCCCTGGCGGTGCTCAGGGGACCATATGGGATGCTGGGAATCGAACCCGGGTCAGCCGAGTGCAAGGCAAACACCTTACCCGCTGTGCTGCCGCTCCAGCCCCACAAAACTCCCTTTTAATTAGACCTATACTAAGTTCCTCCCCACTTGGGGAGCTTCTTTTCTTTTCTCTTTTACTTTCCAATAAACTTTTCTACTTTCCAACTTTGAGTCTGAGAATCTTTATTATTCAATATTTTCATTCTTGAAAATATTGAAGAACCTGGGAATCACGAATGACCAAGACCTGCCACGGCCCCTTCTGCCTCTTCTGCATCAATTCTGCTCAGAGATTTCCCTGAGATGCCTGCAGGTTCTTGAGCCAGGAGGCCTGTGGTTGTGGATAAAGGATGCCTTTGTGAAACCTGTAAATATGGAATAAAATATTTCCTTAGAACCCACCTAACTTTCAGACCTGCAGGTTTCCAGTTCAGGATAAGAAGGGAACCAGGAGAGGCTGGAACGATAGCACAGCGGGTAGGGTGTTTGCCTTGTACGTGACTGACCCGGGTTCGATTTTCAGCATCGCATATAGTCCACTGAGCACTGCCAGGAGTAATTCCTGAGTACAGAGCCAGGAGTAACCCCCGTGCATCACTGGGTATGACCCAAAAAGAAAAAAAAAAGAACCAGAAAGAAACTAGGAGACCTTTATCTCTCTGGAACTCAATGGGGACAAAATAGTTAATCTTAATTATTTATTTTTCTGGTTTTGAGGTCACATCCAGCTGTGCTCACGGTTTAATCCTGGCTCTGTGCTCAAGGATCACTCCTGGCTGGGCTCAGGGACTATTTGGGGTGCCAGGATACCCTAACTACTGTACTATGTCTCTTCAGCCCCCATGGGACAAAATGTTTGAGAGGAGATTATGTACAGATGTTCACCAGGGAGAGACATTTACAAGCCAGGATCAAGATGTAGCAGGGCAGGAACAAGATCCAGCTGAACTTGGAATTGGGAGTCTCCTGAGAGGTTGTGGTTACTAGTGGGGAGTGTGGAGAGCCAGGTGCAAGCAGCAGGAGAGGGAGAATGTGACTGTCCTTTTTCTTGGCCACTGTGGCCTCAGCTGGGAGTCCAGGAGTCTGCACAGGCAACTATATGGTGGAGACACTAAGGCCCAATGGCTCATGAGGCAACATCAGGCTATAGTAAGATCTCTTGAATTGCACACAGTTGGAGTTTATTTCTAATGCTAGAGTTTGGTGGTGGTGGTGGGGGGAGCCAAGGGGAACCATGGCTTCTCAGGCTTCACTGAGAATTTGATCTTCTCAGGAAAAGCAAAGTCAGTCCCGGTCTCACCAAGGTTCCCTAGATTCATCGCTTCATGTAGTGGAGAATTTCGGGAGATAGCAACAAATCAGAAATCTTCTGTGTAGTGAAAGAAAGTCCCGTTAAAATTAAAAATTCATTCCTTTGAATGAGAGAAAATATTCACTGGCAAAGTGAATATATCTCCTGGATGTCTGGAATACATAAGGAACTCTCAAAACTCTACAAGAAAACAAACAATGACATCTGAAAGTAAGGAGAGGAACTGAGAAGAAACTTCACCGAAGAAGACAAACAGATGGCAGACAGGTA